>NC_083111.1:11973600-12584000 GCF_949774975.1 Lagenorhynchus albirostris
CCCACTGGTCCAATTCTGAATCCCTAGCAACCAACCACCTAATTTGCAGGGTTAATATAAGGATCACCAGGAATACATATAACACATCTACAACAGTGGAACGTAATGAATGCTCAGTAAAGTGGCAATCATTATCATCACATAATTGTCTAGAATAAATACTTTATATGCATATGGAGTCTATTATACTGGGTGCAGCAATTTCCCTCTAGAACCTCCAATCTCCCTATTCAACCAGATCTTTATGAGAGTGGATTTTAGACAGAAACTATGAAAAAAAATTAATAACTTTCTTTTTTAATGCAAATTGCAATTCTTTTAGCTAATTATATTTTTCTGTTATAGTAAAAATGATAGACTATTATCAAAAAATTTTAAATGTGCTTAAACATGATAACCTACAAATGTGAACTCTGTAACCATTATTATTTATTTGCAGCTTCTTAATAAAACTGAAATTAACTTTAAAATAAGTACACTTCAGGTCTCCCTATTTGCCCACGGTTTTTGCAGTTTCAAAACAAAAATTACTTTTCTCATGGTGTATATCTCATCTACTGCAATTAACAAATGTCATTTTTATTAATACTCTCTGAAATGGTATAAAGACATCGCCAGTTGCCTCATAATACTATTTCAAGTTCTCAGGTTATTCTATTTAGTAATTTTGTATTAGTCACTCTAAATATATTGTCCCCTCATTCAGCCCCAAACCAAGAAAAACACTTTCCTAAACATAAGAAGGCCCAGGGTATTAAACTTTTTAAATTGTCATTTAAATATAAACTTTTTTTTCCTTTTAATCCATCTAGCATAGCCTGTTTAACTTAGCTAGAATCATTACCATTTATCCTGATTTAATACTCCTAGTTGTTCTTATCAACCAAATCTCAGACAATACTTTTCATACCTGATAACCAAAACCCAACATCCAGAGAAAAATTTCTTGAGAGAGCATAAAATCTAAATGTTTCCTTTTCCCATATTTTTAACATTATAACTTTTTCCAATTTACTGAATTTGTGTTCTAAATATAGTAAACAGGAAAACATTTTCAAAGAGAGAATAAAAATAATTCTGAAGCACATAAATTTGTACACATCTATTAAATTCCTTGTTTTTTAAGCTTTTTTTTTTTTCTAGTAAGGCCATTATCACATGGAATGTCCAAAGTAAAACCAAAGCCTAGTCTGAACCACACGACATTTTCACAGATATACATATTGAAGGTTATACCTTAAGTCTGTTTGATATTTATGACTCAAGAAGCATCTTAATACAGAACACTGTAAAATATGTTCAAAGAGATGCATATCAAAAACAGGCAACTTCAAAGTTGCAAATTAGAAAAACTATTTTTAGTCCATATTAAAATCTGAAGTCACACTGAATATGCTTTTTCCACTTGCTGGCATGTGAAAGTCAGTCCTGATTAAAACTATAAGAGCATATAAAGCATATAAAAGATTCTAACAATAAAATCTAAACACTTAAGCTTATTTCTTACTGATGGAACTCGCTTTCTTCTAACTTCATTCTCAGCTGACATAAGAAGCAACTCAAGTTCCTTTATTTTTTTTTCCTTATCAGGGTCTTCATCAACAAAGGGTTGCTAAAATAAGTTAAATAAAAGAAAAAAAACAGGCTACTTACAAAATTGCTTTATTATTATTATTAATGTTCTAATTTTTATTTTCTTTTATGCAACATAAAATCTATTTTCTCTAATAAAGCTTAATACTACTAAATCCCAAATACTCAGTATCACAATCCTTCTGGTATCTAAAGAGGTGCTGGTAAATATTTTCAATTTAACAGAAAGAATGTGGGAAATTTAAATGCATGAAAAACCTTACATTGTATCATCTGTATCAACTGAAAAACTTATGTGTGGAGTCTGTTTTAATTTATTGAATCTTAATATATTCTATCCAATTTAGCAAAAATATGTCCATTCATAATCTGAATGCTCTAAGTTGGAAGAATGAAAGAACCACCTTACTCTTGTTGTGAACTACTTTTCATTTGTACAGTTTATATTTCTCAAACACACACACTTTCTCCTTTAATGTTATAATACTCAAAGTAAATAGACCAGATAGTACTATTTTTGCCCTAATTTTAAAGATGAGGAAACAGGCACTATTAGATCTGAAAATGTTTGAAAGTGTTTCCTTTGGGTTTGTTTTGGTTTTTTGCTTTTTATAAATAAAAAGTTACCTGAATAAAGGCAGAAGAAGGCTGAACATGTTCTACACAATTGCCTCCAGGTGACACATACTGATAGCCCGGGATCTAAAACGTAATTAGAACATTAATATCATACATATAATGCTCTGGAAATTTTTAAAAATCTGAGACAAAGCACAAAAACTGAAAATCAACATGAAAAACTCAGTATCTCTGTTAACTTTGAATATTTATACATATTAATAGTTCCTTAATAACTACGTCTTTAATCTTAGGACCTACTGATTAAAAGTCATAACTCAGCAAACACCTGTTTTCTCCTGAATGAAATATAAGAATTATCTGGGCTAGATTTATCACCCAGTCAGTCTATCTATTATCTACAATATCCACCAAGTATTTTTTTTTTCTTTTTTTTTTTTTTGCGGTATGCGGGCCTCTCACTGTTGTGGCCTCTCCCTTTGCGGAGCACAGGCTCCGGACGCGCAGGCTCAGCGGCCATGGCTCACGGGCCCAGCCGCTCCGCGGCATGTGGGATCTTCCCGGACCAGGGCACGAACATGTGTCCCCTGCATCGGCAGGCGGACTCTCAACCACTGCGCCACCAGGGAAGCCCCACCAAGTATTTTTTAAAATCTGCTATTAAAGGATTGCTCTGCCTCCTGCAGAAGACAAAGTAATTGTGTTCCTATCCTTCAGAGGAAGGGGCTGGTCCTTATGAAGCACTCTCCAAGTTAGAGCCTAAAGCAAGTCTTCAATATTCTTAACTCCTACTTCTACCACCACCCCATGCCAATCTCTGTACAGAGGCTTCTTCTATTACTTGTCTCAGAAAAACAATCAGAATCACTCATGTACTTTTTAATACTCTGAAAATAGACCAAGAATTATTCTGTTTCTTTTCTAAAGCATCTGTAATAAAATTTCTGAAGTTGCATGCAAACTTAGTGAGCAGTGGTAGGGAGAAATATGAGAAGTGTTTTTTAAAACCTTAAAATCTAATAAATATAAATATGAAATTGTCTATTTTCCATAATGGACTACCTAAATCACTACATAATGCAGAAACATTATATATAACTTCTAACATGGAACTTAATTTTCACAACACTTCATTAGTATCAGTTATTGCTCAGCTTCCAATGAATTAGAAACTTATCTTTCTCAAACTTTTCATTTTAATCTGTGACAGGATTTCAAACCAATCCATTTTCTTCTTTCAAGTCAAAATTAGAATTATCTTTTTAGCAGTTTAAATGAATTGAACTATGAATACACAAACCTGTCAAGAATTATTAAAAGTAAGGTAAATAATTCTTAAAGTACAAGAAATATCCTTACTTTCCAATATATTTTGATTGAGTGTTAAACACTCCATTGGCCCCAAATAATAAAAAAAATTATCTTCCTATGAGTTAAAAAAATACATTTATATGATAACCTTTCTAAGATAGAAGCAGAATGTTTCAGCTTATGCTGCTGAAATCTAGGACTCTAAAGAAAAATGTAAAGAAACAGACCATAAAAACCTTAAGGTACTGACTATCAGCAGATAACTGTACTGTCTTTACATGTTTCCCTATTTGTAAATTAAGATCTCACTACCTTTTTTAAGTGATTCTTTTGAAATTATGGCTAAAAAAATAATGTCCACTTAGTGGAATAAAATCAAATCTGTGGCATACTAAGCACAGATTGTTAACAATTAGCCAATTTTTATCTTTTGGTAGATACTTTATCTTGTCACATTTTATGTGACAAGAACCAAGAACTGCTCAACATGAAAAATGGCATGACAGACAAATAGACAGGAAAACGTAAAACAAATCTTATGAAAACTCCTAATTTCTTGCAGGTAGGAAAATGCATTGTAAGGAAAACAGAGCTTGCCCTATGATGAACGTGGGTGATCTCCAATGAACCTGTCTAAACAAAGGCTGAAGTCACTCAGTCAGTTGAGTGATGAGGGAAAAGCAAAGTTGAATGCCATCAAAGAACCAATTATTTACTGCACACTCCAAAATGATGGCTTGAATGATTTTTGACTATCTTCTCCTCTAAACCATTTTATATACACTTACCTCTTAGAGGTAAGCAATACTACAATTACACAAAATTTTTTTAAAAAGTAAACTACAATCACTATTAAAGCACAAATGATCATTAGCTTTGAATCATGAAGATTCAAAGAATGATAGTATTAGGAAATGTACATACTAAGTTTCTTAACTAGATAACGTAAAAATTATATATAAAAGGAAATATTTTAATGAGTTTGTTCTCAAAATATTTATCAATCAAAACAAGTAGAGATAAACTTCCACTAATGGTTTAACAGCTAGTCATGGCCTATTTCTTCAGTTTGGAAATTTAAATGTCTATTCCTCTTAATATATGTTGTTTTTGTCTTATTAAGAAACTAAACACCTTCCCTAAAGAAACTAAAGAAATATAGCAACTAAAGATATTTTTTAAATAATAAAGGTATTAAAAATATGTGCCTGAACAGGTATGTAAAACTGATTCTGGGTTTGCAAATGGTCCATAGTCGCACAAGGTTTGTGTTGAAGTTTAGATGAAGATCGTTCTGATTTTATTCCATCTTGTAAGTAGCCTTCCTGCTCCACTTTTCTTCGCATGGTAGAATTCCAATGATTTTTGATAGAGTTATCAGTCCTAAGAAAGTATATATTTAAAAAGAAAAAGAGGATTCCATAAATGTTAACGCTGTATAAAGTATACGAAGTACTTAAAACAAATTTTTACAACTGGTGAAATTAGACAGTTTTTTAATTCAAAAAATAAACTGTATGTCTCTGTCAGATAAAGCTCTAAACACTGGAGATACAGCAGTGAATAAGATAAAGAAAGTCCCAGCTCTCATAGGGCTTTATGTTCTCACTGGAAGCATGGGGGCAGGAAAGGACGAAGGAAGAGAAAAACAAAAAAATAAATAATAAGAAAAATAGTGCAATGCAGATCATTTAAAGTAGGATAAGGAAAGTGAGTAACTATAGTACTTTTGATTAGGTGGTCCAGGAAGTCCTCTGTGAGGTTACAGTGAAGCTAAGATCTGAATGACAAGAATGAACCAGCTATACAAGAACAGAAAAAAAAAAAAAAGAGCATTCCAGGCAAAGGGCATAGTGAGGGCAAAAGCCCTAAAGCCAAGATCAAACATGGTAATAAAATGCAAACCACAAAATACAGAATCCCGGTATTCTTTTTCACTTCTTACAACAAAATACCTACGAAAGAAAGAGTTCATTGGCTGCCCTTTTACCTAAGTTCCCCTTGTAAAAATGGAAGTCTTCAACCTACAGCTACTTGTAGTATAAATTTTTAAAAATACATAAACATTTACTGAGAATCTACTTTATGCTAAGCACTAAGCTAGGTTCTATGGACAGTAAAAAGATGTATCAAAGACTGAAAACATCAGAAGTTCCTAGACCAGGTTCAGTAACTTGGATAAAAAAACTTAACACTATGCTTCAATTTCCTTATCTATAAAACAAAGAGAGCAATGTTTGCTCTGCATATTTCACAAGTATATGAAGATTAATTAAGAATATATAGAATATAACACGCTATCTCCAAGTTTCAGCAGGAGGGTAGGAGCCCAACTTCAGCTGACCTGGCTCCAAGTTGTAAAACTACTTTCTAAAAAAGATATGAGAAGTTTGTTTTTCCTTTATATAAAGCCAAGTAACTAACACAGATGGCTACTCCAATTGCTAGGTAAGTGTACAATAGGATGAACTATGTGAAATAAAATGGTGCTGTCAAGTCTTCTGACTTAAGGACTAGTTATTGTTTATCTTGAGAACCTGTATGTAATGGGTGGTATCTGCTTGGCTATGTGGGTGAAAGGTGGGATTTCTCTCTGTTTTTTTGCAATCTCTTATCAGATTGCCTATGATGGGCATCACATTCTGATTTAATGTTTATTCAACAGTAAAAGTGTTTTCTTTCTCTAAAAAAAAAAGAAAAAAAAGAATATATGTAAAAAGCATTTTATAAACTATTAAGTACTATACAGAGATTACAGCAATAAAAAACAAGTGCGTATCTTCCGAGTGAGGTATGGATTTTCCCAAGATTGTTGGTCTACTGTACTACAGACAGCTAGGAAACATTTGAACCAGTGCCATGTATAGTGTACTTAGCACATCAGTGCCCCTGAGGCAAGTGCTATATTTTAGCCACATGGATATATACACACTACTCATGATCTGAATGATACCATAATTAATTAAGAATTGAATTTTCTCTAATGTACTTTCGTAACAATTTTTTTCAGCCAGTGTATTTGTTATTCTCTGGTCTTATACACAGAATCCAATACGAAAGAAATCTCTTCAACTCAGATTCCACTCCAACTTAGTTTGTACAAAGAAGGTTGCTTAAATGGCACTGATGTGTAAACACAATTTTGGGAGTGCATTAAATGTTCACATAACCTAAAGGTCCATCATTTTGTTGCACAAATTACCGTTATAAAATATTTCATTAAAAAACTAATTATATCCCTTACCACAAAATGTACCGATATTACAAATAACGCAAAGAGTTGCTTGTATTCTGCAGTCTAAATTTTAATTATAAATAAAAGTCATGGGGTACTTATAAATATATTTAATAGTAACATAACAAAGATCAAGTTTAAGTAAAAATGAAAAATGTATATACATTTATATAAGTACCTTCCAGGAAGTAGTTTGGCAATTTCCGCCCAACGATTTCCCAACCGCTTATGTGCTTCATAGATAATCCTGTCCTCCTCTTCTGTCCAGGAAGATTTCTTTACCTCAGGATTCAGATGATTATGCCATCTTTCTCTACACTGCTTGCCTATTCTTCCTTTTAAATGTTTTGCAATTAAAGACCATCTTTTTGGCCCATATTTCTGAACTAATTCAATAACCTAAGAAACAGAAAGCAAAGTTTAAAAAAGCATTACCTTTTTTAAAATAAATAAGTCATGGGGGTATAATGTAGAGTATAGTGGCTACAGCTAGTAATATTGTATTGCATATTTGAAAGCTGCTGAGAGAGTAGACCTTAAAAGTTCTCATCACAAGAAAAAAAAATTTTTACTACATATGGGGATAGATATTAACTTGACTTGTGATCATTTTGCAATATATACATTATTTTGTACATCTGAAACTAATACATAATTATATCTCAATTTTAAAAAAGCACTACCTTCACAGAATTTTAAAACATAACTCAAGAATGCCATTTTTAATGCATTAAATCCAAACCACAACTACAACTTAAAAAAAAACAATTTTACTAGTAACTATTCCTTCAGCATTTGCCATCTTTTTTTGCAATCAAAAATTGATTCCAAACTTATCTAAAATACAAGTTAATTAAAGTGACTTGTAAGTTAAATTGTTTCATACATTAATATGAAATAACAGTAAAAACGTTGAGACTTAAGCATTTTCTACTCTTACTTTTTTTTTTTTTTTTTTTAAAGCTTCAGCTGAAAGCCTAATAAATCATTATGGAAGCAGGAAGGATCTACAGTTACTGTCTTTTCATTTCTTCCTTTCTCAAACTGAAAGGATACAAATCATACATTTTAAAACTTATCATTGGCCATCAAATAAATCAGATCAGTTCTGAACCTAGTGAAGTTTGGGGTTTTTTTGTTTTGTTTTGTTTTTTGTTGGTTTTTTTTTTTACTTTGAGTGGCAGTAAGAATACTCTAATTTCCCAACTACATTAACAACATTTATGCCATAAAGAGCATGAACTAAAGAGCAATTCTCAGTAGAGGACAGCAACTCTCCCATTCTTCTCACACTTTCGTAACACAAAGAATTACCTTGGTTTTTGAATCATCCAACTCTTTGGGAACATGATGCTCTGATATCTGTCTTACTTGGGGGTTCATTATAGGTCAAGAGGGAAAGTTAAGAATGACTTCCTTACACCTCACATTTTCAGATAAAATAGGAATAAAATTAAATTCTGTTTTTAAAATGCTAACTCAATCACCAAGAAATTATATCCTAAATGTTGTTAACCTAAGCTCTAAAGAAGGTGACTAAGCTGATAGTATTTTTCCTTCTGCAAACCAAACTTTCAGACAGCAAAGGCTATATATATTATATTTGGTTTGACTCAGTTCTGAAAAAACTACATTTCAAGATACTCAAGTTTCAATTCTTATGCCAGCAGTAACTCAGAGAACAAATCAAAGTGATTTAAATATGTATTTATGTGACAAAAAACCAATGTATTAGGAAGAAAAAAAGCAAGTCCACCTACACAGTGAAAATAAAGAATATGAACATGTTACCCTCTGATCTTCCTCTTTAGTCCAGGGACCCTTTATCAATTCTGGATTTAAAACTTTCTGCCACCGATGCTGACACTGAAAATCAGAACGATTCTGAAAGAATTCAGATGATTTTGTTATTGAACAATTGTCTTCCAGAAAGCAAGTCAGCCCAAACTTATATCTCACAACCTTAAGAAGAAAGTTTTTCGAGAATAATGCATTCAATAGCATTCCTGAAAAATGTAGTATTTATTTTACATGCCTGTGCCCCAATTCATTTTTAATTAAAGTTGTCAGCATTGCTTAGACTATAAATAAAGACAATATATATTTGAAGTTAAATTATGTATCTCTATACTCTGCCTTATAACAGCAAAAAGCAAAGCTACAACACAGATACTGCCATAAAGAAATGTACTGATGAATAAAAGGGAGTAAACAGACAACTATACAAAGCAGACAGACGAACTCAAACAGCATAGCAGTCTGGATTCATATAGTATAGCAGTACATAACTCTAGAAAATTAAAAAATCCTGAAAGGCATTATTAGACCACTCATGGTATTTAAAGGATGTTTATAAATGACAACCTCCAAGTTATCAAGTAAAAACTAAATATACCTAGATAGAAGATGTGCATTATATACCAGTTAAATTATTTAAGTGTTGAAGTTCAAAAGGAAAATGAATTTACCAGGATAAAACCTTATGTAGAAACATCCCAAACTCCAAAAATGATTCATAAGTGTAGCCTTATTTTAGTCGTCACAACCTAGTAACTCCTATGTATTACAAGGATAATAATAATAACACTTAACTTTTCATTAGCGATTCAGTTTCCAAAGATATTAGCTCATATACAGGATTACAGATGATTTAGAAGCATATAAATACAAATACTTTATTTACCAATAGCTCTGTCCTGGTGCCTAGTGGACTTATTTTTATTCAAACTGAGCTTCTTCATTTACAGCTTCTGTACATCAATGCTGATCCATTTTAAGGTTATCAATTTTTCAAAATAATTAGGCTGTTCCTGTATAGCCTTGTAGCATTTCTCTGTTCACTTCATTTGCTGTTATACCATTGAAATTAAACTGATAAAGCTAATGTAAATAGCTTTTCTAATTTAGCTTCCATTTACTGAACACATGCTAAATGTCAGGAACTGTGCCAAACATCCTATGTTACTTCTAATTCTCACAGCAACATAGCTTTTTCTGGTTTTATTAATTAGCTACCAAAATACTTCAATATATTTAACTTCTCTCAAAATGTTTTAACATTTATCAGCAAATATTTATAAAGCCCTACCCAAACTTCGTATCATTTTTGTTTTAGATTATTAATCTTTTTAGATCCCTGGATAAACTAATTACTAGAAAATCAGACTTTAAAAACTTCCAACTGTAGGAAGATCAGAACAAAAGAGATGTTTTTAGGAAGGAAATCTAAATCTAAAATAATGTAGACACATTTCTGAAAAATAGCAAATGTAACCCCATGGCCTAAATCATTCATGTCAGCAATAAAGGATAATGTTTCACTTACTTGAAGATGACTAGCAATTAGAGTCCAATCATCAGTTCCATGTTGTTCAACCAACTTCTTTAACTTATCATCCTATTAAAACAGGTATGAAAAATTAGAAAGTTCTCCCTCACCCTATTCCTGAATATAGATACTCTCCAATTCTTCCATGTCGTATCTGGTGGCCATTTTTAGAAGGACTGAAGCCATTATAACACAAGTTCTCCCATTTACTAAACTGATTCTGTCAGTCTCAATATCAACCCGCTATTCATGTATGGTTGAAGAAAAATAATGTGCAAGTCAGTTGATGGATAACTTTTCTCATGTTTTGTTTCTAAATACCTTTAATATATATTATTAATCATTAAATACGAGCATGGAATTAGTAAGCCTTATCACATAATTACCTCATCTCTTGTCCATTTTACTCTATTCCAGAGTTTCTTCAACACTTTTTGTTGCGGGACTTCATAATCATGATCAGCATACTGAAGGTCATCATCCTCATCCTCACTGAAAAGAACACAATTGTGAAATCAAGAATTTTACTTAGGGCTTCCCTGGTGGCGCAGTGGTTGAGAGTCCACCTGCCCATGCAGGGGACACAGGTTCCTGCCCCGGTCTGGGAAGATCCCACATGCCGCGGAGCAGCTGGGCCTGTGAGCCATGGCCGCTGAGCCTGCGCGTCCGGAGCCTGTGCTCCGCAACAGGAGAGGCCACAGCGGTGAGAGGCCCGCGTACCGCAAAAAAAAAAAGAATTTTATTTAAAGATGTGAATTCAATCACTGAATCTGAATACACAGTTACGACGAAAAGAAGCCACTCAGACTAGCAGACATATGTCCAACGAGATTATTCAAAGTATAAAAAAAATTAAGAGTCATACAATGGAGAGGAGCTGTAGTTCTTACTGACACAGAGGAATGAAGCTAGATATGTCAGCAGAGGCCAAGTGATAACCTTTATGTCATGCTAAGGAGTTTGACCTTTATTCTTTATTTGACCTTTAACCTAAAGAGTTAAAGGAATTTAAGTAAGGGAGTAAAAGATCAGTATCTTGTGTCTCAGCAAAAGTCACTGGCAGGAATGTGGAGAGATGGAGGAAGGAAGACCAGTTGGTAATCTTTCACAATACCCCAAGTAAGAAATTATTAGGGCCTGGCAACGATAATGGTAAAATACAAAACAAAGTCAGTTAAAAGACACAATGGAAGAAATGAGCCATTTACAACACCAACAAAAAACGTTAAAATATGTAGAAATAATTTGAGTATACAGATCAAGTTATAGTAAACAATGAAACACTATTATGAGACACAGAAGAACAAATGAAAAAACATTCAGAGCACATTCTTGGAAAGGAAAACAATATTATAGATGTCCATTCTCTGTAAATTAATTCATAAATTTAGATTAAATGAATAAAAATACGAACAGATTTTCAGAGGAACTTAGACAAGCTGATTCTACAGTTCATATGGAAAAATAAACAGGCAGTAATAGCCAAAAAAGTTCTAAAAAAGGAGAGAATTAGCACTACCCAATATCAGAATATACTGTAGAGAAACAATAAATAAAACAGAATGGTACTGACACATGTGCAGATACTCAAATCAATGGAACAGAATAGAACATTCAGGAAAAACACAAAACCCGTATGGGAATTTGGTAAATTGTAACATATCAATCAGTGGGGTAAAGATGGACTTTTCAATGAAGGGTAAGACACTGGGTAGCTATCTTAAAAAATAAAGCTAAAGTCTTACTTTAAAATAAAAACTTCAGATGAAGCAAATATTTTACACTTAAAAAAATGAAAACATAATAGTACTATAATAGGGTTGAATTCTATTTTTTACATCCTTGAGTAGAAGAAATCTAAATGTGACAAAAATCAAGAAACCATAAAAGAATAAACCAACTAAGGTCGTGATAGTAGTTATAGAAAGAAGCACATAAACTTGAGATATGAAAAAGGTAGAAACAAAAGGATTTTTCAACTGATGAATCTGAGAGACATGGGAGGAAGATTCAAGGAAGACTCCAAAATTTCTGGCTTTGGGAGCATAAATAGAGCTATCCACTGAGATATGGAATAGAAGGAGAAACAGAACTTTGGAAGGTAGAAGGGAATGAGGAGAGTAAGCAATTTGGACTGATTTTAAGGCACTTCAGAAATATACAGGTAGATACTGGATATATCCAGAACAGCACTGTCCGATAGAAATGTAATGCAAGCCACATATGTAATTTCTTAGTGGCCACATTTAAAAAAAATAGAAACAGGTGAAATTAATTTTAATAATAAATAATATTTAACCCAATATATTTTTTAATTGTCAATTCAACATGTAATCAACATAATCACAAAATCTTTTACATTCTTTTCTTCTTACTTAAGTCTTCAAAATCTGGTGTGGCATTGTCCAGGAGGGAAGAGAGTGCCAAAGGCAAAAGAGAAAGAGGAAAAAAAAAACAAGAAGATGAAGCTGACAGAAAGAGCCCAGGAGCAACAAAGTGAATTCCTAGCTACAGACAGAGCTAATCAGAAAAATAAAAATTAAATTAAATTTTAAAAAAATTTTAATAAAATAAAATTAGAAGTACATAGCAATTCTAACTAGCCACATATCAAGAGCTCAACAGCCACATGTGACTAGTGGCTCTCCTACTAGGCAGAGCCGATCTAGAAGACAACTGGGCACATGGATCTTCTGCTCAGGTAACAGGTTTAGGGTAGACATACAGTTTTGGCAATCACCAGCACACAGAGAACAGTTAAAGCCATGAGAGCAAAAAAACCCCAGAAAAAAGGGCAGGTCTTTATGATAAACTGAATTAGAGGATTTTGAGTAGTCAATGGACTGAATAAAGTTATAAGCATCTGAAAATAACATGAGCTAATATTTATTTAACGTTTCTAAGTACCAGACATTGTGGAAAATGAAGGCCTAGATTTAATATATACTGTTTACAGATCCTTTGCAGAACTTCTAATTTCCCTTGATTTGTCAATTCCATTAGGACCAAAATTATTCTTATCCGACCAAACAAGACACCAAAATCCCCCACCCACCTACTTATAGCACCTAACAGCTTCTTTAGTTTAATGCACTTCTGTATTCCAATACTTTCTCCCCTAAACACAATGTCTATTTTAATGATCTGCCAGTCCTATTTCCATATATGATTGTTTTGTTAAACTATGCTGAAAATAAAAGCACAGGTTTAATACCTGTTATTTGCAGCCATCTTCAGCTATCAGAAATATCACTTGATTAGCCACGATTAAACTGTTAAATTGGAGATGGTTCAGGATCCAATGATTTCATAAATTTCTAAGAAGGCTAGTAAACCAGATAAAACACCATACTGAAGCTTGCTGTCCACTGTACGCACTCATGGAACTCAGCTATCCTTCTCAATGCTATCACACTTGTCGACCTTCCCAACCAAATTGTAAACTCAGGAGTACAAAGACCATGTCTAATACGTTCACCTCTCTTCATCAAGCACAGTACCTGCCATTCAAACATTTGTAAAATTACTGAATGTTCTTGCTTACTCTTTCACCTCCTCCAAGTATTCTGTATTCCAAAATTACCTCACTCCTTCCCAACCCAATCAAAACTTTTACCTCCCTTAATACAGCTGATCTCAAGTTGACATGAGAAAGAAAACTTTTTTTTAACAAATGCAAATACCTCTAAGAGGAGATAAAAAGCATTCCCATTTATTAAAAAGAACTTTCAAAATCCAAATGCACCTCCAAGTGGTAGAATTTTAAGCATAACCTGCTGAAACAAACATAAAAAAAATATTCAGTACAGAAGGGATTCTTTGGGGTGTCTACTAATATTGCCTAACCTTTCCTAGAATTGTCCCCTGCAACATTATCACTTCCTGTCATCCCAAACAGCCCTCAGTAATGCTTTTTACAGGTTCCCATCTCTTCTTCCCTCCCCTCAGACCCCAACACCTTCCATAACAGCATGTTTGAGGTTGCTTTAAAAATTAGGTTATTTGAAAACAATTTCTAATTTGGGGACTCACCCATATAAATTTTGAGTATTCACAAAAATATTCACATCACATCTAATCTGTACAAAATTCACCTTATCAGTATTCTTATCAAAATATGTTAAGTTAAAGATATGAATCCAAAAATGTTATTTTGGTCAAAAGACTAGTTTCCAAGGAGTAATATTCCTGAAAACGTGTTCATTTTAACTTTAAAAACCTGCCTTATTTTTTAACCACATACTTGATTTGTGAGAAATTTCTATTTCTACAAGAGGTTTCATTCTCTGTCTTGCATCAGTATGGCCATCATGTTCAGGAAGCTGGGTTTTTTGAGTGGTTGAGTGTGAGGGAGGATTAAAGTAGAATTCTTAGAATCCATCTCTCTACCACGGGGACTTCCCTAGAATCTATCTACCTCTTAGTTTTAGCATTATTTCTATATTATTTAAGTAACTGTTGAAAGGATGATAAAACTTTCAAGTAAGCGTGACAGAAGAAGATCCTAGAAACTCATCAGTAGCTAAAACATAAAGCTGCCTGAGGGGCTTCCCTGGTGGCGCAGTGGTTGAGAGTGAGAATGCCTACAATTTGCGAATAAAAACGGGAAGAGATAAAACCCCACAAATAACTTCACCAATATTCTACTTTCACCATTTAACAATGAAAAAGTCCCATTGCTTAAAAATGGTTAGACACCATCAAAACAAATCATTATTTCATTTTCTTTATTTGTTTTATTTGCTTTATTTTTCTGCTTTCTACTTCATTTTTTAGTATTTCTGTATTGTAGCTATCAATGCTGGTAATATCTAATAAATAAAATCAACTTCCTACTATCTATCTGTAAATAGATAAACCATTTTTAGCCTAGGGTGACTAATCTAGAAGACAGTAAAAATAGGTGAAATTATTTCTCCAGTCACAAAGCAAAAACCGAAGAGGAATTTGGTCTTTGAATCTCCATTCAGGACTTGGTTTCCAGAATCATTCTGCCAGTTTTATTTTTTAAGTCAAATAAAATATTTATTCTGTAACTGTCTAATGCATAACCTAAGTACCATATTCAAAAACTTGTGTAGATTATGAATGAACAAAGTGATTAGGGTGATTATGAAACTGCAAAATGAAGAGCATATGCACACACACAAAAATACTATGACTCATTAGGCCAGGAAAATGGTTAAGAGTAATTCTACACTGGGGTGTAAGCTAATAGGATGTGATAGTCATAACTTTCCCTGTGAAATAATACACAAACTATTCACACTTGGGAATATTAAGATAAAACATTGAAAGAAGTTCAATTTTAAAGGACATCAATTATTCCACCTAAAAAAGAGTAAAACGTGGTGTGCCAAAGGAAGAATTTTTTAAAAGAAATTTTTAAAAATTTATTTTTATTTGAATAGAAACTGATTTGAATTAGAGAAATATCAGTAGTTCTGTAAAATTTGCTCCAGTAAAATCACTTCAACTTGATAATATTTTAAATCAAACTGCATCAAGTCTGAATATTTTTATCATAATCAAAAAATACATCTTTATTATACTGTCTTGACAGAATAACTGTGAATTTTTTTAAGTTCAGTCCAATTCAAGGGATGAAAATTTACCAGTTTGATTTAATAAAGTGAAATCAGGCCACCCAGTGGTTAATACGATGTACTGCATACATGAATATTTTATTCCCAAATCTGCAAACTAGCATCATTATAGTAAGACAAATTCGACTTTATTTGACCATTAATAGCAATAATGAAATAAATACTGAAGGGATTTCTACCTAGCTATCCATAAACAAAAACAATGCGAGAACATTTCTATTTTATTCCATCAGTGTATGTATATTTTTAAATGAGGAAAGATGATTACAAAAAGTTCAAAATAGGAACTATATTAAAGCTAGATGGTACCTTATAGACCACAAAATCCAAACCCCTTATATTAACAGACAAAAAACAGGGCTATAGAGTTTACTTGCTTTCCCCAAACAATATTGCTAATTACAAAGTTGATTTAAAAATCAGTTCTCCTATTTCAGTATTCTTCACCCACAACACCCATCTCACTAGAAACAACACAATAAAATTGCTTCCTACAACACACATACCACATACCTAAAGAGCTGGCTTTTGTCTTTCCAGTTTAGTACAGTCACCAGTCATCTCAACTGTAAATACCTGAATCTGTTCCTACTTAAACAGGCCTTCTAGCGTCTAAATGACACTTTTTAAAGCTTATTTTTAAGAGTAGAACTGGCTTTTAAAACCTAAAATTAATTACTTAATAAATATGGTTAAAAATCAAATACATGTTAATAACAGATATACCAATTTTAGTATTGCCTGTAAATTATGTCATTAAAATCCCCAGTGTGATCTAAAAACTATTTAAAGTCACAACACCAAATAAACCTTTTCCTTTATGTAAATCCAGATCAGAGATACTATAGCTATCTTAAAGATCAAAAGAGCTAACATCCTTCAGTTGTTTAAACCTGAGGTAACATTTTTTACTTTTTTTTTTTCAGATCATACAGGAGAGGTTATTACAGGATTTATGCCTGTAGTTTTATGCAAAACTTTTATACAGCGAGTATAGTTTTCAATCAAATACTTAAATGGTTGTATAGTGGAGATTTTAAAGTGACTGAATTATGTCCTTTTTCATTCAACTATAAATTAGGTTCATATTTATTATTAAGATATTTAGTTAAAGGCATGAGACTAGAGTTTGCCCAATAGATTATTTATCCTTCAAAACGTTTCACATCCTATTATTTTCTAAGATAAATAAGTCATATTTACCTATACAAGAAATATAATTTAGAGCACAGAACACATTCAAGTATGAAGACCCTAAGAAATACACCATTCACAGATGATAATTCCTCATCACATCTTCTACCTGTATACTCCCATAGGGAGTGTAGCTTCACCCCACCACATTTAACTACTCCAGACTTATGACTCTTTCAATCATTCTGTAATACATTTCAATTAATTTATACAGTTGACAGGAATAAAAGTCAACAGTGCAATTAATGTTTAGATCTCAAAGCTCACAGTATTGTCAATAAAACAACTTATACAGGCAAATTAATCATTAAATCACTTCTTTCTTAGCCTATTATTATGAAGCATATGCAAATTATGGACAGAAAAACTAACTGGAGAAGGCAGGGTTCTGACATTCAAGCATCCATGTCTAACCATAACTAACTGCTAATGACAGAATTAGCCAAGAAACTGTTTCAAATAAGATTAACATCAATACTGATAAATAGATAATGCCACACACTGAATATAAACTAACTCCTGTTATTGACTTGACAATATTCACTTGTCACCTTGCTTAATGAAGGTATATTTAAAAATTCAAAAGAAAAGGCCTAAATCAATACCTCAGAAATTATAGTTACAGGAGATTTTAATATCTATCTTTTCTGAAGACTGAGAAGTCAGTCAGGTCCTTGATATTTTAGAGTAATAATTCTCACCTGGGTGATTCTGGCCCCCAACAGACATTTGGTAATGTCTGGAGACATTTTTGATCGTCACACCTGGGGGGAAGTGGGGTGTTACTGGCATCCACCGGGTAGAGGCCAGGGATGCTGCTAGACATTCTACAAAGCACAGGACAGTACCCCTCCCACCCCGCCTTCCCAATACAAAGAATTATCTGATCCAAAATATCAAGTGCCTAGGTTGAAAAGCCTCTTCTAGAGAAGTGTGTGTGTGTACATTTGTTCCACCTCAAGAGTTTGATCTATTCTGTAGTTGCTACAAAGTAATAATCTAACAAAGACTTACCTACATTCTATGCTGATTTCTGCAAAAGATACCTTACATGCATCAGATACTTAATAAATGAAGAGCAACAAATACTATGTGTACTTATTGCCAATTTTTAACAGTAATCTGCAGTGAATGAAGCTAGTACTAAATTTCAACTTGAGAAATACACCTCCAGTTGAGACTTTGAGGCTGTGGATCTAGATAAATAAAGCCATTTGGAAATCCTGTCAAACATCTTTTCATGTTTATTTAATAATACTGACAACTAAAAGATACTGTAGTTTTTTGTCATCTAAGTAATTCCTACACACAATTTAGGAGTAGCTACTATAATGACATAAGTAAAAATGAGAAGCGTAAATTCATCCTAGCAAGTTTTCCAAAAAAACATGCCCTACCTCTTTGCAACACTTAGGCACAGTCAGAGCCCAACAGACACACAAAATATTAAGTGACTCAAACACATTGTTTTATTTTAAGATCAAGCTCCTGGTGGTAACAGTGTGGCATCTTCCCAGTAGAAGATATTAAAAATACATACATAAAGCTGAGAACATGGGTATGGTAATTACAGTAAACATCAAAAAAGGTCCTCTCTCCTCAGCTATTCCTCAGAGGACTTCCACACCTTTCAAGGGAGCAAAGACGGCAGAAGGGTCCCCACCCAGGTTTATCACAAAGTTCCTATTTTTAACTGGCCCAGTCATTCAGAGAAAAAGAGGCCCTCTGAACACCATTTTCAGGTCGTCCAGGCAGGACACTTCCACTTTCATCTGCGGAGCGTATTCCCTGAAAGCGCACAGACTTACCTGTCAACTCCCACCAAGAAGTGGCTGTGAACGTTTGGGGGTCTGGATGTGCGCTGTGGGGAGAGTCGACTCAAAAGAGCAACCTGGGCATCTGTTAGTCACTTTCTGAGTCTGAAACACACTGGTCCCCAACTCCACACGTCACGGCTGCGCTGAGGCCAGCGGGCCGAAGTGGCTGTGGAGCAGCGGGAAGAAAACCTCTGCCCCGGCTGGGGAGGGCCTGGTGCGGAAGCAGCGGGAAAGGAAAGGGAATCTGAGCCGACACTGTGCCGACGGGCCCGGGCGAAAGGGATGTCACCCACCTGCGCGACCTCTTCGCCATCCTTCAAGTACCGCATAGGCGCGGGCTGGGCGGGGACGCAGTTCAGCCTCCTCCAGCCTCAGGCTAATGCTCCTTCTCCCCGACCCTCCCTCCGCTTCCCTCTCCGAGGTCCCTCTCCGCGGCGACCGAGTGCGGAACGCAAGTCCCCGGCAGGGCACGACAGAAGGACTGAGGCGCGGACCGCGACCCGCCCCCGGTCCGTAGCGCCGCTCCTAGCCCCGGCCCGGCCCGGTCACGGATGCCCCCAACATGTCAGCAGGCGCGCTCCCGCCCTCCGCCGGCCCCTCCCGCCACCTCTCAGCCTCCTCGCCGCTGTCCCAGCGCGGCTCCGCCGCGGGCGCCGACCCCCGCCCTCTCCCCGCAGCGAACTGCCCGGCAGGGATCACAGCCTCCTGCAGGGTTTTGTCCGCACCGCCGAATCTCGCGCCCAGCCTCCCTCAAGAGCCGCCGTTTGAATCTGCGCACGCGGCCCCGAATCTTATTGGCTGTGGCGGCCGCACGCGGGGGGACGAGGGCGGGGCGGGGAGAGCGCGCGCGACTGCGGGCGGGGGCTGGGGAGCTGGAAGTCGGGACTGGAACCCGCGGGAGTCCGGGAAGGAGCCGGGAGCCAGGGGGTGGGGCCGCAGGCCAGGCTCGCGGGTCCAGCAGTGACAGGACCCGGAGCGCGCAGAGCGCCGCACCCGAGGGGGCGGGACGCCGAGGGCAGCGCGGGGCCTGCTGGGAAAGCGAGTTCCAGGCTCGCGGAGAGGCGTGTCCGGAAGCGGCGGCGGGAGCCCAAACTTCCCGGGGTGAGCGGACGGTGTCCCTGAGGGTTGAGCTGTCCCGCCAGGGCATGTCCCCGCAGCCTTCTCTCGGCCTCAGCTCTTCAGTCCTCGGGTGCATCCCTCCTCACTAGTTAGGAGGCTCGGTCTTCGGACTTGAGACAAATCTAACCATAAAATTTGCGCGGCCGTTATTGTTTAAGCAAAACTGCGAGTTATTTTTGCCAAACGTCGTAGCTGCTGAACTAGCGAAGACCGTAGCAGGAAACCGAATATCAAGAATGAGCAGGAGTGTGACAGGTGAAAAAGTTTTTAGCTGGACACGTGCTTGGAACTGAAAAGGGAAATAATCCGGGTCGGCGGCTGGTCTCCAAAGTGCTTAATCTCCTCCCCGGCTCTACGGGAAGTAGCTGCTGTGCGCGGTGAAGGAGCCCTGATCCGGGAGAAGAATGCAGGAAGACCGGAGCGGACTGGGAATTTCGCCCAGACAAATGAGTACGGTCGTCAACAGTAGAAGGTGACCTTCCTTCTCAGGAGAGACAGGAGGACGGGGCAACTGCACTGGAGGAGCTTCTGGCAGTTAAAACTACTCTAGAGGTTTCAAGTCTAATAACTACAAACTGCTCAGTTCAAGTAGCGTTAAAATAGATTAACTACAGTAAGGATTAGAAATGGTAAAGGATACAAATTTGCAAGGTAACATGCTCTACTGCATGGAGCACGAAACCACAGGTTAATATTGTAACAAACTTACATTTTGCTATTTTGAAAGTTTACGCATCAATTTTTGCAAATAAGAGACGCAGGTGCAAATGTGAATTAAGAGGAGCTTGCATGCACTACTTTTAAAACTTAAAACACCTGCCTTTTTATAGTTCCTTTTTCTCAAGGTATGGGTTCTGGGAAGGTAAAACAGCTTTTCTTTCAAATCATTGCTTGCTGTGTTGCTAGTTAACTTAAAAAAAAAAACTAATTTAGAAAGTAATGTCGTTTGAAAACAGTGTTTTCTTTACTCTTGGGTCACACATCACTCCGCTTATTTACATCCTAACAGGAAGCAGAATTTCTACTATATTTTAGGCTGTAGTCTAAAAGGTATACAGAATACGTTTTTAGAGCTTGAAGAGAGTTGTTTTAGATTTTGACAGCAAACTAAGTTCCTCTCATTTTAGAGATAGAGAAAAACATAATTCCTCAGAAAGATAACATCGCAAATTCATTTAAATTAGTTACAAAAAAAAACAAAGTGTGGAATTAAAGTGGTTCACAGTCATTTGAATACACATACGCAAATATAACCTGTGACTTGCGTTTTTTTAATCAAAATATATTTAATAAAGAATTTTAATTCAGAGTATATAAAGAAATCTCAAAACTCAATAGTGAGAAAAAAAAAGAAGCAATAAAAAGGGCAAAAGATTAGAGCAGACACTTCACCGAAAAAGATAAGTAGCATGAAAAGATGCTCCACATCATTAATCATTAGAGAAATGCAAAGTAAAACCACAATGAGGTACTACTACACAGCTATTAGAATGGGGGGAGGGGGACTGTAAAAAGTGTTGGCGAAGATGAAGATGCTGAGCAAGTATAACTTTTCATACACTGCCGGTAGGAATGCAGCTGAAACAGCCACTTTGGAAAACAGATGTTTACAGTGGCTTTATTTGTAATCACCAGAAGCTGAAAACACAAGGAACTTTGTCATGCATTTACTCCTCAGCCCCCAAGAGTTAGTTTTGAATAGTCTGTTAATGCTTCTCAAGTCTTTCCACAGAGGTATAGGGGGGAAAACCAAGGGGAGACAGGGGTTGGGGGCAAGTGCTGGAAATTTCTTTGAAAACTCATTTTTTATATTTAAAAATGAGTTTTTAAATTATTTACTTTCTTACTCCAAATCTTTAAATAAATCGCCTCATTATTATTAAATAAATGAGCAGAAGGTTCACCATGCTCATCCTTCACATGACTGCACCAGCTTCTTATCCTCCTGCAAAGGCCAAATCCTCCAGAGGTTTGCTAACTTAGTTTGAAAAGCTTATGCTGGTTTAATATAGTACCTAATAGACTATAGTTTTCATAGAGCTGTATCAACCATTCCCATAAGTAGATTTTTGTCTGTTCTATTTATTGTTAGATCCCCAGTCCCTAGAATAGTGACACACCCAGATGCTCAATAAATATAACTGTAGAATGAATGGAAAAATATAAATAAGTGCATTAAGTAAATATTTATGCTTACAGGGATGTAACAAGTACAAATTAAACCAGATTTGAAACACGATTTTATGACTACTAAGGTAGCAAAATTTTTCGAAATCCTGCCAACAAAGTTTGAATAATTCCTTGATGTTAGTATTGAAACTGGTATAATCCTTTTGGAAAGCAATACCAAGCAAAAGTTGTAAATGTGTGCACAGCCTTTGACAAAAATTTAAAATATAATTCAATACAAGCAAAAAAGATGTGCTTGAGTGCTTATAGTAGTGTATTCCATTAGAACCCCAGTTTGGAAGCATTCACATTTTGAGGCTAGTTTAAATGGTTCATCAGCAGGAAAAAACAATTATATAGCCAATAAATATAGTGTAATATTAAGACAATGCCATTAAATGGCTGTTACACTACTAGGCCCTTCTAGGTGCTTTGCATGCATTAGTCTTTGGTAATAGCCACAACTTCTATAATTGTAACAACCCTATGAGATAGGTACCGCTACTTTCCTCCACTTTATAAATGAGGAAAATTGGGCACAAGGAAATAGCACAAGTATGGTATGTAAAACTTGTCCCAATATTGATAATGCTAAATAAATATGCCTTGGCAGAATAATGAAACCATATATTATGTATTTGATATGAAAACCAAAATCAGGTTTAGAATGCTACTTTGAATACATAAATGTATGGTCCAACATCTGTCTCCCCACCACCAATATATTTTGCTAATCTGTACATTTAGGGTGCTATTTTAAATTTGATGGGAATTATAAATAGAAACCATACTAACATAAGCAGCTATAGAATTCTTAGGTTGGCTTTTAAAGGCAAAAGTAAGGGTGGTTGAACTGCAAGAAAAAAAAATACTGTAAGAGAAAAAAAAATGTTTTAAAGTGTCCCAGTTTCAACCCAATATTCCTTGCTCTACCCTTTTCTGGTAGATAGACTAATGGCCCCCCAAATATGTCCACGTCCTAATCCCCAGAACCTGTGAATATATTACCTTAATGGCAAAAGGGACTTTGTAGATGTGATTAAATAAGGATCTTGACAAGGGGAGTTTGGAATATCTAGGTGGACCCGATGTAATCACAAGGGTCCTTAAGAGTGGAAGATGGAAGCAGAAGAGTCTGAGGAGATTGAAGATGCTATGATGTTAGCTTTGAAAATGAAGGAAGGGGTCATGGGCCAATGAATGCAGGCAGCCTTTAGGAACTAGAAAGTCAAGGAAACCGATTCTCCCCTAGAGCCTCCGGAAAGGAACACAGCCCTGCTGACACCTTGACCTTAGTTCAAGGACATCCCGTTTGCACTTCTGACATCCAGAGCCTTAGAATAATAACTTTGTATTTTTTAAAATTGTGTTTATTTTTGGCTGCATTGGGTCTTCGTTGCTGCGCGCGGGCTTTCTCTAGTTGCGGCGAGCGGGGGCTACTCGTCCTTGTGGTGCGCGGGCTTCTCATCGCGGTGGCTTCTCTTGTTGCGGAGCACGGGCTCTAGGCGCGCGGGCTTCAGCAGTTACGGCTCGCGGGCTCTAGAGCACAGGCTCAGTAGTTGTGGCGCACGGGCTTAGTTGCCCCACGACGTGGGATCTTCCCGGACCAGGGATTGAACCCGTGTTCCCCACATTGGCACGTGGATTCTTAACCACTGCGCCACCAGGGAAGTCCCCTTTGTGTTGTTTTAAGCCACTAAATTTGTGGTAATTTGTTACAGCAGCAGTAATACAATAATAGGAATAGGAAACTAATATATCTTCTCTGAAATTTTCAACACTTTTGGCCTATCATAATAAAAATAGTGCTTTCTCTTCAAAAAAGAAATCTTTCATAGTGTTCAAAATTTAGCCCTTACTTACAGCAAATGAGCCTACTAGCTGAAGGCTTTAAACAAAGGATAGGAACTCCAAGTTAAGGGAGAGGGTACTCAGGGCATTGAAAAAGAGAGAGAATTTACCAGCATATCACAAAATCCTTAAGGCAGACCTATCACTGATCTGTGGGAAACATGACATCTGCCAAGATACGAATGTGTGCTTGTCCTCTTAAATCCTAAATGTTCTACCTCTACTCTCAATTTTATCACCTCCCACTGTATCAGGGACAATAATCTATCTTGGCTTTATTTCAGCCTCCTCTTCTCCTCTGGTCTAGCACATCCAGGCAGTCCCAAAGGGAACAGTGAATTTGGGAAATTTTAGGGGAATTTCTGGTTATTGAAGGTCCTTACTGCCATTTAGAGTGCCAGGCCTAGGAACATAAGACTCTTGCTGTGTCTGAGACTCCTACACAAGGAAGAATTATGTTGAGTTCCATTCAAAGTTCAACCAGACAGTAAGTGAAAAGCCTGGTGATAATTATTTTAGCCTAGAACCAACTCCTTTTTACTTATAAACAGAAGTACACAAGTATTGGGGGATTTTTCACTGTTTTGAAATACACTGAATATTTCCAGAAACACAAGTACTATGTAAACCGGGGGAAGATTGTATTTTATTTTATTCAGACTTAAGCAAGAGTTGTTTCCCTATTTTAGAAAATCACACCACTGAAGGTATTAAGACACTCAAGATTTTAAGTTGCTAATACAGCCCACTGATATCTGTATTTGTAGCTATTGAGTTCATGGTGAGTCTACGTATGTATCAGTTGGATTAGTTGCGCTTGAGAGGGGTTTTATTATAAATCTCTTCTGTTTCTCCTCATAGGTAAAGCATTAAATTTTTTTAAAAAATTGTAAGTTATCTATGTATTTTATTTTAGTAGAGTATAGGGACTAGAATATATTGTTATAAAAAGGGGATATTGGCTCCAGTAGGGTTGAAAATATTGATCTAAATATTATCTAAAATTATCTAAAATCCACCCATCCTTCCCTTAACCCTGTATCTGCAGTATTCTGTTCTTCCCTTTCAGTCAAACTTTTTTTTTTTGGCTCAAACTTCTTAAAAGTTGTCTTGACTTCACTATCCAATTAGTCTTCAGTCCTTTCACAATCTAACCTTTACCACCATCATGCCATTGAAATTGTGGCTATAAAACCAATGGACAATTTTGCCTGAACTTTCTACAGCATTTGACATCATTACTCCCTTTTGTTTGAAACTTCCATCCCTTGTTTTCTGTGACATCACCTCCATGATTTCCATCCCTCAGACTCCTTCACTAGTCTCTGTTCTGCCTGCTCCTTAAAAGTTGGCATTCCCCCAAATTGCATCTTTAGCGCTCTTCTCACTTTACACTTCATCCACTCCTGTGATTTCAGTCATATCCTATGATTCACAAATCTTTACTTCCAATCCCCACCCCTCTCCTGAACTCCATCTCTCTCCATCTGGAAGCACTAACCACCCAAAATTCAACACGTCCAAAAATGGGATTCACTTCCTACCCACCAATGTGTAATTACTCCTGCATCCAATTCCAATTTAGTAGCACCACCATCTAGCCTCTCACATCACAACCTGAGAGTCTGGATTGACTCTTTTACTCTCCATTATCCTCTTCTCTCCATCCCCACTGCCAGTGGATCAGTTCAAGCTCCCATCTTTCATCTCTTATCTGGTTACAGCAAGTCTTTAACTGATCTCTCGTCCCAATCCAGTATATCTTCCACTTGGCCACCTGTGGGAGCTTTTAAAACATAAATCTGTTTAAATTACAATATCTGCCTTGGGAAAGCTCCAACTTCTAGTCGGCGTCTCAGAAAAAACAAAAGTCCTCATTTTGACATTTGAGATCACCTCAGCTGTTTATTAGCTTAGTCAAACTATAAAGCAATTATGGCTACAGAACATATTTTGAATATATAAACCTTGATAACATAGAAGTAATAGTATAGCTAATAAAAGGAAGTAGAATGGAGAGATAAGGCACATGATAAAGTATAGAAATGTTAATTTCCTCATTTTATATAATGGAGAGTTAAGAGGTAATGTATAAAGTTGATGGCTCAATAAACAGAGACTTTATTCAATACATTATATAAAGTTATAAAGAAAACCTAAAAAGAGCAATGGGACTCAGCCTTCATAATGGAGGAATCAAATACTGTCTAAAGTTGATAAATCAAGAGATGAGGGGCTTCTCTGGTGGCTCAGTGGTTAAGAGTCCGCCTGCCAATGCAGGGGACACGGGTTCGAGGCCTGGTCCGGAAAGATCCCACATGCCGTGGAGCAACTAATCCCGTGCATCACAACTACTAAGCCTGCGTGCCACAACTACTGAAGCCCGCGTGCCTAGAGCCCATGCTCCGCAACAAGAAAAGCCACCGCAATTGAGAAGCCTGCGCACCGCGACCTGCGACGAAGAGTAGCCCCCGCTCATGGCAACTAGAGAAAGCCCGTGTGCAGCAACGAAGACCCAATGCAGCCAAAAATAAGAAAATACATTTATTTAAAAAAATTTTTTAAAAAAGAGATGAGACCTGTAAACATCTTACTTAAGTTATAGAGGTAGCCACCAAAAGAGAAATGGTTGATTTAGCAACTGAGATGGGGGAGCTGGGTGTTTTTCTGTAGTTTTTAATTTTTTTTTAACCATGTACATGCATTGCCTTGAGAATAACATTTTAAAAGGAAAACAATTAAGTCCAATTTCAAGGAAAACGTTTACAGATTACTTCTTTTTCAGATTTTGGTTTAAGTTTTCTAATGACTGTACCAAAAATAAATTTAATAACATTGTTAAGTTTACTATACAAAAGAAAAAGCCAAATCACTTGCTATAAGAAAGGTAAAATGATAATCTTAACTTGAAAAGCAATATTGTAAGCACAACTTAAGATATATATTGGTTACTAGCCACTTAGAGAGTAATACTGCTTAATGGAAACCAAGGTGACAGATACTGGGACAGGGCCATGAGAAGCTAGAAGAAATGGAACCATCTTTCTATAATCCTGGTAATGTTAAGTCAGAAAAATTGAGGGCTTCCAGCTTCTAATTTTATTCTTGCTTTACTATTTTGTTTACATTTTTGTTATGCATCTAATTTACACCGATCATATTCAGTAGCAGAGACACCTATAAGCTCATGTTTCTGAAGTGGTTTCGTACACTGAATTTAGAATCTCAACCTCTGTTATAATCTGTTTCCCTTTCCTTATCAACCCTATTTGCACAAGCTTTCTCAAACTTTTTCATCCTTATCCATTCAACTGGATGGGGTCTAAAGTATGGCAAACATAAGCACCCAACTTAATTTTGCTTGATGGACTGACTTAAGTAAATAAAACATTTTTGGAAGTGCTGTATCTTGCAATTTGATTTTTTTTTTTTTTTTTTTTAATGGTACGTGGGCCTCTCACTGCTGTGGCCTCTCCCGTTGCGGGGCACAGGCTCCGGATGCACAGGCTCAGCATCCATGGCTCACGGGCCCAGCCGCTCCGCGGCATGTGGGATCTTCCAGGACCGGGGCACGAACCCGTGTACCCTGCATCGGCAGGCGGACTTTCAACCACTGCGCCACCAAGGAAGCCTGCAATTTGATTTTTAAACATCCTATTAATTCTTTAGGTCTCAGCTAACACATCACCTCTTGGGACGCTTTCTCTAACCACTAGCAGGTCAGGGTAGTTCCTCCTGTAGTGTCATCCCACACCACTCAGTATTCCCCCTAGATTTGCACTTGCTTATTTAAATGTCTCTCTCCTTCACTAAAAATATAAGCATAACAAAGGCAGGTAAGAAATGTCTTTCTCATATATATATATATACATATATATGTATATATATATACATATATATGTATATATATATACATATATATATATATGAATCACTGTGCTGTACACCTAACACAACATTGTAAATCAGCTATGCTTCAATTAAAAAAAAAAAAGATGTATGTGACCACCAAATTTTACTTCTTAAAGAAGTTAAAGAAGTTAAATTACGAATGTAGCACTGAGGTTAAGAGCACAGTGTATGGAGTCATAAACATCTAGGTTTAAATCCCAGCTCTGCCATTAACTTCAGGACCTTGGGTAAACTACCTTACCTACCTGAGCCTGTTTCCTGAAAGATGAATAAAATTATGGTACTCAACCACAAAGAGTTGTTTTGAGGATTAAACTAATTGTTTCATGTTGTGTTTTGCCTATTGCCTGGATATATGGAAAGGGTCACTAAGTGATAGTTATTATACTCGTGTTCATTGCTTGTCTCCATTATTGCGATGTAAACTCTAAGAGCCACGTGGAAGTTGTCTCATTTAGAACAGTTTCCCCAGTTCCTAGAACAGAAGCTTGGCATTTGATCAGTGCTTAATAAAAAGTTTTAAATGAATGAAGGATTCAAGTATAATATGTTGATTCCATAAGCCAAATAAGTATGAGGTATATCTCATACTGCACGTTTCTTTTTTTTTTTTTGCTTTTTTAAAAATGTTATCCATTTTATACATATTGGTGTATACATGTCAATCCCAATCTCCCAATTCATCCCACCACCACCACCACCCCACCCCCCGCTTTCCCCCCTGGGTGTCCATACATTTGTTCTCTGCATCTGTGTCTCTATTTCTGCCTTGCAAACCAGCTCATCTGTACCATTTTTCTAGATTCCACATACATGTGTTAATATACAGTATTTGTTTTTCTCTTTCTTACTTCACTCTGCATGAGTCTCTAGGTCCATCCATGTCTCTACAAATGACCCAATTTCGTTCCTTTTTATGACTGAGTAATATTCCATTGTATATATGTACCACATCTTCTTTATCCATTCATCTGTCAATGGGCACTTAGGTTGCTTCCATGTCCTGGCTATTGTAAATAATGCTGCAATGAACATTGGGGTGCATGTATCTTTTTGAATTATGGTTTTCTCAGGGTATATGCCCAGTAGTGGGATTTCTGGGTCGTATGGTAGTTCTAGTTTTAGTTTTTTAAGGAACCTCCATACTGTTCTCCATAGTGGCCGTATCAATTTACATTCCCACCAACATGTACATGTTTCTTTCTATACATATAACCGACAAACAGGAATAATCCCCCCAGATTCTCACACTATCAGTTTTTAGATAAAGAATTATGTGGTATGATAAATGAACCAAAGGCAGGTTTAGTTCCAAAGAAGAAAGAGTACAAATTTGAAGAGCACGTAAGTTTTTCACCTCAGTATACCATATACAGTTTAGAAAATCAATTAAAGACTTACTTCAATTTTTCTATATACATTTTTAATGATTAGAAACAATCAACTATGCAGTCAGAATTGCAGTTACTGTGGTCTGAAAAAGCCAGTCAATAAAAATAAAATCCATACTGAACTGTCATAAGTAGGATGTTTGTCTTAGTCACTGAAGTTTTTGAGAGCTCCAAACTATGTAGTATGTGACCAGTGACATGCATGTACAAGACCTCAAGTCCAAGTTTGGGACAAGTGTAGCCAAATCACAAAGCAAAGCTAATTATGTTTAGTTATCTTGGGGCTCATACCAATGTCGTTTTTCCCATCAGCACTATGCCTTCAGCAAGTGAGACCACAATGACGTGGTCAGCAGAACAAAAGGGTAACAACTGTAAAACAAGTTTATAGTAGAAATGGAGGTCTTGAAAGGCTTGTGACTTGCCTTAGGTCACAGAATAAGTTAGTCACAGAGCAGAGACTGTCAGTTCTCCAGATTTTCAATGTTGCATGTGATCATAAATCTCTTACATAAACACTTGGACACATAACCAATCCGTTTTTAGCTCATTAATTATATACCACAAATAAAGCGAGTTTTAACATGAACTATTTTAATAACGTACGCCCTATGTAAGATTTGTCTTACTTAAATGGCAACTGAGCTCTACTGAGTTATTTTGACGTATAAATAACAATAATAGCAAACATTTTGGTGTTTACTATATGTCAGGCACTGTTCTAACCATCTGATATGTGTTAACTGGTTTTATCCTCACAAAAACCCCAGTAGATGTCATTTTCATCCTCCCAGAGAGGAAACTGAAGCACAAAGGGCACATAGTAAGCAGCTGCCAGGACTCATCTGTAAGTCTGATATCTGAAGCTATGCTCTGACCACTAATTTAAACAGTCTGCTCTAACAAATTGGACATTAAAACTTAAAAGTTTTAATGTATCAGTTGTGTTGATTGCTAAGCTATACAAATGTAATTTAGTGCCATTTTCTATATTTCCCTTCATTTCCTCATTATCTCTAACAGTTTTTTTAAAAGAATGGAACAAGTTTTCTCTTTGTTAGAACATATCTGTTTAAAGTATTCAGTAAGCATCACATGACCCAATTATGTAATATGTCTAAGGAAATGTTGCTTACTCTTTTCTAATTGGGTCCATTTCATTTGCATTGAAATCTGCACTAAGGGGAGAAATCACTGTCCCTAAATGATATCCCAGTGAAGGAAGTTTGCAAATAAACTTTATTATACTAAGAATTCCTTTATAAAAATGAACTATATTTTCATGCATTATAATAATTAGGTATAATTCCAGGAAACTATGTATTAACTTATAGTTTTATTACTGATATAAAAGAAAACTTCAAATACTGTACAGTGAAGTGTGCTGTAGAACTCTATATAGATGGAATACACTATTACCAATTATTTATTACTCAAGTGTAATATATACAGCAATCACAAAATCAGAAAATAATGGATAACAGCCAGTGCTTTAGGGATGGTAGAACATCTATACTATTTTATTGAGCAGTTAAAGCACTTGCTATTTAATTTTTTCTAAATATTTACACTATTACACTTATTTTTACATATTCTTAATAACATTTCCCTCTAAAAAGCAGACTCTCCAGCTCTTGGCACTAATTCTTAAAGTCAAATAAACCTGAAAATACTGACAACCTTTTCAGTCCTTTATTGCTCTACCACAGGCATAAAAGCTCAGGAAGGGACTTGTGCATTCTAAAGAAAAGTATGCAATACCTTAAAATTTTTAAATACTAAGTAATTGATACTCACAAGCAGATAACATCAACTAAAACGTTTTTTTTTTACTAGTTTTCCTTTTCTTTTACAAGAGAATCATCGTATTAATATTATACTAAAAAGCATGTAGACTCCATAATTTAAAAAGTTAAATGTCAGATATACAAGTAATGGCATTTTCTCCAATAATTCACAATTTTTACAATTTCTGCTATTTTGGAGCAAACATTAAAATTCTCACAATTTAAGTATCATTAAATATGAATTGAAACACTTAGCATCTCAAAGAATTATTAAGAATGGCAGAACTTACAATTAACTACAAATCTTACATTGGTGATATAGCCCCTTTTGTTATTTCTTAAGTAAACATTCTACTGTGGTATGTTTTCAAGTGAATAGTTCTGGTTTGAAAAATTATATTAAGAGCCTTGAGGTTATGCAATTTTGTTAAATTACATGATAACCTGGAAATGTAGGATATATCTACTCCAACTTAGAGTATGTATCTCACTACTACTGTTATAAGAGGTAATTTTAAATTCATATTAAGATGAGTGGAGTTTAATCTGATTTTGCAAAGGTTTTTATGAAAATCTTAATATGGAAACCTTGTTTTGAGAACCATGAATCTCTCAATATCTGCTCTGCAATATTTTATGTCTGGGCCAATTAAAATTCCTGTTTGAAAAATGAAGACCAAATGGTATTGATATTCTGAAATAAACATTTTATGATATTGTCACTATATTGACCAAAGCTTAATTAAAGACAGAAGTTGTAAGTCTATTTCATACTTAAAGGTTGGTTAGTAGTGAGGTCTAAATTTTTTAGAGAAATGTTCACTAGCAGCCAGTTATTAGTAGGTAACTACATAAAATAATACTGTTATAAACTTTGCAGTTAGTAGCTAACATGTGATGTCAGTACAATTCTCAGAAACCTGTCATTAGTATGTGAGTTGCTAGTAAGTGATCTTCCCTGAGGTAAGAGACCATATGCAAAAGTTTGCTAATTTCCAATAAAGTTAGATTCTTAAAAATAATGGCAATAAGGACCTGTGTGGCTGGGAATCATAGATGCATTTCACTTTGTTATCTTAATTGCAAGCAGTAGGCTTGACTGTAAAAACGAAACTAAAAATCATCAGAAGATATAAAGCAAGTTTCACAGTCAATAGCACTTGCTAAATTTCTCAGGTCTTGAGCTTAACATTTTCCAATAAAATACCTGAAATATAGTGAAAGGAGGGGAAATGGGCCTTAGGCTTGCTCTTTAACTAGCTCCTGAGTAACCATTCCCTTGGAGTTCATTATATTCTTGCTCATAATATTTGACAGTGTCTTGTTTTCTTCAATTTCAACCAGTTTCTCACAACCAGTATTCTAGACACACATCATCTTCAACTCTACCTGGACTTTGGGTCATATAGTCAACCTTGGTATGACTAACTATAAAATGGATTAGTGAAGAAAAAAATTTACTTCAATTTTCAGTTAAACATTGCAAATAGAATTTAACTATAGGACTGAATTAGAGTTATAACATTACATGTAGGGCTAAGAAAATATTTCAACTAATTTATGATCCCTAGGTTGGACTCAAAGTTGCGGATGTCCTGGTAGTATTAAAATGGTAGTACTAAAAAAATAATCATTCCTATAATTATGTATTTGATTATGATAACCATATGGAAGGGCAAACGATGGTAGTCAAGAACTTAAAGAAATTCTGCTCTAAAACTTTTTTGTGAAGATGATACCTGGCCCACTTCTCAAAAACCATTAATTACTGCAACCAAATTTCAGCTATCTAAAATAATTTCAAGAAACCTGACCATTCTCAGAATCGAGCCTTTTATTCTTTATCAAGGGAGAACCCAAACTATTATTATAATGTTCACACCTAACCAGCTTCTAAATAGCACTGCTCTGGCAAGAGAAATTAATAGTGTTGTCAAAGATTAGCCTGCCTTCTAATGTTCACAGGTGCATTCTAGTTTGACTAAATGCAAAAGTATTTAATAGGGAGATAAAATGTGCATCTGATATTTTTACTTTATGCTATGAAATTATATTTGTCAGTTATTAACTAAACATACCGAGCCACAGGTGAAGAAAATATTTGTTAAAAGGTGATTATATCATTTACCTGGAAGCAATGCATTCGTTTGTTAACCAGTTTTCCTGTATTTAAACTAAAAAAAGTATGTGGTGATGGAGGGGCGGGAGGGTGTTAGTGGCTGAAAAAACCCAAAAATAATTATAGTGGTTAGTGATATTTGTAATTTTTAATTTAACACACAGAAGTCACCTGTACTAACCAAATGGGAAATATTATTTGGTAGCTGCAGTTCTTTATGCAAAACTAGTACACAATATAAAAGTTCTAAAATTTCCTTATATTTATAGACATAGAGAGAGGTATCTGAAAGTAAATTTAGAAGAAGAATGGAGACAATATGGTTTTAAAAATGTGATAATGTGATAAAACTAACCCAAATATGTATCTTCCTCAGATATCACCTGCAAAATATCTAGAGTCTCCATTCTTTCCCTATTCAAAATAAAGTAGTTAACTTAATAAGTGAATTCATCAGAGATACTTTCATAGAAAGAAACCAAAAACTCCCTTATTTGGAAACACAAGTTAAAGTTCTGTCTATATTCCTTTATGAATCAACAGGTTGACATTTTAAAACACCTGATAATATAATTTCTGATGTACATTTTCTTGAAATGCAAACGGTTCTGCATCTGTTAACACGAGCAAACAGAGAGAGCCAGGCTTTAAATGCTCTAGATAAGAGATTGTATTAACATACATTTTGTCTTTCATCCATTCAAATTCAACTTAATTTCAGTGAACAGAGGAAAAAGATGGATTAACGTGTACATTTCAGAATACAGATTTGCAGAATAGGATAAAATAGTGCAATACCAGTCTCAGGATAAACATTCTTTAAGGAGTAAACGTGAAAGCTGCTTCTTGAGGAAACTGGCACTAAAGATTTGATGAATACACTATTTAAGCAAATGCCTGGTTGATCAGGGTATGACGCAGTCAAATTTGCATCCAAATCCAAGTGAAGCCAACAAATGAAGAAAATCTTATGGATTCTAAGAAAAAAGGGAAACATTTTTGGTTCAATGGGGCTCAAATACATTTAGCATATACAAGCTTAAATACCATTGATCAAAATTGTAGAACAATGTAACTCATTCATAAAGATAAATTCTTATTTATAAATGCTCTGTGAATCTGACAAACTCTGAAAATTAGAGATTAACTACTGCTACCATTATTTTTATTATTTTCTACCACACATTGCAATCAACTTTTCTGCAAGATTAAAGGACAAAAATTTGGTAGTACTTGACCAGGCCAGGATTCAAAATAATGGTAACATATTATCAACAACAGAGCACACACTTGGCTGTGTTGGCTCAGACAGCAACATTACTGAATCACATTGACTTTATCATTCTAGAATAGTTATCTTCCCCAACCTTGCTCAAATCAGCAAAATGTTATATCATTACACTACATTCTCAAGATAGTTTCACCAAGAATATATATCTCTATGAATGTGTTCATGTTCACAAAAGTGTCAGGATCCCAGTGTCTAACATATCCTTTTATGAATTTCAAGATACAATTTACTTCAGATAACCTTCAAATTTACATAAATCCTTTGACACGCTAATAAATATGTGGAATGGTTACCCTGATGACATCAACATTAGCAAAATCTTATTTCCCCCCAGCCCTAGCCTTTTCAGAAATCAAACATAAGTAGCAAGAGAATTTTCATGTTTTAAACATTAAGACTTTCATGGAATTAAAATTACAGTGAACCACATATATGGAAGAAAGTCATTTCAGCGGATCTAATAACTAATTTATAGGAATTTAGAGCCAGCCTGGGCAGCAGTATATTAAAAGCTATTGCCAATCACACACTTGCTATCATGCACTGAATAACAAGATATAATCTTTGAATTATATACGTACAAGATTTTTAATGACTAATCAAGTTATGTGGCCCAGCCAACAAATATTACATGTTCACAATAAACATTCTGCCTTTATTAGCCTCTAATTAAATCAAGAGTGATCCATTGGCTCAGTTGTGTTTGTCATCTCAGCATCTTGACTATCCATCTCTTCAGGCTCCTCCACGGAATTTCCCTTTTGTGCTTTTGACCTTGTAGCAAGTGCTGCTCCCAGTGCCTCTGCCACACAGCCATCAGTTGTTTCCGTGTTCAAATTTTCAGTGCCACCAGTTAGAGAAAAAGATTCAGGTAAGCCAGTCTGAAGACTCCCAGACTTCACAGAAGGACTCACAACTTCGACGTTCCTTTGAGGAAGATCAGACAGTGACTGCTCTGTACTTTGATCCCGCAAGTGCTTGTCCATCGACGCCTGAATAGAAGAAACCATTTCCTGCAATTTTTTTCGCTGGGCCTCAACCATATCAGGATCAAGCTGCCTGCTGTCTCTCATTGTAACTACTCCAGGAGCTATTCGAATAAGCTCACTGTTACTAGGAGCAGCTGTGAATACAGAAGGCTCTGTTTTAATGGAACTACTAAAGTGTGTCCCTGTGGTCTGCTTCCTTACAACTGGAGTTTCCCTAGCTCTTGGCTCAAGGTGTGGGGTACTGGATGCAGTTCCTAGAGAATGCCCTTTTCCCTGAAAGGCAGTCACATTATGAAGCTGCTCGGATTTCTTTTTCACTACTCCACCACTACCTAGTTTTAATAACCCATGTGAGGGACTTGACTCCCTACTTCTTGTCGTAGCCTCTGCTCGAACCTGACTTACAGCCTCTTTGACTAAATCTTCAACATCAGGACCGATGGGGAAATGTCCTGCAGCATCCACACACAACTCCAGCCTATCTTCAGAAGCATTATAGACAAAGGTTTTGCCAGGCAGATGTGGAAAAGTGCAATGCTTGCCATCAGCCATACCTGAAGAGAGGAAAAAGAATTTAACATATTAAAATCTTACTTGAAAGGTATAGTAAAGACAATTATAATTGAAATAGTAAACTTCCAATAATAATTTACAGGTAACAGCTTTCAAAACAAACTTAATTAGCAAATAATTTATTACACTTATTAATAGAATTTAATGCTATTACAAAAAAAGAAATACCACCATAAACCTTAATGTAGTTTCCCAGGGGATTTGAAAAATATATATCATTAACCTATCACAAGGTTAGGAAAGTTAGGCTTGAAACAAACCTTTTGTTAGGCTTGAAACAAACCTGTTTGTTAGGCTTGAAACAAACAGCTTGCATAAGAAAAACACTAGCAATTGTGTTAGTAAAGCATTTGCTCATAGTAAAGCAATAAGAAAATATACTTTCATTTAGTAAAATTCAAATTATAAACTTTAAAAATACCTATAAGGGCAAAGTGTTGTGTACATATGTTGCGCAGTGTGTTGAATTAAAAATCATAAGTGATTCTATTAAATTACAGAATACCAGAATAAAAGTTTTCTCTGTGTATATATATGTATTTTTCACAAATATAAAAAGTATGAACTTTCAAAATAAGATACTCCATATTAAATAGGTGTGGAGGCACATTTAGGAAAGCTAGGATTAAGGAAGGCACTGTGACTTAAGTATAACTGGAAGAACTGACATTTGGTTACAAAAGATTAATAACATTGTATTCAATTCAATTCCTTTGAAATAGTTGTACTTCATGTTACAACTCTTATTTCTCTCTGGCAGATCAGAACCACCAAAACAAGAGTGAGTTATGGATGCTCTTCAAATGGCCCAGTGTGATATACTTTCTCACAGTCAATGCAGCAGTAGAGGGTAAGAATTTTAAAGCAGGCTTCCCTTTATTTTCTAGCTGAAGAGTTTGGTCTCACTACATGGTATTTCAAATTTTTATACTTTTTCCAGCCTGGGCATAAAAAAATTGCATGTGTGTTTTAAGCTATCCAATATCTTTACATTTTAAGTATAGACTCCAAATATGCAAAAATAAGGGTTTTCAACTTTTATGAAACCACAGATTTTCTATGTTTAAAAAAAATGAACTTTTAATAATATATGGGTATGTTTATGGCAAAATATAAAGGCAAAAGCAAACTAGTTTAAAATGAATGAGACTGTTAGTAAGTACTATAGAAATTCAGAGAGGGGAAGGATGAATGAACTCTGGAATGCTTTGTGGGCACTTAGGTAGTCTTTCTCCAGTTTTGCAGGTTATTAAGAATAGTCCCTTCCTCTCTGAAAAAAGCTACGGAGTGGTTCTAATGTATCTTACTGTGAATATTCCAAATAATCAGAGAAAAAAACAACTTCAAATGAATAAATACCATATAGTAAGTTCAAATAAACATTCATTTCAGTGAAAATCTAATGAGAATTTCCTCTTGGCACATTTTTGGCAGAGAGAACTGACAAAAATAGATGTACAAAAATTAAAATCAGAGATGTCTAAATAGTACCTTTCAGAGTACAACCCTTAAATCAGTTTACCTTCTACCAATCCCCTACCTCAGAGATCTGTAAACCATAGCTCAGGAAACAAAGGTAGCAAAAAAGAGAATTTTGAATGGTAAGGCCAGGGATGCCCCAAGGAAAAGCTTTTAAACAATCATTTCAATAGATAACAACTATTGAGCCTCACTATATGCCAGGAGCTAAAGTAGACCCTGAAGATTCCAAAATAAAATGTAATTGTTAGGAGATGGAGACAAGTGTCAATAGACAATTATAATGCAATCAGGTAAGTATAACAATGAGTATAGTACTTATTTCAACTAATTATTTGAGGATTATATGAGAACACATGCAAAGCACATACCACAGTGCCTAATATACATCATGCAGTCAATAGTTTTAATTTCTATATTAGATCACAAGGGTTTGTAGTCGTTTCCAGGCTGCTACTGTGATGCTTTCCCTTGGCTATCCCTGGAAAGAATCACGGTCCCACACGTTTATCACAGTATTATTTACAATGAAACACTGGAAACAATCTAAGCTTCAACAAGAAGAGAAGGGTTAAGAAAATTACAGTCTATCTACCTGACAGAAGTAATATGCAGCTATTAATACTGATATAAATAAGTAACCTATGATGCCTCATTGATACAGTAAAATATGCATAATACAGGAAAATAGCAGGAAGCAAATCTAAGTATTGGAATTACAATCATGACCAAAAAATGCATGTATAAGACAAGTATTTAGCAATTATAGGTGATATTCCCCATTTCTATAGTTTCTAGACTTTTTACATTATTAAAAAACTTTAAAATATATGTTGAAAAATCAATACAAATACTGTGTTGTGATTAAATAATCATTTAGGTTTTATATAACTTATATAGTCCTTTGAATTTTAAGAAACAAGGTGTATTAAAATTTCTATATCATATATCAACAATTCTATTGCACATATACACCAAAAGACATGTATAATAATATTTATAGCTACATTCTTTCTTACATCAAAAAACTGGAAACTACCTAAAGTGCATCAGAACAATGCATTAATTAATTTAAAAATAACTTTCCAAACATAAAGAATAGGAATATTAAAAGTCTATCTGTTATATTGGGCAATATGTCTGTTCAAATGTAGATATAACCATCCATCTGTTAGGGTGGATTTGAACAAAGTAAGAGAATTATGTTCTTTTCCAATTTTTGGAGGGTATGGGTGTATGTCTGGGGGTGAGGAGGGCTTGTTATGCTTTGATTCTTTGACCACGGGATGATGATAATGATTTGCCACATGAATCTGTCCTAAAAATAGAGGTAACATTTTACCACAAATATCAGATGAAATTATATTTTGAAAGGTAAAATGATTTTCTGATGGTGACCCATTTCAAATGGCTGTGTTACAGTCAAAAATTTTAAAAATAATTCTGCAAATAACAGCTGGGATTCTAATAATAATAACAAACATTAGCTAAGTATTTATTAGGTACCAGGCCCTTTGCTAACTGCTTTATGTGCACAATCTCATTTGATCCTAATAATAACCCCGATATTATCATACCCACTTTACAAATAGAGAAACTGAGACTTAGAAGTCACACAGGAATAAGTAGTAGAACCAAAATTTAGTATCAGATGTTGCTACTCCAGAGCTCTAAACTCCCTCCTAATAAGAATAAATACCACAGGTAACATTTAAAAAATATAACAGCTCTACTGACATATAATTCACACACAGCTCACCCATTTTAAGTGTACAGTTCAATGTTTTTTAGCATATTCAGAGTTGTGTAGCCATCACCACAATCACTTTTAGAACATATTCCCAGAAAGAAACCCTGAACCCATTAGCAGTCACTCCCATTTCCTCCCCCATCCCATTCCCAGCCCTAGGCAACCACTGATTTACTCTCTCTGTCTCTCTAGGTGTGCCTATTCTGTCATTTATATGACTTTTCATATAAGTAACATAATACAATATATGGTCTTTTGTTTCTGGCTTGTTTCATGTAGCATAAGATTTTCAAGGTTCATCAGTGTGGTCTGTATCAGTACTGCATTCCCATTCCTTTCTATTGCCAAGTAATATTTCATTGTATGGATATATCACATCTTACTTATCCAGTGTCTAAGTTGATAGACATTTGCATTGTTTCCAGTTCTGACTACTATGAATAATGCTATTATGAACATCTGTGTACAAGTTTTTTGTGGACACGTTTTCATTTCTCTCGGGTATACACCTAAGAGTGAATTGCTGGGTTATATAGTAGCTCCATCTTAAATCTTCTGAGCAACTGCCAGACTTTCTTCCCAAGCGGCTGCACTATTTTACATTCCCACCAGGATTTCCTTGCCCACCATTCTTAATATCTGTCTTTGTGATTATAGCCTTGCTAGTGAGTATGAAGTACTATCTCATTGTGGTTCTGATTTGCATTTCCCTATGGTTAATGATGTTGAGCATCAGTTCATGTGCTTATTGGCCATTTATATACTTTCTCTGGATCCTTTGCCCATTTTTAACTGGGTTGTCTTTTTACTGCTGAGTTCTTTATATTCTAGATGCAAATCTATTATCTGATATATAATATGCAAAATTTTCTCATTCTGTGAGTTGTTATTTCACTTTCATGTTGGTGTCCTTGCAGCACAAAAATTTGTTTTTATTTAGCTACGTTTTTTTGCTTGTACTTTTGGTGTCATATCTAAAAAGATTTTGCCTAATGCAAAGTCAAGAAGTTTTATGCCTATGTTTTCTTCTAAGAGCTTTCTAGTTTTAGCTCTCATACTCCAGTTTTTTTATACATTTTGAGTTAATTTTGTATTTGGTGGGAAGGAGAGGTCAAACTTCATTCTTTTGCATGTGGATATCCAGTTGTCCCAGCCCTGTTCACTGATAAAACTATTCTTTCCCGTATTAAATTGTCTTAGCATCACAGCTAACATTTTAAAAATAATTTCAAACCAAAACCAAAAAACTATTTAGAAAATAATCAAGAGCGTCATCCCCACACCACCCACCACAACCCTCCCACACACAAAAACAACTGAGGGAAGTTATTTTCAGTCCTATGAAAGACAGTGCATACTTACCCCAATTACTGGGAGCCCTATCATCAATCATAATTAAGTAATAACTTTTTTTTTTTTTATCACAAATGAGGTCTTTTATTTGTCACCATTAAAAGTCTGATTTTTAAACAGATTCCTGGACTGGTGGCTCATATCCATCAGCTCGTTCAACTTTAGCACCTGTCTCGTCCCCAGTAGCTTTTCCAGAACTACTACCTTCACCATGTAGCTCCATGAGTTTTCCCAATTCAAACTTGGGCTTCTTCAGCATTTTTACTTTTCTAACAAAGACATCATGGAGTGGATAAATAGATTGGCAGGCCTTTTCTATGTCTTTTCCAATGCTGTCTGGAATCAATTTATTGACCACCTCTTTCAAGTCATTTGTCTGCACCTCTCGGGTCATGATTTCCATCATCTTCTTGCGGATCTGGCGGACCTGCTGGTGCTGGGCATAAGAGGTCTTCCGAATCTGATTGTTGCGTTTTTTAGTAAAACCCACACAGAAGAGACGAAGCAAATAACCATCGGTAGTCTTGACATCAACATGAGCTTCAATCATGGTACTTTCTTCTTGGCTCCCTTTTTACCGCCTTTCGTAAGGCGCTTGTTCTTTCCGACCGCCATGGTGCTGCTCCGAGAGCCAAAAAGCAGTAATAACTTTTTAAAAACCACTAACTGGGGCTTCTCTGGTGGCACAGTGGTTGAGAATCCGCCTGCCAATGCAGGGGACACGGGTTCGAGCCCTGGTCCAGGAAAATCCCACATACTGCAGAGCAACTAAGCCCGTGTGCCACAACTACTGAGCCTGTGCCCTAGAGCCTGCGAGCCACAACTACTGAGCCCACGTGCCACAACTACTGAAGCCTGCGTGCCTAGAGCCCGTGCTCTGCAACGAGAAGCCACCGCAATGAGAAGCCTGTGCACCGCGACAAAGAGTTGCCCCCGTTCGCTGCAACTGGAGAAAGCCCGCGCGCAGCAACAAAGACCCAACGCAGCCAAAAATTAATTAATTTATTTAAAAAAACATTAACTGGTATTGATATATTTCAGAAGGTAGAATGAAGTGAAAGATGTAAAGTTCTTTAAAAAAAAAAAAAAGATGTAAAGTTAAAAAGAAAGGGATGCAGGGCTTCCCTGGTGGCGCAGTGGTTGAGAGTCCACCTGCCGATGCAGGGGACATGGGTTCGTGCCCCGGTCTGGTACGATCCCACATGCCGCAGAGCGGCTGGGCCCGTGAGCCATGGCTGCTGAGCCTGCGCGTCCGGAGCCTGTGCTCCGTAACGGAAGAGGCCACAATAGTGAGAGGCCCACATACCGCAAAAAAAAAAAAAAAAAAAAAAAAAAAAGGGATGCAAAAAAAAAGGCAGGGGGATGCTCAGAGAGAAATTTATAGCTTTAAATACTTATATTAGAAAACAAAAATTTGTAATCAATAATCTAAGTTTCTACTTAAAGAAACTAGGAAGTGCAAATTAAATCCAAAGGAAGCATAAGAAAGAAAAAGTAAAGATAATAGCAGAAGACAAAGAAAATGAAATGAGGAAAACAATGCAGAAAACCTATAAAACCAAAGCTGTTTCTTTGAAAAGATCAATAAAACTGATAAACCATTAGCTGGACTAGTCAGCAAAACAAGAAAGGCACAAATTGCCAATATCAGAAATGACAGAGCTATAGACCTTGAAGACATTAAAAGGACAGTAAGGGAATATTATAAACAACTTTATGCCAATAAAATTGATAACTTAGATGAAATGGACAGATTTCTTGAAAGGCAAAACTAACAAAGCTTATTCAAGAAGAAAGGAATAACCTTAACAGCAGTCTATTAAAGAAATTAAATTCATAGTTAAAAACCATCCAATAAAGAAAACTCCAAGCACAGATGGCTTCACTGGTGAATTCTACCAGTGAATGGTGAATTCTACCATTTAAGAAAGAAATAATATGAAAGCTATTACAAAATCTACCAGAAAACAGAAAAGGAGTGAACACTTCCCAACTCAATTTTCTGAAGCCAACATTACCCTGATTAAACAGTCATTACAAGAAAACTACATATCATTATTATGCCTCATGAATACGGTCACAAAAACATTCAACAAAATATTAGCAAAGGGGCTTCCCTGGTGGCACAGTGGTTAAGAATCTGCCTCTCAAGGCAGGGGACGTGGGTCTGATCCCTGGTCAGGGAACTAGATCCCACACGCAAAGCGTAACTAAGAGTTCACATGCCACAACTAAGGAGCCCGTAAGCCGCAACTAAGGAGCCCACCAGCTGCAACTAAAGGAGCCAGCAAGCCACAACTAAGGAGTCCGGAAGCCGCAACTAAGGAGCCCACCTGTCGCAACTAAGACTTGGCACAGCCAAAAATAAATAAATAAACAAAAAAATTTTTTTAATGGATTATAAAAAAAGAAAGAAAAGAATCCAGCATGTGACATTGGTTCAACAGTCAAAAATCAATGTAGTTCACACTATCAACAAACTAAAAAGAAAGCCCTTATAAGATCATTTCAATAGATGTGGGAAAAGAGCACCTGATAATATTCAACATCCATTCACGATACTATAAAACCATCAATAAACTAGGAATAGAAGGGAATGTCCTCAACCTGACAAAGGGCATTTCTGAAAAACCTACAAGTTTGAATGCTTTCCACCTTAGACCAGCAACAAGGCAAGGATATCCACTCTCACCACGCTATTCAACACTGAATTTATAGCCAGTGCAAAAAAGCAAGAGAGGGCTTCCCTGGTGGCGCAGTGGTTGAGAGTCCGCCTGCCAATGCAGGGGACATGGGTTCATGCCCCGCTCCGGGAGGATCCCACGTGCCGCAGAGCAGCTGGGCCCGTGAGCCATGGCCACTGAGCCTGGGCGTCCGGAGCCTGTGCTCCACAATGGGAGAGGCCACAACAGTGAGAGGCCTGCGTACTGCAAAAAACAAAACAAACAAAAAAAAACTAATACTACCAAGTGCTGGAGGAATACAAAATGGTCCAGCCAATCTGGAAATGGTCTGGAAGTTTCTTATAAAGATGAGCATATACTTAACACATTTTTCAGCAATCCCACTCCTAGGTATTTACCAAAGAAAAGTGAAAACATACGTCCACACAAAGATGTGTACACAAATGTTTATAGTGGCTTTATTCATAGTAGCCAAAAACTAAAAACAAACTAAATGTCCTTCAATTGGTTATGGAATTTTTAAAATGTGATACATACATACAATGGAATAATACTCAGCAATAAAAAACAAATAAACTACATGCAACCAGACGGATGAATCTCAAAAGCACTAGGCTAAAAACTGAAATTGACAAAATATTTCCGTAAAGGGGCAACCTGGTAAATATTTTAGGTTTTGCAGACCATATAGTCTCTGTCACAACTATTCAACTCTGCCACTGCACTGCGAAAGCAGCCACAGACAATATGTAAACATGAGTGTGGTTGTGGTCTGATAAAACTTTATATACAACAGGCAGCGGGCCTGGTATGGCTCACGGGTAGGAGTTTGCCAACCCCTGTGCTCAATCAAAGAAGCCGACACAAAAGGTTAAACGATATGGTCCCATTTATACGGTGATATGAAAAAGGAAAACATATAGAGACAGAAATCAAATCAGTAGTTGCCAGAGCCTAGGGGGAGAGGTAAGGGATTAATTAGAAAGGGGCACAAGGCGACTTTTTTGGAATGGTGGAAATACTCTATATCTTGATTGTGGTAGTGGTTACGTGACTGTATATGTTTGTCAAAATTCACATGCCTGTATTCCTAAAAAGGGTGAGTTTTACTGTATGCAAATTATGTTTCAATAATCCTATCTTAGGAAGGAAGGGAGGGAGGGAGGGAGGGAGGGAGGGAGGGAGGGAGGGAGGAAGGAAGGAAGCAAGGCAACTGGCCAGCTGGCTATTCTTTGGTCCCCAATTCAATAAATCAAAAGAAAAAACATTTTTTGAGACAATCAAAAATCAAGGAAATTTAAACACTGACTGGATAGTTGGTGATATCTTAAAAATTACTGTTCGTACTTTTTAGATGTGATAATGGTATTATGGTTATTTTTTAAAAAGAAAAAAAACAGTGCTTACTTTTAGAAATACATACTGAAGTTCTTACAGATGAAATTATGTCTGAGATTTATTTCAAAACAGTCCATTTGAGATGGGGTAGGTAGAAATGTACTGATAATTATTGAACCTGGGTGGTAGGTAAATAGGGGTTCATTACATTATTCTTGCTACTTTTATGTGTTTCAACATTTCTACAATAGCCAAGTTGGGTTTTGTTTTTTTAAGAAGGAAAAAGAAGTGTATGAGAAAGAAAAAAAACAAACAAACATAAAATAGAGATTATGTACTTAATATCTACAGAGGTCAGGTAGGTAAGAAAGTGAGATAAGCCAGAGTGATAAAGTCTGGGGCCAAAAGTACTCACATCAAATTTTTGATAAAACACATGGGGTCCAAACATACATACTGGCAACCTCTCTCTTGAAACTGTGAAGATACAGTTATACACTTGCACATATCTTTATAAACAATGTATACCCAATGTGAAAAGAGGTTAAATGTAAAGTGAGCTGTTTCCTAGAATCCAGAAAATACTGAGGTATATAGTAATCATAGTCAAAACACAACAACAAAAAAACACTGTATTATCTGGTTCTGGGACAGTCACTAGCATTATAAACAAATCGGCGTCTAATTTCACAATTTGTCTTTAGTTGTTAAGGATCATATACATAACTTAAATGAGAAAACAGGAGAAAGAAAGTGATAGGAGATTTTTAGTAATATTATAGCAGAAAACGTAGCTGACCATATCAGGATAATAATCCATTTTAACTAGGCAGACTGATAAAGAAAAATATGTACCTAATATTAACACTGGAAATAGTTTCATAAGAATATTATCTGAACTTTCTTAATCTTAGAATAGCTTGAGTGGAGATATTATCTAAGAATAAAATCAGAAAGCAACTATACCCATGGTTTTCTTCATAATATTGTAGAATACGCCACCCTGCTGGAACATGTGAGGAAGCCCCTTTGCATAAGACCATACATCTTCTCCTGTAAAATAAAGATACAGTATTAGCAACTAACAAGAGAGTTCAACCCAGGCTTGCTTTAATATGGATTAGCCTTGAACAGAGATCGCAAGGCAGACCTCCTAAGTGAGTGATGCAGTCTGGTGTAATACAACATATAGGAAGCGATATGGAATGAGGGAACATGACTAGAAAATGCATGGTCCATCTAAGATGGCAGCCATTGCCAAGTGCTGTCATGGAAGAGTAGAGGCCCAATGTTTCAATATCAAATGGCATTTCAAGAGAAGCCAGAAATCCAGGTTTTTAATGTTTAATTCTCCCCCTTTTTTTTTAATGTCTTCTATTTATTTGTTTATTTATTTTTGGCTGTGCTGGGTCTTCACTGCTGCGCGCAGGCTTTCTCTAGTTGCGGAGAGCAGGGGCTACTCTTCATTGCAGTGCATGGGCTTCTCATTGCAGTGGCTTCTCTTGTTGTGGAGCACGGGCTCTAGGCGCACGGGCTTCAGTAGTTGTGGCACGTGGGCTCAGTAGTTGTGGCTCACGGACTCTAAAGCGCAGGCTCAGTAGTTGTGGTGCACGGGCTTAGTTGCTCTGCGGCATGTGGGATCTAACCCATGTCCCCTGCATTGGCAGGAAGATTCTTAACCACTGCACCACCAGGTAAGTCCCCCCATTTTTAAATGTAGGAACTAATTCAAAAATGTCTTTAGGGGCTTCCATGGTGGCACAGTAGTTGAGAATCTGCCTGCTAATGCAGGGGACACGGGTTCAAGCCCTGGTCTGGGAGGATCCCACATGCTGTGGAGCAACTGGGCCCGTGAGCCACAACTACTGAGCCTGCACGTCTGGAGCCTGTGCTCCGCAACAAGAGAGGCTGCGATAGTGAGAGGCCCGCACTCTGCGATGAAGAGTGGCTCCCGCTTGCCACAACTAGAGAAAGCCCGCGCACAGAAACAGAGACCCAACACAGCAAAAATAAATTAATTAATTAATAAACTCCTACCCCCAACATCTTTAAAAATAAAAAGTGTCTTTAAAGCTGCATGAGTCAATACTAGGCATATTAAACAAAATACATATGAAGACCCAATCCAGTTCAAAGTAAACTAGTATGCAACTGTGGACTAGAACAACAGAAAAGGTTACAGAAAGATACTATGTTTTTAAAGTAGAATATAAAAAATATATTCTATATTTAGGTTAAAACTAATAAAAACAGATGGAAAGGGCTAGGGAGAAAAGTAAATAGGTAGACTGAAGATAAGTAATTAATGTATTTTGTTGTTGCAAAGTTGACTTTTTAAAACAGAAATTTAGGGGGGAAATGACCTATTGATGAGATTTAGAATAAACATTAGAAGCCCACAAAATAGCTATAAGCAACCCACTATTTCACAAAAACGTTGTTTTCAAGAACATCCTTTGACAGTGCCTATTATCAATAAGAAGTTTCAAATAAAAAGTTAAGAATGGGGTCTTCCCTGGTGGCGCAGTGGTTGAGAGTCCGCCTGCTTATGCAGGGGACTCGGGTTCGTGCCCCAGTCTGGGAAGATCCCACATGCCGCGGAGTGGCTGGGCCCGTGAGCCATGGCCGCTGAGCCTGTGCGTCCGGAGCCTGTGCTCTGCAATGGGAGAGGCCACAACAGTGAGACGGCCGCGTACCGCCAAAAAAAAAAAAAAAAAAAAAAAAAAAAAAATCTAAACGGGTGCCAAAATAGTAAACTCCTCAGAACTGAACACCTAAATACTAGTAAGAAAAACGATGTTTCTTAATATTGATACTTTACAAACCCAACTATTCCTTACTTAAGCAGGCAGAACTCTAAAAAGTAATAACTCTATTGAACTGTTTATCAACCTTGTGTTTTCATTATCTACCTAAGAATTATCCATTATCTTCCTAATCTGCCTCGACCATGATATTTGCATACTACAGATATACTGTTTATCTGTTTACATACTATATGTATATCTGTACTTTTTTCATTAAATAGAGTAAGATTTATTTTACCCTCCCCCAAGAACCAATTTTCACCCCCTTCAGACCTATATGGCCCTAGTGAGCATGGATACTCTATTGCTTTAAGGGAAGGATAGATACCACCTAAATCTCTATTGTCTACCCAGCTCTGATCAGGCACTTCACATAATTTCGTTTTCTCCTAACTGAGCCCAATTTTACAGAAAAAGAAACAAGCTCAGAGAGTTTAAATATTTCTCGCAAGATCAAATAGCTAGTAAGCGGCAAAGCCTGGATCTGAATCCTGTATATCGTTCCACAGCTTATACCTTCTCCACCGATACTAAATCTCTACTAAAGGTCAAATCATGTTACAACAAATTTGGCAGAACTATCCATACGCTCTTCTTATAGAAATCCATGGCATCAACAACTGGTTGAAAGAAAAACTAGGCAAATTATTTCCTTTGGTATATACACACTTCTACTGAAGTCATGTTTGTTAGAAACAGAACCAAGAAAAGGGATCAGAGATCAGGAAGCAAGGATTGTGACACTGCACAAGTCCCCCATCAGTCACAGATGGCTCTCTGCTACATTTCTCTCCATTCCTTCTACAACTGACCTGGTTCAGGCCCATCTCCTGCCTGAAGCACTGCCACCGCCTCAAAATTGGTTTTCCCTCTAATCTTACTCTCCTCAAATCTCTACTCCATACAGCCTTCAGAGTTAAACCTTTAATGGTTCCACCAAACCATATGGTAAGTCCAAGCTCCTTTCTCACGACATAAAAGGCAGCCTAAGATTCCTTACCCTTGCTCCTATCTCACAGCTCTCTCATCATATCCTAACTTGATTTCTACAAAGCAACACCACCAAATTGCTCCAGTTCCCCAAAGACCAGTAATAGCTATGTATTCTTTAAAACTCAATTTAGGTGTCACTTCCTCTAGGATTCTTCTTCAGTGGTGGTTAGGTAAGTATCCTCCTTAATGCTCCCATGCATATAAACACCATAGCCCTGATCACACTGCAGGTTAACTCAGTTTACTTTTCTGTTTCCCCTTCTAGACCAGAAGCTTTTCAGAGTCAGGAAAAGGTCAGTGGCCTATTTCACTTTCTATTCCCGGGCCTGGCACAATGCTGGAGAGCTAGTAGCACTCAGAATTCGTGAAATGAATACTAGCATAAATGAGGTTTTTTCTTTTAATAATGCCTGAGAGATGTCCATGAAAAACTTAATTGAAGCAGCACAACGACAACTGCTCTTTAATGTTATATGGATAAAATGTTAACTAATGGTACCATCTGTACCTCTTCATGAATTTAATAAAACAAAATCATAGCAAAAACAAAAGTAAAGGCTTTTAGGTACAAACTTGCAGTTATAAAATAAATAAGTGACAGGGATGTAATATACAACATGGTGACCATACTTAATAATACCATATTTGAAAACTGCTTAAAAAGGGGGAGGAGGAATAACTCTTCTACCATTTCATTGGAAAACAAATTCTTAGAGAACAGGACTAGTCTGGTAAAGCATCTAACAAATACTATACTAATTCATATTTTTCTGTTAGTCTCCAATTAATTTTGCTTTATAATTCAACTGTTTCTTCATAGTACAACAGTAAAATACTTATATTGAACATACTGCATATATGTATAAATGTAGAAAAAAGTCTATACCACCACCATAGATAAGCTCTGTTCATACCTCGTCTTCCTTGAATCCTTCCTAATAGTCTTCAGTTCTCTCACCTGAACAGTAGTTATTATATATGGCAGTGATATGATGGATGTTTTTTCTTTTGGTTATCTAATTTTTTTCCTCTTTAATAAGAGGTAATTTTTTTAAGTATGTTAAAATTAAACATTTAAAAAATATCATTGTTTTTCTAATTTTTACTACTAGTAACAAAATCATGGGTTAAAAGTGAGTTTAAAAGGTCATCGTTCCAATTTTCTAACTTTAGATATTTTAAAAAGCAATTTGAAGTTTCAACAAGTGAGTAAATTTTAAAATCTAACATCTATATGAAATATATTATTAAAAAAACAAAATAAAAAATATATGAAATATATTAAGTTCCCCCCCAAAATACCTAAGTTAATTCTGAACTCAAGTTCCTATTACCATAAAATAAACTGACCAAAATGTAAATTTAAAGTAGGAACATAGAGCTGTTTCTACTAGAAGAATCCTAAAGGTATTCATTAGCTGAGAAAAATTGTTGCCATCTCTCCACCCTTCCTGCAGATCCTCCCATCTAAAACTGTATCTACCTTATCAATAGTCAAAACCATTTCTAAGAAAGGCATGCTTGTTTCTCTCCTTATACTCAGTCCCTTAAGTGTCTTTTAGTGTCATCATCAGCCATTAAAAGATATATTTATCTCACACACACACACACACACACACACACACACACACACAGAGTCTGATTCTCTCTGGGGAGTGCAAATGTTAAAGAGAACTACTATATTCTACTTTATACATACTTGAGTTCTTTGAATTTTTAAAAATAATATTATCTTATAATTGAAAAAAATGTGAAGGAATAAAGGAAATAGAATTGATGTTTAACTTAATCTTCAAAGTATATTATAAAATCACCATTTATCACTTATGTCATAAATGGTGATTTTATAATATCATACTTTGAAGGTACATATTTACCTTAAGATACACCTATATGCATTCTTTTTATTCAACTTTATGACAGCTCCCCCATTAGAAATATGCTGTCTACAAATCAACTGGAAGGGTTACCAGAGTGTATGTTAAGAATAACAGATGCATTAAGTCCTATCTAGATTTGAAACGTCCTTCACCCAATATTTGAAGAAAAAATTCAAGATGCAATGATATTCAGACCCCAAGTCATCTTAAAAATAAGTGTTTGAATACCACGTGTGATTTTGGAAAAGCCTAAGGCAGTTACTATGAAATTATAAAATATTGTGTAATTTAAAAATGTATACTAAAAACTCATACAGTTCTTTAAGAAAGACAGAAGGTATATAAAAATCACACAAGTTTCTCAACCCCTGAAAGGATGCTAACCTTTGTAAGTAAAGTGGGGTAAATATCTCACAAATAGCCTGATTCCATTACAGCAACTCTGACAAAGCATGTATAAAACTGACAAACCGTTTTTCACAAATCTGTCTTTATCTCTTAAAAGAGAAAATTAACTAAAAAGTTAGTGGAATACAATATTAATAAAAAAGAAATTAGCCTAGTATTTATGGTGGATGATGTACTACTATCTATCATATCTACCACAAAATAGAATCCACAAAAAACTGGTCTATAAGAAAATTTAATTACATATTTTGCAATGCCAGAGTTAAAGTCACTCACATACTGTATAAATAATGAAGATAACAGTCTGAAAAAACTGTTTAATAATGTCCAAGTGGTCTGGATAAAGCAGATTAAAATCTGTGAAATATTACAGGTAGAACACTGTTATTTCATTTTAAACTACCATTGTTAGATTCAAAGTGACTAGTTCCATGAACTGAGCAAAAGATTGATGTACTCACTTAGTCTCGTTGATACAAATAATAATAGATATAAATTCTATTTAATAAATATCCTACTTAAAAACAGTAGATAGGCAACACACACGTCCCTGGCTATTAAGAAGTCAGCCTATTTAATGAAGACACACAATCCTATATCTATCTATCTATCTATCTATATATATCCCCCATACTTTTGTAGCTTTCATCAACAGATCTCCAGCTTCCTTTTCTCTATGTATAAAAATTATAAATGAAAACTATAAAAGTATGGGATGCCCTCAGTTGAGACCCTGCAGGTAAGTTTATGGAGGGCAAGGACCATGTCTCATTCATCTTTGTACCTACAACACAATCTCTAGCTCACAGCAGATGTTCATTTTGCTGACATAATCTGCATTCATTCATTCAACAAGCATGTGCTTGGCACCTAATAAGTGCCAGGGCCTGTACTAGGTGATAAAGTATTTATCGGTGAATAAAACAGGCTACTGTCTCTGCCTCTGTGGCATTTATAATGGGGGAGGCAAATGAGTAAGTAAACCAACAAACAAGATAATGAAAACTTATAACAGGTGCTAAGAGGGAATTGAACAGGGTGCAGTAATAGAGTGGTTTAGCAAAGGTCTCTCAAACCCTTAGATAAGGTGGTCAGGAGACAACCTCTTTAAGAAAGTGGTAGTAAAGCCTTAACCTAAGTGAGAAGGAGGCAGCTATCTGAACAGCAGAAAGCTTGATGAGCTATTTTCTAAACCAACATACCAGCAGCTTAGCTCACATTTGGTAATTCACAAAGTTATTTCTGCACTTTGAAATTTGCAATTTTCTAAATAAACCGTCATTTTCCATTTTCCAGCCCTCTCCAACCTAAACATCAAGAGTTCCTCAGCACTCTTTACACAGGGCTGTGTGTACTTACTTAGCTAACCCCAAACTGACATTTTTACAAACCTATCACTTTTAATTAAGAACATCTTCCAGGGAATTCCCTGTCAGTCCAGTGGTTAGGACTCTGCACTTCCCCTGCAGGGGGCATGGGTTCAATCTCTGGCTGGGGAACTAGGATCCCACAAGCCAGGGGGCCAAAAAAAAAAAAAAAATCTTCTACGTAATTCAAATACAGTTATGAGAGAATTAGAGGTAGAAAACTAATGTTTATAGAGGAACTAATACAGGCCAGGCACTGTCTTAGTACTTTAAAGCAGAAAGTCTCTCAAGAACCACCACCATAAAATTAGCAAAACACTCTTTTTATTCTTAAATTCTGTGTCAGAAGTAGAAGTGGGAGACTTAAAGAAATGTGTGGGTTTGTAGGGGCAGCAACATAAATGCTGGAGGTGAAGAGGGAAGAGATCGTAACAAGAAGACGTTATCTTGGTCAACTCATTGCAGTCCACAGTCCAGTACTCAGATATTCAGGTCCAGAAACCTCAATCCAACCTCAAAAAGTGACTAACTGTAAACGAGAATTATATTTTACTAATTTTCATTATGAAACATATTATGCTGACCAGACTTTTAGACTACTGATCATAATCTCACCCGTGCCAAATTATTAATCTACATGGAGAACACAGCCTTCCAAGTGAATATAATCCTCACCTGCACTCTCACCTGTATTATCAATACTTACACCAGGAAGCTAAATGAGTGATCAGACTACATGCTTGGTGACTGTGCAATCAGTAAAGGGATTCAGATCTTTGAGCCAGGCCACGGTGAGGACTGATCAAATACTCCTGCCCCTCAATTGAGACTACCTTTCTAGTTACCAGAATTTTCACGAACCCCAGTTGATGTATCTTTTCCCCTTGTATAGCAGTGTATAAACATTGCCAAACTCTGCTTTTCAACTCTTTTTCAGTGTTCAGTGCTGACCATCCATTCCATTTCTGCTGACACAGCCTTTCTTTGGATATGTTAATGTCATCTATTTAATTCAATCAAAAAAAAACATTTCAAAGTGCCCACTCCCTGCTGGGCATCATACCAGGTGCTGAACATCCAAGGTTATATATGAGCCACATCCTCAAGAGTTCCTCTTCTATGGAGAAAGACCTCTTTTCCTGTTTTGACCTGGGAGATTGTTGGTTTTCTTAAAAGTGCCTTCAGCACATATCTAAGTTTATCCATTCTGTTATTAATGATGTTATTAAATTTTCAGAGTTGTGGGACTACTTTGCTGTTGCCCTATGTACCAACTACAAGGGGTATCCTGTGGATAGGAGGCAACTGAAGTACTACTGGGGAGTTAAGCAGCTTGCCTGAAATCACTAAATTAACAAGTAGTGGAGCTGGAATTCAAATTCTAGGTCTTTCTCACTCCAAAATTCACAATCTTTTCCTTTATTCCGCGCAGTCTCTAAGAAACTAAAAACTCTTAAGAGATAGAAAAAAAAGCAAAGTGCCTAGCTAGTACATTTCTTGACATAGCCCCCAATTCAATGACTATGTCTGCCAAAATAAAGTCAGCAATATTAAGTTATAGATTTGTATAGGGCTTTTAGATCCCCTATTAACTACTAGGCCCCTAAACTTAACAAGCCAGAAATAAATAATCTTCCTTTTGGAAGGTCAAGGACCAATTCACTGATATTTAGTACTCTTAGAAAACACAATCAAAACCCAGATCACTTTTCCAGTTGAAAGCTCTCATTTCAGCAAAAATAAGGCCCCTCTAATATGTAATGTATTTCAATTTTACTTCTATTTCAAGCCTTAATAAAGCATATTAACAGTAATTTAAACACAAAGATTAATCAATAAAAATAATGTAAAAAGTACACCATTGGATTATTTCCCAAATCTAAAGCTTTAAATCATATATTTGATTGATAATCTATTTTCCTTTAATTTGTGTTGAATTATTAAAAAGAAATGCTTCTTAAGCAACCCCATTAATATCTACCTCGGTTCCTTATGTTTCTCCTCAGTTATAATAGTTCATTACAATTCATGGCAAAGAGTCACCGAGCAAGGAAATTACTTAAACACAAATCCTAATGTACAAATAAGAAAAATGTGATGAACTGGGAAAGGGAGAACAGGAAATGGATGAGAGAGACCATTAGGTGGGAGTACAGTGAGCATATAAACCCAGAAACTGCAATTCATCAAACAGGAAGTCCTGAAATCACATGACACGCAGGAAAATGAAATTTAAAAATAAATGAAAAGGGACAAGGTGGGCAGGCTCAATAGAGCCAAGGGGGAAAAAATGAAAAAGCCTTTAAATGGATCCATTACAAGCCTATTTTTAAAAAAACAATTACAAGAATACGTTATATTTAAATAATCTGGTGACAATTAGGGACTACTTTCACTTTCTTAGTTACGTTTTCCTAATATTTACTCAATAGAAAATCACACTAACATCTATCCACTAACTGTCAAAAAACTAAAGAAAATAATTTTCTTCTAAAATATATAATCAGATAGTTTTTAGGATGACCATTTTTTTCCATGAAGACATCAGAAAAACTCAGCATATTACATTCACAATTAAGAAATACTGTCTGAGTTAAATTGATCTTACCCATTAACGTTGCTAAAAGACACAAGGAGTACATTTCTTTGTCAGCTTGCTCCTGAAGTTCCTTAGATGACAGTTTACCAGTGACAGCACTCTCTTCTTGTTTCACAGTGTGGGCCGAGTGTGTTGCTGCAGACTGACTCCCTTCGGCTTTACTTTTTAGAATCTCTATTGTAATTCTGTCACCATGTTGTAAAGGAACTGGCTCCTTTTCCATTCCTGCCTGGGGTGGCATTAACTCTTTAGGAGGAAAGCCATATCGAATACACTGTAAATATGGAGGAATGTTGAATTCTCTGGCTATGCTTTCCTGAAGTTCAAAAAACGTTGTTGAAGACTTAAGTGTAACCATGGACTGTCGTCCATCATTAGTTGTTATTCGGATCTTCTTCTCCTTAGAAGTGGTTGGTGAATAGGGAGCCTTGGTAGGGGTGGCAGGTGCAGAGGAAGGACCATCACGAACGGTACTGGGAGAAACAGTCCTGGGCTGCCCCTTTTGTTCTTGTTTTAACTTCTCTGTTTTTCGTTTCTGCATTACAGAAGCCTGTTCCGTAATATTCTGTTGAATAGTTCTTTCAGTCTTACTCATATTTAACTCCTCCTTGTGCAAAGTTTTTGTTTTCTGTCCGGTAAGAATAATTTTAGTTGGGAGCTGGGACTCCGACTCTTGTCCTTGTACGTCTCCAACTCTTTGGGCATGAGCACCATCTATATTTACAGGAGTATAATCATCAGGATTCTTTTTGGCAGTCTGATGCAATATAGTGTGGACAACTTTCTGAACCAGGATTTCACTCCCAAATTCACCTGGAAAGTGCTTGGTAACAAGTTTCATGGCAACATCGTAAACATTACTATTCAAAGATGCATCACTTTCATACTGGAACCAATATACTGTTTCTCTGACCACTCTTCCACCCCATTCCAAAGTAATAGGAAAAGCTTCTGGTAGATTGTCATACTCTTTACCATCCCAAAAATGTTTGAATCCACAACCACATTTGCCACCAGTGGACCTAGCATTAGTTCTGTCCCCATCCAAATACACAATAGATCCATCTCCTCTGACTCTTCGCACAGATGTGCCATGGCACCAATTACAAGCTGTCAGGTTACTCAATCCGTAGTCTGGTACCAGAACATCTTTCACTGAATCATATGAGCAAACCAAATTGTTCAAAGGAAAGCTATAATTTTTGTCAGGCCTCAGCTGTCCATGAGTACTTTTTGCCAGGTTATACAGTTTCCCTCCCGGAGCCAACCACTCTGGAGGAACATGAAGTTCAGAAAGGGCACCACAGAGCAAACATTTGTGAAGGCGATTATCCATTACTGCTTTTTTAGCAGCTGCTGTGACTTCTTCAGGCTGAACTCCTATCACCCCTGTCCTCCTGTAGAAATACTGATGGACATCAGCCACCAAACTAGGATGGATACCATGTATGTCCATAAAGACTTCTTCCATAGCAGCAACAAGCCTAAGTAAGTATTTATCCTGCAAACTTCTGTCTCCTCCAATAACACAACCACCGTCCTCCTCAAGTTTGATGTACTTCTTAATGAGGTCCTGAGGCACACCCCATGCTTTAGGAAGCAAATTCATAGGCAGTTTGGGCAAAGCAGCCCCTTTTATGCCTACCAAGGGGATATAATGGTTTCTACCAGAGCTACTCCAGGCAATACAGATGGGTTTGTTCAAATGACCATCTCTCCCAGTGCACTTCTCTGCAGGGATAAGGCCTGGCAGAAAGGTGGCTGAATAATCACCAGAGCTTCGCATGCCACTGAGTGAATCTAACAGAATAATAGGGCGATGCAGCACATTGGCAAGGCCAAATATGTGGATGTTCCTCAGGCCCAAGGGAACACCCTCAGGTGGTACAAACAGAGGGTCACACTCATTGATAATGTCCTCCCACTCAGCGGCATCAATGAAGTCATGGAACAGGGCTTGATATCGGGCCAGGTGCTGCTGAAAGTGCTGTTTAAGATTCTCTCTCAAGGCATGCCAGAAGAGCTCCCGGCCTACTAGAGCCCGGGACACAGCATGCACCAGGCAGTGTCCATCCCCGTCCACATGCACTGGAATGAGGCATTCCTGACTCTTATTGGCCCGCTTGATGTCCTCAAGCGTGTCATGCAAATACAGGAGGCTTCCGGAGCGGTCCTTGCCATAGCCCACCGTGTTCACATGCTCTGGTTCGATGAGGAAGGCGCGGTCCCCCAGTAAAGCGCAATCGAACAGCTCGCCCTGGTTCATGTCCCGGAGAAGCTTAGCCCGGCCTGTCTGCTTGTCCATTCCGTAGCGAGCTAAGATGGGCGACAGCAACTTGCAGTGGTAGTTGGAAAGGCCCATCACCTTTACCAATTCCGTGTTCTTCTTGGGTGCCCCTGTCACCCCGAGCAGCGCGTTCCGCAGCAGGTTGTGCAGCACTACGTCCGGGTCGGTCACCTCCTCCACCCCCAGCAGCTGTTGCTGCTCGTGCCGCTGTCCGCACTCGGTACACTCGATGCTGACAGAACCGGAGGCCGGGAAGAACAGACGCGCCTGGCACTTCGGATCCGGGCAGCTCCCGGAGAGGATTCTCCGGTCTCTCCGCTTCGAGAGCACTCCCGGAGCAGCCGCCGCCGTCGCCGCCAGGGACGGCGGAGTCTGCGGAGCCTCTGGGGGAGGAGGCGGCGGCGGCAGTGGAGGCGGCGGCGGCGGCTGAGACATAGCTCTCGGCTCCCGAGTCTCGCTCCGCGTCCCAAGCGACCCTCAAAGGCTCATAGCCAGACCCCCGCCGGCCCGACTCGGTCTAGTCCAGGCCCAGGGCGAATCACTTTCCTTTCCCTACCAGCTCCTCCTCCTCCTAAGCGAAGGCGGAAGCGCCGGACGTTGTTTCTCTTCTTGCTTCTCCACTACCGTAGCCGTTGCCCCGAACGTAACGGCCACCACCCTAGCCCGCACTCACACTCACTCGCTCTCGCTCTCTCTCCCTCAGACACACAGACATACACGCCCTCACTGAGACTGCGCAGGCGCACCTTTCGCTCTGCCCTCTGGGAATTAGAGTTTTCTAGCCTCTCTCCTGGCCATCAAGTGCTAGGATCCTGGGTCCATAAAGAACTACAAATACCGTGAGGCCAAGAGGTTCGGCGCCTGCGGAGAGGAGGAAGAGGAAGGCACTCGAAATGGGGGCAGAAAGGCGGAGAGTCGCTCACGTTGCCTGCCGGGAGTTGTAGTTTTAACTGTATGTCTTCTGTCGTCTTCCCCACTCTGGGGCCCAAGCAAAATGAGTATGAGAGACCACATTTCCTAGGATGCCCTGCGGTGCGACCAGACTCACTTCCCCCTTAGGCGGAGGGAAGAATATAGGGAAGCTTGGTTAATATCAGAGTTAAAGGGAATGGTTGTCGGAGGCAGAGGTTCTGAAGTTCACGACTCCTAGAAGGGGAGGGGAATGAAAGGCTCTCAGTGAAGAAGGTACAGTAAATAAATGTCCAGCGACATGGCGGGATGGGAAGTTGAATGAAATGGTCTAATCTAGGCTGGAGGTCATAAGAGAAAAAGGGGGAGAATAGTGAATTGATTCTCAGAGTATTTTTTTAAGTTTTTTCTTTTTTTTTCTTCTGTCACACTCCTCTCTTCTCATTCCCACCGCTATTACAAGCCGCCGAGGCTCCTGAGCCCCCTTTCTGCCTTTCCTACCCCCCTACTGGTAGTCATTGAGGCGCCATTTGTTTCCTCGTTCCATGTACGTCTTTGCAGTTTACAGTACAAATAACAATACCTTGGATGTGTACAGAATTTAAATATATATTCAAAGCCTTTTAAGTAGATATAATATTGTTTGATCCTTACAATCCTACCCTCAGAGAGTAATAACAGCTATCATTTATTGCGTTCTTGATATATGCCTGTCACAGCATTTACATACACGATATCATTTGATCTTCATAATGTAATAATAACCTTGCTAGGAAACACACGTCCAGAAAGGAAATGACTTGCTCAAGTTCACAGGCTTTTGGACCTAGATCTGTACCCATTTTACAGACAGGGACATAGGCAGGAAATGTTAGGACAGTATTATATAAAATAGTAACTAATTTCTGGTTACTCTTGCTTTATAGTTTACAAAACATGATCACATATATCATCTCATCCTCACAACTGTAATAGCTTTACCAGGTATTGTTGGCTCCATTTACAGTTATGGAAACAAACTAGAAGTAATTAAGTTATTTGTCTAAGGTCAAATCACCAGGATCTCTCAGACACAGAGTGCTTTTTTTTTTTTTTAAGAAGATGTTGGGGGTAGGAGTTTATTAATTAATTTATTTATTTTTGCTGTGTTGGGTCTTCGTTTCTGTGCGAGGGCTTTCTCTAGTTGTGGCAAGCGGGAGTCACTCTTCATCGCAGCGCGCGGGCCTCTCACTGTCGCGGCCTCTCTTGTTGCGGAGCACCTGCTCCAGACGCGCAGGCTCAGTAGTTGTGGCTCACGGGCCTAGTTGCTCCGGGGCATGTGGGATCCTCCCAGACCAGGGCTCGAACCCTTGTCCCCTGTAGGCAGATTTTCAACCACTGCGCCACCAGGGAAGCCTCGGCCACCAGGGCAGCCCCGGAGTGCTTTTTATACTACTTCCTACAAGAGAAAAAAGGAGCTGTTAAGCACAGACCTTTTGTTAGGCCTCAGGATCTCCCCGTAGTGACTCAAGGGGCTGTAAGGATGTTTACCCTTAAGGAGGCCACAGAACTTTATTTTATTTCTGTGTGCTAGGCAACTGCCTCTTCACGCAAAACACATTCATATGTTAATTGAAAGCTAGTATTATTTTAATATTGTACAGTCAGCTCCTTTCACTTATAATTCTGGAAACTCTTGCTTTCTGAAACCTTAGGTAAGTGAACTGCCTCAAAATTTCTGAAACATTTGGCACAAAATAGATACATCAGTGCAGTCCATGAGGCCATTCCAGTTTTCTGTAGCTGCCAAGTCTACTGTTTACTTTGTTAAGTTTTTTGAGTAAATAGAATTTGATACTTTGAAATGAATCGTCTGTAGACTAGACATTCCTAAAAGGTATTAGTACTGCCTTTCACCTAATTATTGTCTACAATTTTCTTCTAAAGAAATATGTTTCAAAGAGAAATCCTTTATTTTTTTTAAAGGTTTATTTTTCTTTCCCTGCAAGCACCACACTTGCTATTCACACACCAGTCATCACATGAATAATAAGAACAACAACATTTACATAATGTGAACCAGCAAGTTAAGTTTTTTGGCCGCGCAGTGGGGCATGCGGGATCCTAGTTCCCCGATCAAACCCACACCCTCTGCAGTGGAAGAGTGCAGTCCCAGCCACTGGACCACCACAGAAGTCCCGGGAAATCCTTTAAATGTTAATTATTTTCTTGCCCAATTCTACCTGGCCCCTGCAAAAATAATGTTACCTTTGTACAAGATAAGTAATGTTATTTATCTTGAAGGGAATAATTTTCAATAAGGTTTTCTTAAAGAATTAATTCATGCAAGAAATTTTATTTATTTCTATTCTGACAGTAGTTTGGTGGTAAACTACACAAGTGGTCTTGGAACTGATTTTTAATTCTTTATAAGTTGAGAAATTAGATATGCCCTTTAAGTGGAAATTATTTTCTACTGTGACTGAGAATTTAAACCTGCAGTGAAATTGTATTTTTCTCATGATGAAAGCCTCAGAGCACAGGAAAGATAACAGCAAGTGTGCAGTTCTAACACTGTCATGTACTTTCATGTCAATACCACCAAGCAAAATTTTCCTTATTGATGATACATGCGAACAGTGAAATCGATTTTTAAAATTGCGTCTGAATATTTCATTCTGAATTGTGCCTTCACAGAATAACTACTTCCTACCCTACTGAAGAAATGGGTAGCCTTTCCCTGGCTTCTCAAGCACAATCCATTTGACTGGTCCAGTGTTCCTTTACCCATATGGAACCTAGATTAGTTAGAAACATTCTTCCCAAACTAAATATGATACCTAAACCCATTTGTTACTATAGTTGTCATACTTTTAAGGATTATACTTTTGACGGAAAAATATAGAAATACCCTGGTACAAAGCATAGTTAATGGGGGGAGGTAGAGGAGGTAAGTTTTCAAACAGTTCTGAAAGTAGATCATTTAACCTGAAAGTCATTTATTTAATGAGTCTGTAGATACAAAGTTCAGAAGGTAAGAAAGCTAACATAAATAGTATGTTAACCATATTATTATATGTTAAAATGATATTAACCAGGCCAAATTCAATATGTGAAATTAATTCTTTACAGGCACTTAGGCCTGGGTACCTATAAAGTAAGAAAAAGAAAATTTTGTTAGGACAAAATATGACATTGTTTCTTATAAAACCATAGGAGTGCAGAAAGCCTCTAACCTGCTTATGTGAGATACACATGCTTCCTTCCTCTTCCCCAAATCCCATGATATTTATTGCCTAATAACCTTCTTTGTGGGATAAATAATAGCTCTTGTTCTTGCCTCACTATTCCAGGTGGGAAGAATGAGCTGGGCACCTAATGTTAGCTCTTCTGATACCTACACAGCATCACTTGTATCTGAATTGTCAAAATTAAGTTAAAACTGAAACCCGTTTTCTTCATAATTTCTAGTATGGCACTTCTGAACATCCTGTGTTGCTTTTAACAAACCTGGTAACTGTGAAAAGCAAAAGGCCTCCACTTAACAGAGTAACCATCATCGTTTTTTCTCTTTTATGTTGGAAAAAGAAGGGAAGCATAACTTTGGGGATTGTTAGAAGCAAGCCACTTACTTTCTCATATGAAATGTACATCTCTACTGAGACTTGACTCTGTCACTCCAGATCCCTACCCCAGACAATCACAGGCTTTTGTTGAAGCTTGAGGTGGATGTGAGAGGGACTTAATTACTGAAGTAGGTATTGTAGGAACTTAAACAGATGCAGAAGGCCATCCCTGTCCCAAAGGAGCCTAGAGTCTAATAGAATAAATAGGCTAAACTAAGTTGTTCATAAGTACAAGTAGAATAAAGCATATAATCAAAACAATACAAGAAACTAAATACCACAAAAGCTATGAAAAATTTATTGAGGACTTATTATATGGCAGGTGTTTTAAAGTATATTATCTTAATCTTTAAAACAATCCTGTGAGATAGGTAGTATTGTCCTTATTATACAGATGAGAAAATTTAACTCTGAGAGATTAACATTATTATCATTATTACCACCCTGCTAGCAAGTAGCAGAGCTGGGCTTCAAATCAAGGTTTTCTTCCATGTTCAGCACTCACTCTTGCCACTACATCATAGCTGCTTAGTGATTTGAGAGAGAATTAGCCAAGAAGTGAGTGTAAATGGTGGCCAGTAGCCAAACTTGGCTTAGGTGTGGTTTTGTTTGGCCAGCAGCAGTTTAACTTTTCAAAAAATTGTGAACATCTTTGGGCAGTGGCCAGCACTTCACTCTTTAAGGTCATACACCAGGCCCCCTTGAGACAAATTACCTGCCTGGCTCCAGAAGGCATTTGCATTTTCTATTGCCAGGCAGTAACTGAGGATATGAGCAATAGCTCTCTAAAGGCTCACGAAGAAGGTATGTCCAAGGGTGGAAAGAGGACACTGCGAACAAGAGTTGCAGAGTATTTGAGGAAGAATGATTGGCAGTATTTATCACTATATAAAGGTGAGAGAGGTCAAGTACAGAGCTACAAGTCATGCGTTAGCACAGTAGTTCTCAAACTTTAGTGAGCATCAGAATCGAATATAAAGCTAAAACAGATTGCTGGGCTCCACTCCAGAATGAGTACATCTGGGGTGGACCTTGAGAATTTGCATTTCTAGCAAGTTGTCTGGTTCTGCTGATGCTACTGGTCCAAAGATCACACTTTGAAAATCACTGCTTACCAGGCTGTAGGGCACTTTTGGGGAAGGGCTTAAAGCCAAGATTTTGTTTCTGTGTTTCTGTTGTTTTAAGTACAAAAAGAATTACTTGACGTAGACTGTCTATAAGTAAAAAAGGAGAAAATTAAAATAAGTCTGTTATCAATTAGAGGTTACAGTTGTTAACATTTTTGATGGACTGTTCAAGTTCTTTTTTCTAAAACAAAAAGTGGGGGGTGTAGTATCCTTTTTTAAGAAACCAAAATTGTATCATCCTCAGCCTCAGCCTTATCATAACAGCTGTTACCACTTACTGAGCATCTACTGTACACCAGGACCCTTACATATATTTACTTAATCCTTATAATATCTTTATGAGCCAGGTACTATTCTTATCATTTTTATTTTACAGATAAGGAAACTGAGGTGCAGAGAAGTTAAGTAACTTACTCAATGTGTCATTGCTAATAAGTGACATAATTAAGATTAAAACCAAGTAGTCTGGCTCCAGAGTACATGTAACTATTATGCTATACTGACTCTTAGGCTGTTCTGACCGTTATGCTATACTACTGCGCATACTGTTTTTAACCTGTATTCTTTTTTGTTTTTAATATTTTATTTGGCTGCACCGGGTCTTAGTTGTGACATGTGGGATCTAGTTCCCTGACCAGGGATTGAACTTGGGCCCCCTGCATTGGGGGCGCAGAGTCTTAGCCACTGGACCACAAGGGAAGTCCTTAACCTGTATTCTTTAATCACATCATGAACAGTCTTGATAACATTAAATATTCTTGTCCAACATTTAAAATGAAAGCCTACTTTTAAAAAATATTTCAGGCGTTCAAGAGTGTACAGAAAAATAATATGAAAACCACTACTAGTTTTAACAAATGTTTCTATTTCAGCGTATTTGCTTTAGAATCCCCCCTTCCAAAACACACACACACACACACACACACACACACACACAGATTTAGTAAGACTATGAATCTGAGGTTTAATTTTACTCAAAACAAGATTGTGCCTTATGAGTTATAAAGGCATGTCCTTAATAAAAATAGGACATCCTTGAAACTTAGTAATGGAGAAAGAATTTCTATGCAATGAACAACTCCATAGTTACTGTTGCCATCATCATACCATTCTCCTTAAACACCCTGGCCCAAGCATGGCTTTATTAATTACTTGGTGATAAAGGTAATAAACACAGATAGTAACATAAAGCTGGGTGTTGTGACGTGTATGGCTTACTCAGTTTTCAGACCGCTTGGCCTACCTCCGTGTGGTGAAGGTCACATTCCGCCAGGGTGACATCTCAGCATTGCCCAATAAAACTGTCTGCAGCGATGGAAAAGTCCCATGCCCGTCCTGTCCAATATGGCAGCCACTAGCCACATGTGGCTATTAGGCCCTTCAAATATGGCTAGTGCAACTGAGGGACTGAATTGTTCATTTAATTTGATTTAAATTCAATTAAAGTAGCCACATTTGGCTAGTGGCTACCATATCAGGTAGCACAGATCTAGGTCCTTAAAGCCCACATTAAAAATGAGTCTCTAGGGCTTCCCTGGTGGCGTAGTGGTTGAGAGTCCGCCTGCTGATGCAGGGCACACGGGTTCATGCCCCGGTCCAGGAGGATCCCGCATGCCGCGGAGTGGCTGGGCCCGTGAGCCATGGCCGCTGGGCCTGTGCGTCCGGAGCCTGTGCTTCGCAACGGGAGAAGCCACAACAGTGAGAGGCCCGCGTACCGCAAAAAAAAAAAAAAAAAATTAGTCCCCAATTCCAGTGAGTTCCTGGCTCTGGTGAGGATCAGGGGGTGAGCACTGTCTGCAAAAGGGAACAAGGGAACTTTTGAGGCTGATGGGAATATTCTTTATCTTGATTCTGGTGATGGTGACAGGGTTATATACATTTGCCAAAACTCATCTGACCTCTTAAAATGAGCACATTTGTTGTATGTAAATTATACCTCAATAAACTTGATTTTAAAAGGAAAAAAAAATTTTCAGAGACAGGAATTCCACTTCTTTTCTATCTAAAGCATGCCTTCTGCAATCCATCCCATTTTTTTCCCTAACAACCACCAAAGTCATTACTACAAAATTATAGGACCCCGCGTGATCTGGCCCCTGGACCCCGTGTGATCAGGCCCTTGGACCCCGTGTCGTCTGGCCCCTGGACCCCACGTGATCTGGCCCCTGGCTGCTTCTCTGACATTAATTCCCTGACTTACGTTTCAGTCACACTAGCCACCTTGTTGGTCCTCAGAACCTCCAAGTACATTCCTGCCTCAAGGCTTTTGCACTTGCTCTTCTTCTACTTGGAAAACCTTCCCGGAAAATATTCATTTAGGTATCTGCTCAGATGTCAGCTCCAACAAGATGCCATTCCTGCCAACCTCTCTAAAACAGCACTCCTGTCCTTTTCATTCTCCATTCCCTTATCCTCCTCACTTTCTTTACAGCACAAATCACTATCTGAAATTATATAATTACTTGTCTATTGTCCTCCTTCCCCATTAGACTGTAAGGCTGTTCATAAGGGCAGGCAGTTTGTTGATTGTTGGACTCCCTGTGCCAGGCACACAGTAGCCTCAATAAATACTGTTGAATGAATGAATGGCTATCGTCCATGGCAGTTTCTCAGCCTGAGATCCAAGCGTATGTTCATAGAAAATCCACAACTTCTCTACAAGATTAAAAAAAAAAATTATCATTCTGATACTAATCTAAAGCAAGGTAATATTATTAATGATTTTCCAAATGAGCACCTTAAAACATAAACTTTTCAGTGCTGATTTCACATTGAGTTTAGGATTTTGTTTGGATCAGATGAAAGCCAAAGGACATCATGACACAATGTATGAATAAATATTTCACTTCACACAGTAGCCTAGACATGCCAAACTCTAAAGAACCAGCACTTTAACTGTCAATGCCACATTCCAGTTAGAAGCGGAAATTGCACAAAACACACATACACATACATATATTCACAACAGCTTAGTAGCTGTAAGTGAAATAGTAAAGCCACAGTGAGGAATTGGTTTTTGGTTCCCATCAATAATTAGATTAGATACTATTTAATTCAGATTTCAAGTACTCAAAAATAATAACCCCATCTTACAGTGAATAAGCTGCTTTACAGAGTTATCAATTGATCCTCAATTAAAATTGACATTCCAGGATTTTGTAGCACCAGAATTTTTATGAACATATGAGATCTGATTATCTTGAACTAGAAGCAAAAATCTTGGAGGTTATTAATACTTTGTGCAAACAGGTATCATTTGCACTGACATTATTAAACATACAGAGATACATTTAATGTAGATCAGAAGTTGAATCTTAATACTCACAAACCAAACATTTTACAATTTAAATTTACGTTAATTTTAAATGGCTGGACAAAATAACTACTGTCCTTGGATCAGGAGAATGCTTATCACTGCGGTTATATTAGCATTGCCTTTTCTTTTTCTTTTCCCTCAATTTAGAACCTGAAGGGTAAAAGAAAGTTCAAGAATTTACTAAAAGAAACATTTGTATCTTCATTGCAGTAGCAATTTTGAGTTTTTGTAGAATAGCCTGACCCCTGTCTCTGAACCTTCTAGCTCTATGCCCTCAACACAGTCTCATTCATTCCTTCCATGAATATGACACAAAAAGTCAGAGCAAGAAGTACTTGACACATTTTTCATATGTTTAGTTTCATAAGATATTTTAATAGGCAAGAGTAGAGCAAAAGTATAAGCCAGCATACTTTTTTAGCCCTGTGAATCATGTATGTAAATTCATAGTATTCCAAGATATAAATACATCGTAATGATGACATACAAGAAATTAAATCCAAGGCAGTCTGCAAGGGGGGGCGTTTTACATCAGTGGGCAGCAGTATACTGAAGAAATTATGTGTGTGTACTAAATTAAAGCATCGGCATTAGATGTCAGCAAATCACAACATAGGAGAGTGATAAATGGACAGTATATCCTTGACAAGGATGCCTCAGCCAGCATTTTCCCATTCGAAGATTAATTTTCATATAGCCTGGCATTTGCTAAGGTGTGCTCCACAAATTCTATGGATATTAATAGGTATCGTTGAGGGAAAGGTTCTACAGTCAAATAAGTTTAGGAAATGTTGAGTAAACTAAGTTTTCTTTTCCTGCCGTAGGACTTCTCAGAGCCTTTCTATCCTGATGACAACGTGACTCTTTCCAGAGAGCAGCAGTGACAGCTCTGGAATGTCTAGGGAGAGGAAGGGCTTAGTGACCAGAGTGCTGGCAGCACAAGGTCCTAGGTTACATTTGTTTTCTTTGCACACTGTTTTATTTATTTATTCTTTTTTTTTTTGGTTTTACTTAGAGTATATATTTTGGGGTTGGTTTGGGCATGCTGATAGAGGTAATGACCTAAGGCACCCCTTGGCCTTACTATTGACAGTGTAGCATTTCCACACTTCTTTGGCTACAGAACCATTTTGAATCTGTGTCAGAGGCACACACTTTAGGAAAAACCAACACAGGCAAATAGCGCCCCTCATTATGATCTACTTTTATGAGTGTGCTTGAAAAACAGTTTATTGTTTGCCCATATTTTCTGGTAGTATATGGAGGTTTTTTCCATTTAATGTTTTAATCCAGCTAATGTGTATTTTTGTATGTGATGTGAGGGAGAGATTCAACTTTTTAATTTATCTCTTTATTTTATATTGCAGAATACCAGTTGTTCCCAAACCTTGCATTAAATGTGTTTTTGGTTTTGTTTTCAGGTCCAGAACCCTTCAGATCGACTTACCAATAAGTTCAATATGTAAAACAGTTAAAATTTGGTTCAAATGCGGAAGGATGAGAGTTATTGCAACCTGGCAACACTCCCTACCCCCATTCTCACCCTCCCTACAGGGAAGGCTCCAGGGAGTACTTTGAAAACCATTGGAAAAATTCTCCTCATAAATGACTTGAAATGCCATGTCTGTAGTATGCTATGTTAAATTTTTTTACCCATTCCAATTATTTTTCTATTTTCCTGCCAGTCTCATACTTTAAATTAATTTAGAGGCTAAGAGCTTTGTAATATAACAAAGGAAGAAATTAAAATGTCTAATAAATAAGTAAAATAACAACATGTTATTTTGGGGGCCTGCATATTAGTGTATTTCTTTAAAATAATGTCTACTATTGGCAAGAGTTGGCTAGATCACCTTCAACATAGAGATTCACTTGGTAAAACTATATATTGATCAATAATTTGATAATGTGTGTCACAAGTTTACAAGGTTGATATTCTTTGATCCATCAAATCACTTATAGGATTTAAGACTAAATAAATAACCGGAACTGTATAGGAAATTTTTCTGTTGTTTCTATTATTGATAATATTGAAAACGATCCAAATGTTTAACAATGTGGGACTGGTTAAATGAATCCTGGCACAGCCATAGGATACTTTTCAGCCATTACTGTGATGTTGTAAAAAGGAAAATATTTTGAGTACTCGTGATGCATCTGGCACTGTACCAAGCACCTTAATTATTACTGTCTTACTTAAGCCTAACAGTATCCCGAGATGATAGGTATCATTATTCCCATTTATAGATGAGAAAACACAGAAGTTCGAACAGCTAGTAAAGTAGTGTTGCTGGAATTCAGTCCATGTCTGCTCGTAACCCGCATTCTTTTTTTTTTTTATAGTGTTTATTTTTACTTGTTGACAGTTTGCTTTATTTATGTATTTATTTATTTGGCTGTGTTGGGTCTTCGTTTCTGTGCGAGGGCTTTCTCTAGTTGTGGCAAGCGGGGGCCACTCTTCATCGCGGTGCGCGGGCCTCTCACTATCGCGGCCTCTCTTGTTGCGGAGCACAGGCTCCAGACGCGCAGGCTCGGTAATTGTGGCTCACGGGCCTAGTTGCTCCACGGCATGTGGGATCCTCCCAGACCAGGGCTCGAACCCGTGTCCCCTGCATTGGCAGGCAGATTCTCAACCACTGCACCACCAGGGAAGCCCTTAACCCTCATTCTTAATCACCGTCCTAATGTTGGGGGAAAATATTCACTATTTTCTGATAAGTTATTGTTTTAATGCAGTTTAACTGACCTTAAAATAAACAACAAACCAAAAACCTCCCTCCTGTATGCAATCCTTTCTCCCTAACTTTGGAAGTTACTTATCCTTGGTAATTTTTTCCCCCTAAATGAATCTTCCTTTATACATGTTCCTTATTGATTTTGGAAGTATTAAATGCCTGCTCTAAGAATTCAAACAATATTGAAGATTATGAAGTAGCTGCTCCTTTAATCGTAAATGGTATCTCTGTATATGATTGGACACACTCGTAGGCCCTTTTTTTAACGTTTCCTCATTTCTACTTCTTCTTGCTCTAGTGTCAGCTTATATATATCCTCTGGTTGGGGATGAAGACGGACCAGAAAGGCAAACTGAGTGGAGGGATCCACGTCGGTCTAAATGGCTAACTTTCAGCACAGCAGGGTCCACTGTGTATGTGGTGTAGTGTGGCGATAGAAGCACTGGCTCTGGAGCCCGACTGGCTAGATTGAGCCCCAGCTTTTGAACTTGGGCAATTTGTTTGACCTCTTAGTGCCTCAGTGTCTTCCTAAAATGAAGGTGGTCATTGTACCTATTGTACCTCATAAGATTGTGGTATGGATTAAATTAGTCAATGCATGTCAAGTACTTAGAACAGTGCCAGGGACATAGTAAGTGCTCAACCATTAGCTATAATTACTGTAAGGATGGTGATGATGAGGCAGCATATGTGCAGGGATGGAAGAAAAGAAAAATAATAGAGCTTACTATGTGCCATTATACCTATGTGATCTCCCCATTTGAGCTCTATGAGTTAGATTTTTTTTAATCTTCTTTTTAAAATTAATTTATTTATTTTTGGCTGTGTTGGGTCTTCGTTTCTGTGTGAGGGCTTTCTCTAGTTGCGGCGAACGGGGGCCACTCTTCATCGTGGTGTGCGGGCCTCTCACTGTCGCGGCCTCTCTTGTTGCAGAGCACAGGCTCCAGACGGGCAGGCTCAGTAGTTGTGGCTCACGGGCCTAGTTGCTCTGGGGCATGTGGGATCCTCCCAGACCAGGGCTCGAACCCGTGTCCCCTGCATTGGCAGGCAGATTCTCAACCACTGCGCCACCAGGGAAGCCCGAGTTAGATATTTTCTTATTCCCACTTTATACAGATGAGGAATCTAAAATTCAGGGAGGTTACATATTTCCATATGTAGAATGAATCATTAGAGGACAAGATAAATACTGAGAGCCAGCTGGCCGGGAGATAGCAAAATGCTGAGTAATGAGATAAGAAACAGACTTCAGTGTACCTCCCTTTAGGACCAAGGTGCAGTGTTGTCACTTTCAGGACTGGATGGGGGCCCGATCTGGTATCAGAAAACTGTGTGTTGGAAATCCAACTATTTTTATGCTTGTAGTTTCTGTAACTACTTCTTGTTTTGTTTTCCCTTAATGTGTACTAAAATTATTTCCAAATTACCGGTTTATCTCATTTGTACTTTGAGGGAGCAAAAAGGCAAAAGTGATCTTTGCTGGAGCTTTCAGAAAGAACCTTGTCAGTTAGACACCAGGTGTGCTGGGCTTCAAATGCCAAAAGCCCAAGAGGGCGAAGAAACACAGGGAGAAAAAGCCTCTTCCCCAGAGGCTTCTGGAGTATTCTGCTCTAGCCTTGGAAGGTTTTGAACAATGCTCTTTGTCCTAGAGGATACCCTTTCACTTAGTCATCTATCCAGCATGACTCATCCCCAAGAGAGTTTGAATAAATGAAATCTTACGGTATTTATGTTTTTGTGACTTTTATAAACTTAGTGATGTAGAAAGAGCATGGACTTTGCAGTCGGACAGAACTGAGGTAAACTCCTGGTTTTGTCACTTAGTAGTTGTGCAATTTGGGGCTAGTTAATAACTTCTCTAGGCTTCCGCATCTATAAAATAGGAATAATGAAATCTACTTCACAGAATTGGTATGAAAATGAAATGAGCCAGCAAAAACGAAAGTGGACCCTGTAACCTCTGGCACACACAGGCACTCGTGCCTTTCCTTCCGCTGTTAGATTGTGGTTTTGGGGGCGAGCATTTGCCAAGTCTTGTATTTATTTTTATACTTTTCTACTGTATAAAGTACAGTGCTTTGTTTACAGCAGCATCGTATAAATGCCAGCTGAACAACGTTGGCATACATGCACAGAAACTAAGTCATGGGTAGACGGATTTTAGGTGTGTTTTAATGTTTATTAATTTATTTATCCTGTCATAGAGAAAACCCGCCAACTGTAGATAAGTGGGATGCAGAGTCAGGGCCGAAGAGTCAGCTAGATCGTTCCCTGCACGGGGCCACCGGCTCCGGAGGAGAGTGGGGACCAAGCTCTGGGCCCCTCTGCTTACGGAGTCCCCGAGAGCACTGTGTTTCATTGGCTCAAAGGCAGCCTTCTGTGGGTGAACGATGGCCTCCTCTCTTCTGACACAAGGGGTTCCTCCTATAAGCGATTTGCTGTGCTTGATTTAAATGTTTTCTTTTTATCTTTTAATTATGAACTTATGTAAGGAAGATAATGTGTCACTCATTTACCCATAAACTGAGATTGCTATAACTTTTTAAAAGTTTGACTTCCTTTCAGACGTTTAGAAAAACTGGAAGAATGTTACAAAGAATTCCCGTACACCCTTCACAGTTTTCCAGGTGTTAATATTGCACCACCTTTGCTTGTCCCCATCTCTCTATATTACATAGGCAGATTTTTTTTTTTCTGAGCCATTTAAGGTAAATTTCCCTCCCTCCCTCTCTTTCCTTCCTTCCCTGCTTTTTCTCAAATAAAACGTGTAGGTAGAGCTAAACTCCCCCTCCTCAATCATCCCCTCCCTCACCTCCCTGCCTTCCCTTGCCTTTGTCAGGGAACCTGCTGTCTTACATGTTTTTGTCCTTTTACTGCATAATGATTAGATCTGTAGATACTGACTTTTGGTCATTTGTTGAGACTTGTTTTGTAATCTAGTACTTGATCACTTTTACAAATGTTCCATATAACCTGGGAAAGAATGTATACTCTTTAATTCTTTAAATGAGACAATAGGTATACACGGACTTACAACAGTGCCTGGCACATCATAAGCAACAGGAAGTGTTCAATTTTAAAAATAATCATATGGTTGTACAGTTATATATATAGTCCACTAGCTCATATTTGTTTTATTATTGAAGTATAGTTGATTTACAACATTATATTAGTTCCAGGTGTATATCATAGTGATTCAATATTTTTATAGATTATACTCCATTTAAAGTTATTATAAAATATTGGCTATATCCCCTGTGGTGTACACTATTTCCTTGTAGCTTATTTATACATAGTAGTTTGTACCTCTGAATCCCCTACCCCTATCTTGCCCCTCTAGCTCATATTTTTTAACTGTCTTATTCAAATTATATATGTATGAGCTTTCAATTTTTAGAGAAGTGTGTTAAAAGCTCCCTAGGAGTATAAAGCTGTGTATCTTTGCATGTATTCTACCAACTTTTGCTCCTTGACATGGAAGTGAGAGATTCTGGTCAGTTGTCTGGATCCCATCCCCCGATCCCTCCCATTAGTGAGGGTTGTGCTTCACTGCACAGCAGAGACCTAGGATGGAAGTTAGGGCACTGGCTGAGTGGAAACGGTGTCCCAGGGAAATGGAAGTTCATGAATTCAAACACAACTGGAATCACACTGGCATCAACATCTCCCCTGTGTAAGGTATTGCTATGCAGCCTACTCACCACTTGCTATACTCTGATATTTTTCCTCTTAAATTCCCCCTGGTCCCTCAACCCTAATTCCTCTGAAGTTTAAGTTAACCTTTTTTTTTTTTTTTTTTAATTATTTTGGCCACGCCGTGTGGCATGTGGGTTCCCCAACCAGGGATCGAACCCACGCCCCTTGCATTGGACACGTGGAGTCTTAACTACCGGACCACCAGGGAAGTCCCTAAGTTAACTTTTTGGATAATATTCACCATATTCCCTTTTTCCAATATTCCAAAACTAAATTTCAAAATTGATAATGATACTTAACAGGACCAGAAGCTTAGTAAAAATGTTTCTTAGCTAATTCAACAAAAGTTGAATGTTGTTGGCTCCACAGTGGTAAACAGAATACACATGGAGAAGAGTGGGAAAAATAGACACAAAACTAATAAACCCTAATAAATTGTGAAAATTGATAAAAGAGAAAAGAACTGTTTCCATAAGGGAGAAAACAATGGGTGGGGAGGATGTTCCAAGAGGAATGACGAGCTCTGGAATGGTCACAGGCCAGGACAGACCTTAGCCACTGGAGGGCGACAGAAGCCAGCGAAGTGGGAATATAGTGGGTGCAGATAAGTGGCCAAGAGGAGACAGGAGAGACCCACAGGGACTGGCTCATGCGGGCCTGCGTGAGCCTTGGGACAGCTTTGGATTTTACTCCAGGAATTGGAATCCACTGAAGGGTTTCAGCAGAGAGTGAGATGACTGTACTTATGGTTTTAATATAACTCCAGCTAGTAAGTGGAGAACGAGTAGAGAAAGAAGGTCAGACGTGGAAGCAGGGCATTCTTTGCAACTTTGGCAAATGAAGGTTTTTGTGACCTCAGATTATTTTTCCCTCTTGTCAGAGAGTTTAAAAACCACAATGGCAAATAAAACAGACTTAAAGTAACTTCAGCTGTAAAGAATTGTTTATACAGGGACTTACCTGGTGGTCCATTGGGTAAGACTGCGGTCCCAATGCAGGGGACCTGGGTTCGATCCTTAGTCAGCAAACTAGATCCCACATGCATGCCACAACTAAGACTCCGCATGCTGCGACTAAACATGCCACAGCGAAGATCCCAAGTGCTGCAACTAAGACCTGGTGCAGCTGGGATAAATAAATTTTAAAAAAATAGAAGAATTGCTTATACAGTTTGTAAATAACCATCTTCTCAGGCCTGGAAGGTCTAGATTTATAACCATAACCCCACCCCCAATTTAAAGTGTGGGTATTTTGTAAAAGTTTTCTTTTTTTTTTTAAAGAAGTGTGTGTGTCTGTGTGTGTATATGTACACATGTGTATATGGCCTTTTATTTCTGAGTTTTTATTTATTTATTTTTGGCTGTGTTGGGTCTTCGTTGCTGCGCGCGGGCTTTCTCTAGTTGCAGTGAGCGGAGGCTACTCTTTGTTGTGGTGCACGGGCTCTAGGCGCGCGGGCTCAGGAGTGCAGCCTCAGTAGTTGTGGCGCACGGGCTTAGTTGCTCCGTGGCATGTGGGATCTTCCTGGACCACGGCTCGAACCCATGTCCCCTGCATTGGCAGGTGGATTCTTAACCACTGCACCAGCAGGGAAGTCCTGTAAAAAGTTTTTATTTTGAAAATTTGAAACTTCTGTAAAAAGAGAAGAGTATAATAAATTCCCATTACCTTGGGAATTACTCAGTTACTTGATGAATATTGTTTGCTGACATTTACTTCATCTGTCACTTGTTTTTCTTCCTTTGCTTAAGTATTTAAAAGCAAATCCCAAGTATGTAATTTTGTCCCTTCATATATTAAGGCTCCAACTCTAAAATATAAACATTTTCTTCCATACCACAAAGCCATATTCACAAAACATAAAAATTTATTGCTAACATCTAATACCAATTCTATAACCAAATTTCTTTAATGTCTCAAAAAATGTCTTTTTATAGTTGGTTTGTTCAAATCAGAATCTAAATAAGATCCATGCCATCTTAGACCTTTTAAGTCTCTTTTAATACAAGTCACTGCTTTTTTTTTTTTTAATTTATTTTTGGCTGTGTTGGGTCCCCTTTGCTGTGCACGGGCTCCCTCCAGCTGCGGTGAGCGGGGACCACTCCTCGTCGCGGTGCACGGGCCCCTCACTGTCGTGGCCTCTCCCACTGCGGAGCACGGGCTCCAGGTGCGCAGGCCTCAGTAGTTGTGGCACGTGGGCTCAGCAGTTGTGGTGCACAGACTCAGCTGTTCCACAGCATGTGGGATCTTCCCCGGCCAGGGCTCCAACCCCTGTCCTCTGCACTAGCAGGCAGACTCCCAACCACTGCACCACCAGGGAAGCCCTCCTTTTTTCCTTTAAAAAAATTTATGTCGTTGACTTGTTGTAGAAACTGGATTAGTTGTCCTGTAAAATGTCTAAATATTTCATAATAAAAACTCTTAAGTTAAAAAAAAAAAAAGACAAACTGTGGAGTTTGAGCCTTTCAACTTCCAGTAAGTCAGCCCATCTCTCTGGAATGTTCTTTGAAGTGTCTGGCATACAGTCCGGTACAGTGAACCATAAACACACCGTGCTTGGCAGGCATACACAGACTGTTAAACATGAGTGAATGTTTTAATTTTATCATTCAGCCTTCTCAGGTTCTTGACCTGTTTACTCGCTGTGATTTGTCTACTGTTCTTAAATAGAATCTGAAAATAGCACCATTTCTGAAGCATTTTTAAAAAATCAAGATAAAGCTTGTTAGCTAATCTCAGTCTTCTCTATTTCAGAAATTAGAAAATTAAAAATAGTTAAACTGGAGGTAGCTTCGTAAAAGCCAGATTTGGTTCCACTTTAAGGATGCACAGAAGAAGCAGTGACCAAACAATGCATGTTTTCTTCACCTCAATGTCTGCCTTCACCTTTGATTTCTTTGCTATAATTAGCATCTGTTGCCAGTGAAGCTGAGAACTTATTACCTGCAGTAACCAGAATTAGATCACTGGTTCTTTTGGCTTGGTTGTTTCAACAGATTGTAGTGTATGAATATTATTGCAAATCTAAAAAGATTTTTTAATATCTGTCTCATGCTAATCATTTTGAATCTTTACTAGTTTGAAGATTCAAAGCAAAGGTATAATTCCAAATCAAACATTTGGGTAATTCTGGGTGTATCTTTTGGATCAGGCCCTAAACTAGGAGACATTTGACAGAGATACATATTAGTTATTTTAAGATGAAAGAGAGGGTTGGGAACCAGGATCCTTAAATCCTCAACCAACCAGCTACTGTGGCTTCAGCTGCCCTCTCTGGATCCCTGTGAGATGTAAGTGTGTAGAAGACCAGGCCAGACAGACACCAGCCATAGGTAAGGGCTGGAGCCTTGACATACTGTCTGGGATGAATTGGGTGGTCAGTGGATGATCTTTCCCGTGGTCCACTGATAATTAGTCACTCTTTTCTTTGTGTTCCTATAGCTCTTTGGATTTATCATATCCTTCCTTGTGTTATAGCTATTGTGTACAACTATATACCCTCCACTAAAATGTGACTATCTTAAGAGTAGGGATCATATCTTATTTATCTTCCTAGATTTTCTTAATGTAGTAAGAACTCAATAAATGTTTATTTAATAGAATTGGCACTCGAATGGCCAGAAAATGTTGATGTCTCCTCATCATTCAGTCTTCAATTAGGAAAGATTTGTAGTCATTAAGCAGCAAAAGCAACTTAAACCAAAACAAACTACACTAACAACGAGATTAACACTGGCAGATAATATTCTAGGAGTTATAAAGGACAAGGAGCTGAACCGAGTGTTGGTTCATCCATTCATTTAGCAAACATTTATTGAGACCTTGATGTACGTCACACACTATGCTTGATGACCAGGATGGAAGGGTGAAAAGATACTGTCTCTGCACTCAGGGAGTTCACAGTTTCAGTTGTGTCTGATCCTGGAATAATTTTTAATAATAAAAGAATAATAGGATTTATAGGTCACCAGAAAAACAGAAAACAAAAAAAAAACTTGACCAGTACTCTTCAAAAGTGTCAATGTCCTGAGAAATTAGGAGAGACTAAGAATCTGTCACATATTGGAAAATAATAAGGAAACATGACAACACAGTGTGGTATAAGAGATTGGACCCTGGAACAGAAAAAGGACATTTTACCAGTGACATATTTTAGAATTGCTGGAGCATAATGATACGTTTTATTATGTTTAAAAAATTCTCCCCAGAGACTTCCCTGGTGGTCCAGTGGATAAGAATCCGAGCTTCCACTGCAGAGGGCACGGGTTCCATCCCTGGTCGGGGAACTAAGATCCTCCGTGCCTCGCAGCTCGGCCAAAAAAATTAAAAAATAAATTCTCTCCAGACAGTGCACCCCCATACTGCCTGCCTGACTTCCTCCTGACTACACCATCCCGTCCCTCCCTGTATACAGGTAGGTTAAGAAGCCGTCTTGCTTGATTTGCATTTCTCTGATGAGTAGTGAAGTTAAACATATGCTTATTTGTTTATTGGCAATTTGTATTTCTCACTGAATTGCCTATTCATATCCTTGGCCTATTTTTCTTTTGGTTATTTTCTTTTTCTTATTGTTTAAAAGAACTCTTTATAGATTATGAATAATAACGCTTTGTTGCCCATTTTGCAAATATTCTCTCTCAGTGTGTCATTCATCTTTTAACTTTATGGTCTTTTTTGCTATATGGAAGTTATGTTGGTGTTTGTGGGAGGGTATAAATGAATTTTTATTTCATTTAAAATTAAAATACTAGGAGCTAAGAATACGTTTTAAAAACCTATCAAAACTCCAGGCAGAAAATGCACTGTGCTTTTCTGAGAAGGGAGCAATGCCCAGGATCAAAGCAAAGCATAGCAAAAGAATTCTGGGTGCCCTTCTCAGGCTCCCTGTACTTCCCTCCCAGCGCTCTTCTGCCACCCAGTACTATTGCTCTCCTAGGAATTCCTAGGGGAGAAGGATGTACATAAAGGCAGAGCTCTGCAAAAGTGTTTAATCTTTATGTAATTTAATCAGTCCATCATGGCTTCTAGGTTTTGTTTCAGGCCAAGGAATTTCTTTCCTACCCAAAGTTTATAAAGATATTATATATATCTTTTTATATATATATATATATTTACAGTTTTATTGTTTTGTTTTTGACATTTAGATCTTTAAACCATCAGTAATTTATGGATAGCCAGTTATCCTTGTGCTGTTTGTATTGAATAATCCAGTCTTCTCCTACTGACTTGAAATGCCACCTTGAGCATGTATGAAACCCTCTAAGTATAAACCCATTATACTTATTATTTTCTGGATTTGGTTCCACTCCACTGTTCTAGTTATCTTTTCCTGATCAGTACCACACTATCCTATTTACCATGTTTTATAGTTCTTTTCAGTGTCTTGTGGGCCAAGTCTTATTTTGTTACAGTTGTTATACAAAATTTTCTTGGCTATTTTCAAACATTTACTCTTTTAGATAAGCTAGAGAATCAGCTTTTAAATTTAAAAAATTCCATTGGGAATTTGATAAAAATCATATTTAGTTTACAGATCAATATGGGGAGAATTGGCTTTAAAAAATATTGAGGCTTCTTATTCAGATATGACTCTCCACTTACAGAGATCTTTGTACGTCCTTCAATAAAACATTATAGTATTTTTAAATTGTTTTGAACATTTCTTGTTAATTTTATTTCTAGGTATTTTATAGTTGTGGTTATTATGAATGGGATCTTTTTTTAAATTTATTTACTTATTTAGTTTTGGCCGCGTTGGGTCTTCGTTGCTGCGCGCGGGCTTTCTCTAGTTGCGTTGAGCAGGGGCTGCTCTTTGTTGCGGAGCACGAGCTCTAGGCGCGCGGGCTTCAGTAGTTGTGGCTCGCGGGCTCTAGAGCTCAGGCTCAGTAGTTGTGGCGCACGGGCTTAGTTGCTCCGTGGCATGTGGGATCTTCCCAGACCAAGGCTCGAACCCATGTCCTCCACATTGGCAGGCGGATTCTTAACCACTGCGCCACCAGGGAAGCCCTGGGATATTTTTCCATTACATTTTCGATCTGGTTCTTGCTGATACACAGTAAAACTATGATTTATATATATTCCTCTTGTATCTAATATCTTTTATTAATATACTTTGTTTATTTAACCTCTCCTTCATTTCTGGGCATTAGGTTGTTCCTAATTTTGATGGTCACAGTTAGCTATAAACATCTTTAATCAGGTAATTTTTCCCTCTAAATTTCTTCCCGCAAATGGGAAAAACAGATTAAAGGGATATGTGACTTTATAGCTCTTACTGCATAGTGCTCTGAGGAATCTCCTGAAGGGCTCTCCTACCTTTCCAATTCTACCTGTAACAACATCAGCACATCAGTAGCAGTGATGAAGGTAATGGCAACAAGGATGATGAGACTCTTTGTTGAGAGCTGGGTATTTTGCTTTGGGCTTTCTGTGTCATTTCTCATTTAATCCTCATGACAGGTCAATAAGATGCTGTTACTATCAGTCTGTACAGATAAGGAAATAGGGCAAGAGAAGGAGGGTGACATATGTGGGCTCACAGCTGGTAGGAGGCGAAGTCAGGTGTGTTGTGTTCCATGGTCAGTGCCTTCTCCCTGTGTCTTCTCCAATATCCGTTCTTTCCATTTTCATTTACATTTGAAACTTTAAAAGGTATGAGACCTGAAAGTTGTTTTATTTTGCATTTATTAACTAATAAATAAGCCATTTAATAACATACTTGTTAAACTGCTTTTTCATCTCCTTGACTACTTATCCAACAGATGTTAATTATATATTTGTAACAACTCTCTATATGTATTGGATAGAAAGTTTTTAAAGATTATATTTTCCCCTGTACCTTTACAAAGGTCCTTGGGTTTTCTTTCCCAGTGAGTCTTCCTTTCCTCTATTCTAATTTATGTCTCCTGTAAATACTTCTTATCTGAAAATTCTATTACCAGCATGTAGAATAGTATATTAAGTGTGGTTACATGGGACACATCATCTCATTAATGTACTGAATGTAGTAGTAGTACTACTAGTAGTAGTAATAGTTAATAATAACAGCAGCTTTCAAATACTGTTTACCAAGTGCTAAGGATGTTATATACACAATCTTCAGTTAATCCTCACTATAATGTAATAAGATATTATCCTTTACAGATGAAGAAATAGGCTTAGATTTATCAACTTGCCCAAGGACATACAGCTAACAAAAGGAAGGCCTGTCATATTTCAAAACCGTGTTCTTAATGACTATTGTCTGGCCCTTCATTACATATAAAGTTGACTCTCTCTTTGCCAAAAAAAAAAAAAAAAAAGGAAGAAAGAAAAAAGAAAAGCTCTTTATCAAGTCAAGAATAAAAAACCTTCCATACCAATTTCTTTCTCTTAAAAAAAATGTTTTTTAGTTATTTAGAATGAATTTTTTAATTGATGTATAATGTTATAATTCATGTATTATAAAATGAGCACCACAATAAGTCTAGTTAACATCAGTCACCACACATAGTTATAAAATTTTCATGCCAATTTCTTAAAGGCTTTAGATCAAGGAGATTTGAAATAGTATCACATATTCTCCTAGCATTTTTTCAAGAACTTTGCCATCTCCCTCGCCTGTCCTAGCTTCTCCTGCCACTTGGGGTCTCTGAGCATTGCCACACTGGCCTCCAGGGGGCACTGTTTCCCCTTTAACATAGTGGCTCAAGCATTTGACTCTCAATTCGATGGAGTAGGGATTAGACCAGGGAAAAAATTTAAACAAAAGTTTACAAAGGGCTTCAGAAGAACAAAAGACAAATGAGTACAGGGAGTAATATACAACTGGATAATTTGGTTCATTGAATGCAGTGCAGGCATTTCAGTATTTGACACTGTAAAAGGATTCCTCCCTACCTTGCTTCCCACTACACGTACAAACCAGAAGCCAGTTTTCTCTACCCTGCATCATGTCCTCAAGCAAGCAAAAAATCTCAAAAACAGCTCCAAGGTTGGTAAGGCTAGGTCCAGCTATGGGCTTCCTTCTAAATTCTAGTTTCCAGTCTCAGTATCTGCCTCTTTCCTACATGCCAGACACTAAGCATGCCAGCCCTTTTCAGGGAAGATAGCATTGCTGACCCCTGGGCTGTTGTTGGGAGATGGTTATCTCTCACGCGCCTGCATGTCTTGCTCGGGATGCCCAGAATGCAAGGCCCTGACTGCTTGTGTTACTTATCTGTTACTCCATAGCAGATTACTCTAAATCATAGAGGCTTAAGACAACAATCACTTATTTTCTGACAGTTTCTGTGGATGAGGAATCTGGGCACGGCTTAGCTGGGTGCCTCTGGCGCAGGGTTGCAGCCTTGCCTCTGACAAGGGTATAGTCAAGGTGCTGGCCAAAGCTGCAGTCATTTCCAGGCTTGAGTGGAGGAGATTCTGCCTCCAAGCTCACTCACCTGGCTGTTGGCCAAAGACATCTTCTTTTCCTTGCCATGCAGTTATCTCTATAAGGCATCTCACAACATGACAGCTGTCTTCCCAGAGAGTGAGTCAGTGAGAGAACATAAGATAGTGCCCAAGACAGAAGCCAGTCTTTTTATAACCTCATCTCAAAAGCAACATCCCATTTCTTGTGCTGTATTCAGTTAGTTAGAAGTGAGTCAGTAAGTCCAGCCCACAATCAACTGGAGGGAGGGGTGTCACACAAAAGAGTGAACATTGGGAGGCAAGTATTGGGAATACTGGGGACCGTTATGGGCTGTCTTGGAGGCTCTCTACCACACCACTGTACGCAAGCCATTTCTCATGGTTGGGTTTGCAGTGGGCAGTCTTGAGGGATGAAGTAATATCTCCTTCTGGGACAAAGGACAAGCTTAGCTTGCTGCTTGCTAGAAAAGCAGTGGGTTCCCCAAGTTTATTGTTCCCCAGCTGCAACACAAACCCACTGCACATGTGGCATCTCTCTGGGCCCCTCCATGTCACCCGTGTGGAACTTGGAGACAAGGGGAATTGATGCAGACATTCTGATGCTCATTCTTTTTTTGATGTGCTGTGAATAATAAAGTTCTTTTTCTCTCACTCAGCTGTCTCGTGTCTTCTTCCAGCATGACAGTTTGACTGAACAGGACAGCCTCATCAGAACTGTGTACAGAATTGTGAGACCAGCATTCACACAAGAGACCCATGTACATATCCTTCATTTTATTTGACAAATACTTATGTAACCAGGCAGGTATCCTTCTAAGAGTTTGTGAATATAAACTCATTTAAGCCATGAGGTAGGCACTATTAAAAATTCCTGTTTTGGGACTTCCCTGGTGGTGCAGTGGTTGGGAATCTGCCTGCCAATGCAGGAGACATGGGTTCGAGCCCTGGTTAATAAACAGGCAACTGTTTATTAACTGTTTATAAGCAGGGCAGGTCATGCCCTGCTTGCCTCTCACTAAGACTGATTGTCAGTTGCCCCTTTCTGCACCTTTAAAGCCGGAAGTGTTGCATCTCTCTGACCATTCTTCCACAGTTGCATCTCTTTCTCTCTCTTCTATTGCCTCCCTCTTCCACTTTTTTTTATTTTAGAAATACCACATCTTTATCCATTCATCTGTCAATGGGCATTTAGGTTGCTTCCACGTCCTGGCTATTGTAAATAATGCTGCAATGAACATTGGGGTGCATGTGTCTTTTTAAATTATGGTTTTCTCAGGGTATATGCCCAGTAGTGGGATGGCTGGGTCATATGTTAGTTCTATTTTTAATTTTTTAAGGAACCTCCATACTGTTCTCCATAGTGGCTGTATCAGTTTACATTCACACCAACAGTGCAAGAGGGTTCCCTTTTCTCCACACCCTCTCCAGCATTTATTGTTTGTAGATTGTTTGATGATGGCCATTCTGACCGGTGTGAGGTGATACCTCATTGTACTTTTGATTTGCATTTTTCTAATGATTAGTGATATTAAGCATCCTTTCATGTGTTTGTTGGCAATCTGTATATCTTCTTTGGAGAAATGTCTATTTAGGTCTTCTGCCCATTTTCGGATTGGGTTGTTTGTTTTCTTGATATTGAGCTGCATGAGCTGCTTGTATATTTTGGAGATTAATCCATTGTCAGTTGCTTCGTTTGCAAATATTTTCTCCCATTCTGAGGGTTGTCTTTTTGTCTTGTTTATGGTTTCCTTTGCTGTGCAAGAGCTTTTAAGTTTCATTAGGTCCCATTTGTTTATTTTTTTTTAATTTCCATTTCTCTAGGATGTGGGTCAAAAAAGATCTTGCTGTGATTTATGTCATAGAGTGTTCTGCCTATGTTTTCCTCTAAGAGTTTGATAGTGTCTGGCCTTATATTTAGGTCTTTAATCCATTTTGAGTTTATTTTTGTGTATGGTGTTAAGAAGTGTTCTAATTTCATTCTTTTACTTATAGCTGTCCAGTTTTCCAAGCACCACTTATTGAAGAGGCTGTCTTTTCTCCACAGTATATTCTTGCCTCCTTTATCAAAGATAAGGTGACCACGCACCTACAGTCAACGAATCTATGACAAAGGAGGCAAGGATATACAACGGAGAAAAGACAGTCTCCCTCCACTTATATGCACATTTTTGTCAGTAAGTAGGTACTACAGTACTGCACCATCTCTAGTTGGCTGAATCCATGGATGCAGAACTGTTGATACGAAGGGCTGCCTAAAAGTTAGCCACGTATTTTCAGCTGGGGTTGGGGTAGGGGGTCAGCACCCCCAACCCCCTTGTTTTTCAAGGGTCAACTGTATATATATATATAATTTTAAATTTTACCATGTATTGTGTTATTACTGTGTGATTATCTCACTTAATCGTAACAACTTTATGAAGTAGGAACTACTTTCCTGAATGAAAAAAACTGAAGCTAGGGAGTTAGGCGATGTGCTTGGGTCCAGAGCTGGTAAACAGCAGAGTGAGATTCAAACCCAGGACTGTTTTCCTCTAAAGCCATGTCCTTAATCACTACACTGTACTGAAATTTGTTCAAATTGTATTTTTCTTTCTACTTTCTAAGAAAATGTTTATGATAGTGAAAATTGGGTTTTTCTGTTGGAGGGATAGCCAGTTAATAGTCAGTAAATAACAGTTAAAAGTCCAATAAAGATACCGTCTCTTTATTGCCTCTATGTGCTGCTTACCATTTTCTAAATGGAATTTTATATTACCACAGACTTTTGTAACTAATTTTGACTTTTTATACCATGCCCAAAGTTTCTGGACTGTTAATATTGCTTGCTTTTTAAAAAGCCAAACGGGTATAAGTTCCTCCAAAGGCTGTGAGCTTTGGGCTTTGTTTATTTGCAGAGTTTAAAAATAAACGAGACCTCAGGAAATCACGTGATCCAGTTTCTTGCCTTGAATACCTCAAATCACCACATTTTCTTGCTATTTAGGGAAATGTATAGGATTCCATTTTAAGCATATAGGATCATTCTATGATCTAGTTTCCAGAAGTAGTTTCCTCTACCTGTTTTTCATATGATTGTTCTCCAATGCAAATAAGTAGCAATTAAAAATAATTTACCCCAATCATGGGTTAAAATTACAAGTAACGAGATGCAATTTGAAAGACGTGGTTGAAGTCAAATACCATGCCTGTAAAACTTCCAAACAGATGGTACTAGGCTTGAAGAAACAACACAAGGCAAAAGTGGTAAGATAATTAAAAATGCAGTGTACTGGGGGCTTCCCTGGTGGTGCAGTGGTTAAGAATCCACCTGCCAATGCAGGGGACACGGGTTCAAGCCCTGGTCCAGGGAGATCCCACATGCCGTGGAGCAACTAAGCCCGTGTGCCACAACTATTAAGCCTGCACTCTAGAGCCTGCGAACCACAACTACTGAAGCCTGCGCCCAGGTGCAGCAATGAAGACCCAACACAGCCAAAAATAAATAAATAAATTTATATTTTAAAATTGCAGTATACTGAGGAATACAGTCAATAGTGAAGGCAATCTACGTTGCATAAAGAAAAAATTAAGGTGTTTTTCTCATTTTTCGTATGTTATATCAAGGATATAAAATCCCCCTTGAAAGTACAGTTCATCTTTGTACCTTGAAACTTCCCTCTGCACACCCTCTCCAGCATTTATTGTTTCTACATTTTTTGATGATGGCCATGCTGACCAGTGTGAGATGATATCTCATTGTAGTTTAGATTTGCATTTCTCTAATGATTAATGATGTTGAGCATTCTTTCATGTGTTTGTTGGCAATCTGTATATCTTCTTTGGAGAAATGTCTATTTAGGTCTTCTGCCTATTTTTGGATTGGGTTGGTTTTTTTTTTGTTATTGAACTGCCTGAGCTGCTTGTAAATCTTGGAGATTAATCCTTTGTCAGTTGCTTCATTTGCAAATATTTTCTCCCATTCTGAGGGTTGTCTTTTGGTCTTGTTTATGGTTTCCTTTGCTGTGCAAAAGCTTTTAAGTTTCATTAGGTCCCATTTGTTTATTTTCGTTTTTATTTCCATTTCTCTAGGAGGTGGATCAAAAAGGATCTTGCAGTGATTTATGTCATAGAGTGTTCTGCCTATGTTTTCCTCTAAGAGTTTGATAGTGTCTGGCCTTACATTTAGGTCTTTAATCCATTTTGAGTTTATTTTTGTGTATGGTGTTAGGGAGTGTTCTAATTTCATACTTTTACATGTACCTGTCCAGTTTTCCCAGCCCCACTTATTGAAGAGGCTGTCTTTTCTCCATGGTATATTCATGCCTCCTTTATCAAAGATAAGGTGACCATAGTGCGTGGGTTTATCTCTGGGCTTTCTGTCCTGTTCCACTGATCTATAGTTCTGTTTTTGTGCCAGTAGCATACTGTCTTGATTACTGTAGCCTTGCACTGCTGGTGGGAATGTAAATTGATACAGTCACTATGGAGAACAGTATGGAGGTTCCTTAAAAAACTACAAATAGAACTACCATATGACCCAGCAATCCCACTACTGGGCATATACCCTGAGAAAACCATAATTCAAAAAGAGTCATGTACCAAAATGTTCATTGCAGCTCTATTTACAATAGCCAGGACATGGAAGCAACGTAAGTGTCCATCATCAGATGAATGGATAAAGAAGATGTGGCACATACATACAGTGGAATATTACTCAGCCATAAAAAGAAACGAAATTGAGATATTTATAGTGAGATGGATGGACCTAGAGTCTGTCATACAGAGTGAAGTAAGTCAGAAAGAGAAAAACAAATACCGTATGCTGACACATATATATGGAATCTAAGAAAAAAAAAAAGGTCATGAAGAACCTAGGTAAAACGGGAATAAAAACACAGACCTACTAGAGAATGGACTTGAGGATATGGGGAGGGGAAGGGTAAGCTGTGATAAAGTGAGAGAGTGGCATGGATATATATACACTACCAAACGTAAAATAGATAGCTAGTGGGAAGCAGCCGCATAGCACAGGGAGATCAGCTCGGTGCTTTGTGACCACCTAGAGAGGTGGGATAGGGAGAGTGGGAGGGAGGGAGACGCAAGAGGGAAGAGATATGGGAACATACGTATAACTGATTCACTTTGTTATAAAGCAGAAACTAACACACCATTGTAAAGGAATTATACTGCAATAAAGATGTTAAAAAAACAAGCAACAAAAAAACTTCCCTCTGTCTTAACACAGGGCTTTGCAGAAGAAGTGTTTGTTGAATTAGTAATATTTATATTTACATAAGATTGCCTTAAAAGCACCTTGCAGATATCTAGAAGAGAAAATAAGTCATAAATGGTTTACTTAAACTACATAAAAATTAAGTAGGTGTTCAAATGACAAGTTTCAGATTCAAGTCCCCATCCACAGTGGATCATTACATATGTAAAGGCCAGGTTTGGAGATGGGGGAAGGAGTTGAGAAGCAGGTGATAGTGTGGAGTTTAGTCGTGGGAATAGGTCCTTTTATACGTTTCATAAATGATTTAAACTACTGATCTGGGTGGGGATTATATTTTTAATTTCTACCTCCCTGAACCTAGCACAGTACCTGGCACACACTAGGCACTAAACAAATAGTTATTGAATGAAGAATGAAAAGAACAAAAGGCATTAAATTCTTAGATGACACCAAACGAAGGAGTAGGAATGGCGAAAGGTAACCGACAACTTGCTTTTTGAAAATGCACCCCATCTTTAAGAATGTTTCTGCATGCACACCCCTGTATAAATTATGTAATTGTGACCTATAGCAATAGATTGTACACATAGTACAATATAAACCCCAAATTTAAAAATATGAAATAATCAATATATTTAAACAATTTAATGGTATTTGATTAATAGTATAAGAGCGTTTTGCTTTCACTTGATGTTTTGTTACTTGGTATGTTATTCCTTTTTAAAATTCTTGGCTTAACTCTTCTTGATATCGTGATTTGCAGATCTGGTCCTAAGGTTAGATTATTCTAATACTACATTTTAATAGCTATCATAACTGGAAAAGATATTTCAACAAGATATTTAGATTTAAATGGAAGAAATGCATTCTTGTTGACTGTATCTATTAAAGTACTCATTTTCTTTTTTCGATCTCATCAACCAGTTCTACAAAGGTTTATATTGAAGTTTGACTAGTAAATTTCCATTTTGCTTGCTATCAATCAGCAATTCTTGCAAACTACAGGCATACCTCACTTTATTGTGCTTCACTTTATTGCACTTTGCAGATACGGCACTTTTTACAGCTTGAAGGTTTGTGGCAACCCTGTGTTGAGCCTGTCTATTGGCACCATTTTTCCAATAGCATTTGCTTACTTCGTGGCTCTGTGTCACATTTTGGTAATTCTTGTAATATTTCAAACTTGTTCTTGTTATGGTGCTCTGTGATCAGTGATCTTTGATGTTCCTATTGCAAAAAGATTATGGCTCACTGAAAGTTCAGATGATGGCTAGCATATTTTAGAAATAAAGTCTTTTTTAAATTAAGGTATGTACTTTTTTTAGATATAATGCTATTGCACACTTAATATACTGCAGTAGAGTGTAAACATAACTTTTATATGCACTGGGACACCAAAAAATTTGTGACTCACTTTATTGCAATATTTGCTTCATTGCAGTGGTCTGGAACCGAACCTGCAGTATCTCAGAGGTCTGCCTGTGACTTAAAAGAATTTTATCTTTTCAACAGATGAATTTAAGACCCACTGAAATCCATTATTTGGAAAATATTTAAACAAATAAAAAATTGTTTCCAAAATTTTTAAGCGTGCATATATTAGTTTTAATAGGACACATGCACTGTTTTTTGCAACAAAATTACATTTTTCCAAATGCTTTTAAGCCCAAGCATCTTGAATACTATGATAGAAGATAAAGAGTTTCCACAATGACTCCCCATCTCAATACAAAATATTATATAGATTCTATTGAAAGGATTAGTTTTTACAAAATTAATCACATCAATGACACAAAACTGCATCACACTGATGATGGATGAATGAAGGTTTCCCTTCAAGTGGAAGCGCACCCTTCTCAGGATACCTCGCAGAGCATACGAATGACTGACAGAGGACTGTATGAGCATGCCAGTGGCAGTGCATATGTTGAATAATACAGCTTAATTTCTTCCTTTTTAGGTAAAACAGAGACGGTCCGTGAATTACAATGGTTCACCTTACGATTTTTCAGCTTCACGATGGTGTGAAAGCAATATGAATTCAGTAGAAACCGAACTCCAAATTTTGACTTTTTATCTTTTCTGGGGCTAGGGATATGCTGCTATGATCCTCTCTCGTGATGCTGGATAGCGGCAGCTCCTGGTCAGCCAGGCAATCGGGAGGGTAAACAACCCATACGCTTCCAACCATTCTGGACCCAGAAAACTATTCCATTTTTCACTTTCGGTACAGTATTCAATGAATTACATGAGAGATCCAACACTTTATTATAAAGTAGACTTTGTGTTAGAGGATTTTACCCAACGGTAGGCTAATGTAAGGATTCTGAACAGGTTTAAGCTAGGCTTGGCTAAGCTATGACGTCTAGTAGGTAGGGTGTATTAAATGCATTTTAGAATATTTTCGACTTATCATAGATTTATTGGGGATGTAACCCCATCGTAAGTTGAGGAAGATCTGTTACACACTGGGATATCCTCTTTCTCAACTGTAGTAAATTGTCTTGAGTACTCCTAGGATTTGTACCCTCCACTTTGGATGTCTTGTCTTAACAAATGTGATGAAATTAAAAATATCCAGGAAAAATAGTTTTGGTAAAACAGGTGCAGAGGAGTTCAATAGGGTAATCAAAATAACCTCTTAAATATAGTTTGAGAAGTGTAAGTATGCTAAACAAGCATCTAGAGTTCTGATTTTAAAGTCTAATGATGAAATATAATTCTAAATGTAAGAATAATTCTAAGTTGCATTATAGGAGTGTGAATTGAAGGGCTGAGAGAATGCTCTCACTATACTAAGGACTTACCCAATCGTTTCAAAGAAGATTCCATGTCTCATAATGGGCATCTCATCTAAAAAAGAATGTGGAGAATTTGGAAAGAAGTTGTACGAGAGTTGTAAAACATTAAAAAAAGAGAGAAAAAGAGGTGTAGAAAAAGTTAAAAGAACTGAAGCTGTTTATTCTAGAAAACCTAGGGAATTTAAGGGTGTTCTGGTATATGAAGAGTTATAGTCCTTTAAGTTCCATTTAAGCCTTTGACATATCTGGTTGAGCCAGACACAGATACCTTAGGGAACTAGATGAGGAAATAACAGCAATGCATGCATCTCTTTAAGCCAAAGGCTATTAAGACTTTGCCATATGAGACAGGTTCAATCATTAATTGCACATAGTTAACAGTAAATAACTGAGTCACCAAATGAATGGTGTTTAAGAAAGCTATTATTCTATACTGATAATTAACTAAAATAATTATTATCTTCAAAGGCTACTTAGTAGGTTTGAGCTCAAAGGCCTAATATGATTCTCTGAGGGACACAGGAACTCCTGACAGGACTTATGTAAATAAGCTACTGTCAACTAACAACAGACACAGTTTATGTATGTAACAGACTATCCAAACAAGAGAGAAAAAAACAAAGAGGGAAAATGAGAAAGAAAAAAGGGGCAATTTTTATTTTGTTCTTGATGCTCATAATAACTAGATCGGAAGATAATGAGATTTCCTTAACAGGGAAGGATAATAGTTTTACTTCAGATAATGGAATGTTCTTAGCAAGATTTAAAGCAATTTCTAGCAGCTTTTTAATCAAAAAGCTGATGCTAGCAGTTTAGGTGGTTTGATCTCCTAACGCTTCCCGTTGGTTTTTTTCATGAGTCTAATATAGAAAGTAAGAAAGTTCTGTGATCTGAAAAGCCATGGCCGCAGGCTCAGCGGCCATGGCTCACGGGCCCAGCGGCTCCACGGCATGTGGGATCTTCCTGGACTGGGGCATAAACCCGTGTCCCCTGCATCGGCAGGCGGACTCTCAACCATTGCGCCACCAGGGAAGTCTTGAAAAGCCTTATATTTGACCCTAATATAATCTTGCTTTAAAATGGAGTTTTCTTTTTATTACAAACACACCTGAACTTTAGGCATTTCAGTTTTGAGTTTGAACATGGCTAACTTGGCCCAAGAAAGATGTTGAGCTTTGAGCCACTCCCACAGGCAACACACAAAATGAGCATGCTCTGAACTGTTTTCCAGATCAAGGAAACAGGGTAATTCTGCTTTGTGCTAAGGCAATATAAACCGGTCTGTTTCAGTTCCCGTGAGGATCTGAGTTATTCTAACTATACTTTGCATTGCTTTATTAAATTGCTTTGCTCAAAAAATTCAATAAATTGGTCATTTAAACTCATATTCTCACCTATTTTTACAGCAGGCTTTTCTTGTTAATTATTTTCTGAGCCAATTCATGGCTAGGACTATGCCTTAAACGACTTTCCCAATAAAAATGGCTTTCTCTTTTCTGAAGTTGTGGGATATTACGGTTGGTATATCAATGGATAAACATAGCTGGAAACTATAGCAACAACTCATGATGTCTGACCCACTGAAGTAGGTGAGTCTGTAGTAGAATGAAAGAAAAGGTGCTATAAAAACTATGCAAATAACATGAATCAAAAACATCTTTCCTGGGCTTCCCTGGTGGCGCAGCGGTTGAGAGTCCGCCTGCTGATGCAAGGGACACGGGTTCGTGCCCTGGCCCGGGAAGATCCCACATGCCGCGGAGCAACTAAGCCCGTGCGCCACTATTGAGCTTGCACTCTAGAGCCCACAAGCCACAAATACTGAGCCCGCGTGCTACAACTACCGAAGCCTGCACGCCTTGAGCCCGTGCTCTGCAACAAGAGAAGCCACCGCAATGAGAAGCCCGTGCACCGCAACGAAGAGTAGCCCCCTCTCGCCGCAACTGGAGAAAGCTCGTGTGCAGCAACGAAAACCCAATGCAGCCAAAAATAAATAAATTTTTAAAAAAGATCATAAACCAGAACTCACTTAAAAATAAAAAACAGGCACTCATCTCATCATAACATATTATTTAAAAAGAAATACTGTATAACCTGGTTAGGTAGTTTTTTGTTTTTGTTTTATGTTTGGGTCAATAGTTTACAGTATTGACAGTCCAGTTATCTAAACTTCTGAACATAACTATATCTTAGTATTTCTTTTATGATTTTTTCCTGTTACTTTTAGGACTTCTACAAAAATCCCAAAACTCTAAAAACTGACCATTCTTTATAGTAGTGCAAATGAAATACGAAATACTGGCATTTTTATATCTGTGTTAGAGCTAACAATAATGATGATGACAATAGCAATCAACTGATAATATGTTCCAGTCATTCTACTAGGTTCATTTGATCCTCATAGCAATTTCATGAGATAAGCACTATTACTATCTGTTTTACTGAGGAGAAAAAAATACTGTTATCATCCTTACGTTCCTGACAAAACCTTTGCTTGCAGAGGTGAAATAATTTGTCGGAAGTAGAAAGTGGCAGAGCCACAACTTAAATTTGGGTCTGTCCGATTCCAAAGCTTGTGCTCATAATGTCTACATTATAGATATAACAGATGAACACAACATTTGCCCAATCTGCATGAACTGAATCATATTTTCAAACAAAATACTGGAATCCAGAGTCTAACAAAAAACTTTCTCTATTTAAAAAATGTACTTACATGAATTTACATGAAACCTTTTATAAAGGCATAAACATCAACTAGATATTGCTGAACATTCAACAACTTTTACACTGTAAACTTAAAAGAAATTGGAAACATAAAGGAAAAAGGAGATATGATCTTTATCTATAGGTGAATATGATTGATCAAAATGATCAGCCTTAAAGTGTGTCCTTTAATTTTAAATGAAAAAACCCTTCAATAGTTTGTGAATATATTTATGACCTCTAGTGTTCTGAGAAATCAAGCTATTAAATTGCATCTCTCAGATTATAAAGGCAAAATACCCAACGTTTTATCAGTTGAACGTCACCCACCAACTTTTGTCTTGAAGCATTTGTGGGAGTTGGAGGGTGTGTGTGTGTGTGTGTGTGTGTGTCTATGTGTATGTGTGTGTGTGTGTGTGTGTGTGTGTGTGTGTGTGTGTGTGTGTTCTTCACGGCAGGAGGACAAATTTATCTTGGAAATATAATGGTTCCCAGATGTTTGTTTTTCAAACAAAAGAAAAAAGAAGTTGAAAAGTGGTGATAGCCAGGTATTTGTCTCTGAAGTGAGAATGATATGATTCCACTTGGAGTTCATTGTCACAAAAGTTCCTTTTGTCTGAGAAATTTTTCAGCACTGTGACTATGGCTTTAGTTAAGAGATATCACTGATCACTTATTGATTTTGTTTCAAGAGAGGAACTTCTCTAGCTTCTCTGTGCTTTATTGTGCAGATTGCTTTGTATGGATCACGGTAAAAACATATAAAGGACCACTGGCAATGTGTTGATTAGTATCTACTGGATTTTAGAATCCACTGTATTTTATATCCATTTCTGTATGCCACTGAATATCACTGTTTAGAAAGTTTTGTAGGATTATTATGTTTTGAACTATAAAAGTATTTGATTCACAAACCATTTTCTTTAAGAAGGAGAAGGCCATACAATGTTAATTGACATCAGAAATGAATATTCTTACCTTTTCTGTGAGACTAAATTTTTGAATATTTTAAATATAAGGAAATGTCCCCTGAATTTAGGGAAGCCACACATAAATCAGTTCTTCTAATTACCTTTATTAGTTCGTTTGTTCATAGATTTGTGGCAAGTTCTCTACAATCATATGAGCTAAAGTATAGGTCACTGACTCAAAATCTGAAATACGATATGCACGTGGGATTCTTTAAATAGTTGTTTGAGTCTATCTTCAAGTGACATCTGATAAAACCTAACTGGTTGTGGGGCAAAGCCAAAAAGCACTCTACTTCAAACTCTTGACCACTTCACTCCACACCCATTTAATCACGCACACATTCTGTACCTCTCTTCACCCTGTCTGGAAAAAAAAAGATTCATATGGCTCTAAAATGCAACTTCTGTATTTAAATAGCCAGAGTAATAAGAAGCTGTACAGTGTGCCCTCAGCTGACTTGGAGATTAATGCAATGCCAATATACACACAGACACACGCACACAGACACACACACACACAGAGGATCCAAAAAGAGGTGTGGAAAGGAAGTTTCTCTGTATAAAGGATCTGCCAATCTGTGAAAGCGCTCTCCTGTCTTACAAAGGCCAAAACTCTGCTGATGAAAAAGTAGAAAACTGTTCAGAGAATGCTAAATGAAGCATAGCTGTTCCCCTGAATTATCTGGATACTTATTCACCTCTCTGAGTGTCCAGTTTACACCCCATCACATGCCCTCCAGGCCACTCCCGGGTGGCTCTCGTCTCTCCGGGCGTCCGGCGGTCCTGCTCCCTTCGCGCCAGGTTCAAGTTCCCCCGCCGAGCCCGGGCGCTAGGGCCCACGCCGTTCTTGGGCCCCTGGGCATTGGTCACTATAAGCTGAGCAGCGGGAAACAAACGAAGAGTATGAGCCTCTAGGCGGGATCCCGCGGGGTCCTATGAACTTTGCGCCCACGGCGAGGGGCCGGACCTCGCGCTGCGCCGGGGCTCTCGCGCGGGTTCTCGGGGAAGCTGGAGGACAGCGGGTCTCCGCGGCGGGGGCACAGCTCAGCCTGCGGCTCCTTCCCGGTGCCAGCCGCCCCGCAGCCGGGAGCCGGCGCCTAACCCGGAGCACGGCCGGACGGCCAGCTCTCCCCGGCGGCCCCGCGCACCCTGCGGGAGGAGCCGGCCGCCGTGACGCGTCAGGGAGGAAGCGCCAGCGCCCGGCGGCCCTGCCGGGAAGGAGGAAGCGCGAGTGCGCTCGGCTCCGCGCCCGCCGCGCGGGGAGGCAGCACCACGGAGCCGGGTAAGTGCGGAGCCGCCGGGACCCGAGGCGGGTGGGCGGGCGGCAGGGTCCGCGCGCTTCCGGGCCGCAGTCAGGCCCCTCGGGCAGGTGAGACGGTGCGGGGCGAGGGGAGCCCGGGCCTCGCCTGCTGCCTCTTCCCAGAGATAACGTGACTTTCCCGGGTCCCCTGGCAGCACCCCCTCCCTCAGCCTGGAAACCTCCGAGTTGGTCGGAGGGGAAGAACCATACCCCCGGCCCAGCCTTCGGCTCTGAGAGTTTTGTGGTCTTTGTTTCCTCGAGGTGAACTCAGATTCTGCCTTCCTATTCCTAAACGCCCGAGTGGTGTCTTGGCGCGGGGGGCGGGTTTTGTTAACCCGTGAGCGGTTTCGGAGCGTAGAGGAGCCGGGAACCGGGGGGTGGGAGATCCCACCCACGCCACAACCTGAGGTCAAGAGTGGATGCGGGTCATCTGTGAGCAACCGGGATGGAGGAGGCCTCGGAGCGGAGGGCATGGAAATCATTAACCTGTTGTCAGCGGACCTGTAGTCTGCGACTTCCGTGCGTGGCTGCCCTTTACGTTCCCTGTGATTTGAACCCCTTCTATGCCTTTTAAAGTGCATCTGGCTCTATAGATTCCCACCTTAGCATTGGTATGTGCCATCTAGAAATGCTCTGAGATTTTTAGATTCTGTCCTTTTCAGTGGTGGTTACTTGGAAAGATAGAAAAGAGAATTCATCTCTTGAGACTTAAACTCTTTCATTATTTAATTTTGCAGTGATCTCTGAACCATGATTAGAATTTCAGTTCTGCACAAGACTCTGTAGGGTACACTTGAGGTGCAGGAATAAATACAGAGCACGACAGTTTCCAAAGCTTTATCAAGGTAAAAAAAAAATAGTAGATCGTTGTGTATTTTGATTCTCTACTTTGTCACTAGGTTAATAATTCACCTGACCAATCTGGGAAGTGCTTTATTTATTTATCAAACACTTAGATAGCTCTTACATGTGTTAGGCTCTTTCTAAATGCTTTATAAATATTAACTCAAAATGTTAAATTATAGCAGTTCTAACAACGAAGAGGCCATGCATACTTCAGTTCCCTGAATGTCATTGCAAGAGCTAGAAACATTAGAGGAAGTTTCAGGCATATTTTAGGACTGGGTGTGCCTTCTGGCTCAAGCCACCACCCCTCCACTCCCTGGGGGAAGGGAGTCTGGAGCCAAGGGAGTGAGACCTCTTCCTTGCAGATCTCTGGCCACATGCCTAGCATCTTCCGTAACATGGTCTTTCTCATCTGCCATAGTGCCCATCCTTAGCTAACTCTGGAGAGACCAGAACTTCCCCCTTTCTTCAAGTGCCACTGCACTGAGGCTAATTTTGTTTCCTTCCCGATATGATTGACAATTTATTTGACTGTAGCTTATATTTTAGGGTCGGACTGAACTTGAAATGTACCATAAAATAGAACGTTTTTGTTTGAACACATCAATGTAACAAATAATGCTTTGTAATTTTACTGCCATTTGCTGCAGGTAACACTGAGTTGATGGATCAACCTTCTAGGTAACCATTTTGTGATTTGCAGATATGTAGAGAGCATATTTTCCAGGATTAAGTGTCCTCTTCAAATGAGTGCCTTGGCCTGATGGCCAGATTGAGACCCAAAATGGTGAATAAAACAAACACGGTTCTTGTCATTATGGTGATTATGAATCTAATGTCAAAATCTGCACGTCATACTAGCTTTCTCTCTCTGTTTCATATATTTAAATTTCCAGGGAGATGATTAAATGACACTCTAAGCCTTATTTAATAAGATTATGAAGTGTCTCCCAGAAGCAGGAAGGCTCACTTTCCTCTGATATAATTTATGGCACACAGACATTCATGAATTCAATTCAGCCAAATGACAACTAACACTTTCATGGTTTACAAAGTCCTTCCAGGTATACTTATTTGCTCTTCAGAGGGTCCTTGTGAGGTTGGTAGCCATTTTTTATTCCTTTTTTTACAGATGAGGAAACTGAGGCATAGAAATATTAAAATGCTTTATCCAGGGTGGCACAGCTGGTAAGAGGCAGAGCTTGAATGGAGAGCAGGTGTGTGGACAGTGTCTGGCACATGCCAGCCTGTAATAAACATTTGTGGAATAAATGATTCCCAATGACTTCAGATTTCTTGCTATTTCAAAACATTATGCCTCTCAAACCCCTTAGTTGATTTGTGCCTAAGAGACTGCCAGGCCTAGTCCAATGTTTCTCTGTTATTTCAAACAGTATCTGCTACAACATATTTTCTACAAAAGGGATGAGATGGAATGCCCTTTGGACTCATTTCTTGGGATTTAGCATCTCTGTTTTTTTTTTTTAATTAATTTATTTGGCTGCGTGGGGTCTTAGTTGCAGTACGCAGGATCTTCCTTGCAGCATGCAGGATCTTCTCGTTGCAGCATGTGGGATCTAGTTCCCTGACCAGGGATCGAACCTGGGCCCCCTGCTTTGGGAGCGTGGAGTCTTAACCGCTGGGCCACAAGGGAAGTCCCTCATCTCTGGTTTTTGAAAAAACAAATAGGTTTTTAATTTTTTTTCCTTTCTCAAGCATCCTACTTTTTTCCTCTGAATTGGAGAGAGTTAAGATTGGACACATAGATTTCATGTTTGTGTTGACAGCTTTCTTGTCTCTCCCTGCTCATTTAAGGTCATTTTTAAGGACTACAAATCACTGTAGGTTTTCAACGTAAGTGAAATGATTCAGCTACCTAGATTTACGATCAAGTTCACATACAGTGACCATAGGTATTGTAATTTGTTTTGAAGTGTCTGACATCACTACTGTGTTTTTTGAAGTATTGCAATTACTTTAATATAAAGGGTCTTTTAAAAAACAACAACAACAAAAAATCCATCAACTTTTTATCCTTCAAATATAACTCTGTATCCTAAAGTATGTTACCTCCAGATGGATAACTTTCAATGAGAGAGGTCAATATGGCCATTACCTAGTGGGAGGAATTGGGAAGGGCTATCGAGAAACATGAGAGATGGAGTGGCCCTTCCCATGAGGGATACTAGACGGTAGGAAACCCTTAATGAAGCCAGACCAAGTCATCTGCCTGTCAGCCTTCTTCTGCGTGGGGGTGGAATAAAATACTTTTGAAACCTGCCTTGTTCAGAAACCACTTTACCTTTTCCAATCCTCAGGGTTGGTTTTTTTTTTTTCTCTTTTAAAAAACTTCATGTAAATTACTGACTAAACTGCTGATTCATGAAACTCAAATTATGTAACATGTTATTCCTGACAGAAACAGCTCCCACATTATTTTAAGGGACTCAGTGTCTCTGTTTTCCTTTACCTATTGCATTCCTTATAGTGGAATCTTTGTTCTCATTTCACTTTTTTTTTTTTTTTTTTTTTGCGGTACGCGGGCCTCTCACTGTTGTGGCCTCTCCCGTTGCAGAGCACAGGCTGCGGATGCGCAGGCTCAGCGGCCATGGCTCATGGGCCTAGCCGCTCCGCGGCATGTGGGATCTTCCCAGACCGGGGCACGAACCCGTGCCCCTGCATCGGCAGGCGGACTCTCAACCACTGCGCCACCAGGGAAACCCCCTACATCATTGTTTTTGACAGCTGCATAGTATTCCACTTTGTAGTTAATAATTTATCCATTTTGTATTTCTATTATCTATATGTTCTTTTAAAAATATTTAAATCACCAAAGTAATATTTTTAAGAAAAATTCAAAGAAAAAAGAAAATAAGTATCATCAGTAAACCTACCACTCAATAATCACTATTAGCATTTTTTTTTTTTTTAAAAAAAAGACACATTTATTCAGCGTCACGATCAGACTATTACATTTAGCAATCAACAGCATGGGTGCAAAAAAAAAAAAATCTACATTAAAACCCTTTGTTGGAATGCTTTACACTTTCCACAGAACAGAAACTAAAATAACCTGTTATACAATTAGTCACAAATACAGTCCTCGAGTTTTTTTGCCCATACACATGAGTATTGTCTAAAACATGTCTTCTTTGTAGCAGCTAGGCCCTGCCACCACTGTGCTTGGCTGAGTTCACAAATCTGTTGTAACCTGTAGCTTCCCTGTCACTTCTCTGGCTCTCCTCTCCTGCTAAGCTTTGTTTCCTGGCAGTAATCAAAACCTCCTGCCACTGCCATAGCTACTGCTGCTGCTGGAACCACCATAGCCACCTTGGTTTCGGGGTTTGGCAAAGTATTGGCCTCCACCACCATAGGGGCCAGAACTTCTGCCTCCAAAGTTTCCTCCTTTCATGGGTCCAAAATTTGAAGACTGATTGTTGTAACTGCCAAAATCGTTGTAGCTTCCACCACCTCCAAAATTGCTTCCATCATTACCGAATCCATTATAGCCATCCCCACTGCCACCATATCCACCACCACCGCGGCTGCCACCAAAGCCACCTCGACCGCTGAAGTTTCCTCCACGACCAAAGTTGTCATTCCCACCAAAACCACCTCCACGACCACCACCAAAGTTTCCAGAACCACTTCGACCTCTTTGGCTGGATGAAGCACTAGCCATCTCTTGCTTAGATAGGGCTTTCCTTACTTCACAGTTGTGGCCATTCACAGTGTGGTATTTCTGAATGACAATCTTGTCTACAGAGTCATGATCATCAAAGGTTACAAAAGCAAAGCCTCTCTTTTTGCCACTGCCTCGGTCAGTCATGATTTCAATCACTTCAATTTTCCCATACTGTTCAAAATAATCTCTTAGATGATGTTCTTCAGTGTCTTCTTTAATGCCACCAACAAAAATCTTTTTCACAGTTAAGTGGGCACCAGGTCTTTGAGAATCTTCTCTTGAGACGGCCCTCTTTGGTTCCACAACTCTTCCATCCACCTTGTGTGGCCTTGCATTCATGGCCGCATCCACCTCCTCCACAGTGGCATATGTGACAAACCCGAAGCCTCTGGAGCGTTTGGTGTTTGGATCCCTCATTACCACACAATCTGTGAGCGTTCCCCACTGCTCAAAATGGCTCCTCAGACTCTCATCGGTTGTTTCAAAGCTCAAACCTCCGATGAAGAGCTTCCGCAGCTGTTCGGGCTCTTTGGGTGACTCTGACTTAGACATAACGGCAGTGGAGGGTGGGGAGAGACGTCAACGATGCTTACTCGGCGGCGTCCACGAGCAGAAAGAAGCACTATTAGCATTTTAGAGTATATCCTTCTAAACTTTCATTTGTGTGTGCATATCCATATTTCCAATGACATTAAAATTTTTCTTTTATGCGGGCTTGCTTTGTTGGTTAGAGAATCATGTTTATTTAGTCAACCAACGTCATAGATTCCAGGCACTTTTGAACCAATTATTTTACTACATTTCCTGGCCACCTGCCATTCCCCAAATCTGGATAACACTACTGGAAATTTATACTACTGCTCATAAAGAGGATGAGATAAGGGTGTGTGGATGGACAAATCCATTCAGATCAGCAAAAAGCATATATCCTTTTGATGGAGGTCAGTCAATATTCTAAGTACATCTAAAATACAAGATATTTAAGAAGAGAAATGATAGAATATTCTTATATCATAGATTATGATCACTAAAGGAAAAGCAGAAATAATGGACCTGAACGAAGGAAAAAATGTTGAATTCAGTTAAAAATTAGAACAGTTGAACTTCAGATGTTTTGAAATAGTCTCCTAATGATAAGTACATTGTTTGGAGTAATTGGTTTAACAAAGCTCCCTCCAATGGTAGGAATAAGTGACCTTGAAGTTTCTTGTGATCCTCTTATATTATAGGCTATCTCAGAGTTAGTAACACTTGATTTAGTATAATTTCATGCATACAACTCTCTAGTTACTAACCCCACCAGTTTTTCCAGACAGCATCTGTCTGGGCTAATCTCTCCACGCCCTTTTTCTTCTCCCACAGCACATGTGCACAGGCTGTCGCCCACACTTTTCTCTTATATCCTTTTGTGGCTTTCCTCCACTTTCTGAGAGCTTAGTCCCCCTTTTAACCTTGTTCTTTTTTTCCTCTTCTTCCAGCTTTTGCTTTAAGAAAATTTCTCTCTGTCCTTTCTCCATCGCACTTTCTTCATTTTGGTCTTGAGCAAAGAAGATACTAATCATGGTGATACAGTTAAGAACAAGCCTTTAATAAGGAAAAGGAAAGCTTTTAGTTTGGGAGGAAAGGTAGATATTATAAACTATAAACTAGTAGTTGAGAATACCCAGTAATTTCTTTCAGAATTTCCACAGAAGTCTCCACCCACCTCCTCGCCTCTAAATAAGCTGTTTTTCCTTAAGCACTGGCATGTATGATAAAATTTAAAACCGTTTATATATATATTTTTTGGTTCATGTCACTGCAGTAGCATTGTTTTGTGCTATTTTTTTTTCCCCATTGAAGATGTTAGATTGAGTAGAGTGTGCTTTGGTCTTGAAAGCTCACTTCTAGGTAAAATCACTGATTCCTTTAGGAAATACATCTGAAGTTCTAGATCTCTGGTTTAAAAACAATCTCTTTGTTTTTAAGTAAGTTGAAGACTAAGAAGGTTATCTGAGACCAGAGGTTAGCAGTCTTTGAGAAATGGTGTATCAAGGTTCCAAACCCTTTTCTTCCAGACTTTCATCAGCAGAGAAATGTATTGGTGAGAAGCACATGAAGATCAGCCTTCCATCCTTGGGAATTAGAGAAGAAACAATGCTGGCTGCAGGAATATTAAGGTGTCCTTGGGGACTCTCTCAAAACGTGCATGTTGGGGATCAAGCCCAGGTAGCTGACTTCATACCAACTTCAGCTCACCTGTAAAGGTGCTTGGGCCAAACATTATGAGGAGCTCAGTACCAAGGCAATAGCTACTTAGGTTACACTGAGAGTAAAGGCCTATTTTTTCATAAACATGAATGAAAAAGGTTTTGAGAAGACATTTTTATTCTGCTTCCAAACAACATGGTGCTAAAATTGATGATGCCTTAAACATGAAAGCACTGTATTATTTGCTTATTTGAACCTGGACCACTGTTAATAAACACTCAGAAGTTAAGATTATACTATAATTTTTAAAAAATGGTTGTTGGTTTTGTAGTTCTAAGTGTACATAGTGGTGCATAGTTTACATTTTTTCAGCCCATTTTGACATCAGTACCTTTCTTTTTTCTAATTCATCTCCTTTGACCCCCACTCTGTCTTCTCATGAATATTTGGCTTAATTTATTTTTTTGTCTGTAGGAAATGATTTTTTTTTATTTAATGGAAGTTAAGATTCTCCAATATTTTAGCAGAGAAGAGTTTTTAAGAGATTTATAAGACTATGCCCCTTTTCCCCTTTGATTTTTGTCTCTGCCATAGATTTCCTTTATTTCAAATTCCTACTAACATTAACATCATTTTTTAAAAAATTTTATTTATTTTTGGCTGCGTTGCTGCATGCGGGCTTTCTCCAGTTGTGGTGAGCGGGGACTACTTTTCATTGTGGTGCACGGGCTTCTCATTGCGGTGGCTTCTCTTGTTGTGGAGCACGGGCTCTAGGCATGCATGCTTCAGTAGTTGTGGCTTGCGGGCTCTAGAGCGCAGGCTCAGTAGTTGTGGCGCATGGGCTTAGTTGCTCTGTGGAATGTGGGATCTTCCCGGACCAGGGCTTGAACCTGTGTCCCCTGCGTTGTCAGGCAGATTCTTAACCACTGAGCCACCAGGGAAGTCCCTATTTATTGTCTTTTTGATGATAGCCATTTTAATAGGGGTAAGGTAGTATCTCATTGCGGTTTTGATTTGCATTTCACTGATGATTAGTGATGTTGTGTATCTTTTCATGTGCCTGTTGGCTATGTGTATGTCATCTTTAGAAAAGTGTCTGTTTGGGTCCTCTGCCCATTTTTTTATTTGGGTTGTTTGTTTTTTGATGTTGAGCTGTATGAGTTCTTTGTATATTTTGGATATTAACCCCTTATCAGATATATCGTTTGCAAATATTTCCTCCTATTCAGTAGGCAGCCTTTTCATTTTGTGGATAGTTTCCTGCCCTGTGCAAAAGCTTTTTAGTTTGATGTAGTTCCATTTGTTTATTTTTGCTTCTATTTTAAATAAGGTTTCCTTTATTCATTTTCACACTTTCATTGGAACATTTTAGGATAAAATTTTGCCTTTGAGATGTAGAATGATATATATAAGTTGCTACTTCTGTGTAGAAAAACAAGAAAAAATATATTTTCGCTTTGTCCAAGCATAAATAAGGATACATAAGAGATTAACAGTGTTTCTGTCTATTTTGGGGATTGGGTAATGAGAACTGGGTGGGTGGGGACAGGAGTGGGAAACAGACTTTTCACTGAGTCTCTTTTATATTTTCTTTGTTTTTTAACCAGGTGAATATATAAACCACTGTAAAAGTAGTTTTAAAAATTGTCTGTGGGTTTGGTGATTTTAGAAAATAAAGGTTGGTTTACTTTTAGTTTTCAGATAATTCTGCTCTTTTCAGTACAAGCTAAACCAAATAGTTTCATTCAGCACGATTTTTGTAGTTTTTGAAGAGCAAAGAGTTCTAATATTTATTTTGTACCTACCATGTTCTGGGTGCTTTAGAGACTTTATTTTATTAAATACTCATAATAACTCCGTGGTGTAGGTGGTAGTTTCATTTTACAGATGAGCAAATTAGCGTTTAGTGAGGCTTTGAAGGTGGCCATGTGTGGCCAACACGGGGCAGAGCTGATCTGATCAGGTCTACCTGGCTTTACCAGGGGGTCCCCTGTGCTTTTGAGAAGTGGGTAAAGGCTGACTCCCCTCAAAGCCCCTCATCAGAAAGAACAGGCAGAAATGATTTACAGGTAACTCTGATTACCATCTGCTGATGAGGCAATGGTTAAATGAGTTTTGAAAACTGGCTTTTCATTTTTACTTTATGGTTCTGAGATGATATTAATGTTTTAATCTAGAAACTGCTGCCAGGCTTCAGGAAGGAAGCTACTGAAAATGTTTTAAATATCGTATATTTCTTCCCTAATAGAAAAGAGCTTAAAATTCTAAATTTAATTGCTGGATATGTTAAATTTTCTTAACCTATAGAATTTGAATGTCTTATGTTTGATCTGCAGAGCTGTCAAATTCCTACTGTTAGCAACCAGTGCCCAATGAACTTTGCCAACACTGACAAATGCTGTTGTCATATTCTGAAATCCCTTAATGGTGATAACCAGCCCTATTTATATTAATCCTTGGAAATAGAGCCATCAGCCAGTACAGTCTATCATTTTGCTGATTTATGTTGGGTATTAGCTAACGCAAGTATATTGTGTCTTGGCACATAGTGGGATGAGCTCTTGTTTAACTAAGTAGGAATGAAAGAACATTTTAGGTCTGAATTCCTATGATTCTGTTATGTAATAAAATATATTTATGTTCTGGGCAAAGATTGTGAGAAAGATACTGAGGAAATTCAAATGACAAGAAAAGTTTAAAATGTCACAGAAAGTGAATGGAGAAGACAGAATAAACCCATAGCATACAGTGGAGTCTCTTACACTTAATACAATACATTAAAGAGAAAAGCAGCTTTATTGAGACTTAATTGATATGCCATTAAATTCATCTTTTTAAAGTGTACAAGTCAGTGGTTTAGGCACAGAATTGTGCAGACATTATCACTGTCTAATTCCAGAACGTTTTCATCATCCCCTAAAGAAACCCTGGACTCATCAGCAGTCACTCATCCCTCATTCCCTGTCTACCTGTTCCCATCTCCCCCCAGCCTGTGGCAATGATGAATCTACTTTCTGTATATATAGATTTGCCTATTATAGATATTTCATAAAAAGTGGAACCTTATGGGAATTCCCTGGCAGTCCGGTGGTTAAGACTTGGCGCTTTCGCTGTTATGGCCGGAGTTCAGTCCCTGGTCAGGGAACTAAGATCCCTCGAGCCGTGACCAAAAAAAAAAAAAAAACAACAATGTGGAATCTTATGATATGTGGTCTTTTGTGACTGGTTTATTTCACTTGGCATAATGTTTTTAAGGTCCATCCACATTGTAGCATGTAGTACTTCATGTCTTTTTATTGCTGAAAAATATTCCATTTTATCAATATACCATATTTTGCTTATTCATTCATCTATTAATGGACAGTTGGGTTGTTTCCACTTTTTGGCAGTTATTAGTAATGCTGCTGTGAATATTCATGTGAAGTTTTTTGTATGGACATCTGCTTTCATTTCTCTTGGGTGTATAGCTAGCAGCAGAATTGCTGGGTCATGTGTAACTCAGTTTAGCTTTTTAAGGAATTGCCAGACTGTTTTCCAGTATCTGCACTATTTTACAAGCCCACCAGTAAGGTAAGAGGGTTCAAATTTCTCCAGATCCTCACCAACACTTATTGTCTGTCTTTTTGGACTTTAGTCATTTTAGTGGGTATGAAGTGGTATCTCATTGAGGTTTTGATTTTCATTTTCTTAATGACTAATGATATTGAGCATCTTTCATGTGCTTATTGATCATTTGTAACCTTCTTTGGAGAAATGTCTTTTCAGATATTTTTTAATTGGGTTATTTGTCTTTTTTTGCTGAATTGTACGAGTTCTCTACATATTCTGGATGCACATTATATGATTTACAAATATTTCTTCCATTTTGTGGATTTTCTCTTTCACTTTCCTTATGGTTTCCCTTGAAGCACTAAAGTTTTTAATTTTGATGAAGTCCAGTTAATTTATTCTTCTGTCACTTGTGCTTTTGGTGTCATGCCATTAATCTAAGAAATTATTGCCTAACCCAAGGTCACAAAGATTTACTACTGTATTTTCTTCTAAGAGCCTTATAGTTTTATTTCTTACTTTTAGATCGTTGATCTGTTTTTTTAGGTTTTGTTTTTTGTTTTTTTGTGGTCCGCGGGCCTCTCACTGTTGTGGCCTCTCCCGTTGCGGAGTACGGGCTCCGGAGCAGGCTCAGCGGCCGTGGCCTACGGGCCCATCCGCTCTGCGGCATGTGAGATCTTCCCGGACTGGGGCACGAACCCATGTGGCCTGCACCAGCAGGCGGACTCTCAACCACTGCGCCACCAGGGAAGCCCTATCTTATTTATTTTATACCTAGTAGTTTGTACCTCTTAATTCCTTTCCCCTATCTTTCCCCTCCCCGCCACTTCTTTCCCACTGGTAACCACTAGTTTGTTCTCTGTATCTATAAGACTGTTTCTATTTTTTTGTATTCATTCTTTTATTTTGTTTTTTAGGTTCTGCGTATAAGTGGAAAGCTCTGTCTTAATGCCAGTGCCACGCTGCGTTATCTTAGCTTAGTGTGGCTTTGTAGTAAGTTTTGGAACCAGAAAGTGTGAGTCCTCCAACTTGGTTCTCTTTCAAGATTACTCTCTTATTTTGGGTCAAATGCATTTCCATATGAATTTTAGGGTCAGCTTGTCAATTTATGAAAAAATGGCAAGGAATTTTGATAGGGATTGCATTGAATCTGTAGATCAGTTTGGAGAGTATTGCCATCTTAACAATATTTTAGTCTTCAGATCCATGAACATTGGTTGTTTTTCCATTTATTAAGGCCTTCTATAATTTCTTTTAACAATGTTTTGTAGTTTTCAGTGTACAAGCCTTACACTTCTTTTGTTAAAATTTATTCCTAAGTATCTTATTCTTCTTGATGCTATTGTTAGTGGAATTGTTTTTTTAATTCATTTAATGTTTACTCATACTACTGTATAGAAATACAATTGATTTTTTAATCGAGTATAATTTATATAACATTATATTAGTACAATTTTTGAATATTGATCTTGTATTCTTCGTTCTTGCTGAACTTATTTGTTAGTTTAAATAGTTTTTTGGTGGATTCATCAGGATTTTTTACGCTGTCAACCCTCCATATTTGGGAGTTTCGCATCCCCAGATACAGAGGGTGGACTGTATTCATGTACTATTCCATTTTATATAAGGGGCTTTAGCATCCAATTTCAGTATCTGCAGGGGCTCCTGGAACCAGTCCCTCATGGATACCAAGAGACAGCTGTATCATGATATCATCTGCTCATAGAGATAGTTTTAGTCTTCCTTATCAACCTGAAAGGCTTTTATAATTTTTTTTTTGCCTAGTTGCTCTGGCTAGAACCTTCAGTGTTAAAGAGAAGTGAAGAGAGCTGATATGTTTGTCTTATTTCTGATCTCAGGGGAAGAGCATTCAGTCTTTCACCATTACATGTGATGTTAACTGGTTTATTTGTAGATGCCCCTTATTAGTTGGAGGAAATTCTCTTCTGTTTGAAGTTTGTTATGCTTTTATAATTAAAGAGTGTTAGATTTTGTCGAATGCCTTTTCTGCATCTATTGAGATGATTGTGTGGTTTTTGTCCTTTATTCTGTTTATACAGTGTATTACATTGATTAGTTTTCAGATGATAAACCAACTTTGCATTCCTGGGATAAATCATATTTGGTCATGGTATATAATCCTTTTTATATGTTGCTCGATTTGATTTACTGGTATTTTATTGAGGACTTTTGCACCTATATTGACCTATAACTTTCGTTTTTTGTGATATCTTCATTTGGTTTTGGTAGGATAATACTGGCCTTGTTAGTTCCTTCCTCTTCTTTTTTCTTGCGGGGGGGGGTAGATTTTGTGAATGATTTATATTAATTCTTCTTCAAATATTTGGTAGAATTCACCAATGAAGCCATTTGGACCTGGGCTTTTCTTTGTGGGACTTTTTTTTTTTTTTCAGATTACTAATTCAGTCTTTACTTGTTATGTATATACTCAGATAGGTTCTATTTCTTCTTCTTTTTTTTTTTTTTGCAGTACGCGGGCCTCTCACTGCTGCGGCCTCTCCCGCTGCGGAGCACAGGCTCCGAACGCGCAGGCTCAGCGGCCATGGCTCCCGGGCCCAGCCGCTCCGCGGCGCGTGGGATCCTCCTGGACCGGGACACGAGCCCGTGTCCCCTACATCGGCAGGCGGACTCTCAACCACTGTGCCACCAGGGAAGCCCTCTATTTCTTCTTGACTTAGTTTCAGTAGCTTTTTTCTTTCTACAAGTTTGTTCATTTCATCTGGTTATCTAATTTGTTGGTATACAGTTGTTCATAGTATTCTTTTAAAATTCTTTTTACTTCTGTGAGGTTGGTAGTGTTGTTCCCTCTATCATTCCTTATTTAGTAATGAGTCTTTTCTCTTTTATTCTCAATCAGTCTAGGTAAAGGTTTACCAATTTTGTTAAATTTTTTCCAAAGAAGCAACTTTTGTTTCCAGTGATTTTTCTCTATTGTTTTTCTATTCTCGTTCATTAATTTCGGCTCTAATCATTATGACTTTCTTCCTTCTGCTTGCTTTGGGTTTAGCTCTCTTCTTTTTCTAGTTTCTTAAGGGGGAAGGTTAGGCTGTTATTCTGAATTTTTTTTCCTTTGATATAGGCATTCATGGCTATAAAATTCCCTCCAAACATTATATTAGCTGAATTCTGGAATTTTTGGTATGTTATGTTTTCATTTTTATTCATTTGAAAGTATTTCCTAATTTCTCTTGTGATTCTTTTTTCTTTGACTCATTGGTTACTTAAGAGTGTGTTAATTTCCACATATTTGTGAATTTACCAAATTTCCTTTTGTTATTGCTCCCTAATTTTTTTTAAATTTACATTTTATTGAAGTATAGTTGAATTACAATTTTGTGTTAATTACTGCTGTACAACAAAGTGACTCAGTTATACATATAAATACATTCTTTTTCATATTATTTTCCATTATGATTTATCAGGGGATATTGAATATAGTTCCCTGTGTTATACAGTAGGACCTTGTTGTTTATCCATTTTATATATACCAGTTTGCATCTGCTAATCCAAAACTCCCAATCCAACACTCTCCCACCCTCCTCCCCCTTGGCAACCACTAGTCTATTCTCTATGTCCGTGATTCTGTTCCCATTTTATAGGTAGGTTCATTTGTGTCATATTTTAGATTCCACATGTAAGTGATATCATATGGTATTTGCCTTTCTCCTTCTGACTTACTTCACTTAGTATGATAATCTCTGGTTGCATCCATGTTGCTGCAAATGGCATTATTTTGTTCTTTTTTATGGCTGAGTAGTATTCCATTGTATATACACACCACACCTTCTTTATCCATTCATCTGTCGATGGATGTTTAGGTTGTTTCCATGTCTTGACTGTTGTGAATAGTCTTGCTATGAACATAGGGTTGCATGTATCTTTTTGAATTAGAGTTTTGTCTGGATATACGCCCAGGAGTGGAATTGCAGGATCATATGGTAATTCTATTTTTGGTTTTCTGAGGAACCTCCATACCGTTTTCCACAGTGGCGGCACCAACTTACATTCCCACAAACAGTGTAGGAGGGTTTCCTTTTCTCCACACCCTCTCCAGCATTTGTTATTTGTAGACTTTTTAATGATGGCCATTCTGACTGGTGTGAGGTGGTACCTCACTGTAGTTTTGATTTGCATCTCTCTAATAATTTATTGCTCTCTAATTTAAATCCATTGTTTTCTGAGAACATACTTTGTATGATTTCTGTCCTTGTAAATTTAATGAGGCCTTCTCATGGCCTAATATACAGACTATCCTAGAGAATGCTTTATGTGCACTGGAGAAGAATGTGTATTTTGCTTTTGTTGGGAGGAATGTTCCAGAGATATCTATTAGGTCCAGTTGATTTATGGTGTTGTTCACATCTTCTCTTTCCTTATTAATCTTCTTCCTGGTTGTTCCTCTTAATATTTTTAAACATTATTTTAATGTTTCATATTGGTATAAATATGAAAACCTGCTATCAAGATAAAAGACTCAAATGCAAACTTACAATGTTGTTTTAGTGGGCTGTTTAAACAGAATTAAGTTATAAAATTATTTACTTTCAAATTTTAAATTTAAATGTAACTTTAGTTCAGTGCTGTTTTCTCAGGTCCATGATTCTTTTGTCTATATGTGATAGGATTTGCTAGTAAAGTGCTCTGGAATGTTTTTGAAACTGTATTGACACTCATCTCAAATAAATGAACATTCCTGTTTGATCAACTTATTTGTTAGGAATTAAAAGTTTATTTGCTAATGTGTGGTTGAGATGACAGCTCCAAAAAAAGTAACAAATAGTACTACATCTTCATGGTAACCAGAATTAGTAAATGGTTAAATTTTCTTTCTGGTATTTCATGGTAACATTATTTGATCCGTACCTCCAAGAATTCTATGAAATACACATTTCAAAATTTGCAATGGGGCTTCCCTGGTGGCGCAGTGGTTGAGAGTCTGCCTGCCGATGCAGGGGACACGTGTTCGTGCCCCGGTCCAGGAAGATCCCACATGCTGCGGAGCGGCTAGGCCCGTGAGCCATGGCTGCTGAGCCTGCACATCCGGAGCCTGTCCTCCGCAACGGGAGAGGCCACAACAGTGAGAGGCCCACGTACCACAAAAAAAAAAAAAAAAAAAATTTTGCAATAGTAGAGAGGCCATGTGAGATCCAGTTAGCAGAGGCAATTTAAAATGTATCTACATATCAGGCTTCCCTGGTGGCACAGTGGTTGAGAATCTGCCTGCTGATGCAGGGGACACGGGTTCGAGCCCTCGTCTGGGAGGATCCCACATGCCCCGGAGCAACTAGGCCCGTGAGCCACAACTACTGAGCCTGCGCGTCTGGAGCAGGTGCTCCGCAACAAGAGAGGCCGCGACAGTGAGAGGCCCGCGCGCTGCGATGAAGAGTGGCTCCCGCTTGCCACAACTAGAGAAAGCCCTCGCACAGAAACGAAGACCCAACACAGCAAAAATAAATAAATTAATTAATAAACTCCTACCCCCAACATCTTCTTTAAAAAAAAAAATGTATCTACATATGAATACCAGTAAATTATTTTCCTCAACTAAAAATACTTGGGCATTTTAGCACCATGTGTTTGTAAAGACAATATTTGACTTTGCCTTGTAGCACAAATAGAAATTATTCTGTATTTAAAAAATAAACTATTGTTTTGAAATTATTAAAAAAACCACATTTTAGTGTTGTTTTAAAAAAACAACTGTATTTGTAGTAAGAGTGATCCCTCATTTAATGAATCCTGTCTTCTAACAGTGACCATTTTGGAAGGCCATTTGGCCTAGGTAGATAAAAGGAACGGATCAGAACGTAGAGGAGAAATGCTACATCATTTCTAGATTATGGTGGCAGGGGGTTGCGGGGAACAGCAGATCAGGAGAAAGCATTAATTGGAGAACAAACAACAACTACAGAAGAATCAAAAAGAATGTGATAGTGGAAAAAGTATAGAAATAGGAGGAGGAGGAGGTAGCTGCAGAAGTCTTTATTGGTCCTTGGCAGAGGGGCTGGTACCCAGAAATGCATTCCTAGGCTTTCTAAATCCTTATTTACCTCTGGGAGGGAAATTCCTGAGAGTGAAGTGTGTTGTTGGAACACAGCCTATTCAGTAGTAGAGTCATTGCAGTAATTGAATTACCTCTTGCCATTTAGTTCATGTGGCATATTCTCTTTTGGCAACACTGAATGTCCAAAGGAGTGGATGTGATTCTTTTATCAAGTCTTTTTAAATCTTTTAGCTGACTTAGGGAGAGATGAGAGATGTGAAAATGCCTGCCTTAGTTAAGGGCACAAAGTAGGAACTTGATAAACGTTGGCTGATATTAACTTGTCCATAACATTCTATAATATTTAGTAGCCTAGACTAGGGAATTTAGAAGGCCTAGGTTATACTGTTAAATCTGCCACTAACCTGTGAAGTGATCCTTAGCAAGTGACTTTATTTTCTTTGACGGTAAATTACCCAAAGTTCTTCTACCTCTAAAATTCTATGGTTCTATTAAATTCATATAGAAAAAAAAGCTTTAAATAAAGATTATTCTTTTAATAGAGGTGGAAGTTTTTGTTTTTGTTCTCAACTTTTACAATTTTAACTAGGGTACACTACATGAATAAGATTCTTTAGAGCATTATCTAAAGCCAACCACTGATTTATTTGAAAACAAAGGGTTTCTTTGCAGTGTCATTTAGCTTGGCATTGCCAAGAATCCAATAATTATTCTGCACTAATCAGAGAACAGTAATGCAGTTGTACTTAAATTTAGAGTTCCACACAGCCATTCACAGGGATGAATCGAGGTGAACAAGTACTTCTAACTTAATTTGCAAAAATTCTAAATGTACTGGTGGAATTCACTGCAGGAATCATAGTGAAAAGTAGGTTGGGAGTGTGACTAAGATCATGAGAGGCTGTTGGAGAAACTATTGCTGCTTTTTGTTGTATTTGTCTTCTGGGTCTGTGTGATTTTTAATAAAAAAATTAATGATAACGTAGATTTCAGGAGCATTTTTACCATTTTGAAATGTTGACGTATGGTGTGACAGAGAATGAATTGTTGTGGTTGGTCACCTTTTCTTTTTTATCTTTGGCTGCGCTGCGTGGCATGTGGGATCTTAGTTCCCCAAACAGGGATTGAACCTGCACCCCCTGCATTGGAAGCGCAAAGTCTGGACCATTGGGCCCCCGGGGAAGTCCCACCTTTGTTTTTAAATGAAGCCAATGCCTGGCTTTAATAATGCTGTATGGAATCAAAATCAAATCAAAACTTTGTTTTCCTTTACACTCACTGCATGCAATACTCTGACATTTCTGTATTCCGGTTCCCAAATGTGTGGTAGTTTTTCCCACACCAGGCAATTCTGAGACACCAGCTGGGTGTCCTACAATTTAACTCAGTGCTGACACTGTCTACTTGGAGATCTCACAGGTTAAGGGCTCAATTCTGAATAACTGCACCCCTACCTTTTAACTGCCAATCGCAAGTCCAGGTTGTTACCTGGGCTTCTGACCAAGGGCTATAAATCGGTTTCGCACGACTTCTTCCTTGGTTTCAATTAATTTGCTAGAGTGGCTCTCAGTACTCAGGAAAACAGCTTACTTACTAGATTACCAGTTTATCATAAAAGGATCTAACTCAGGAACAGCCAGTTGGCAGAGATGCTTAGGGGAGGGTATGTGGGAAAGGACAAGGGCACTTCCAGGTGCGCCACTCTCTCCACACCTCCAGGTGCACCAACTTGGAAGCTCTCCCAGCCTCTCCTTCTGGGTTTTTATGGAGGCTTCGTTATGTAGGCATGGTTGATTAACTCATTGGGCATTGATAATTGGTTCAACCTCCAGCCCCTCTCCCCTCCCCAGAGGTGGGGGAAACTAAAAGCTCCAACCTTCTAACTAATCAGATTGGTTGCCCTAGCAACCAGTTCCCAGCCTTAAATTACCTAGGGGCTTTCTAAATCACTGTGTTAACATACAGTTAGGTGTGACTGAAAGAGGCTTATTATATGAATAACAAAAGATACCTATTTCACCTTTATTTCTCTTATCACTTAGGAAATTCTAAGGGTTTTAGTTCTGTGCCAGAAACAGATGTACGAAATATATCAATATCTGTATCTAATCTTAATATAAATCACAATATAATAGTCGTATACCTTGTTTAAAAATTATTGAAGTTATGAGAACTAAATTTTTTTCTGCCTCTATTAAAAGAATACACTTTAAATATCCATTTGAGGTTTCATGGGAAAACCAGGAGGCAAGTCATCTAAGTGTCCTGTGGGTTTTTCTTTTCTTAAATTTTAAACTCTTACTGTTAAAGTTCATTTACCGTAATTCTGTGTACATTGCCTTAAGTTCAGTTTTAAAAGGAGCGAAGAGTGGAAAACAAGTTGCGAAACACTGAGGATGTTGGTAATGAGTCATTATGGTTTATTGTGTAAGTATGTACAAAAATGGGAGGATCTGTCAGGTGCACAGCTCTCCTAAAACGACAGATTCCCCAAATCCTTAATGAAAAGGATGGTGTATATGTTCAATGGAAGTCTCTTCTCATGCACTTTCTAATCATTAAAATATAAAGTTTGGGACACTTGGAAAAGGTTTTGGGTAAGTGATTGTGTCGAAGGCTAGGTATTTGTAGGGTAATTCTGCTCTACCCTGGTCAGCATTTGCTCTTAAGTCTTTCTAGGACCCACCTGATCTAGCCCTATTTTAGTGGATAGTATTGACTTTCAGACTTACTTTTCCTTGTGAAAAAGCAAGGAGCACTTTTTCATTTCATCTGAGGTAGTTAGCTACAGACTTAACATTTTCAGCTTAAAAAGCAATTTTCTTTTAACGTCTGTCATTAAAGTTTACCACTCAGGTTTCAATTTTTATGTTTCTCTTATAATTAAAGCAGAATGAGTCTTTGGACTGTGGCATTTAATAGAACCTTTAGTCAAGCTTTAGTGTAATCATATGTAAAAATAAAATATTTATTTAAAATATGTATGTTATAAAATGGAATGAATGTCATCGACAGGCATTGTTGTGTATAGAAGTAACAGGTTGCCTCTGGTGACTCATCTATTTTCAGCTCCTGTGAGAGATTATACTAATTGTGGATAAGAATGGGGGTCTGGATTCACCCAGACCATAGTTCAAATAGGTGGTCATTTATCACTTATAGTTTCTTCACCTGTAGAATAGGCATAGTAATAGGACATAACTCATAGGGTTTGAAATAAATAATGCTTGTAAAGCACTTAACACAGTGCTTGTGATATGGTAGGTAACTCAGTAAATGTCTGTAATTGATAACATTCTGAATGGATAAAATTTTATGGCCTTAACTTTCTTTTTTTGTTAATTACTTCAAAGGAAGACCACAGCTTCTCCTTCATTAAGTCCTAAGAAGCTGTGGTCTTCCTTTGGACTCACAAAGTCATTAAGCTCCTCCTAAGGGAGGAGGTCTGGAGAATCTGGAGGAAGGATTCTTTAGAGATGATCAAGGTGATAACCCCATGCCCCCAATGTGTCTCCAGGTGTCTGACTTCAGCCCATTGCCTTCTTTGAGCTACACTCCCTCTCTATGGGTGATTAAAGTTACTCTTCCTGGTTTACATGCCTCTTGAGCTGATGACTCCCAAGTCCATGATTCCTGTCCTGACCTTTATACCTTGCCCTTCAGACTGATATGTCCGTTGCCTACTGCTAGATAAGCAGCTTCCCATAGTGCTACCCTGCAGGTAGTTCAAATTCAACATGTGTAAAACAAAATATATCTACTCTCCTCTTGATGCCCTACCCCCACTTTTCACCAATTTCATCTTCCTTTTATCATCCCTGTTCAATTTATGGCATCACCATCCACCCAGAAACTTGAGAGGCATTCTAGACTTTGTCTCCCTTACTGCCTACATCCTGTCATTTACAAAAGCTTCCTGATTTTATCACCTGGATATTTCTCAAGTCTGTCCCATCTGTTCTAAGTCTGCTATAGCCTCTTGGGGCCCTCATCATCTTCTGCCTTTTTCAGTGGCCCTCTCTTAAGAAATTTTTCTGCCCGCCTCCATTCATTCTCCATATTGCTTTCAAAGTGGCCTAAAGCGAAGATCTGACCATTGTCATTCCTACATATAAATACTTCTTCATTTCTTGTAATATCAAGTCAAGGTCTTTAGCATGGCTTGTCAGGCTTACGGTGATCCTCTAACCTCTTCGTATCTACTGGAATTTTTGGACTCATGCTTTCAGTTCCAAAGCTCCAGTAATAGTAATTACTTCCACGCACACTATGCTCATGCACCCGTGTGTCCGTCTGTTGTTCACTAACTTACCTAATTGTCAGTGGTACTGAGCTCAAGAGCCACCTTCTTTAGGGCATCTTCCTTAACCTTCATTTTCCTCCCTACACTGCCTCCCCAAAATTAAGCACTGACCTCTACCCTGCGCTTCCACTGTAACCTCTGGATACTTCTATCCTAACACTCTATTGTCTTGGAAATATCTCCTGCAGCCCACAAGGAAGTCTTGGGTGCTCTGAGACACCCTCAACAGGGCTTCTGCTTATTCCAGAGGTGGGAGTCATAGTTGTCATTAACATTATTTATTGACACAGGAGCACCAACAAAGTAAGAAAAGAGTTAGAAAAATGTGATTTGGTTCTATGAAAATAATAAGTTCAGCCATTTCAGGAAGACTCCCCTTACTACACCAGAATGCTGACATTACTGTGACTTGGCGCTCAATAATTTTTATTTATTTCATTAAATGTCAGGTTAGAGTATATAAAGTTATTTGACTGTAATATAGCACAGCTCTTAAAACATAGTAGAACCTCAAAAAAATCTTTGTTGCATGAATGAATACTAAACTTCATCTGTGCAAACTGAGCCTTTGTAGTTGATTGCTCATGTCAGTCTGGTCATCTGCTCACATCTTTAAAAACAGGCTAAAAACAAAATGGAGGAAAAAAATAACCCTCATTCTATTCCACATACCAGGAGAGACTAATCTTCTTAAAGCCCTTTTCTAATTGCATGCCTACCTTTCTTAACCTACAATAGCTCTTTATTAGCTCAAGTCCAAACTCCTCACCCCATCTTACCTATTCAGCCTAATTTTGGGCAACGCTTCTATAGAATCAGTCCATGCAGTTAGATCAGTTTACTTCACAAGCAGAGTAGGCAGGAAGTTTTGACTGGTTGTTCTTCCTTGGAGCAGATTTTGACTTTTCAAATCTAGGCTTTGGCATCAGCGTATAGACTTTAAAGTTATATGTTCGTAAACTAAACGAAAACTTTGTATTCACTAAATATTTATTGAATGCTCACTACGGGCCAGGCACTGTACCATTGAATGGGGCTTTGGTGATAATCAAAATCAACATAATCTTTGCCCTCATGGAGATTCTGGTCTAATTGTGAAGATTAATAATTATGATACAGGGTGTAAAGTGCCCCTCTAGGAGCCCACAGCAAGGGCGCCTAACCCAGCTGTGGGATCGGGGAGGGCTTCACAGGCTCAGAGACATCCAGCTTGATGGCAGTTGATGGGCTGTGCGTTACAGGCTGAAGGAACAGCAGGTGCAGAAGTCTAGTAGGAAGAGAGCCGGGCACGCTCAAGAAAGTGAGAGAACTTTCTTAAGGCTGGAACTCAGGTACAGTACAAGGAGCTATCTGTATTACTGTAGTAGACCGTGAGGGAAAGGAAAGGAGATCTCTTTGTCCTATCAGAGACTTGCTTCTTCTTTGAGGAAAACAAATCAGAATGAGTAGAATAGGCTCCTTTTTGTTTTGCTGACTGCGCCGCTTCTAGTCACATATCATGTTGTTTTTAATTTATGTAATCTTTATGCATGTAAAATTAATGTCGTACTGAGATGGTATAGACATCCCCGCAGTTTGCTAGCACACTCCTCCCGCCACTCTCATCTTCACCTTCCCACCCCACCACCAGCCTCCCCAGTGCTTGGAGCCCTTCCTTGGATCCGCCACTTGGATCTCCAGTGCAATTAGAATCACATGACTCCTTAGCATAGTGTTCAAGCCTTTTGTGATTAGTCTCCAGCCTACCTCTCTGTCTCTATTTTCTACTTCTCTGCTTCATCCAGACTTAGCCTTTGCTCTGCCGTACCTTTAGCACACCCTATGTTTTCCTGATTTTAAGTCTTTATTACCTTCCCTTCACCTGGCATAACCTTCTTCCCTTTCACTGCTCATCAAACTATGATGCTTTCTAGAAAGCTCGGTTCACACACTTCTTCTATCAAGTCTCTGATTTCTTATTATCTTTCTTGCCTCCTCCAGTTCTCTACTCCTTTAGAGTGTTTCTTCTTTCTTTTTAATAAAACGTACCATAGTCTCTTCCAGTGCTTTAAAAATGTGGGTTGCAACCAATTAGAGACTCGTGAAGCCAATTTAGTGGGTTGTGACCATCGCTTAAAACCTGGAATAAAATAGACCAGAAGAGAAAATGTCAAAATATGTTGTATATAAGAAGAGGTAATGCTTTTGTTCTGTGGTACTTCTGTTGCAGTAATAGATATATATGAATGTGCTGGCTCATCATACTAAGAACTATCTCTTGGTCAAAAAAGTTTGAAAAACACTGGTTCACATCTTATCTATGAATTAGCTCTCCAATTAGATTATATATTACTTTAGGACAGGGATGTCTCACTCAGGCTCTAAATATTCTCCACCCTCTCCACTTTATATATAGTATCTAGGGTATTTTGTTCATCATAAGTGTTGATTTTCTTTGAACTTTTCTCTAATTCTTCCTAAATCCTAGGAAGCAGCCTTGACATAGAATTTCCCATACAGTTCAGTCTAGCAGAGTGGAATCCCCATTTCCCCTCTGGAAATTCCCTCTGGGAGTCCTCTGTACTCCCGTTCCCATGGACTGCTACCACACAGCTGTCATTCTGGGAATTCTCTTCGCCTCTCTTACCTGGGCTGGATCCCATGCTGCCTCTTTTTTGGTTTATTCTGTTATTTTGGTAGAGCACATAGTCCAATAGCTTGCTGAAAAGGAGTACATGAAATCATCTGAAAATGCCTATATTCTCCCTTCACAATTGAGTGATAGTTTGGCGGACTATAAGAATTTTCTGGTTGAAAATTGTTTTCCCTCAGACTTTTAAAAGCATTGCTCCACTGTCTTCTAGTTTTTACGGTTGGTATTAAGAAGCCATGCCATTCTTATTCCTGAACTTTTGTATGTGAACTTCTTCTTCCTTTCTGGAAGCTCTTAAGATCTTTTGGTACCTTCTGTAATGAAATTTTACAATGATCTGCCTTAGGAGGTACCTCTCTTCAGCCATTGTGCTAGGTACTCAATGTACCTTTTTTTTTTGGCCATGCCCTGTGGCCTGTGGGATCCTAGTTCCCCTACCAGGGATCGACCCTGCACTCCCTGCAATGGAAGCGCAGAGTCTTAACCACTGGACTGCCAGGGAAGTCCCCCCTCAATGTACCTTTTAAATCTGGAATTTGTGTTGTTCATGTCTCAGAAGAAAAATTCTTTGCTAATTTCATTATCACTGTTTTCTCTTTGGAGATCTTTGATTAGTTATGATCTTCTGGATTGGTCTCTAAATTTATTACCTGTTTTCCTGTTGTCTGTCTCTTGGTGTTTTTGTTTTACTTTCCATAAGAATCCCTCAACTTTCTTCCAACCTTTCCATTGAATTTTTTGTTTTTGCTGTCATCATCACTTTCCAAGAGCTCTTTATTATTCTCTAATTGTGCTTTTTAAGATTATTTTATTTAAAAAAATCTTTCATTCATATAATATCTTCTGTCTCTATGAAGTGGTGTTTTTTTTTTTTGGTAGATGAAAACCTTTTGTCTACTCCTAGCATTCTATTTTCTGTTTTTAATGTAGTCTAGTTTTTTATTATTTTTAATGTTGGTCCTTTATGTTAGAGGTTTCCTTAAGTGCCTGATAATTATTTAAGAGTAAGACACTAAAAGAATATATTAAAAACAATAAAAGTTCTGTGTATCTTGGTAGAACTTGTTAATGGTAGAGACCATCACAGATTTCATCAGCAGCCCCTCTTCTCAGGACCATACAGTTTTCCCACATAAGAAGCCTCTCATTTCCTGCCTGTTGCCCCAAAGCCTGAGCCTGTTCTCGGGACCTAAAGGTTAGGTCAGCTGGCTCCTACCTAGTGTCCCCTCTCAGGCTCTCAGGTTTCACCTTCTGTCACTGCACCCATTTTCCACTCATCCACAGGCTTTCTGCTTCATGTAGGATGGCGTTTTTGTTGTGTTTTGTGTTTTCCCTGTTTTGAGATGACTTCTGAGAGGAAGAGGTGAAACTTCTTTATGCCAACATTTTAAAACAAGAAGTTCTTTCCTGAACTTTTCAGTTCCTCTGTATACATCATTAAAAATGGAAGGGGGGGCTTCCCTGGTGGCGCAGTGGTTGAGAGTTCGCCTGCCGATGCAGGGGACACGGGTTCGTGCCCCGCTCCGGGAAGATCTCACATGCCGTGGGGCGGCTGGGCCCGTAAGCCATGGCTGCTGAGCCTGTGCGTCCGGAGCCTGTGCTTCACAACGGGAGAGGCCACAACAGTGAGAGGCCCGCATACCGCAAAAAAAAAAAAAAAAAAAAAAGGAAGGGATATGCTGATGTTTCTCCAACATGGGGATGTTGAGACCTAATTAATCAATGTTAATGCGTTTATGAAGATGAAATCTTTGTGTAAGTATTCATTGGCATGCTGTTTTCCACATATTCTTTGACATGGGTGCTGTTTTAGGATAAAGCTAAAAAGACTCTTATCTTTTAAACTTTTAGCCACTTAGCAATTCAGTTTTTTAAAAATATGTTTGATTTGCTCAGTCTTTATCAAAAATTAATGCAGTGTGTTTTACAGCATAACGTGGCAGGTAGAACACAAGCATAAGTGTGGACTTGAGTGCCAGCACTGCCATTTGCTACGTGAATTTGAACAAATTACTTAATATTTCATTTTCCCCATCTGTAAAATGGAGTTCATAAGGTTTCCTGATAGAGATTCCATGAGAGAATGCATGTGAAGTCCTTAGCACGGGGCTTGCCTCCATCAATGGTAGCTCATTCTGTTGAGGTATGTAAAGCATCTAGCACAGTGCCTTTTCCTCCTACTTGCATCCTACTTACTCAGGATGTTCTGCTGAGTCAAAACTACCAGTTGGAAGTTATATAATACAGCTCCTTTCTTTTACTAATTCTTAGGAGATTTAATTTGGAGATAGTTTTGGTAAATTCCGAAAACCACTGCCACTAAAGTAGTATTTATTTATGCTCAGAGCTTTCTAAAGAGTTGATCCCGTCTGTGCTGAATTAGCAACCTATAAAAACAATGGTGAACTGGTGGAGGGAGCTGTAAATTTGGGGAATAATTTATTTGCCCAGCTACTTAGGCTTTGGGTATTACCAAGGAAAATTTATGAATATGTCAAGCCTTGATAGATGCTTCCTTTTTATTGTTACTGTACTATAAATATAGTTACTGTACTATAAATATGCTGGGCTCATCCTGCCTGTGGGGCATGTTTTGTCCAGACTGTTACTGGCATCACCAGAATCACGATCCTCCTGGACCTGACTTAATGCCCACTCACGCTAGGGACCTATAGGATCAGGCCAGCCCTGCCCTGACTTGCATTTTCCTCTAACACCACTGATTTTAAAATCAATAAACTCTCTACTCTGACAAGTAGATGGAGCACGCTCATCAATTTTAATTGTGAAAACTGCCTACATACTATTGTCATCAATTTTGTCTGGGTTACTTTTACAAAGATGGTAGACTCATCAATTTGAAACCCATCGTGTCAGAGTTGGCCATTAGGGATTTCTGACTTTGCTATTAATTATTTCCAGTGATACTCTCACTAAGTATTCTAGTTGCATAAGCGCTCATATGAGAGAAGGTGAAGAAAATATGGAGTAAGGGATGGATCCATTTTGTATTATTCAGAATATTATTTTTTAAAATACTTTCTGAAATTAGTTACCTTTGGTCACCATATAACTAAATTGGCAAAATTTGATGTTTCATCTGTTAGAAAAATTATTTTTATTACTGGGCTGTTCCTTGCATTTGGAAGACTTATTCTAAATTTTGAAGGTAAATACTATATAGCTTTATAGATCCATTTTTTATTAAACTAAAAATCTCCATGTCCACTTCTTTTATTTAAAAAAAATAAGATTTAATATTCTAGGGATATAGTGGACTTAGATTTTCATTGTTTAAAATATTTTTTATAAACTGTTCATTCCTTTTTTTAACATATTTTTAAACACATATAAGAGACAATTCATAGCATATGTACATAGTGTAGAGAATAACAACCAAATACTCATGTATCTATCACCCAGTTTAAGAAACAGAATATTAGTAATACATTAGATTCCCCATGTGCCCTTCCCCAATTCAGTTCACCTCCCTCCACCCCCCAAGTAACCATGACAAACCTTTGTATTTATTATTCCCTTGACTTTTTATAAAACTAGTTTTTGCAACATTTGTATTTTTCCCTAATCGTTGAATTTTTTTCATTTTTGAAACTTATACAAATGGAATAATTACTCCTGATACTTACTTTTAACATAGTAAAAGTAACATTGATGACATTCACCCATGTTGATGTATGCAGATGTAGTGCATTAATTTTCACTTCTGTATAATATCTCATTATATGACTGTTCCACAATTTAGTTATCTGTTCTTCTCTCGATGGACTTTCGGGTCATTGCTAGTTTTTTGGCTACAAACACTGACTTCTTATACATGTTCCTTATTGCACATGAGCAAAAGTGGAATTGCAAGGCAAATTGCTTAATCTCTGAATTTCATGAAAAATCCATTTGCTTTTCTTTGAATTTAAGGAGGATTTGAGATTGAGATAATTTATTTCAAATCAGTGGTTTGATAATTTTGTATCAATTTTAGCATTTTTCTAGGAAAATTGTTTGCTTTTGAAATTATTTATAGATAATTGATTTATTCAGAAAGGTCAGGAAGTGAGGCAGTCCAGATTATTTAGATATGTTTATACATAGAAATGGAGATATAGATATATAAATATAAGATAAAAATATAGATAGTCAATTTCAGAAGTCAGAGTGTAATATTAATAATAATGGCTAACTTTTATTGAATATGTACAAGACAGGATGACTGTACTGGTGTATGTCAACTGAATATCAGCCACTGCCTCGAAGTAGTTTTTGGTGTGTGTGTGTGTGTGTGTGTGTGTGTGTGTATGTGTATGTGTAAATGTCTGAAAATGAAAAACTTGCCTTCAGACTTCTTTTTTTTTTTTTTTTTTTTTTTTTTTTGCGGTACGCGGGCCTCTCACTGTTGTGGCCTCTCCCGTTGCGGAGCACAGGCTCCGGACGTGCAGGCTCAGCAGCCATGGCTCACGGGCCCAGCCGCTCCACGGCATGTGGGATCTTCCTGGACCAGGGCACGAACCCGTGTCCCCTGCATCGGCAGGCGGACTCTCAACCACTACGCCACCAGGGAAGCCCCTGGACTTCTTGATTTTGGACAAAAAAAGCAATTTTCTATTCATTCAGCCTGTTTTGATTCCCAATACATCTTCTACTGTTTGGAAGTAAGATGGACTATAAGATGCTGAAGTAATTTTTCACTGTGATATTGGAAATTATACAAATTCAAGAAAAGATGAATCAATAATAGCTATCATAATGGTCAGCTTTACAATTAGTGTTTATTGCCAGTGCTTTCCTTTGTATACATCTGGGAATGTTTTACAAATGAAATTTTGTGCATTTCTGATGTAATGCCCTCTCTTCTGAAAAGTCCTTGTTTTACAACTGTCTAAAATTCACTTTCTTTTAGGTTTCTTCCCTTCCTCCCTACCTCCCTACTTAAGACATTTATTTTTGCCCTTGCTTGGGCCAGCCACCTGTTTATCTAAGTGCTAGAGATGCAGTAAGCAACAAGATCCAATCTTGCCCTCATAGAAGTAGGCAGAGGTCAGTGGGAGAGAGGAATATGCACATAGGCAATTCGCAGGCATCTTTCTTTGATAAGGATTGGTTCACATTTAGTCTTAAGAAGGGGTGAGGGAAAGCCTCCACTATTAAGATATTTTAAAAATCTTGTTCTTTGATTAAAAATAAATACTCAATAAATTTAAGTATTTCTTTACTTATTCATTTTTATAGGTCATTTTTATACTTATATTTTCAGAGCTTAAAAGAAAAAGAAAAATCATTAATTACGAGCTTCCTAAAATACCATCCTGTTTTCTTGTTTGCATTTCATGAAAAAGGAGAACTGCTTTTCTTATTACTTCAAATAATTTTTTTTTAATTCCATGAGTCATGACTTCGGGAAACTTCTTATTTAGAAAACATTTAACAATCATTGAGCTTTTTTTGTGTGATTATTTTTATATAATCATAAGTATGGCATGACATTTAGCTATGTAAACAACATATAAGATGGTGGCTGGACTCCACGTATACTCAAACAGTAAATGTGGATATTTTATTTTTTACTTTATTATTACTATTTTTTAATTGAAGTATAGTTGATTTACAATGTTGTGTTAGTTTCTTGTGTACAGCAAAGTGATTCAGTTATACATACATATATATTCTTTTTCATTATAGTTTATTACAAGATATTGAATAGAGTTCCCTGTTCTATTCAATAGGTCCTTGTTGTTTACTTTATATATAATAATTTGTATCTGATAATCCCAAACTCCTAATTTATCCCTGCCCCCCTTCCCTTTTGGTAACCATAAGTTAGTTTTCTATATCTGTGAGTCTGTTTCTGTTTCGTAGATAAGTTCATTTGTGTCATATTTTAGATTCCACATATAAGTTATATCATATGGTATTTGTTTTTCTCTTTCTGATTTACTTCACTTAGTATGATAATCTCTAAGTCCATCCATGTTGCTGCAAGTGGCATTATTTCATTATTTTTTATGGCTGAGTAGTATTCCATTGTAAAGGTGAATATTTTAATACTGGCTTGCTTTCCTATAAGAAAAAACAGGTATACCATATGAATAATCTCTGGTTATTAAATCTTATTTATTGAGAGGTCAGTCCATGAGGGACTATAAAGTGTCAGTAGATTTGGCCATGAGGAGAGTACTGTGCTATGTATGAAAGCAGTTTGGGGAGGTGGCAGGTGGAAGCTGATGACAATGGGTGGAAGAGTGAACAGTGGAAGAGGAAGAGAAGACAACAAGTGTGGGCTGTGTTAATTCAGTAAAACTTGGTGAGTGTGAAGTAGGGTGACCACCTGGGACTGCAGGGTTTCCTGGGATGCAGGACTTTCAATGTTAAAACCAGAACAGTCCCAGGCAAACAGGAGCAATTGGTTACTCTACATGGCTCAGCTCTGCTAGTTTCTGAGGTTGTAAAAAAATAGACATAGGGGACACTCCCCAGTTTGCAGAAGATGGTCAGAAAGTTGTCACGGAGACGGTGTAATGAATCCAGAGAAGGAGTAAGAGTTAACCCAACTCCAACTCCCCAGGGGGTGGGGAGGAGAGGGGGGAACATTTTAGGCAGAGAAAGCGTGCAGCATTTGGTTTTTAGAGAAACACAAGTAGCTTTTTCTAGAAAGGTAAGGGGACGCTACTGCAGGGCCTGGGGAAGAAACTCCAGGTGCTCCCACTACAGCGGTTCAGGGACGTAGGGGTGTTGAAAGAGTTAAAGTCTGGTGTTCTCTCTGTTTTCGGTGAGACTGGGACAGTGCTGAGGGAGGGAGAGAAGAAAGAGGTGTGAGAGGGTTGAGGACAGTGGGAAATCACAGGTTTTTGAGATGGTTGAATGTGGAAAAGCTCTGAGAATTACAAAGCATTAAAGGAAATAGCTAACGTTTACTCAATGCTTCCTTTGTTCCAAGCACTAAGTATCTTACAAACTTATCACAACAGCCACAAGAGATAGCTACTGTTATTATCTCCATTTTACAGATGAGGAAACTGAGGCACAAAGAAATTAATACCCGCCCAAGGTTACATAGTTCCTAAGAGGCAGAAGCCAGAATTCTGTAGGTTCTATGGAGCCCTTCATTCTTTACCTATGTACTTAATACATTTCCACATGTGACTTCACGTGACACTCACAACCACCTCTGTGGTGTTATTATCGCCAGGTGAGTCACATGGGTAGTTAAGATACATGGTTAGGCAATGTGTAGGAGAGGACAGCTAAAGACTATAAATTGCTGAGACTTTTCTTTTCTGCACATTACATACTTTCCTGACTTCAAAATAAAATAAAAGGAAAGAATGTGATCCCACCCCTTGTCCATACTCCAGAAGTATTCTAGCCATTCATTTATATTCTGGTTTTCTGAATTCAAATGCATTTTCCCCTGGAAGTCGTAGATATCACTTCTAAATTCCTAACCAAGTTGCAAGACCGTTATTAATTGTGGCCCTAGACTTCAAATGCCCTTACAGCCCCCTGAACTCCTCCGACTCCTTGGAGACCCTGAAGATTTGGAAAGTGGTAGTGACTCCTTAAAGCTTTGTTTGATTAGCGTGGGAGAAAACTTCAGAAGCCTGGAGATGGATCTCCCAGAGCTTCAGTAGAATTGGCTGTTAAAAGCTGGGGTTGACCTTCCCATCAAAAGCAGACAGGGCCCCCAGTAGCATGGGGCAGAGTTGGTTTGTATCTTTGGGATGTTCAGCGATCAGGGGTTTTCTGTGTAAATTGTGACAGGTTTTGACTTTAGATAATTTCTGCATTTACAGATGAGGAATGAGAGATAAAGCAAAGTGAAGGAACATTGCATCATATTTTATATTGCTAGTTAATGACTGAGCCAGAGCTAGGGTTAAGTCTGTACCCCCTTACCCTAGCGCTCCAGTGGGATTAAAAGCTAGGGAGACTTTACCACCAAGATTACTGATTTGCTGGTACATTATGGATGGCAGCTGCCTCAGTACTCAGAATGCTTCCCAGGCAGCCTTGTAGACCTGGAGCTTTCACTGATGAAATTCTTTATGCTGTGACACACAGCATTCCCTGACTCACTCACTGAGCAACCCTGGGCTGTCAGGCACGCACAGCCCCTGCCCCGCAGTGCTTAGAGTTTGGCAGGAGAGACAGTAATAAAACAATTATACCGTGTGTTTAATTACATTTGTGTGATAAATGATATGTAGGATAAGTATTGGATGCTATTTAAGTGTAACAAGGGCCCTAACATAAGTCCAGAGTCAAGGACAGCTTCTCTGAAGAAGTATGATTCAGGCTGATTCCCAAAGGGTGAGTAGGAGTTAGCCAAGTTTTGTGGACTGAAATGTATCCTGCCCAATTCATATGTTGAAGTCCTAACCCCCAGGACCTCAGAACGTGAGTGTATTTGAAGATAGGCTATTTTTAAAGAGGTAATTTAGCCTAAATGAGATCATTAGGGTGGGCACTAACCCAATATGGCTGGTGTCCTTATAAGAAGAAGAAATTAGGACACAGACACACACACAGTGAGGACTATGTGAAGACACGGGGAGAAGATATCTGTCTACAAGCCATGGAGAGAGGCCTCAGAAGCCACCAACCCTGCAGACACCTTGATCTTGGACTTCTAACCTCCAGAATTGTGAGAAAATAAATCTCTGTTGTTTAAGCCACCCCATTTGTGGTACTTCGTAATGGCAGCCCTAGCTGACTAATACACCAAGCAAAAAGTAGCTGTGTGAGGGTTCAGGTGGAGTGAACGTAGGGAGACTCGGGGAGGACTGCGGTTGGCTGGTTCAGTATTTAAAAGGACTCACTCCATCTACTTGGAGCATAAGGAATAAGGAGACTAGCATGTCACCCACATTTACAAAACCAAACATCCTTTCAAGTTACATATTTCCAAAGGTAAATGAAGAGTTCTTAAACAGAGTCATGCATCTACTGTTTTAAAATGATAATACTTGGGCTTCCCTGGTGGCGCAGTGGTTGAGAATCCACCTGCCAATGTAGGGGACACGGGTTCGATCCCTGGTCCGGGAAGATCCCACATGCCGCGGAGCAACTAAGCCCGTGCGCCACAACTACTGAGCCCACGTGCCACAACTACTGAAGCCCGAGTGCCTAGAGCCTGTGCTCTGCAACAAGAGAAGCCACCGCAACAAAGAGAAGCCACCGCAACAAAGAGTAGCCCCTGCTCGCTGCAACTAGAGAAAGCCTGTGCACAGCAACGAAGACCAAAAATAAAATAAATTAATAAAAAAAGGTAATACTAATCTGCATATGTAAAATTATGTATTTATTGTTGGCCCACTCTCCCCTGGCCTTATCATGCATAGACCTGCTTCTAGGTGCATTACATACTCACAGTGTTCTTTTGACAAAAGGACCTTTCTCAGCCTTCCTCCTGCCGCTGAAAATCCAATATGTAGTTCAAAATAGCCAAAATTTTATATACATGATACCTCTCTGACTACTCAGGCGCCTAGTTTGTCCTCTTTTGCTGATTGTATAAACCAGTGGTTTTCACAGGAAGGTCTCAGAACCACTTACACTCTTAAAAATTATTGAGGAGCCCAGGGAATTAGTATTTATGTGGGTTATCAATATCTACTATATAAGAAATTAAAACTGAGAAATTAAAAAAAAATTTAAAGATAATCCCATTGCATATTAAACATATTTTTAATGAAAAATAAGTTTTTCCCAAAACTAAAAAAATCAGATTAGCATCATTTTACACATTTCACATCTTTTTAGTATCTGACTTGATAGGAGACAGCTGAACCCTTATACCTGCTTCCTCATTCAAACTGTTGCAATATGTTGTTTTGATTGAAGTATGTGTAAAAATCAGGCCTCACAAAAATATGTAGTGAGAAAAAGCAGGGATATTTTAGTAGCCTTTTCAGAAAAGTGTGGAGATTCTTCTTTGATACTATACCAAGAGTTGGCAAGTGGTAGTTTCTTCAAGATTAGCTGTAGTGTGGGCTCTGAATCCATATCAATACACTTGTACTCAGTTACATTAAAATCCAATGGGCATTGTATTCGTTTCCTAGGGCTGCTGTAACAAATTAACACAAACTGGGTGGCTTAAAACAACAGAAATTTAGTATCTCACAGTTTGCAGGCTAGAAGTCTGAAATCAAGGTATCAACAGGGCTATTCTCCCTCAAGGACTCTAGGGGACAGTCGTTCCTTTCCTCTGGTGTTCGTCTGCCTCCGTCTTCACAGGACCTTCTCCTCTCTCTGTGTGTCTCAGTGTCTTCTCTTCTGTCTCTTTTAAGGACAGTTGCCATTGGATTTAGGGCTCACGTGGATGATCCAGATGATCTCATCTCGTGATCCTTTTGGGGGCCACCATTCCACCCACTACAGTCCTCTTACATTTTGCGTAGATCTTTGATGCATGCATGGTTTTGTAACTTCATGCATTAGTCATTTGGAAAATATGGTTTACTGATTGATTTATGAAGATCTTCCAAATGTTGATACATTTCATTTTAACAATAGTTTTAAAATCATATTTGTTAGTATCACCAACCGAGTGCATCAGAAAAATCTTTCAGAGGAGAGAAGCAGTCAAGCTCATAGTGGCAGAAACAAATTTTCCAAAACTCTTAAGTTTTACTTGAGAGCTTGAATTTTTATCATTGCCAACAAATACATTGAGTTGTTTTCCTTGATGTGATAGGCTTACTTTGTTCATTTCCAAGAAGATGTCTGCCAAGTACCCAAGTTTGGCAAATATTATCGTTTGTCAGTTGTCCTTTTGAGTAAAAACGGTGTTCTATGTAAAAGCAGCTAGTTCAGCTTTTTGAACTCCAACAATCATGCAGGGACTGGCATTCCCTCCAGACCATCATTAGACTTTGGTGTACAGCAGAGTGCTTTATGCATACTTCCCATTTTGTCACAAAACTGTACTCAAAGGTTGAGATTTAATAAAATTAATAATTTTTACTGTGCTGTCAAGGACATCCTTAAATGAACTTGGCTTTTTTCTCTTTTTAAACTGCAAATGAGTGACAGTAGAGAATGCAGTGCATGCTAGTACGGCAGTGTGACTGCCTTGATTCATGCAAGGGCATCAGCAGTTCAAGCTGCTATATTGCTTTTGCTCAGTGCAAATGTCAACACAGTGAAAAAGGCAAATAACATCTTAGTGTTTTATGAAAATAGCTTGAAAGGATCTTAGCACCTTCCAGGGGTCCCATAGACTATACTTTGAAAACTCCTGGTGTATACCATTCAGTTTAAAACTAAATCATCATAGACTGGTTAAATTTTTAATGTATGGGTATTTCTTTTTTTTTTTTTTTTTTTTTTTTTTGCCGTACACGGGCCTCTCACTGTTGTGGCCTCTCCCATTGCGGAGCACAGGCTCCGGACGCGCAGGCTCAGCAGCCATGGCTCATGGGCCCAGCCGCACCGTGGCATGTGGGATCTTCCCGGACCAGGGCACGAACCCATGTCCCCTGCATCGGCAGGCGGACTCTCAACCACTGGGCCACCAGGGAAGCCCTGTATGGGTATTTCCTACGTTATTGATAGGACTCTTTCCTTAGACATGAAATATATGCATGTATCTAAAACTTTTTAAAACATAGTACAGGAAGGCTTATAATGAAAAAGCAAGTCTCTCACCTCACCATTCCCCTGAAGCAAACACTGTTTTAAGGAAAAAACCCTTTTTATTAAAGGAAAATTCAAACATATACAAAACTAGTCTGAATAGTATAATTAGCTTCCATAAACATGTTGCCCAGTTTCAACTATTATCTGCTTATGACTGAATCTTATTTCAGCTAATCCCTCCCTCACCATCATATATGTAATTTTGAAGCAAATCTGAGACATCAAGTCATTTCATCCATAAACATTTCAGTGTTATCTCTAAAATATAAACTCTTTAAAAAACATAACACAATAACATCATCATACCTAAAAGAAAAAAATACAATGATTTCTTAATCAGATGTTTAAATTTCCCCAATTGCCTCATAATTTTTTCAGTTTGTTTAGTCCAATCACAATCTAAATAATATGCATACATTAGAATTGGTGATGTATCGTTTTAAGTCTTTTTTTTAATTAAAAAAAATTTTTATTGGGGTATAGTTGTTTTACAATGTTAAGTCTTTTAATCTATGTTTTTTGCCTTACTTTTTTCTTTCACAATTTGTGTAATGAAGAAACAAGGTCCTTTGTCCTATAGAATTTTCCACTAAATTTTATTGATTGCATCCCTGAAATATCGTTTATCATGTACCTCTGATCCCTGAATTGCCTATACAATGGAAGTTAGAGCTAATAATTTGTGAGATTTGGGTTCAGGATTTTTGGCAAGAATACTTCATGAATGCTGGTGTGTTTTTCCATCAGGAGGTATAAAATGTCTGGCTGGTTCTTCTTTTATGAGGTGAGCCGCTATTGATGATCATTGCCTCGATGCATTAATTCATTAGGGGTTACAAAATGGTGGTATTTAAATTCTGTTCTTCTTTATTCATTAGCTGAAATTCTGTAAAGAAAACTTCCCCTCATCAACTCTTTGGTTAACTTGGGGTACAGTTTATTTTGGAAAGGCATGATAAAGGCTTGTTTTTTTACCCTTTATTTACCAGTTTTCAAAAAAAATGATTTATTTCCTTAGCATCATTCAAATGTAATCCATGAGGTTTGTTTTGTATTTTTTAGTATCTCTGTAAACTCCTGGATTTAACATTTGGTGTGTTTCAGTTCATCATAGTCATTATTCTTTTTTAGGCCGTATTTTCCCATCTTTGGTTAACTCTTTGAGTTGGCCTCCGATGTGACTCGAGTAATCATTGATATCGTACCAGTGATTAAGGAAGTTAAGACATTCCAGGCTCATTTTGTACATTTCCCGCCCCAGCTCCACATCAACCAATTCTACCAGGAGCCCTAATTCATTTTAGCGGGAAGTATTTAGAGACCACTCTCCAGGTGCAGGTGGTGCTCACTTACTGGAATGGTCATTGATTTTAGGCCTTTTCTGTGCCAGAGCTGGGTAATATTGATACATATATATGTATATATTATATTAAAGGTAAAATACGAAATATAATGTTACTTCCAACTGAAATCCAGTACTGTAGGTTTTTTTGGTTTTTTTAAAAATGCCATCTATACCTCTTTTATCCCACAACAAAATTCTTGGTTCTTAAAGACACGAAGATAATTACTCATTTTATTTATCCAACCAATATGATTACTTGAATAGAGTTTAAAGTTTTTGTTTGTTTGTTTCTTTTATCCTCAGGGTTTTTCCTACTAGAAATGTGCTTGGTTTTGAAGTCACTTGAAGTAATTCCTCTAATCAGCTTAGTTAGGTCTCTTTGGTTAATTTTGAGAAGGAGCCATTTTTAATCTTTGCTTTTACTTGCTATTATATTTTCCTATATCTCTAAATAATGAACGTATACCTTTCTTGATTTTTGTCAACTTTGAACATTATCTTTGAACTACAATTACATATAATACATGAGACTTGAGCTCACTCAGCACGCCCTCCTCCCATCACTGTAGTAAGATCACCGTTTTTAAGTACTCCATTGGTCACTCTATAACATATATATATATATATATATATATTTTTTTTTTTTTTTCCGGTACGCGGGCCTCTCACTGTTGTGGCCTCTCCCATTGCGGAGCACTGGCTCCGGACGCGCAGGCTCAGCGGCCATGACTCACGGGGCCCAGCCGCTCTACGGCATGTGGGATCTTCCCAGACCGGAGCACAAACCCGTGTCCCCTGCATCGGCAGGCGGACTCTCAACCACTGCGCCACCAGGGAAGCCCCCTAACTTATATATTTAATAACATTTGTTTCTTGTTCTATCAATAATAGATGGTGGGATTAAAAGATTTTTAAATTTTATACACTTAATGTACTATACATAGGGCCCAATGGAGAGCAGTGTGCATCTTAGGTAATCAGTACTTACTAAATTAAATTGAATTTTTATTATACTCTTTGCCAAATAAAATGTTAGTCTTCAGTTAATGCAGATATTAGCTAAATCAATAACTAGTAATTTATAAATCATTATATCAGACCAAGGAATTAGAATCAGGAATAGTCATCTTTCTCTTCTTCCCTTTTTTCCTCATTGTCTGTAAATGACTTGGGATGTTGCATCACCTTTTTAATGTTTCTCTTACTCTATTATTAAAAGATATGTTATTGTGATGTAAATTTGGTATGAATAGAGAAAAATTACAAAGGAAGAGAGCTTGCAAGTGTTTTAATTAGGTAAAAGGTGAACTTACAATAAAATCTTAGAAGGTTGGGCTTCCCTGGTGGTGCAGTGGTTGAGAATCTGCCTGCCAATGCAGGGGACACGGGTTCGAGCCCTGGTCTGGGAAGATCCCACATGCCGCGGAGCAACTGGGCCTGTGAGCCACAGTTACTGAGCCTGCGCGTCTGGAGCCTGTGCTCCGCAACAAGAGAGGCCGCGATAGTGAGAGGCCTGCGCACCGTGATGAAGAGTGGCCTCCGCTTGCCACAACTAGAGAAAGCCCTCGCACAGAAATGAAGACCCAACACAGCCATAAATTAATTAATTAATTAATTTAAAAAAAATCTTAGAAGGTAAATTCATATGAATGGAGCTGTTAGTGCTGAACTCTGGGATCCATACTGGAAAAAAACAAAAAAACTTTACCTATTTATGACATAGTCTATTGAATCATGAAAATAAGGTGGAAAATAATGTCCCCCCTTAGCGTACAAAGGAATGCATAAAAATGTCCTTGTAATCTCCGTGTCAATTAATGGAATGTGAATTAGGCAGCATTTTAAATGAAATATGGGTAATAAATCGTGGATTAAAAGTTGCTGACCATATCATATAAATCATTTCAGACAAATTTAAACCCAAAGGCCTATTCCAAATTCCAGTGTCAAATAAAATTACTCAGTACCTTATTAATAAGATGATTTTCTGCATACAAGATTAATAGAAAAGACTTTTGAGGCTTGAGAAAAATGATTAAACTGGATGTCAGATTCAAAGACTTTATTTCCTCTCTAAGATAAACAACCTCTAATTGCTGTATATCAAATTTTATTTTCTTTGGTCCACTGCTATATGAGACTTGAATATAATTACATCATAGGTTACTAATTCTCTTTTATAGAGTTAGGTCCGTTCACTATAACATTAATATGTATGTAAACCAACATGCATTTAAGCAAAAAGATATATAAGCACTGTTTTACATAAGAATTATATTGGAATTTGAGATACAGAAATTCACATTTTAAAAATTATATTATCAGAAGACTTTATGAAATTTTCAGGCTCCTTTATATTTCAGGTCTACAGTCCCATTGTTATACTTATGCTTTCATTGTGTTCCTTTATTATGGTTCATTCATTATTATATCTTTAATTGTGTGTTACATTGTGTCCCTGCTTCAACTTTGTTTATTAGTCATTATACTTTCAGTATAGTGAAATTAAGTTTATTTCTAAAAGTTATTAGTCATCTCAAAATTTCAAACACAAAGTCTGGGAAAACAGTGAAAGTTTCACATTAATTTGCTCTGTAATATTAGGAAATGTTTTCTTGGGCACTCATTGACCTTTCAAAGACATTTTATTAGGCACAGTAAAACTTATTGTAGAGAGGTGATAGAGCATAGTGGTTAAGAGCATAGATTCTGGAACCAAAGTACCTGGGTTCTAATCCCAAGCCTACCAATTACTAGCTAAGTGACATTTGGACATGTTTTTTGACTTTGTAGGTGTTTCTTCACCTGTAAAATGGGGTGATAATTTTATATAGCTGATAGGCTTATTGTGAGGATCAGTATATATAAAGTGCTTGGAGAGTGTGGCACATATGTGCTATAGAACTGTTAGCTATGATTATTATGACTTGTACTGTTAACATTAGCAATTATTGTCAAGGATACAAGTAATTCTAGTTATATTAGTATTCAGAAATATTTTTATAACCATTTCATCAGGAAATTGTAATATTACCCCATGTGATTTTCAAAGTGTTTTAGACATTCTAGAGTCAAATATATTCACAGATACAAAATATAAAACACACCTCTAGTCCTATAGTGAAAGCCAAGAGGATTCATATGCAGAAATTCATTTTCTATCCATCTTTTTCCTTCAATAACTTTTTAGGTGTCTGCTCTGTGTAAGCGTATCCTAAGGAGCCTGGGAATAAGAGGATGAATCACATATGGATCTTGCTGGCAATTACTGGCTAATAGAGGATATATAGATATAAATAAATACTCTGAGTTAGAAAACAAGAGGTGCAGATAAAATGCTCATAAAAACTTACAGGAAAGAGAGTATCCCAGCAAAAAGAATGAGAAAATCTTTTTTTTTTTTTAAGAATGAGAAAATCTTAAAGGAGCTTATAGTTGAATAATGCCTTGAAAGATCAGTTGGACTTACATATGCAGAGAAATGAAGTCTGTGTTGCATGTAAAGGAAAGGGCTCGTTTTGCTTGGAGCACTGGGTACATGAAGGGGAAGTAAGGTCATATGATGGTCAGAATATAGAGGATCCAGGAGGCTAGGCTGATAAGATCTTATTCAGTCATCATTGTTAAGGTGTTTTTTTAAAAATTAAGGTGAAATTCATATAGCATAAAGTTAACCATTTTAAAGTGCACAATTCAGTGATATTTAGTATATTTATTGATACAGTGTTGTGCAACCGCTACTTCTGTCTAGTTTTAAACATAATTGTCATCCTCAGTCCTTAAAAAACTAAAAATAGAAATACCATATGACCCAGCAATCCCACTCCTGGGCATATACCCAGAGAAAACCATAATTTGAAAAGATACATGCACTCCAATGTTCATTGCAGCACTATTTACAATAGCCAGGACATTGAAGCAAAGTAAATGTCCATCAAGAGAGGAATGGATAAAGAAGATGTGGTACATATATACAATGGAATATTACTTAGCCATAAAAAAGGACAAAAAATGCCATTTGCAGCAACACGGATGGACCTAGAGATTGTCATACTGAGTGAAGTAAGTCAGACAGAGAAAGACATATGATACCACTTATATGTGTAATCTAAAAAGAAGGGTACAAATAAACTTATTTACAAAACAGAAGTAGAGTCACGGATGTAGGAAACAAACTTATGGTTACCAGGGGATAAGGGGAGGGAGGGATAAATTAGGAGATTGGGATTGACATAGAAGTAGAGTCACGGATGTAGGAAACAAACTTATGGTTACCAGGGGATAAGGGGAGGGAGGGATAAATTAGGAGATTGGGATTGACATATACACACTACTATATATAAAATAGATAACTAATAAGAACCTGCTGTATAGCACAGGGAACTCTACTCAATACTCTGTAATGGCCCATACGGGAAAAGAATGTTAAAAAAAAAAAAAGTGGATATATGCATATGTGTAACTGATTCACTTTGCTGTACAGCTGAAACTAACACAACATTGTAAATCAACTATACTCCAATAAAAATTTTTAAAAAAACCATTATTGTCACCCCCAAATTAAACCCCATATCCATTGAACAGTTATTGCCCATTCTCTCATCCCCTCAGCCCCTAACAACTACCAATCTGCTTTCTGTTTCTTTGAATCTACCTATTCTGAATATTTCATGTAAGTGGATTCATTCAGGATGTAAACTCTCATGTCTAACTTCTTTGACTTAGCCCAGTGTTTTCGAGGTTCATCCACATTGTAGCACGCATCAGCACTTCATTCCTTTTTATGGCTGAATAGTATTCCATCGAGTATTTGTATCACAATTTGTCTATGTTGATGGACATTTGGTTGTTTCCATCTTTTGGCTGTTGTGAATAATGCTGCTATTCACATACATGTATAAATATTTATTTGGGTACCTGTTTTCAGTTCTTTGGGGTATATATCTAGGTGTGAAATTGCTGGGTCCTATGGTAATTCTTTGTTTAACTTTTTGAACAACTGCCAAATTGTTTTCCACAGCAGCTGCACCATTTTACTTTTCTACCAACAATGTATGAGGGTTCTAATTTCTCCACATCCTCACCAATACTTAGTTTCTACTTTTTTGATTATTGCTATCCTAGTGTGTGTGAAGTGGTATCTCTTTGTGGTTTTGATTGCATTTCCCTAATGACTAATGATGTTAAACATATTTTTATGTCCTTTTTGATCATTTATATATCTTCTTGGGAGAAATGTCTATTCAGGTCCTTTGCCCACTTTTTAATTGTGTTATTTATCTTTTTGTTGTTGAGTTGTACAAGTTCTTTACTCTGGATATTAGACTCTTATCAGATATATGATTTGCAGTTATATGCTCTCACTCTATAGGTTGTCATTTTAATTTCCTAATAATGACCTTTGATTCACAAAAATTTTTAATTTTGGTGAAGTCCAATTTATCTATTTTTTCTTTTATTGCTCCTGCTTTTGGTGTCATATCTAAGAATCCATTGCCAGATCCAAGGTTGTGAAAATTCATCCCTGTGTTTCCAAGAGTTTTATAGTTTTAACTCTTTTAGTTCATTGATCCATCTTCAGTTAATTTTTGTATATGTTGTGAAGTAGGAGTCCAGTTTCATTCTTTTGCGTGTGAATACCCAGTTGGCCAAGCACCATTTGAAGAGACTATCCTTTTCCAATTGAGTGATCTTGGCGCCCTTGTTGAAAATTAGTGGGCTATAGATGTATAGGTCTATTTATTAACTCAATTCTATCCCAGTGGTCTATAGATCTATCCTTATGCTAGAACCACACTGTTTTGATTATTATAGCTTTGTGATAAATTTTGAAATCAGGAAGTGTGAGACCTTGTTCTTATTCAATATTGTTTGGCTATATAGGGCCCTTTGAAAATCTATATGAATTTGAGGATCGGTTTTTCCATTCCTGCAAAACAAGGCTTTTGGAGTTTTGATAGAGATTACATTACAATTATTAAAGATTTTTGAACAGAGAAAATGACATGACTAGAATTCTCCTTAGACAGCATTTTACAACATGAATAGGAAAAGAACAAGAGAGGACACTAGGAGACCATTAGAAAATTAGCACAACAGGATGGCTTGGACCTAAACTGTGGGAGTGAAGAGGGACAAGTGCCAGAGAGATTGTGGAGTCAGACTTGAAACAAATCTCTTCATTCACTTAATGATTTGCACCCCATTATTATATGCTCTAGGCACTAAGGATGCTATAGTGAACAAATGGATATGTTAGTTTGCTTTCATAGACCTTGCACTCTCATGGGGCAGGTACAGTGGAACAGTAAACAGTGAAATAAAGAGCAAACTGTGATCAATGCTGTATGAAGAAAATGAACAAGCTACTATGATAGAGATAACAGAGGAAGGCCTACTTTAGATAGGAGAGGGCTGTCTAAGGGACAGCTGTTTAATTAAGACCTGAATGATGAGGAGTTAGCCTATTCTAGCCTAAGAAAACAAAATTATCGGGAATTCCTTGGCAATCCGGTGGTTAAGACTCGGTGCTTTCACAGCTGTGGTCCCGGGTTTGATCCCTGTTTGGGGAACTAAGATCCCACAAGCCACATGGTGTGGCCAAAACAAAGAAAAAAAGAAAAAAAATTATCAAAGGCTCTGAGAACCTAAATGGGAAAGGGAGGGAAGATCTAGGGAGAAGTCCAAGAAGAATCAAGGTTTTGAACTTGTGTGACTGGGTAAAAGGAGGTACTATTAATAGAATTAGGTACTAATTAGGAGGTAATATTAATAGAATATGCTTGAAGGGAAAACTAGGAATTTATTTATTTTGGCGGGGAGATATTTAGCAGGTAGTTGGAAATTTGGAACTAGAGTTGGGAAAGAGGTCATGCTTCAGGTAAATGTATTGTGGCCAACTGTATGGAGATGAAAATTGAAGACATGAGCTTGGATAAGAAAGGCAGTTACAGTGAAAAGAGCTCAGGAATTAAAGTTGGAGACCTGGATTTAAGTCTCATTTTTGAGTGGTTGTGATACTTCAGGCAATTTCTCTTTCTAAGGTCACAAAGCTCTATTTCACTGTCTATTCTGTTGTAATTATCTATTTGTGTGTTCTAATGATCACACTGTCTTGATTACTATAGCTTTACTATGTCTTTATAATATCAGGCAGTTTAAGTCGTTCAGTGTTGTTCTTTCTAAATATCGTTTTGACTTAGTTTTACACCATTTTGGGTTATGAAAGCTTTCATAGGAAGACTCTACTTTTGGATAGCAGGGGAAACCTGTATTCCCAGTGTTCTTCATTCCTAGTGCACATCTATACTTCCAGAAACCTGGAATCATTTTCCTTCTGTCTGATGGACTTGCTTTAACATTTCTTGTAGTGTGGGTCTGCTGGTTATGAATTCTTTGGCTTTTTTTTTATATGTCTGAAAAAAATCTTTGTATTTCCTTCAGGTTTGAAAGATGTTTTTGCTAGGTATAGAATTCTAGGCTTACAATTTTTTTGTTCAGTATTTCAAAGATGTTGCTCCACTATCTTTTCCTTGAACTATTCCTTACAAGAAATCTGCTGTCATTTTTACCTTTGCTCCTCCATACATAGTCTGCCTTTTTTCCTCTGGCTGCTGTTAAGATTTTTGCTTTATCACTGACAAGTTTTTAATAATTTCATTATGAAATGTCTTGGGGGCTTCCCTGGTGGCGCAGTGGTTGAGAGTCCGCCTGCCGATGCGGGGGACACGGGTTCGTGCCCCGGTCCGGGAGGGTCCTGCGTGCCGTGGAGCGGCTGGGCCCATGGGCCGTGGCCGCTGGGCCTGCGCGTCCGGAGCCTGTGCTCCGCAATGGTAGAGGCCACAGCGGTGAGAGGCCCGCGTACCGCAAAAAAAAAAAAAAAAAAATGAAATGTCTTGGTATAGTTTTCTTCATGTTCCTAGTGTTTGGGTTAATTCAGCTTGTCAGATCTGTGGGTTTATAATTTTCATCAAATTTTGAAAAATACCAGTCATATTTCTTCACACGTCTTTTCTGATCTCCTTCCCCAACCCTCCTTCAGGGACTCTAATTACAATTATATTTGGCTGCTTGAACTTGTCCCATGGCTCATTGATTCTCTTTTCTTTTTTTCTCTATAGTTCATTTTGGAAAGTTTCTGTTGTGTGTCTTCAAGCTCACCAATCCTTTCCTTTTCAATGTCTACTCTTCTGTTAATCCCACCCAATGTATTATTCACCTCAGAGATTGTTTTCATCTGTAGAAGTTGGATTTAGAAATTTTTTACCTTCCTTGTCTCTACTTAATTTTTTAAGTATATTACCATTGTAATAACTGTTTTAATGTCCTTGTCTGCTAGTTCTAACATCTGTGTCAGTTGTTGGTTAGTTTCAGTGATTGGTTTTTCTCATTATGGGTCATATTTTCCCACCTCTTGCTGTGCCTTGTAATATTTGATTGAATGGCAGATATTGTGAATTTTATCTTGTTGGGTGCTGAATATTTTTGTATTCCTGTAAAGATGTTTGAATTTTAACTTCAGATGCAGTTAAATTGCTTTAAAATAGTTTGATCCTTTCAGATCTTTTATTTTTTTGGTGGCATCCAAGCTGCATTTAGTCTAGGGCTAATTACTCTCCGGTACTAAGGCAAGACCTTTCTGAGTACTCTCCTCATTGAATTGGGAGGTTTTCTAGTCAGCCTGGTGTGAACAGCCACTATTCCTGTCTCTCTGCGAGTGCCCAGTACTGTGCCTTCTCATGCTTTCAATGGTTTGTTCTTTCCTCAGCCTTGGGTAGTTTCCTCACATGCATGCACTGATCAACTCTGTTGAATTCTTGAGGAGGAGGACCCTTTGCAGATCTCTGGGATCCTCTGTTGTTATGTCTCCGATACTTTGTCCTGTGAACTCCAACCATCTTGTTCTCCCTGAACTCACAGCTCCGTCTCCTCAGCTCAGGGAATCTGCTGGGCTCTCCTGCGATTCCCCTTTCCTATGTCATGGCCTGTAATGTCTCTGAAGGTAGTAAGCTGGGGTAAACCTTCTTCATTTCCCATCCCTGAGGGATCACTCTCCTTTACTGCCTGACATCTAATATCTTAAAAAGTGTTGTTTTATTTATTTTGTCTGGCTCTTTTTTGTTGTTGTTGGTTTAGGTGGGAGGGCAAATATGGTTCTTGTTACTCCGTCTTGGCTGGATTCAGAAGTTCCCTCAAGGCTCTATTCTTAATAGTCACCTCACACTTTGAGGAGAGGAAAAGTTCCAAGAGTCTTTAACCAAAAGCCTCTGGTATAACCACTCTGTAAAATGAAGTGTGACTATTGTTTAGTCTGCCTATTTAATACTTCTTAAATCTCCAGAATATTAGAAAGGTTTGCTGTGACTAGTGATTTATAGATTGTTTGGGCCAGACCTCAGAGCTCTGGGGCTTCCTTTAAACATGCCAGTGACATTTTCAAAACACAAGGAGCCATTGATAGATTGCAAATCAGTTTTCACTCTTACTTGGTAGTCATTCTGCAAACTTGGTTCTGCTTCTACTTGTGTCATTTCGGCAAGGTTGCAGTTAAGGAAATTTTACTTTCTAAAGATCTTAATAGTATGTAGGGCCCCCTAACACAGGCAATTTACTGTGAATCGAGGGTTTATTTCTGGAACACTAAAAACCTTTCTAGTCCAACTCCAAGAAGTACTGAGTGATTCTTGTTTATCTTATTCTTGAAAGTTTATTTGGAATTAGAAGGGGAAACTCCAACAATTTTATTTGCATGAAAAAGAAAAGACCAGTATTTTAATTACAGCAAGGGAGAGAGGGGACTTAAGGAAAACAGAAAATAACCATAGTCAGATGAATATATTTTTAAGCACTTACTATGGGTTTATCACCTGTTTGGGCAATGGGGTGACAAAGAATGGGTAGATTACTTTTTATTTTTATGTACCTCCATGAATCTCAAAGATGTAGTCTTCAAAACAAGTCTTATTTAATGATAACTTATTTTCCTGTTTTTTGAATCAGTCACATATAACTATCCATCAAAGCTTTTGTTCGCTTGAAGTAATTGGTGTTACTTCAGTAAAATTTCAGACAAAAACAGAGAATCTTGCTGTTGTGGGTAACCTGGATAGCCTAATTGCTGATGAACGTATAATTTCTTTTAGGGTTTTTGAGATATTGAAAATAGCCTTTTCTTCCTGGATTGGCTGGAACCTGAGCACATCCAGTGAGTAGCTTATGGTTTAGTTTTGAAGATAAATATGATAAGTAAGAGAGAAAACAAAACAAGGTAGTTCTTGCTAAGTGCCAAGTGGAGCAGTACAGATTCTAAGCATTATAGCAGTTTTATTGCATAGAGAGGTCCCTGAGCTGAGCTATCATAGTCCCAACAGGTAGCTAGGACTGAGGAGAGGTATTCTGAGTGGAGAAGCAGTGGCTGTAAGTTTGCAGCAGCAGCGGCAAGGAGTGTTGGCTGTACATTGTGGATACTGTACAGTGAGGAGACAGTCTGTCAGACAAATGTGTACACAGAGAGTGGTTGGAGATTAGGTAGAAAAAGTAGGTAGGGGTCAGATGCAAGATTCTGAGTTCTTTGAATTTGTACTTTGCACAGAGATGACAGTGAAAATGAGAAGGGTCATTGCAGAGACCCTGTAATGGAGAAAACCAAAGACCTAGTGACTAAATGTGAGGATTGAGTGGGAAGAAGAGCCTGAAGTTTTGAGCTAGGAGTAGAGTGTTATTATTATTACAAATAGAAAAGTCAGAGAGGAGAGCGTGAATGAAATGATACCAGAGATCCCTGAGGCTTTTTCTAACAATGCCCGATTTCTCTGTGTGGCTCCCGACTGGACAGCGCTTTTCCCGTGGCCCTCCTCCTTTAATTGTTGAACCTGGCAGGATGACGTGGAGTGACGAAGGGCATTTAGAGATCATGAGGGCACCTGGCCTAATCTCTTCATTTTACAGATAAGGAAATCGAGGACTTCCTTATTGTGACTTTCTTTCAGGCCACACAGCTAGGCTGGCCTCTTGGCATTATTTTCTGAAATTCTTCTAGCAAAGGTTACTGCGTATCAATCCTGCTTGCTGGCAAAGTGAGTCTTGTGTTTTCCCCACCATAATTCAATTAGTTATTGACTTGATTCCTCAAATCGTTTTTCACCTTCTCAAATCAAATAAATTAATAGTTAAGATAATTCCTTTCCAGTAGTCTGATTTTTTTCTCTATCCATACACGCCGTCGCAAACCTTGCAGTCGTACCCTATGGGCATTAATGACAAACTCAGGTCTGCTCTCTTGAAAAGTTGTCTGAGGGGAGCTGTTTGAAGGGAGAGGGAATGATTAACGTTTATTTAAGTCTGGAGTGAGGATTCTTACTGGGAGTCCTTTCCATAATTTTTAAATCAAAGAGGCTGTGTGGTGGAGATCAGTAAAGGAATTACTTCCTTTCTTTGCCCCTCTAAACCCCATTCCCTGTGACTTCTCACGCATGGAACCCAGAATCCGTGTGTGACTCCTGCCCTGCCCGAAGACAATGAGATTAGTCAGTGCCCTAAGTGAACGCCGTTATTTTAAGATGTCTCACCCAGTCCTACACCTTAGCTGGAACCCGGGGAGAGTGGCTTCTCTTCCCCTTCCCAAGACTTTCTTCCTCTTACCCCAACGGCTGTCTCTCTCCTTTTATCCCTTCCCTCTGCTTGCATCCAGCCCTTCCTCCCTCGGGGTCACACATCCGCAGGCCGTTCCCAGCGGCACCCTTGCGTACAGCTCCTCTCGGAAGCACAGACCCCGGAGCGAGCCGGGGGCGGAGCTGAGTGAGCAAAAGCCCTGCCTCCACGCTTTGGGCGGGGCCAGCGGCCCAGACAGCGCCGTTGATTGGTGGGGGCGGGCCCTGCCGCGGGGGTCGGGGCCCGGAGGTCTGGCCCGGGTAGGGAGCGCGGCGCGGCTGGGGTCGCGAGGCGCGGCGTGGAACCCGGTGGAGTGTGGCGTAGCTGTGGCGGAGCTTCCCGCTCGCCACACGCCGGGCGTGGGTCCCCGAAGGTAAGTATGGGCAGGGGGCCCTGCGCCGCGTGGGCCAGGTGGAGGCACCCCGCGGACGCGCGCCTGAGGCAGGTGTGGTTTGGCCGGACGGGCCCCGGTGCCACTTCCGCGCGGAGTAGGAGCGCAGGGCGCTGGCTGGCGGCCGCGTGGCGTGAGTACCCCGAGTGAGGGAGTCCGGGTCGGGCTCTAGTTTTGCAGCACTTGTTCACCTCATTAGTTCCGGGAAGCACCCCCTCTCCACGCACCACACAAATCTCGAGAGACCTCAGGTACTCCAGAGACTTTGTATTCTTTAAAATACATTTCTGGTTTGTGGTTCAGGACTGGAGGAGAAACTCGGTAGTGAACTTACGATGCGGCTTTATTTTGACTTCGTGTTATTATTCAGATTGCAGGAAGAGTGCGACTGGTAATGGGACTGTTATTTAAACAAGGACACCAGGGTTTACACAGGCAGTGGATTGTAGAGATTAAGCGAGCAGGCTTTGAATCTCCTTATTAATTGTGAAAACTTGGGCAATTTGTTTAACTTCTCTATGACTTTGCTTCTGCATATGAAAAATGAGAATAAGAAGAGATGCAGCCTTATAGGATTTTTATGAGGATTAAATGAGTTACTACTTAGTGTCTGCCTCATAGTCCACAATAACTTCGGCTGTTTTCTTTATTATGCAGTCAGATGGGCATTAATCTTCAAAGCTGCAGAAAGAAAAACCTTCTGCAGAGCTGTTGCTTGGGGATTCCTTTGGAACAGTATTCAAAGACTGAGTCCCACTGGAAAAGGTCTCATTACTCTTCTGTTGTACTAGAGACGTGATCCACCTACCTTGCTCCAAATCAAAGCCACTCTCAAATGATACAGAAACCTCAGTCTTGAAGGTTGTTCTGAAAGAGGCATGAAGAAAGGCAGCACTTTTCCAGTGAGTGTAGCCTCATTTTAAGCACCAAGCTCTGGTGCTTAAAAAGAAGTTCATATCACTTTTTACAGAACTTCTAAGTTGTACTATTTTGGGTGGGTGCTTATTTGTAATATTATTGCAAAATGAGGTAAACCAGAGTACCCAAATACATAAACTAAATAAACATCATAAGAATCGTAACCTGTCACATGGAAACTCAGAATTGAAAGGAATCTGAAAAATCAGATGGGCTGCCCTTTATAAATAAGGATGAGGCCCAAAAACCCAAAACCAATAAATGACAGGGCTTAGACCAGAATTCAGCTCTGCTGAGCAACAAATTATAAAAGCAAAGGATGATATTACTTCTTGTGTTGATAATAGTACTAGTTTTATTTTTGACAGTTTTATGGTGCTGTGAATAATTTTTCTCTCAGCAACATCCTGCTTGGTAGCTTAACTGCATGATTCATAATCATTCTTCAGCACCTTTGATTTAAATCACTAGTCTGAAAGTTGCTACATCAATGATTGCTTTGAGAACAAGAGGATTGTCTTCTTAAGCTTTGTACAAACATGTTCTAACAGTGCTTTGGTTTTGTTGTTTTATGCAGCCCTTTTCTCTCATGTAGGGAATGTGAACAGCCAGTATAAACAAATTGACCTTCTAGGCAGTTTGTTATCATTGTGTTATTAGTGAAGTTTTCTTGATTGGGTAAGATAGGCATGGAATGCTAGCCCAAGGAAATAGGACTGGGTCCCCTCCTGTAAGAGATACGTTGCAGTTGCTGCTAACTTCAAAAGCATCATGGAGTGAAATCATTTGGAGATATTTGTCTGTTAGTTGCTGACTCTTCCCTGGCCCCTTGTAGAGGCCACTCCCTCACCTGTAGGTGTTTGTTCAGATGTTACTATCTCAGTCAGACCCTCCTATTTAAAATGCCATACAACCTTACTCTTCCTATAATATGTATTTGTCTGTTTATCTATTTGTCTATTATCTCTTGTCTGCCACTAGATGGTAAGTTCCACGGGGGCAGGGTGCTTGCCTGTTGTGTTCACTGCTGTACCCTAAGCGCCTGGAAACAATGACTGGCACCAGAGAGTGTCACATGCAGACATTTCCAACTAGGGCTAGTAAGTACTTAAGCCAATTCACAATTCATTTTGCCCTGCTCCACCCTCTCCCCATTTCTGGTTATTTCTCCTGTTACCCAGGAATAAAACCTTGAGGCAACGTTAAGTCCTCCTTCTACTTGGCACTACATGTGCAAATAGCTACTGACTTCTCCAGTTTTTTGCAAACCTGCCATTCCAGTAGTTACCAAGTTCCCATTTCTTCAGGCGCTCCTCCATTTCATTTCCTTCTCTACACCTACAGCTCTACCAGCTCCCTTTTCGTTTGCCTTCACATTCTTATCTGCAGAATGAAATCCAGAGTGAGAAATCTGGCATTCAGAGTTCTCTGCAACATGATCTCAAATCCACTTTTCCAGTCTCTATCTCCTGTATATAAGAAAAGTGATTTCCAACTTATGCTTGTAAATGTGAAAGTAAAATAAAGCTTTAATGGTAATACCCTGTAAAATCCCAAGGTTGCTTCATGACAGTTTCTCTCTCTCTTTTTATTAATGAGTCCGTCTTTTCCCCCAAGTAGGCAGGAATTCAGACAAATTAGACTAATGACTGTTAACCTGTTTGTACCGAGAACTTATGCTGCTCTTTCTGTTTTTGAGTGTCCAGGCTTCAAAACCTCCCTTACATGTTACCACTACCCCAAATACCTAGATAGGTTCAGTTGGATGTGGTATTGCTTTCCTCTGAATTCTAGTGACTTTTCATGCCTTTTTAAGAATTTATCACACTCTACCTTGAATTGTAATTCTTTGGGCATTTGTCTTTTCTTTTTTGCTACATATAAGCTCCTGGAGGACAGAAAGCATGCACACACAAATTCCAGTTACTTTTTTGAGGAAAAATAAGATACGCACCCACTTATTTGTTTTTTAAATAAAAGTGAACTTAAAGTTCTCCTTAATGGGTCTTTAAGTCATTAAATATTGAGCCTCAACCATCATTTCTACAATATGGACACTTTAGGAAGAAGGCAGGTGAAATTCAGTCCTAAAAAGATTCCAGTGAAGTTACTGAGGTCTGGATTTTAGAAGGGAGTAAGTACAGGGAGAGCAACAAACCCAACATCCACGAAGATGGACAGGCACAAGTTTAAAAAATATACACAGGGCTTCCCTGGTGGCACAGTGGTTAAGAATCCGCCTGCCAATGCAGGGGACACGGATTCAAGCCCTGGTCCGGGAAGATCCCACATGCCGCGGAGCAACTAAGCCTGTGGGCCACAACTACTGAGCCTGTGCTCTCTAGAGCCTGAAAACCACAACTGCTGAAGCCCGTGCACCGCAACAAAGAGTAGCGCCAGCTCGCTGCAACTGGAGAAAGCCCGGGTGCAGCAACAAAGACCCAACGCAGCCAAAAAATTAATTAATTAATTAATTAATTTTTAAAAATACATAAACTCACTCAGAAAACCATTAGGACAAGACAGACTTCATGGAGCCATCTGCAGCTTTGGATTTTCTTGTGAGGAATTATTCCTAAGCTTTATTTTGTTTTTGCATCTCTAGGCACGAATAATACTGTCTCCCTTTGTTTTCTGAGCTGGTAAGACTGAACATTCTCTTCCTTTTTCTGATCTGTGGAGAATAGTTTACCTTCTCTCCCTTCATTGTTTAATAAAATGTTCGTATTTCTTTCGTCATTTATTTTCTGGATATATGGAGACGATATATGCCAGAAGCTTTTAACTCTTCAGAGAAAGGTGATAGATATAAGATGCTTGAATTTGTCTCTTGTTGAAGCTTTCAGTTTTATTAAGTCTTCTATCAGCATTTGGTTTACTATTTTTTGCTTCATTTCATTATAAACATACGCTTGCACATATTCCAGTTGAGTGAATGCTTTTATTTTACTTGTGATTTTTTTCTAATAGATTAAAACTTGTTTCAGGAACTTGTGTAGACACGTCTGCAATTTAATTCTCTTTTCTTTTCTCTTGCCTTCCAAACCTCAACTGGGGTTTTCCCATTCTAGGGCACCCATTAGCCTAATTTATTTTCTTACAAGTATCATCTAAATTTATTTTACCATTCCTGGAATGAATCTGCAGTTTCTGTTGACAGGAAAGAGTTGGTAGGGAAAAAATATATGTATATAAATCCTAATTTTTGTGGGTTTTTAAAAATAATTTTATTGGAGTATAGTTAATGTACAATGTTGTGTTAGTTTGAGGTGTACAGCAAAGTGAATCAGTTATACATATACATATATCCACTCTTATAGATTATTTTCCCATATAGGTCATTACAGAGTAATGAGTAGAGTTCCCTGTAGGTACTTATTAGTTATCTATTTTATATATAGTACTGTGTATATATCAATCTCAGTCTCTCAGTTTATCCCCCCCTCTTTCCCTGCTGGTAGCCATAGGCTTGTTTTCTACATCTGTGACTCTATTTCTGTTTTATATATAAGTTCATTTCTACGATTTTTAGATTCCACATGTAAGCAATGTCATATATTTGTCTGTGTCTGACTTACTTCACTCAGTATAACAATCTGTAAGTCTATCCATGTTGCTACAAACGGCATTATTTCATTCTTTTTTTATGGCTGAGTAATATTCCATTGTATAAATGTACCACATCTTCTTTATCCACTCCTCTCTTGATGGACATTTAGGTTGCTTCCATGTCTTGGCTATTGTAAATAGTGCTGCAGTGAATATTGGGGTGCATGTATCTTTTCGAATTACGGTTTTCTCCGGATATATGCCCAGGAGTGGGATTGCTGGATCATATGATAGTTCTACATTTAGTTTTTTAAGGAACCTCCATACTGTTCTCCATAATGGTTGTACCAATTTACATTCCCACCAACGGTGTAGGAGGGTTCCCTTTTCTCCACACCCTCACCAGCATTTATTGTTTGTAGATTTTTTGATGATGGCCATTCTGACCGGTGTAATGTGATACCTCATTGTAGCTTTGATTTGCATTTCTCTAATAATTAGTGATGTTGAACATCCTTTCATGTACTTTTTGGCCATTTGTATGTCTTCTTTGGAGAGATGTCTATTTAGATCTTCCGCCCATATTTGATTGGGTTAAGTCCTAATTTTTGAAATGTTAAAACTTTAAGGTAAAATTCTGCATATTATCTTTACTGACAACAGCTAACGTAGGTCAGGATTTAAAGCTAACATACTACAGCTTATATTTAAAGTGTATGATAATTTGAATTTGTAATTGGTTGTAAATTTTGTCCTTTGGGAAATTTCTTCTAATGTGCTAACTGGTGAAGTTTTACTGTCAGAAGCAGAATCTTTAAAGCAAATATTTGCTTTGAAGTAAAGTATCCATGTCACCCGGTTATACACCTGTGTTTACCCTGAGTTTTCCTTGTTTATAAAACGCCTTAGTTAAGGGTGTTATCAGATAGGATCATTCATGTAAATAATGAAAGTTGGGGCATAGACTAATTACATATCTGTAGTACATGGTAAGCACTGTGTAAGTATCTGTTAAATAAATCAATGTGTATTTTTAGGGAGAATTTTATTAAGATATTTTAGCATATTAGTATGTATAGTAATGAATTGATCTAGTAAAGGGGGAGATATTGGTGATTCTGGAAAGAGCTTAAGCAAAGGTGTGAAATTATCAGATTTACAGTGATTTAAAAAAATCACTCTGTCTGCTGTGGGAAGAATGGATTGGAAGGGGGTTAGAACAGAGCAGAGATCCCAGGTTGGAGGTGTTCCCAAGAGACTGTGAGATGTGATGGTGATTGTTTTTTTTGTGGGGTTTTTTTTTAGTTAGGTTTTTGTTTTTTGGATTTTTTGATACCTCCTCAATCTGAATTCTCCCAACCTCCCCAGTCAGAAGCAGCTTTACCCTAGGCTTCCTGTGGCCTGCAGTATTTTGCCACTGGTGGTTCCATGTGAATCCCCCCTTCACTTTTCTTTTGCCTCGTGTAGTCAACCATCCCCCCATCTCTCTGCCAGTGATCACAGTCCCCCAGGGAGTCATCCTTGGAAGTGTTCTATGTGGTAGTGTGCCTCTCAGTGGGAAAGCTTGGGAAGCTGGAAGTAGGGCAGGCGTTCTGGTGATGGGGAACCCAAGATGGTGGCCTTGGGAGGCCAAGGAGAGTAGAGCAGAGCATTGCTGCTGCAGTTACACCCTTGCCCTGTTGTTCTGGAACCAGCAGAGGGGCATGTTAGCTGCGGTAAGTTTCAGGCCTTCCTGTTTCTCCTGGCAGTTTTGATTTTAGTATTGGGGAACAACGGACTGTCAGCAGTTACTTCCACCTCCTCACTCAGTCCCTTCCTCAGATGTCTTTAATAAAATGCAGCCAGTTTCAGAAAACCAACAGACTCACATAACTTTTGTCCAGATTCTGGAACAGTCCTATCAAATTGTTGGGTGCAGATTATTCTGTATTGTGCCTCTCCATTGGATATTTTGCACAGATTTTATTTCTGATTCTTATATCACTTTTCTTTATCGAGAATTAGGATAAATAAAAGATGTCTCAAGTAAGAGATACAATAAACCTACGAAAAAGTAGGACTGCTTTGTGATTACAGAATGAGAGAGAAATCAAAGAGGGGGTGGGGTGGGAATTAGAGAAAGGATATAGGAGTAAGGAAGGAAAACAGGAAAAGTTGTAACGGATTCATCATGTGATATGTGTGGGAAGGTTACTATGTATCTTCCATTGGCAGATCCTGTTAGAATTTTCACCTCTTCTGCAATGAACTTAATTTACAGATGTGACAAAGATGTGCTTTGTTTCTCTTGAAACATTTCAGATATATTTGGAGCTGGTATTCTGTGAGGGGGAAATAAACAGATACAGATTATATACTGTTACAGTAAACTTTCAATAAAGTAACCAGTTAGCTTGGGGTAAGAGTGTCCTGGGAAGGTGCTTTTAATATAGTTTAAAATGAAACCTATCTGCTTGACCTGTACCCTCCTAGGGAATAATTCCTGCCCTCATCCCACCCCCAATTCTTTTTCTTATTCTCTGGGTCAGTCCCCATCTCCCATTTCTCATACCAGTCCCCATGCCATGCCCAAAGCCTGTGCACAGATTTTCTTTTGTCTCTTCCTCGACTGTCTCTGTCGGCTCCCTCCTTTGGATCCTTGTTTCCAAACACACAGCATCCAGTGCTGTCCCCCTGGATGAAGAAAATCTGTAGCTCTTCTAGGCCTGCGCCTTCCTTTTGGAACAGGATTGTTCTTAATTTCCCTTTGTGCTTTGGTATGAATCACTGACCCTTCTCTGCCATATTAGTTGAGTGGATACTGATAATTATAAAAGTATCTACCTTGTAATTTGGGTAGAGTCCACTAGTCAGTACCAAACAGTCTTCATGATTGTGAAGGAAATGGAGTTAAGAATGTCTCTGCTTATATTTTAGAGGGAAAAGCAGAAGAATCTTTTGACTTTCTTATGAACATTTTTTTTTTTTTTGGCTGTCTGAAACAAAGATGGACAAAATCCAGGACAATAATTGCATACAAGGGACAAGAAGATGGGCATGGTAATGAAGGGGAAAATTCTTTTAAAAAAAAGAAATCCTTAACTAATATCCATCTATTTTAATCAATATTTATCAAAAAAATTTTAATATAACATGAATTTGGACAGTTTTCTATCATGAAATTTCATCTTTTTTTTCATATTTCTACTTTTTACAGGCCCCAAATTAAAAATATAAATCTATTAATGCTTTAAAAAATCCTGTGGTAGCATCCCTTTTTGTATTGTCTTTATTTCATAATTTAGCCCTTGATCGTCCTTGTGATGGGACCCCCCACCCCACCTCAGCGTGCTCTGTACTAAGCCGTTGGTTAGATGTTGATGGGTGATGTCTTCAGCAGCACTCCTGACACTCTGTGCTGCACTGACCCCTCCTGGTGGCCGAGTTGAAAGCTGCTTTTCCTATGCGTGTCTCTTTCTGTAACCCAGTTGCTAATGGACACTTGGTGCTCCCTTCCCATCAGTTTGTTTCTCCAGAGGTGATTTAGAAGAATGGGGTGTATGCAGCAGTACCATAGGAAATTGAGAGGCAGCATGTTCACACTGGGCTCTTGGGTCAGAGCCATGTTCACTTCACAGTGCTGCCACCCAAAGCTGTGTGAGGATGTGGAGCTGATAGCCTAGGTTTCTTCATCTGTAAAACGGGAATAATGACACTTCTGTGAGGAGTAAGTGATGTGTTACATAAAGCGATGCCTGGTGTTAGTACTCAGTAAATGTTAGTTTCTCAGCCTCAGCAGTACTGACGTTTTGAGCCAGGTCATTTTCTGTTGCAGGGATTGTCCTGTGCCTTGTAGGATGCTTAGCATGATCCTTGACATGTAGCCTCTAGCAGCCGCCCAAGCTGTGACAACCAAAAATGTCTCTGGACATTGCCAAATGTTCCCCTGTTGAGAACCACTATAAATACAATATTTACTAGCTGTTACATTATCTTTGCCAAGCACTCTCACTCCTAAGATCCAGCTGGCTTCTGAAAGTTCTATCCTCATCTGACCCACTTCTTTTTGTTATGTTGGGCTTGTCTGAGTTATTTCATTAGCTGGATGTTAAGGTTAGCTCTTCCTTTCTGGGTTAGTATCTGAACTACGTCTCCTTAGAGCCATGTGATCTACCCCTAGGCAAGCCAGCTGCTCCTGGGAACCAATGTACAAGATTATCTTGTGACTCTCCAGCAGAGTGAAGGCAGATTCTTTTCTGGTTCCTCTTTGAAAAGCCCTGCATACCTATTAACCTGCCCAAAAGTCCCAACTTTTATTCCCACGTGAACACAGCTTTTTGTTCTGTTCTTTCTTAGTGTGGGATTCTTACATCAGTCCTCTTCTCATTCTGTTTTATTGGGCTGCCTGGCCACTGGATGATTTTGCAGAATTTTAATTGCTTCAGTTTTACAGAATAAATATACCTTAAATTTACAGTAATAGGGTTGCTTTTTCAAAATTTTACTTCTGACCACTTAAAAATAACATCTATGAACCTTCTTCATTGCTTTCCAGAGGACTCTTTAGAGCATATATATGTTGGAGAGGCAGTGTGGTATAATGGGTAAAGGTCGTAAAGTCAGACCACTGCTGGTTCAAATCCTGACTCCACTACCTGGGGTGGGTTACTTCATCTTTTTTTTTTTTTTTTTCGGTACGCGGGCCTCTCACCGCTGCGGCCTCTCCCATTGCGGAGCACAGGCTCCCGACGCGCAGGCTCAGCGGCCATGGCTCACGGGCCTAGCCGCTCCGCGGCATGTGGGATCTTCCCGGACCAGGGCACGAACCCATGTCCCCTGCATCGGCAGGCGGACTCTCAACCACTGTGCCACCAGGGAAGCCCTACTTCATCTTTTTATGCTTCATTTTCTGCTGGGTTTCCTCTCAGTGGGGCTGTTGTGAGGAGCAATCAGATTGATACAAGTAAAGCACAGTCTGGTTTATAATCTTGCTTAGCCACTCAATGTTAAATATTGTTAGGTTGCCAGTTTGATTTAGTTTGAAGAAAAGGAAAATCTTTCTTAAGGAGAGACAATGTGGAATAGCAAACTAATACATACAGATTTTGGAGTTGAACAGATTTGATTTGAACCCTAGCTCTATTGCCTATTTGCTGGATACTAGCTAGGGCAAGTGATTTAATCTTTCTACGTTTTTCTTCACAGCAATATATTCATTTCCAACCTATGACTTTAGCTCGTTTTTCCAGAGAAAATTGAGGCAAACAAGTGTGATATCTTTCAAACTTCTGCTCCCATACCTGCTTGGCTTTATTTTTAGCAAGACTGAGGATACATGACAGTCTACATCTGTGTCCCTTTTCTGTGCTCTCAGAGTGTACCATGCATACATCTAAAATCATACTTAGCCAACTATTGAAGGTTCTATATTGCTTATCATTCAACCGCATTAGGTAAGTTCCTTGCAAGCAGAATTTTATCTTTGTTTTTCTGTTGCTTAATGCATAGTGAAAGCTTTAATAAGTGTTTGTTGAATGAAGGAATAAAAACAAATTTGAAACAAGTTGTTAATGTATTTGATTCAGTTTATTGACTGCCTGTGCAGTGCTGGGTTTTTTACACTCATCTCGAATCCTTAAAACAACCATATGAAGTGTTGCTAGCTTCACTTCCTAGATTAGGAAACTGAGGCTCAGATAATTTAAACGTGTCCAAGGACCTGAGGTAGAGAACTGTACATCTGTACAATTTGTAGTCATAGGAGAAAGGAGAAAGGATCTCCTGACAGAAGCTTTGGCCTTACAGAGAGGAACGCAGCAAGTGCCAAGCAGCAGCCTACCCAGGAGGGAGCAGGGTGAGGAATTCTGTTTCCTGATCCCTTTCTTTCCACCCCATGTCCTGCCAGTGCCTCTTTGGATGAAATCAACCAGCAGCTAGAGGGCAAGGGAGCCTGTGGGGTGCAGGCTTTAGAGGTTGGTGCCCTGGGGTGTGGAGCAGGGTGGAGATGGATCTGAAAAGGAAAATAGAGAATATCCAGTGCAGACTTCCTCTTTCTGTCCGTTAGTACTCACTCACCCTTTGGGCGTAAGGCTCCTGTTCCTAACTCAGGGGAAACGGAAGGTCCTCTAGTCACTGCAGCCAGTTCATGCGTGCTCCCCCATGGAGGCACTGCTAGTGTTCTTTGTGTAATGTAACAGAAAAAAACTGAAACAAAGCTGCTGTAGTCTCTGCGTCTGTAGCTAATCTTTTGGCTCAAGTTGGTAATCATTCCTTTTTTTTTCTAGTACTTATTTTACGTTCCCCTTACCCTCTGCCAGGTCAGTAGCTGCTTACCAGATGTCAGGGGTTATGCTTATTTTCTCCAGCAAAAATATCCCATCTGGAATTGCAGGCGTGATTGGCATCACCATCTGGTTAAATTTGTAGTGATCCATAGTCATGCTCTAAGGTCTTTTGCCTTTGGTCTAGGTAAACAGGCATGCCAAACGGGGATGTAATAGGAACCAACGCCCCTGCATCCTTCAAATGTTTGATGATGGTACTGGTTTGTGAGCTTCTCCAGGGATGGGGTATAGTTATTGGTTTGCTTTCTTTGTGGGGAAACGGGGGAGAGTTCCAAGGGCTTCTTCATGGCCCTGTCTTCCCTAATGGCTTTTATGACAGAACAGGGAATCAATGCAGGGATTTGGCCAGTTACTAAGTATATCTATTTCCACTAAAATTCTAGGACTAGGGAAATAACCACAGGATGGGCCTGTGCTCCCCTTGGACCCACCATGAGACACCAGGGTTGACTTTATCTCTCACCTCCTCTCTGGAGTGAGATGGGTGATCTGACTGGTGGACCACGTTTTAGGTCTCCTGGGATTAGTGTCAGTTCAGAGCTAGTGTCCGGTAACCCTTGGAAAGACTACACATTTCTCTTTCCCCAGTGGACAGTCACGCTTGTGAATGGCTGCTGGTACCTCTTAGGTAAGGTCTGGAGAAAGCTTGGTGGGATACATCTGTGGCTGTGTGTAGGGCCACCGCAATCTTACACTCAGTCCTCCTTGGTCTAACATCCTGTGAATGTTAGGCTCCTCTCAGTAGGCTTTGAACTTCTTTCGGGGCTCTTTTGGCACCTAATTCCCATTAGGAGGCCATGAGGGGTTAGTGGGAGTAGGTGGTGAAGAGAAGTGGCATCCCCTTGTGAAACTACTTGAAAGGGTTTTATGGGGGGTGGGTTAGGAGGCTGCGTCTTCTCAGTGGGCTGTAAATTGCTGCTTTCAGCAGACATGTTCAGCTGAATGTGGAGTTCAGCATTCTTAGCCTCATTTGTATCTGCCCCAGTGCTGCATCCATGATTTAGCATCATTTGACTTTGCAGGGTTGCATGTTTAATTGGTTCTGCAGCCCTTATTATCAAACTGTGGCTTGATCCTTAGCCCTGTCAGATTAGCAGCTGTTAGAAAAAAAGGACTCCTTTATAACAGCCATAGATTTTCCACTCATCTGTTTGGGAATTCATAACTTTCAGTTTGTCGTTTGCTTGGTGCACATTCTCAAAGACCATCAGAAGCAGCCGCAGCCCATGTCACAATCTTTGAAATCAACATTTTCATCATGTACTTGGACTTACAGCACCTTGCTCACCACCTATGCTTCATCCTGGGACAGGGAATTTGAGTGATCTGGGTATCACTATGTGCCGGATTATCAGTTTCCCCTCCGCTCCCTCTATAGGAAGGTTATCAGGATGCATCAAACATGCCTCCCATTTTTGAGGGTCTGTTTCCTGGGGTCATTCTTGGTAGCAGTTACCGCGTCAGTCGTGACACACTTGAGTAATTGAAGGGACTCGAACAAAGGGACTATTTACTAAGCTGTTGTGGTCAGAGTGACAGAAGCAGCAGCAGCAGGGCGTGGTGAAGCACCCCTTCTAACAGTGTTTGGAAGCCGTACCACTCCCAGGCCTTTAACTGTAGCTGTGGGAGAGGGGTCACCTGGTGGGGACTGTGGCCTTGGGTGGAGAAACCGCTGCCTGTTAGAAAGGGAGGAGGAGAAGTAAATACCTCCTACCCTTCCATCTCCTGCTAGTGCCTCGCATTGGATGAACCCAACCAGAAGCCAGAGGGCAAGGGCAGGAGGCAGGCTGCCTCAGTGTGAGGTCCACAGAGGCCCGCCTTCTGGGCCGTGGCGGGGGGAGAAGCGTGGTGTTGGATCTGGAAGGGCAAATGGGGACCATTTAGCACTCTTGCCAGACTGGTATTTCTGGCCCAGATTTGAGTGTGCCCCTTGAGTGCTGGGCTCTACACTTAACCGCCTGCTGTCCACGTAGGCTGAGATGTCCCCTGGGCACCTTGTGTGGACAACTTATCCTTCCCCCCCAGGTCTTTCTCCCTCGTCTGTTCCTGATGCCACTTAATGTCATATCTTAATGTCCATTCCGTAGGGAAGGCCTGAGGCGTGATGTTCTCCTTTAGTTCTGCTCCTCCGGACCACGCACGGTAAGGCACAGTAGGCTTTCAAGCGCGTACGTAAATGTAGTACCAGCAGGCCCTGCCACCCCCTGGATCCACATTCTCAAGGGGCAGGTGTGGCTAGTGTAGCACCATAACCTTCACCCTCTCATCATGTCTGCTGCAGATGGAGCAGAGTGCACTGGTGTGGGTCCCGGGGCTCCTGGACAGGGCTCACCTGCCTTTGAAGAGCTGTGGTTCCACTTGCTCTGATTGCTTAGCAGAAGAGCACTGTGCCTGGAAGACAAGGCTCTTGTCAAGATGGTGCCGTGGTCTAGTGGAGGTGGGGGGAGCTGCTCTTCTGGGGTTCTAGGGTACTCTAACTTGTAACAAATGCTGCACCCTACGCTTAGGAGGGGACCATGTTTTCTAACAACTAATTTAACTGCATATAAATCCTTCCTGACTGCATTTCCAGCAGCAAATCCAACAAAGTAGGCTTTGAATCATCTCAAAGGAACCACCTTTGTAATCAATTAAATTTCATTATACCTGATTATTTGATGTCTGCTGGTAGATATTTGAAATCGTTACTTGAATATAATTTATTTGCAACTGTTAGATCAGTCACAGTGACTTCCTGAAATTAATCACCGAGGGAACCTGGCAGACTAACCCTTTAAAAAGTATTAATTTGGTGTCAGTGGAGACTGTGGGCTACTGTGTGTAGCAAAGGTGACATCAGTGTGACATCTTGAGCCCTTTGTCCGTGGGTGGGATGATATAATATTAGCATAATTGTATTTGTTTTGTATGAAGATCTACTGTAATATCTCTGACCAGGGGTCCAGTGCCTAAGAATTATCCATAGTTGTTAAAATGCAGCCTAGCACAGTGGGTAAGAGTCAGGACCCTGGAGCCAGACAGCTTGGCTTCATATCATTTAACCTGTCTGTGTGACAGTTGCCTCACTTGTAAAATGGGGGGTAAATAATTAGCTTACCATACAGGTTCCTAATCTGAAGCAAACTTCACCTGTTCATCTTGGTGCTAGAAGCTTGAAAACCATCCTCTGAAAAACCCTGCTCTTAAATCCATCAAACTAGAGTCCTTTTAGTTGAGAGTTAGCCTTTAGTCCATATGAGCCATGGTGTATAAACTCCTGGAGTTTCTTAGTAGAAAAGAAGGTAGATGGGATGTAAATGTTTGATTGTGACTTAGCTATTGACAGGGACGTAACAGAAACTGTGTTTCTCACCTGGGCTGAGACTTATGATCAAAGGTAAATTCCTGGCAGAATAAGCATAAAATGGGTTCTGTGAGCAAGGAATGGCAAATCACGGTATTTTTAAATCATTTTGCTAATTTTTTTTTTTTTTTCTGTTGGTTAAGGTTGCATGATGGAATTTGAACATTACCTCAAGAGGTTTTATGTTTTGGATTAGCTAATTGTGTTTGTCCTCTGCTGACTATTTCTTCGGACTCACTTTTTGGTGTCCTTTTGAGGCAGTAAACTCAAAGGGATTATACCATGGACTACAAGGAAAGCTGTCCAAGTGTAAGCATTCCCAGCTCTGATGAACACAGAGAGAAAAAGAAGAGGTTTACTGTAAGTATGTAATGTAAAGCATATGGAACAAAATGGAACGTAGAGAATATTTCCAATTCTGCTGTTCTTCCTTAACCTAGAATGACCTCCCCAGACTTTGCAGATTTTACTTAATCTTTCAAATGATATATCCTCCACAGTCTTCTCTGTGTACTCTAATGGAATACAATTTCCTTTTTTAGTGCAGAGTTTTGCCTGTTTACCTCTCCCTTTGGAGAAACTTGTGAAACTGTCTGATAGACCATCTCACCAGAAAATGTGCATACGTGTGGTTCTGTGACACATCACATCTCAGGGGGTCAATGGACTCCAAAAGTCATTGATCCCATGTGAAGAACCACTGTCTTGAAATTTCCACAGTATCTTTCTTAAGACATTTGTCATTTTCTATCTCCATTTTAAAAATATTTTTAAATGAGTATTCTAACTCATTTTTTCACCATAAAGGTAAAGTCCATTTCTAATTTTACTTTTTATCACCATGGTATCTACTGTAGGACTTTATAAAGAATAAGCACAATGAATATTTGGCTGAGTCAGTGTATCAGTGACTGCTATTTGGAGAATAGTCACTTTTCTAATTAATGTAATGAAACGTATTATATTTAGTTCCAGTAGTCTTGTTAGTATATACAGAGATCTGCTGTCCTCCTCTCCCTGAAAAAAATGTCATTTATCGTGTCTGTAACTGATCTGGCCTTCCTTGTAAGGCCCCACCCACTGAGCAGTGTGAAGAAATTCATTTAACCCAATTCTGTTCAACAGTTTGAGCTAAAATTTAAGCAGTTTTTTTTTTTTTTGCGGTACGTGGGCCTCTCACTGTTGTGGCCTCTCCCGCTGCGGAGCACAGGCTCCGGACGCGCAGGCTCAGCGGCCATGGCTCACGGGCCCAGCCGCTCCGCGGCATGTGGGATCTTCCCAGACCGGGGCACGAACCCGTGTCCCCTGCATCGGCAGGCAGACTCTCAACCACTGCGCCACCGTGGAAGCCCTAAGCAGTTCTTTTAAGTAAAAATGCCCAGCCTGTCTTCATTGTGCTCTCTTTCTCTTATTTGAACACACACTCCTTCTCCAACTTAGCATCATGGTTTGTGGCAGGAGAGGTGTCCCCTTTCACAGTGTTTGTTCAGTTGATGACTGACCTCATGGTAGCCTGCTGAAGGCTTGGCATTCTTGTCATCGTCTAGATCTTTGCCATTCCAGGTGTAGAGTGACTGGTCTGGCAGACATCCAGCTGTGGTTGACCTGCCAGTCCTGGGCATTTTGTTGGCATCCACTGCTGGCATCTGCAGTTGATGAACTGATTTGTGATCTGCCCTTTGTTGGCTTGGCAAGGGTCGTGGTGACTGACTGCTGACTCAGCTTCCCCTTGGCTCGTGATGGCCGTAGACCCCACTGAAGCTCTGCGTGCCCTCCACCTTCTCCTGACTCAGGTGGTCTACCCTGGTCTCTGACCAGGGGGTCACCTGGCCCCTGCCAACTGAGTGCCATGACAAGTGACTTTCAGCTCAGGTCCATGTCACATGGGAGTTGAGGAAAGCTGAGGAGTTAAACTAAACCCTTGGACCACCCCACTCTGCCTTCTTAACTCGGTGGGGTGGGGCCCCCCAATGGTGGTTTTCTCCCAGAGCCTCAGACAAGGAGCTGGAAACAGCCCTTCTGTCTTCTGTTCTCCCTTCCTTAATAAGCATACCTCCACACCCTGCATAGAAGCCCGGAGCAGAGAGATTGCAGTGTGTGTCTGGCCATTTGCCTCTCCTCAGATGTTGCAGCAATATCCTCAGCATTTCTTCCACATTCGTATAAGCCAGTTTTAGAAACATATTGATGGTAAACAAGAGGTCGGTATACTTAGCATAAGATAGTGGAGTGTGTGAAGTTTTCCTTCCTTCCCTCTCCTTACTTTTACCTTTGGACCATTCTCTCCTTCAAGGGCATAACCTCCTGCCAAGTTTGATGGAAGTTCATACATAGCAAATACAGGCGATGGGTTATCTCAGGTGTCCTTTTGTTTTTTTGTGGTAGAGGTATTTCCACATCTTCTGTGAAAAGGTCGAGGAGGCCTATAGTGTCACTCTTACCGGCTGTCCCCAGAGGTGTCCCCTGAGTTCTCCAAGGCTCTATCCAGATCCCCTTGTTCACTTCCTTCCTTCAGATGCTCAGATGTTGCCTTGTTGTTAGAGAGGGTTTTTCTGACCACCCTATATAAAACAGCATCTTCACACTCTGCCCCTTTCACACTCTGTCCTGCTTACCCTGTGTAGTTTTTTAATAGCAGTTATCACCACCTGACATACTTTGGGTTTATTTATGTGTGCTTTCCCTGAATTTGTTCTTTGAAGCAAGAACTTCCCTCACTCTTGTTTCACCAATACCTAGAACAGTATTTGTTGAATTGAAGTTGAATGAAAAGTAGGATTAAGTTCACATGTTAGTTGCTGATCACTGCAGTACAGTCCCCGGTCCTCAGGAAACTTGGTTCTACTCAACACAGATAGACCCGACCCCACCCAGCACAGACTCTGTCCAGCTTCAGCATGTCTGTGTATTATTGGGGAACAAAAATAGACACTGTGTTAACTATTCAATAATATATATATATATTTTTTTGCGGTACGCGGGCCTCTCACCACTGTGGCCTCGCCTGTTGCGGAGCACAGGCTCCGGACGCGCAGGCCCAGCGGCCATGGCTCACGGGCTCAGCCGCTCCGCAGCACGAGGGATCCTCCCAGACCGGGGCACGAACCCGTGTCCCCTGCATCGGCAGGCGGACTCTCAACCACTGCACCATCAGGGAAGCCCCTCAATAATATTTTTATACTCTAGTTTTCGTGTGTCTTTTAAACGACTTTACAGAGAAATGCACTGTGTTCTAGGATGTCTTGACTTAAACCAAGTCTAAATTATACTTTATATTTATCCACTCAACAAATTGTCACTGAGTTTCTTGTCTTATGCCAGGGCTGTTCTAGGCACTGGGAATACAGTGGGTAGCAAGAATGATACAGCCCTTGCTCTCAAAGAACTTACATTCTGGTGGGGCAAGACAGGCAATAAGGAAATATATTTTTTAAAAACTTAATAAGATTTATTGTACTGTTATTATTGTACTATTTCTGTGAAGTTTTGTGCATTTTTGCAAATGAGAGTGTTTTTTAAAATTTGAAGAGGTTTTGTTTTTGCCTGTTGGTATTTTATTAGAACTTACTTAATAAGCCCTTGTTCATAAATCATCCTGCCAATTAATAACTTCACAGGGCTTTATCTTAAGCTCCTGTAAATAGAGTTGCAGCAGAACTGCTTTGGCCTGGAACCTAGGTTTGGGTTCTCATCTTGGCTGTACTTGAGTGTCTATGGGAAGCCAACTTATCCCACTGGGAAGTCAGCACAAACAGTGCTGTTTGTTCAAGAATCTCGTAATCATATAAACGTAAGTATCTGATCCTTTGGTAGCAGGCCTGCTTCCAGGCCTATCTGATCCTGAATGCTGTAGGAGATAAATCTGTAGTCTCTTCCTAAAAACATGGCTCAACTTTTGTCAGCACCCAGACTAGGTTCTTTTTCCTCTACTTCTGCACTCTCTCCCATGGGAGCAGTGTCATCTTATAAACGATTCTGATATCTTACACACAGTAGCTTCCTTTAGGACAATTTGATGTCCTCTTAGTTAACACCAGAAAATCCTCTTACTGCTGTAGCTCACATAGGGTGCCTGGATGCTCTTTTTCTCTCTGCTTAAGTGAGAGATACAGGTAACTGATACAATGACTTTGTATCAATGACTTTGCTTCACTTTCCAGGTGAGACCTGATCCCTTTCTCACAGGGGGATATGGCTTTACGTTCTGGGGCCCCTCGTACTAGGGGCCTGTTAATGTGACCATAACTTCAACAATACTGCAGAATTCCTACATTATAATCATATGCAGTATCAGGGAGATCTTTCTTCACTGTATTATCTAACTATGAACTGGTGAGTGTAACTTTCCAGTCTTTTGTGGGAAAGGATAGTTTATACATATTTGTATGCCCGTCTTCTAAAATAAACCTGGTTTACTCTGTCATCTAACAGACTGTGGACAATTGTATTGTAAATATCTCTTTCCCCTAATCTTCACTGTAAAATAGTGAGATTGATAACCCAAGCCATACATCAGTGAACCTTTCCTCATATACCTGGATCCTTGTTATTTTTCTCTTTAGAAATTATAAAAGATCTTTGGGGTTCCAAATTGTTTTCTGTACATTGGTATGTTGAATTATATTCTGAGAGTATCTGTGGGACGAATTATGAGAGTTAATTCTGTATTATAACTGTTGATTTGATACTTGTTCTAGTGCATGGAGGGTTAGAAGATTTAGATTTTAGTCTCACAAGTCTGTGGACTTGGGCAAGTTACTTAACTTTGGGGGGGCCATCATTTCCTCATCTGTAATGGGGGTTGTAATATTTATTCTGCTTATTTCCTCGTAGGGTTGTTGACTGTGGTTATGTGAAATTATGTATATATGAAAATATTAAACACAGGTTAAGATGGTAGTAGGAAATCTGAGGATAAATTCTTAGTTTGAAAAATACTGTGTAAAAGATGCCCTGAAAGGAGGAGAACTAATAATTTAGTGTTTACTGTGTTCCAGGCATTCCTTTTGAAAATACTTTATCATTTCGTGGTAGTGGTTACTGCTGGGGAAGAAGAGAGCAGAATGGCATCCGTTGAAACTATAATGTTTTATTTTGGGGAAGAAAACCTGAAACAAGAATGGCCAAATGTTAGAATTCAGAGTATCTAAATAATGAGTACATGGGTATTCATTGTGTTATTCTCTGAAAACTATGGAAATATTTCATAACATTTTAAAAATAAAACACTTTTCAACAAGATAAAATAAGTGTTTCAGTTGATATATTTCTGTATCTTGGAGAATCACATATAAATAGTAATGTCTAATATCAGTTTCATGAGTATGAAAGCAGGTTATTTGCATATGTAAATAGCTAATGTGCTTTTTTTGTGATCAAATTTTATTGTTATTTTTTATTTCCACAGGTTTATAAAGTTCTGGTTTCAGTGGGCAGGAGTGAGTGGTTTGTCTTCAGAAGATATGCGGAGTTCGATAAGCTTTACAACACTGTAAGTAACAGTCTACAAGATATTTATTTAAAACAAAACACCTGAGAAAACTGGAAAATGAGATTTATTTGATAATTAAATAATACTTATATATATCAGATAAGCAGAAAAGGGTAAGGGGTTCTTCAAAACATCCTGACTTTGGAATTCTTACCAAAAAGGGTGGAGAGAGGACTGTTGAGAAGTTTCAGATAAACTATTGAAGATATGAAAACTAAATATACAGCTTAAAATACATTTCAGTGTCATAGGAGATTAGAAATAAATCCTTTCTACCTACCTTTCTAATAATTGTTAATCATCATGCTCTTTGTGGTTAAATTGCCCAACTATAAGCTTTAGGTCTGAAAGTCTGTCATAAGCCTACCTACCTTCCATGGTTTCATTCTCTGTTAGAAATTAGTCTAAGGTTCCAGATTTTAAGTAGCTAACACAGCTGAAATGAATATTGACTTTCAAAAGCCTGACAGTTACCTGAGATCATTAGTTATTTAAATAACTAAAACCTGTTTTATATATTCATAGTTCAGATATTATTTTTCATCCAGTGTTTACAGTTACAGTTTCTACCATAGGAAGCTAGAGCACCATGGTCATTTTAACACATCAGGCCAGATCTTACACAGGGACCAGTGTTTGTGGAGAGCATTGCCGTTAAGGTTATGCATACGTAGGAGGCCAGAGGACACTGCCTTTGTTGGTCATTAGAGACCCCAGGTTACTGAGACAGCTCTGGGTTCCAAGCTTTGCTTCAGTTAAGAAAAAAAAGCAATTGGGCTTCAAATCACAAATTTAAATTTCTTCTGCTCTAACAATAAATAGCAATCTCCTCATGTTGTTATTTTTAAAATAGTAGATTATTAGGCATCCTCCAGAAAAAACTGTTTCATATTTTAAAAGTTAACTTTTTCAGTTTTCTTATCCCTGTCTCTTGATTTTAAAAATAGCGTTAGATGGATATATGTCTATGGGTTATCATTCGTAAAATATTTTAAATATGGGGGAAGGTAAGCATATCTCAGTTAAGAGGTAAATTACTTCCTAAATGGGCCAGAATGATTCAAATGTTATCTAGCTGCACAACTTCCTGTGTTTCCTTAAGTCATGAAAGTTAGGTGTTAATATTTGAGTATCTTTAGTTATAAAGGTAAAGTAGGAAAGTTTATTGGGGGCACTCCTCCCACATGATCACTTTAATTCTCTTTCCATCAAGCAACCCATGTTAAGCTTTTTGCAGAAAATTCTCCCTAATGTTAGTTGAGTCTTTACCATCCATCTCCCTCATTTTTCCTGTATTTCTCTTCCTTTTTTCATCTTTTTCTTATTTTCCCATTTTCTGTGTCTTCCTCTCTTTTTTATGTAACTCCTTCCAATTCTGCCTTTTGTGGTGAGGAGCTAAGAAAAAAACAGGGGAATGGTATCAGTTGTGTTCTTTGAAACTACAGAAGTGAAGTTAAACTTGGACTGGATTTCTCCAAGTTTGAAAACACAAATTCTTTCCCTATGCTCCTTTTAGAATAAAGAAAAAAGTGAAATTTCCAATCTGTAAAATGTTAACTGTCAGTTTAAATGTGTATTTATGACTGTAGTTTACATTTGGAAGCTTTTTATTAAAAGCTTGTTGAACACATACAGAAGTAGAGAGACTAATATAAATAGAGAAGATAATGTAATGTGCCATCCATCTCCAGCAATTACCGTACACGGCCATTCTTGTTTCATCTCTGTCCCTAACCAGCCCACTGAATTATGAAGCAAATTTCAGACATCATGTCTTTCCATTTGTAAATATTTCTGTATACATCTTTAAAAAGATAAAGATTCTTTAAAAAATATACATACAGTATCATTATCACATCTAAAAATAATTAACAATAATGCCTTAATGTCAAATACTTAATGTCATATAAACTGGTTGATAAGTCTGTGAAGTGTCTTTTGTTTTGTTTTGTTTTGTTTTTTTGGTACGCGGGCCTCTCACTGTTGTGGCCTCTCCCGTTGCGGGGCACAGGCTCCGGACGCGCAGGCTCAGTGGCCAGCCATGGCTCATGGGCCCAGCCACTCTGCGGCATGTGGGATCTTCCCGGACCGGGGCACGAACTTGTGTCCCCTGCATCAGCAGGCGGACTCTCAACCACTGCGCCACCAGGGAAGCCCTGAAGTGTCTTTCTTTTAACATTGCTATAAGTTTATTTTTTTGTTTAACTTTTTAAAAAATATTTTGTTGAAATATAGTTGATTTTATGACCTGTCTATTAATCACTGTTTTCCCCTCCACCTCTCTTTCCTTTTTTTTTTTTTTTTTTTTTACAATTTTTTGTTGAAAGAAACAGGGTCGTTCGTCTGCAGATTTTTCATTCTGAATTTTGCTGAGAGCATGCTCATGGTGTAGAGTGATTAATACATTCTCCTATTTGTATTTCCTGTCAGTGGAGGTATATATATAATGTGTGTGTGTTTGTGTATACATAGTGTATGTTTGGTTGTTGTTTCTAAAACATCTAAATTTACTAGAGGAATGCAAGGATTGGTAAGACTGTGTATGTGTGGTTTTTTGACATCAAGCTTACAGTAAAAATAAGCATTTACCCATTTTTATGGCTTTACTGCCCAAATTTAATTTCTTCAGGTTGAAGTTTTTCTTTCTCTGGGGATAAGCAAATCTGAGAAACAGTTATTAATAGGAGGAAGGCTAGAGCAGAGGGTATTGAAAGCAAAATTCATCAGCTTTCTCAGAAAACAATTGTCAGTGTGTTCACTTAGAGAGAACACAAACATCACATCTCCTGAGGTAACAAAACAGTGAGTAACATATTCAAAACCTATACTCCAGGTTCTAGTCTAAGCACTTAACATAGATGATTTTCTTTAAGCCTCACAACAAATCACTAAGGTAGGTGCGAAGATTATCCCCATTTTCCAACAAGAAAACTGAAGCTCAGAGATGTTAAGTAACTTATTCCAGGTCACAAAGATACTAAGTGTTTTATTGGGACAAAATGGGATTAGTCAGACTAATGGTATTTTATTGGTATAATTTAATATTGTACATTTGATCATGATATACTTAAAGGTATGTCTTATGGCGGATTTTTTTGAAAATCAGATTGTATTTTGTTTTGGTACGTGTATACCTGGAAGACCTATAAAATTAAGTTCATGTAATGTTATGTTTTCAATTCTAGTTAAGGAAACAATTTCCTGCTATGGCCCTGAAGATTCCTGCCAAGAGAATATTTGGTGATAATTTTGATCCAGGTAAGCAATAACTTCATAGACCAGCCATAAGTGATGGTTGAAGTTCGAAAAAGTAGTTAACATATTCATTGCAGTGTATAGTAGATAACGTTACAAAGCTAATGGATCTCATGCTCTATGAAAATAATGCCTCAGGAAGGTGCTTACTGTGTACCAGCCGTTGTTTTTAAACACTTTATATGTTTTAATTCATTCAGTCCTCACAACAACCCTTTGAGGTGGGTATTATTATCATCACCATTTTATAGGTAAGGAAACTGAGGCACAGGTTGACTGATTTGCCCAGGGTCACATACAGCTAGTAAAAGTCAGATTTGGAAGTTAAATTCAAGCAGTCTGGCTTCAGATAAATCTATTGATTATTAAGGATAATGGGCAGTACTTTTCTAACCATGAAACATTTACTAAATGTGTACTCTGTACACGGCACCCTGCAGGCCTCTGAATGGGATACCAAGAAAATGTCCTATTGTTCACCCTTGGGGAGCCTGATGACACATAGGATCTCAGAAATCTGGAGGCTGTATATATGCCTGAAGCCTCAACTTCAAACTTTTTTTTTTTTAACTAGAATCTAGAAGAAATTAACCCCGTACACAAATGGCGACCTATAGAGAGATAGAAGTCTCTATCCACCAGAAATTCTATGCTGTAAAGTCATCTGTTTATGCCACAGGTGGATCCTGACATGCTATCGAGTTTCCTCCCTCCCCACCATCTTACCTCCTAAACTAATTTGCTTGTAACCTTGTAACCCATCAGACCTGTGATTCCTTATGTAGGAGCTCTCAAATGGCTTATCTTGCTTCCTCTCTACAACCTATCCTTATACCATTCCTTTTCCTGCCAGACCTTTTCACTATACCTTGTGCAGTTCTGCCTGCGATGAACAAACTCCTTTATCCTCTGTCGTCTTATTTCTTTCACGTTCTTGCTGTAATTAAAACTGAGTTCCGCACCCCCAGGGTGCTGGAATCCCCTGTAACCCTCTCAGCTGGAGACTCTTTATTCTTTTACACTTTCTGAACCTCAGGATTGGAGAGGCTTCTCGTTTCCCCTGTTCTTTTTCACTTCCCCTATTTTATGTAGACTTTTTTTCTCTTGGGAGAATTTAGCACACTTTATTATTATTGCCAGTTTGTCTTATCGGGCTGTAGATTTTATGAAGGTAGATACTGTATCTTTTTTATTTAATTATAGTGCCTAATAAATATTAGATTCTCAATAAATGTTACTTGAATACATGAATCCATTAATAAAGAGACGATTGAGTTGGCACAGCAAAGCCAGTTACACATTCCATGGATTGATTCTATCGGCCAGTGGCTTTTGTATTCTTGTTCTCTTGTTTTGTTATTAGCTGTAGAACACTATTTTCCTAGTGAAATCTGATGCAGAAAAATGTAATGTGTAGAACAAATAAAAACGGAGCTGCTTTGTTGGTGTAGCAGTGAAGTATGTCTGTGGAGCATAGGTTGAAAAACATCGTGAGGACAACATGGGGGCCTTAGAGATATTTGAGCAAAGTGGCAACATGATGTGAAACCAACAGTGTATAATGTATAGTAGGCACAGCAGAGGGAACACGAGATAGAGACTGGGAGTCTGGTTAAGGGAATATTCCAGTAGTCCTCAAATTAGGTGATGAGAGCTGCAACTCAGGTGGAAATGGGGCTAAAAATTGAGCCATGTGTAGGAAATCTTTTAATGAAAAATCTGTAAGAAATCTTGGTGATTGCTTAGGTAAAGGAGACATATAGAGAAGAGAATCAGAGATAACTGAAGTGTCAGGCCTGGGTGAATGAGAGAATTAATTAATTTGAAGTGACAGAAAGACATTTAAGAGGATTCAAACTACATGTTAGTGATTAACATGAGGCTTGAACTTGGGTTAGAGTTCTGTGGACCCCTTAGTTAAACCCTAAGATCAGAATCATTTTATCCAGGGAAGGAGGCAGAGAGATAAAGACCTGCAGCATTGCTACTTCATGGTTCAAGGCAAAATACCAGACAGTGCCCTGTGGTATTTATGTTTGGTAGATTAATTATTTAATACTAAAAATTGATTTTTATTGAAGAACATTTTGAAATCAATCCTGAGCATGTTGTATATGACTTGGCAACAGTGAAGTAGACTATATGTTATAGATTTTTGGAAAGCCTTTCATTGGGGAGATCAAATCTAAGTCATACTCAACAAACCAAAGATTGGTAGGATGTTCATTTTATTAGGCTTTGGCCAAACAGACATTCTCATATTTTGCTGGTGGGAATACAAACCTTATGAAATTTGGTAATATTTAGCAAAACTATATATACATTTCCCTTTGACCAAGAAATCACATTTCTAGGAATCTATTCTAAAGATAAACTGCATCGGAAATGATGTATGTGTGTACAAGACTGTTTATTGTGATGCTGTTTTTCATAGCAAAAACTGGAAACAACTGAAACATCCTTCCAGTATTGGAATATGATACAGCTGTAAAAAGGAACGAAAAAGCTCATTGTGCATTACTGTGGAGTGATCTCCAGAATACCTGTTTAAGTGGAAAAAACAAGGTGTGGATGTGGACAGTGTATATTTTTTGTGTAGGAAAGGATGTGAAGATTCAAAAGGAAATAATGGAAGAATAAACCAAAAACTAAAAACTGATGACCTTAAGGAGGGAGAGGCCAACTGGAGACAACAGAGGTGGATGTTAGACCTCCCTGGATGAATCTTGTGCACAGCTTTGCATATTTTAAACAATTTAAAAACAAAAACAAATGCAACAATATTGAAGTCTCTAACAACTGAAAATAAACAAGGAAAAAATATAACTGTATTCTGATTGGTGGTGAAACACATGGAGAATAATTACTTTAAATGACTTTAAAACATGGAAACTCAGCTTTATATTCCTCATGGCAAAAAAAAAAAGTGTACAAAGAAATTTTATCCTGCATTCAATAGTCTCATTGATAATATAGAGTTATTTTGTAATTATGTTAATGTCATGAGAACCAAAATTTTAAGCAGAAGAGGAAAGAGATACAAATATAAAATCAAAGATTTTAAGTAAAAATTCCTGTAATTTTAAACTTGGGAATACAGTATGAAATCATGATTTATTTTTCTCTTTCTAAAACAATACATATTTCCCAGTGCTCTCCACTGGAAATGCCTGAAAACAATAACAAATAAGTAGCAGCAAACACCCTTAGCATCCAGGTTGTAATCTCTAAATACCATTTCCCCCTTAAAGGAACCACACTTCCATGGCAGTTCCAGGTGCTGGGCAAGAAATGTACAAGATGGTCCTAGGATATCTTGGCCTGAAAACAAAGAAGCTATACAAGAATACTGACGTTTTATCAAAAGGCCACAGGGGCCCAATTGATGGGGCTTTCACTGGCCAAAGATGGGACAGTTAGAGCGTGAAGAAAGAAATTGTCCTTTTAATTTAACCTCGTGTTTGACAGCTACCATATAGAGTTTTTCCATACATCTTTCTGAGTTCTTATGCTGCAGCTTCTAAGTCCATGCGTGTCATTTTCTTCTCTTTTTTTTTTCCACTTTATGTTGGTGGTTACCAACCTCTGTAAGATAAGTTTTACATACTTGAGGCAGATTTTAAGGGTTATTTCTGCCTATACTTTTCTAAGTTAAAATTTCATTTTGAATTTAAGGATCTTTCTGTAGAGTATACACAGAATTAGCTATACTTCTATATTCTAAATAGTTTAATATCAAACCTTTTGCTGATAGGATCTTGGAATCAATATATAAATTACATTTTTTTGGTAGTTTTAAAAACAAAACAAGATTATCTTTACTACTGAAAAATAAAATTACAAAGTAACAAAACAATTGAGTTAAATAAGGGATGGGGCATATGAAATTTGGAGACTGTGAATGCTAGAATGTGTAATCATTCTGTTTGGTATTTTTTTTATTCATTCACAAACATCAGTTAAGTACATTCCAAGACACTGTGTTAAGGGCTAAGTTAGAAAAAAATTTTTACAGGCATGATGCTAGCCTTCAATGACTTACATAGAAAATCACTTTTATTTCTCAATTTTAACTTCTGCTATTTGAAGAGAAATCGATTTATACAAAATAAAAACCTATTTTTAGCAGCAGAGTTTTGGTAATACTCAGCCAATTAATCACCATTTCCAGTTGCAAGGATTTCAGTATTTCTTGGTTTCGTTTGTTTTTTGTTTTTAAGTTAGCATGATTTCAGCCACCAGTGTCATAGTGTTAATTCTTATTTATTACCTGGTAGTACATGAGGAGTTGGACAAAGCAGAGTGTCTCCATGTTTTGTAGTGAGTCTGTTTAGAACCTAAAATAGGCATTTTTTGCAGCATTTTCTTTTGGGGAATATGTTACCTGCTTTATTTTATTTATTTATTTATTTATAATAAATTTATTTACTTATTTTTGGCTACGTTGGGTCTTCGTTGCTGCGCGCGTAGTTGCAGTGAGCCGGGGCTACTCTTTGTTGCGGTTCACGGGCTTCTCATTGCGGTGGCTTCTCTTGTTGCAGAGCACGGGCTCTGTGTGCACAGGCTTCAGTAGCTGTGGCACACGGGCTCAGTAGTTGTGGCTCGCGGGCTCTAGAGTGCAAGCTCAGTAGTTGTGGCGCACGGGCTTAGTTGCCCCGTGGCATGTGGGATCTTCCCGTACCAGGGCTCGAACCCATGTCCCCTGAATTGGCAGGAGGATTCTTAACCACTGTGCCACCAGGGAAGTCCTACCTGCTTTATTTTAATTTTATAATAATTGTATTTACAGATTTAAGAAATATATATTTGTAAGTATTCCTTATTGTATATCAAGAAACATGAATTAAGAAATAACTTCTTAATCAAAATTCACTATCTTGTGCTTGTCTATTCTTGTATAACTGTATTGATGATAATTACAGTCTGATATAAATAATCATAATAGTATTGTCTCTCCTAACAGATTTTATTAAACAGAGAAGAGCGGGACTGAATGAATTCATTCAGAACTTAGTTAGGCATCCAGAACTTTACAACCAGTAAGTAATTTTCATTGTGTTCTAAGGAGGCACTGAAACCCAACCTAAGACTATTGAATAAGCTACTGATCCAGGTTTTATACATTCTGTGGAATATTATTGTGCTGTATATTTTTGTGAAATCTTCCTCAAGAATTTTTCCTCTGGTATTCTTAATCTTCTTTTCTCTCCATCAACTCAAGGCCCTAGTTATTTTCTTTCTTCCTATTGTACTTGTATTATTTTTGTAGATTAAACTTGAAAGGAATTTGCACAGTTAAAACATTTTGCTAATTATTTGATGTTATATTTATTCGTGCATTGAGAAAGCATTTCGTATGTACCTCTGTGTGCATTGGGAATAAAAAGAGAAATTAGTGTTATCCTTACCTTCCAGAGGCATAGGCTTCCAGGTACGTGGGAGAAACAGGTGTAGAAACAAGCAATTAAAGCAAAGAAAGTTTTATGAAAAAAGTCTGGAAGACAACAGAGAAAAATGTGGCCAACTCTTCTTGGGGTGGGTGGGTGTCAAGGAAGGCTTCCTGGAACTTAAAGGATGTGCAGTCATTCAAGAAAAAAGCTAGGGAGAGCATTCTAGGCCAAGGGAGCAGTGCTTGTAACAGAGTCTACAAAGAGCCTGCAATTGTTCAGGATGCTCACGTATTAACATTTCACGATGACTGGAACACAGAGTAAGTTTACAGAAAGGAGATGAAGCTGAAGGAGTTGGCGAGGGCCAGGCACACTTGCTACCACTTCTTGTGTGACCTGGGTCAGCGTTCTCTCATCCCAGACAAGGCCTTCAGGCCTTCTCAGCACAACCTTCCAGGCAGCCACTTAACACGAGGGCGCTTTCCCAGCCCTATGTGTGTCTGGTAGGCCAGCAGCTCCTGTGAAGGCAGAAGGGTGGGTCATATCAGAAATACCTAGGAAGGTGTAGGTAGATCCATGGTTTGAGATGTATTTTCATTTTGAGTCTGGTAATTGGTTCATTGGTGTTCATTATGTTTATTGTGATTTGTTATGTGCGTGTATGTTACTTATATTGTTTAGTATGTATAAAGTATTAACATTCTAAGAAGAATAAAGAGGACCAAGGAGAATATCTGGGGAACGTTTCTGCAGCTCACCTGTCTGGGTAGATGTAAAGGCTGCCTGTGGACATTGATGCAGTCATGACACTTTTTAACAGTCTTTTCAGAATCACAACATTGAAGGACTGTATTTTTAGCAATTGTCCTCAGAACGATTATTACCATTTTATAGTTCTTTATAGTTTATAGAGGGCTTCTATCTTCTGAGCAGGTGCTCTGACCTTTTTTAACTTAATTTAATTTACTAAATTAGTAAAATACTGGAGCTGGACTTCCTGTGACCAAGGTCTTCTGCCCAGTGCTCTGGGTTTCATTTCCCCTGATGCTCACAGATAGGACGAGGGTCACGGGGAGGTCCAGCACCTGCTGTAGCTCTGGGATCAGCCCCCGCAAAGGGGAGCAGCCTACTTTCCACTCAGAGCCCCCAGCAGGTGGTGGAGGAGCACAAAATTGGGCAGGATCCTTGAACTCAGGGTTCCTGTGTCTGGTGTGTTCCTTAGCAGAGAGCCTGTTATTACTTGGCTCTTTGTATAATTATTTTTAAACATTATGTCTTTTCCCTAGGACAAATTCTATGTTATCTTCAGCTTAGATCTACCCTTCTAATGTTTAACTCTTGTTATATGCACTTGAGATTACTTCGAATTGGCATATTACTGGCTTGTTTGAAATTCGTACATTGAGAGCTTGAATATGTCTCATTCTTTGACAGAGCCTCACATAGAATAAGTGTGGAATAAATGGCGGTGGTGTTTATTATTTCTCCTGGTATTTTGAACAGTGTTACTCAGAACCTCTGACAGTATATGTTAAATTCTAAGTATTCATTTTGGATCTAGAAGTGTAGTATTATAAAGATGTTATATTTGGTATTGAAATTCAACTAAAACCAATTTGATTATTTTAACATCATACTATAAAATACACAATTTTTAAGTATACTACCCAATAGATTTTTACATACATATGCACCTTGTAACTACCACTATTCTGTTTAAGGTAGAGGACATTTTTCAGCACCCCAAGGTAAATAACCAATAGGTTTTTTTTTTCAACTTAATGTTTAACTGACATTTTCTTTTTAATAAAAAGTGATATTTCACATTTTCTGGATCTCATCTGTTAATGGAACTTTGTTAATTTTCACACTCTTCATTTGAACATCAAACTGTTTATAAAATAGTACAGATTTAAGAGAGTTAGAGGAGAAGCCAATCAGCAAGTGTATCTTGAACACCATCGTTGTGTCTATTCTTATTATGTGTGGGATATGTGCTTCAAAAATAGCTTTACAAAAAAAAAAAAAATAGCTTTACTTCAATAGAGAGAAGGTTATTTTTAAGATAACTTATTAAAATTGAACTTAAAATCATTTAAAAACTCAAACAAAATATTATTATTTCTCTGACCTTTGGATAGAAGAGGCTTTTCTGAGGATATTGGTAGTGAATGATGTATTACAAAGTAAAATAATGACACATTTGATTAATAAAAACTTTTGACCTCCAAAAATTACAAGTGAAATTAAAAACCAAAAATATAAAAAGTTTCCCATGATAAAGGACAGTAGATAAATATACTTAATAAAAGAGCTCATGCAGATAATACATTCCTAAGGCACCAAAAAAAAAAGACAAAACACATTAACAGTTTACAAAAGAGGAGATGCAAATGGCTGATTAATTACCAGAGAAGCTGAACATTTCTTTACTATTTAAGAAATAAAGGGCTTCCCTGGTGGCGCAGTGGTTGAGAGTCCGCCTGCCGATGCAGGGGACATGGGTTCGTGCCCCGGTCCGGGAGGATCCCACATGCCGCGGAGCGGCTGGGCCCGTGAGCCATGGCCGCTGGGCCCGTGCGTCCGAAGCCTGTGCTCCACAACGGGAGTGGCCACAACAGTGAGAGGCCGGCGTACCGCAAAAAAAAAAAAAAAAAAGAAATGCAGATGAAGCAAAAAACCTTATTTTAGCTTCATTGCATTATAACACATATAGAAAAGAACACAAATCATGATTGTACAGCTTAATGAATTATGAGAAAATGAATACATCTGAGTATCCCCCCTCTCCACCCCAGGCCAAGGAATAGAACATTGCCAGCACCCCTGCAGCCCCTCACATGCCTCTTCTCAATGTCTGTTCCTTCCCAAAGGTCATTACTCTCCTGATTTTTAGCAGCATAGATTAATGTGCCCTGTTTCTGAACTTTTTATAAATAGAATCATATATTACATGGTCTATATCTGGCTTGTTTTCAACAATTGAGAGTCACCAGTGTTATTGCATATAGCTATACAGTAGTTTGTTCATTTCCATTGCTGTATAATACCCCATTGCATGAATATACCACAATTCTGATCAACATTTGCGTTATTTCTGTTTTCTGGCTCTAATGAGTAATGTTGACATGAACATATCTTTTGCTGCACATGTGCAAGCATTTCTGATGTATCTTTGAGTAGAATTTTTGGTTATAGAATATGTATATGTTTAATCTTAGTGGATAATGCTAAATAGTTTCCCAAAGTGATTGTACCAATTTCCACTTCCACCATTGGTGTACGAGATCACATGGGTCACCTCACCAACACTTAGTATCATTGGTCTTTTCAATTTTAGCCATTCTGGTGAGTGGGTAGTGGTATCTTATTGTTGCTTTAATTTGCATTTCACTAATTACTAATATAATTGAGTTCCGTCTCTTTAAAATACTATTTTTCACTTACCAGACTATGAGACATGCTAATATAAACTAACATTTAATCAAGGCTGGAGAAAGTCTTCAGGATGTTCATGTATTGCTAGGAGAGTAGAAATTGGTACAGCCTCTCTGAAAATTAGCTTAACAAACTACTTAAAGCCTAAAAATGGTTTATAGTTCAGAGCAAATACTTTTCTTTTTAAAAATCTGTAGTGAAAATCGTAAATGCAGTTCCAGTGTTGTGCACAGTGATTGTCACTTGCAGCATTATTTATAGTAGTGAAAGCTGTACAGTCAAAAGTTGGAAGCCATATATATATTATATATATATATATATAAAATATATATATGTAAAAAGTACATATATATATCCTAAAGTGAAAGAACCACTGAGTAACTTTTAGTGTGTCCTAATACAGCATCATACATCTATCAAAAGTGATTGCTAACAAAGAATTTTTAACCACATGGCAAAGACCTTTTGATGTATTGAATACATTGTATTTTTAGGTGAAAAACAGTAAAATAAAATATTTAAAATATAGCATGATCTTAACTGTGCAGAGAAAAAACAAATATAGTAGGGGTGTTAAGAATGAAGAGTCCCACCTTTAATTTTTTTTTTGAAATAAAATGCACATAACATAAAATTCACCATTTTATCTATTTTTGAAGTGTACAATTCAGTGGTTTTTAGTATACTTGCAATGCTGTACAACCACATCACTATCTTATTCTATCACCCAAGTCTAAGCTAATATTAACATCAACCCAAAAAGAAACTATATTTTCTAATTTCCCCTTTCCCTCAACCCTTGGCAACCACTAATCTACTTTCTATTTTTATGGATTTGCCTGTTATGGGGATTTCATACAAATGGAATCATACAGTTTTAAATCTTCCTTTGTTCATTTAGCATAAAGTTTTTGAAGTTCATTCATATTGTAGCATGTATCAGTACTTCATTTGTTTTCATAGTTGAATAATATTCCATTATGTGGATATGCCACATTTTGTTTGTCCATTCATCCACTTTTTGACTATTATAAATAATGCTGCTATGAATGTGTGTGTGTGTGAGCTTTTGTGTGCCCATATGTTTTTATTTCTTTTGGATATATACTGAAGAGTGGAATTGCTGGGCCATACAGTAACTGTGTATAGCTTTTCAAAGAACCACCTGTTTTCTACACTGGCTGTACCATTTTACATTCCCACAAGCCCCTCCCCTTTTTAAAAACTATTCATCTTCCTGAATTTCTTACAATGTATATTATTTGTATTTAATTATTAAGAACAATTTTGGAAATCTTGCCATTTGTGACAACGTGGATGGACATTTACGGCATTGTGCTAAGTGAAATAAGTCAGAGGAAGACAAGTACTGCATGAACTCACTTATATGTGAAATCTTAAACCCAGATTCATAATCATTGATACAAAGAACAGATTGGTGGTTGCCAGAGGTTGGGGGGTAGGCGAAATGGGTGAAGGTGGTCAAAAGGTATAAACTTTCAGTTATAAAATAAGTCATCAGTTGTAATGTGCAGCATGGGGACTGTGGTAGCGTATTTGAATGTAGCTAAGAGAGTAGATTAAAAGTTCTCATCACACACAAAAAGTGTGTAACTGTGTGGTGATGGATGTTAACTAGACTTACTGTGGTCATCGTTTCGCAATGTATACAAGTATAGAAGCATTGTGTCGTACACCTGGAACTGATATAGTGTTATATGTCAATTATATCTCGTTTTTTTTAACCATTTTTTAAAATTGAAGTATAGTTAATTTACACTGTTGTATTAGTTTCAGGTATACAGCAAAGTGGTTCACTTACACATATATATATTCTTTTTCAGATTCTTTCCCATTATAGGTTATTACAGGATATTGACTATATAGTTCCTTGTGCTATACAGTAGGTCCTTGTTGTTTATTTTATATATAGTGGTGTGTATATGTTAATCCCAAACAGTATGGAAGTGTCTTAAAAATAGAGCTACCATATGATCTTGCAGTCCCAATCCTGGGCATATATCTGGAGAAAACTCTAATTCAAAAAGATACATGCACCCCAGTGTTCATAGCGGCACTATTTACAATACCAAGACATGGAAGCAACCTAAATGTCCATGGACAGATGAATGGATAAAGAAGATGTGAGGTATATATAATAGAATATTATTTGTCCATAAAAAAGGATGAAATAATGCCACTTGCAGCAACATGGATGGACCTAGACATTATCATATTAAGTGAAGTAAGTCAGACTGAGAAAGACAAATATCATGATATAATTTATATGTGGAATCTAAATAAAATGATACAAATAAAATTATTTGGAAAACAGAAATAGACTCACAGACATAGAAAACAAACTTATGGTTACCAAAGGGGATAGCAGCAGGGCAGGGGGCAGGGGAAGGATAAATTCGGATTTGGGGATTAACACATCTCAACTTCTAAAAAAGAAAAAAAAAGAACAATTTGGGAGGAGGTACCGCAGATACAGAGATTTACTCATTCCTCAGGATTGTCATTAGTCCATGCAAGGCCCCTCTTTTATTTTAGTCCATTTTTTTCCTCTTCATACCCATTTCTTCATCCCCACTGGTGATGCCCACTTCAACATGTTTGTTATATGTCTTTGGTTATCTATTTATCGACTTGCTTTGTGTCTGTGAGTGTTTATATATACACGTAAATGGTGGTGTGCTGTGGTTCCTTGTTTCTGATCGCTGACTGCTGTTCTCTGCAGGCAGTTACCATAGCTTGCTTACTCATTTCCCTAGTGGTAGATGGCTGTTTTGCTTCTGATTCAGAGCTATAGAGAATATTGCAGTGAGTATCCTAGTTACATGTCTTTCACTGAACCTGTACATAATTTTTTTGTGTGTGTGGTTTATTCTTAGAACTGAAATTTCTGGCCTCAGGGAAAATGCATACTAAGTTTAACCAAATATTGCCAAATTGCTTTTCAGAAAAGTTGCCTCATTTTACATTCTCACCAGCAATACATGAGGGTGTTCCTTTCCCTGTATCCCTACCAACTTTTGGTATTATGTGTCTTTCTAAATTTTGCTGGCTAGTGAACATAAAGTAATTTCTCATTGTTGTTTTAATTTTTTTGTGTTTGATTATTAATGAAGTTAGGCATCTTCATAAATTTCCTTACCATTTGGGTTTTCTATTCTGTGAACTGACTGTTGATACCTTTGCCCATTTGTTTATTGGATTCCCTATTTTTAAACTTAATTTGCTTATTCCTTTTATAATAATGATTATTAATGGATTTTGTTTGACTTTCTTACTGTAAATGCTGCTATAGTTACTTTTATTTTCATGTTAAAAGGGAGAAAAGCTGTAGAAATGCAAAGTCATAATAAAGTTAATTTTTGTTTTTAGTCCAGATGTCAGAGCATTCCTTCAAATGGACAGTCCAAAACATCAGTCAGATCCATCTGAAGATGAGGATGAAAGAAGTACTCAGAAGGTAGTAAGAGGAATTGTATTTTTTAACAGAAAAAAATACCATTCCCCAGAGATGAAATTATTGGCAACTTTAGGACCCCATTTACTTAAAACAAAGTAATTTCATCCATTGTAGATTTTCTACTCTGTAGAGTACATAAAAACAAATGTGTATACCTCTTACTTATCACTATTTCTTATAAAATTGATAAAATGAGTACTTTTTATAATAAAAAGTAATACATGTTAATTAAAGAAAAATTTGAGAATAATTTAGAAGTATTACCCATATTATCAGCAACCAGACCTAGTAATTTTTAACGTTTTAGTGATTTTCTTTCTTATCTTCTCTAATATGTGGAAATTTTTTAAATTACCTAACTTTAATTATACAATATATAAAGTTTTGTGTTCTGCTTTCTTTGCTTTACATCTCACTTTTTGATCATCATATATCTTCATCATGATTATCACCATTGCAACTGTTGTTTTGAATTTTGGCCAGCAGGAAAGGCCTTTTCAACCAGAATATTACATACCTCTTCCTCTGCATTGTCAGGTCTTGAGATGTAGAGCAATCAGTATACATGGGTTGGTTGGTATCAACTAACTTTTATTGCTGTAGTTATATGTACATAATCAATACGTTTTCCGAAAAGAATAGGATATTCTTGTTTTTTTAATTAATTGTGATAAATATCGTAAGCTTGTGCCTTCTTATGAAGATATTTTCAACATTTACTTTAGAAAGTTATGTTAGAAAGGTAAATTATAATAACTTAACTCAGGATTATTATGTAGCAATTAAAAGTATAATTACAAGTATTATATAAATATGATAATACCTTTATAATTTAAAATTGACTAATACTATTGTTAAATATATACATGAAAATCAGAGATGTACGTTTTTATCTTTATAATGTCTTTTAATTTTGTCATGATTCTGTTTTTGTGATTTAAAAGGTAATGTCATGAGTTGAAACATTACTGTCCCACAGCTAAAAATCTTCATTTGAAAAATAGATGTGACTACTGGAAAGTAGTAGTTTTCTTTCTCTGATGCTCTAAGAGGATTCTCAGTTAAGAGAACAGATTTAACTCTTATGTCTGTGACATGGTTGCTCTTAGGACAATAAAAGGATATTTTAATTTTATATCTGTGCAGTCGATCAAAAGAGAAACCACAAGCTGGGAAAACATGTAACAAAGTATAAGAAGGAATAATGTCTATGTAAAAAAAGCTCATACATATGGATTTTTGAAAAGAATGATATTTAGGACCCTAGTAGATAAAAGGAAAAGGGACATGAAGAAATACTCTTAGTAAACAGATATATGGGAAAATATTCAACCTTGATGCCAGTAGCAAATGAAAGTTTTAAATGAGAGGTTTTTTAATCTGCCAAATTAACAAAAATGTAAAGTAAATAAAATACGCCAGAACTAATAAGGGTAAGGTAAAATGGGCATCCTTGGGCATTACTGGTGTTAAAATTTATGCAACTCTTTTGGAAAGCAATTTGGCAACATGTATCAAGCATGAAAGTAATTCATGTCACTTAGGAGTTGATGCAAATGAAATAACCCTTCACAGAAAAGAACAAAGATGTTCATTTTAGTGTGATTTATAATGAAAAGTTAGAATCAGTTTGAATAGTCATCAGTCAAATAGTGGTTGTCCCTATATATTGTACATTTAAAAAATATTTCTAAAGATGATAATATTTAAAGTTTTGACATACCATTAAATGAAATCAGGGTTTAAAACTTTTTATGCAAACTTACACAGTGTGATCACAGTTTTTCGAAGTTATGCAAAGACTATATGAAAGTACTATAAATATTTGTAAATCGTCTGTTGGTAAGGTTATGGATTTTTAAAAACATCTTAATACTATTCAATAAATATTTTAAAGAGTAAAATTTATGTAACCGTGATTTTCCATGTTTTGTTTGTTAATCACGTAGAGAGTATGTAGGTTTAGATCATGTAAAGAATGTCTTGCCTTGCTGTAGGAGAATGGTTTTTGAAGAAAGAACCAGACTAAGAGAAATTCCTGGGTTCTGGCTCCTCTTCTCCCACTGTTGACTTTCAATCTAAATTTTGTTTCTCGTTTCATCCATAAAATCTGGAACTTAGACTAGGATCTTTTCCTGTTTTAAAATACTGATTAAAAAAAACCTTTTCAAAAAAAAGAAAGAGCTATATTTCATCTTACAGTTATAACTATTTTATTATTTTTTAAATTAAAATTTCTAGGAACTGCATCAGTTTTATTTATTTTTTCTTCCAGTTTTAATGAGATATAATTGACATACATCACTGGTATAAGTTTAGGGTGTACAGCATTATGATCTGACTTACATACATCATGCAGTAATCACCACAGTAAGTTTAGTGAATATCTATTGATATCATCTCATATAGATACAAAATTAAATAGAAAAAAATGTTTTTCCTGTGATGAGAACTCTTAGGATTTATTCTCTTAACAACTTTCATATATAACATACACAGTGTAATTATATCTATCATGTTGTACATTACATCCCTAGTACTTATTTTCTTATAACTGGAAGTTTGTACCATTTGACTGCTTTCATCCAGTTCCTTCACTCCCCGCACCCCAGTTGTAACTTTTTTTTTTTTTTTTTTTTTTTTTTTTTGCTGTACACGGGCCTCTCACTGTTGTGGCCTCTCCCGTTGCAGAGCACAGGCTCCGGACGCGCAGGCTCAGCGGCCATGGCTCACGGGCCCAGCCACTCCGCGGCATGTGGGATCTTCCTGGACTGGGGCACGAACCCATGTCCCCTGCATTGGCAGGCGGACTCTCAACCACTGCGCCACCAGGGAAGCCCCAGTTGTAACTATTTATTAAGGACTTCTGAGTGGATAATCAAATGAATTTAATAGCTGGAAAATACCTTGGAAGGCATCTGGACCTTCTTACTTATAGAGAAAAAAACAGAGGCCAAGAGAAGTCAAGAAACTTATTCTCTTGATAGTGTTCATTCTGTTAAGAAATATACCTCAACTTCAGTTTAGTGATTAGATGTAATCTTTAAAAATAATAGGTAGAGGGGCTTCCCTGGTGGCGCAGGGGTTGAGTCCGCCTGCCGATGCAGGGGACACGGGTTCATGCCCCGGTCCGGGAAGATCGCACATGCCGCGGAGCGGCTGGGCGTGTGAGCTATGGCCGCTGAGCCTGCGCGTCCGGAGCCTGTGCTCCGCAACGGGAGAGGCCACAACAGTGAGAGGCCCGCGGTATAATAATAGGTAGAGTAAAAAGTTATCTAATTACATACCTCAGAAATTTTCATTATTTCAGAAATGTGCTCCATTAGAAAAACTGTTGCCAAGTAATAAAATCTTATTACATTTTAATGTAATGCAGGGGACAGGTTATCCTTGTTATTGTTTAATCCACACTTATTTACTTCACTTTCTTCATCTTATAGAAAAGTTCATTGAATAGAAAAATGATACAGTTCTCTGCACATTCATTAAAAGAATAAGTGTATTGAAATTACAACTTAGTTTGATTACATTATCAGACTGTATAGAATACTATAATATTTAAACATAATCATGATATATATAAGTCAAATCATTATGCTATACATCTTAAACTTATACAGTTCTATATGTCAGTTATATAATATCTCAGAAAAACTGGGGAGCAGGGGGAGATTACTTCATGTTAAAACTATGCTACAACAGGACAAATCTCATCTAATGAACCGGAGTGTTTATATATTTTTTTTGTCTTGAGCTAGACTGTTATGATTCCTTTTATTTCTGTCTTTTGTGGATTAAAATTGTATTAAATGAAGATTTTTCATGTAAAGGTGTCAGTAAGAAATATATTTGATTTGTCACTAAAACGTTGGTGCCAGTGTTGTTACTTCATACGAAATATACTTTAGATCTTTTGCCCTTTATTTAAAAAAAAACTTGTATTCTGGAGATTGTCTATAAGTTACAAATGAATTTAAGTGGGAATATATATGACATATGTCTCTAATAAGAAATTGCTTAGGTAAAATTTGTTGATTCTGATGAACTTAAAGAGATATTTTTAAAAGCTTACTTCATATCTATAGCTTATATGAAGTATAATTATATAGAGCTCTAGTAAAAGTGTACATATTTGAGACATCTCTGATTTAATTCTCTGAATGTATAAAGAATTTCATAGTGAATTTATGTGCAGAAGAATTCACTTACACTTGGCTTTTGTGAGAAGTGCTCACTGTAGAAGGATCACTAGATTAATCTTTTGGGATTTTGAGTTAAATTTCTAGTTGATTATTAGTGAGCTAGAATTTTAATTAGTTAAATTGCTTTATGGTATACTAGGTGAGTAAAGATTTGCTTCTATGTTAATAACAGGGATTAAATTTACTTTGTTAACTGTTGTAAGGAGAAAAGCCTATCTAAAAATTTGATACTATCACAATGGTGGAATTAGGAAGAAAAGCACTCCTGGTTTTATGTATTTGCTTTAGAAATAAGTTTACTTCCTCTCAAATTAAAACTTTAATCCAGCATTTGCAGTCTTAATCATCATCATACTATCATTTCCTATCTTTAATAATAGCTTATTAAAAATATTTGAAAATTTAAAAACAAAAGCTATTTTTAACCAATTTTTTTTAATGTAAAAAATGATTCCTCGGGCTTCCCTGGTGGTGCGGTGGTTGAGAGTCCGCCTGCCGATGCAGGGGACACGGGTTCGTGCCCCGATCTGGGAGGATCCCACATGCCGCGGAGCGGCTGGGCCCGTGAGCCATGGCCGCTGAGCCTGCGCGTCCGGAGCCTGTGCTCTGCAACGGGAGAGGCCACAGCAGTGAGAGGCCCACGTACCGCAAAAAAAAAAAAAAAAAAAAAAGTAAAAAAAAAAAAAAAGATTCCTCTTCAATTGTGGTTTCAATGCCCAGCTCTTCCAAAGAGCTTTCCTCAGTTTACTTCATTCATTTGCCAACTTTGACTTTGATTTCTGCCTTACATTTTTCCTTACAACTGCTTTTGAAATTTATCATTAAAATGATTATGTTTATATTGATTGTGTATCTTTCCAAAAGTCTGTACATTTATTAAGCATTAGGGCTTTAGGTTTCTTTAATATGACAAATATCTGTGGTATGGTTATGTGTATTTTATTTAAAAAATATCCATTAACCGATAACTTAAGACGCTCCAGTAAGAATGTTAAATTATTATTATTTTTTTTCCATCCCAACAGCTACACTCTACCTCACAGAACATTAACCTGGGACCATCTGGAAATCCTCAGTAGGTTTAATTTGTTTCAAACAATCTCACTGGATTTGAGGAAGATTTTTTGCAAATGTGCAGATGTACATAATTATACCAGTTTAACTGGAAGCCTGTGAAATAGAACTATAGTTACAGTGAATATAATACTGTCGTACGCTTGCCTAATTTACTGCTCTAGCTTCTCCTTGTTTTAGTAGAGCTCTGAGGAGTTTTTAATCCACAGATTGTTGAATTGGGTTCGGCTGTTTTGCCACTGTTACTTTCCTGGTGTGTGTGTGGGGACCATAAGTCCTGGGAGGTACCTGGGAAAATACTCTGGCAAAAGTATCCGTGGAGGCCAAATTGATATTCTCTTGGTGCTCAGTGTCACAACTCCAACCCTAGTTGTTAGTCAGCTTGTTCCAGAGGAGTCTTGATGGAAATTAGCATATGAAAGGCTATTAAATTTTCTTTATCCAGTTTCTCCCATAGTCCCAGATTTACTTGAGCAGAGGGGAAACATTTTGAGGGGTGACAAATGTGGACTTCATCTTAAGGTCAACTCCAGCAGTTCACTGGAATACAAAGAAGGAGTCCAAGGCTACTTCTTGGCTCAGTTTGAGGAGTGCCCTGACAGATGAGTGATAACTGCCGTGGGCTGGAAGAGGAATGTATTGTTGCTATCCTTACTTGTAATTATCCTTATAGGCTTATTGGATTAATTCTGAAGTATTCTATCTTTTATCACAGGACACTGTGCTTCCCCTTACCCTTTTGGTCCACTTAGAGAGTGAGTATAGACAGGAGAAATGGTAAAGGAGACTAAGAAAGAATAATTAGTAAGGTAGGAAAACCAGGAATGTGGTGTCACAAAAGCAGGTGAAGAAAGGGAGTAAATAACTCTGTTGATGTTGCTGATGGGGCAGGTAAGATGAAGATTGAGAATGGACCCCTGATAGGTCATTGGTGACCTCTGTGAGCAGTTTCAGTGGTGCGGTGGGGAGAAGATTGACCGGAAAGGGTTCAGGAGAGAAATATAGGAGGGGACATAGGAGGTATAGGAGGTATCGACAGTGATTTTAGACAACTTACTTGATGGGTTTGCTGCAAAGGACAGCAAAGAAACGAGATGGTAACTGGAAGAGGAAATTTGGTTTTGAGCATCTTTTCTATCATTATTGCATTGAGCTTGTCAGGCAGCACAAAATGGAAGTTTGCTTTCAATTAGGGTTCATCACCAACAGTTAACAGTGGGCCTTGGGTATGGCCTCGGTTGGCCTGTTTACTGCTTGAGGGATTTGCATGTTTTTTCACTATATGTTCGTTCAAAAAATTATTTCAGTATTTCAGCATATCATTAAAGAACAGAATAACTAGTCCAAAGAGCAGGTTGTTGAAGAAGAAAAACATCTAAGCTTAGTTAAGTATTTATCTCCCTAATCTTGACCTGTTATTATTTAACCCAGACCTGGTGTTACGCTTATGTTTGAATTGACTATTTCTTGCAGTAATGAATTGAAGGACGTTTAAAATCTAAATGGAGTCATTTCACTCTCCCTAGTACAACTTAGGAATTCATACCACGTTAAAGAAAACAGCTCTTGTGGCTACTTAAGTTCATCTTTCTGCAGCCACGTGCTTTTGCCTGTATACAGCCAATGCTGTTTTTACCTGAGGTGCAAATAAATAACCTTCTGCCTTCTGGACTGCTGGCTTTCCTACATTACCATCTATGAGAATAAGTAGAGAGTTCTTTAATCTTTAACATACAAGTGATATGTATGCAAAACACTGTGATGACTTTTTTCTCCGTCAGAAAATCTTCTTAGTGATTTTACTAGGTATTCTAGCTAGTAACTTCCTTTTCAGAATAATTACCAGACTACTTAGTCCTTGCAATGTGTCACTAATTTATATAGTTACTCAGTTTCCTCATTAAGAGCATTGGTGAGGTTTATGGTTAATAAAAGTGGTTTGCTACCCTGAGTTCAAAACGATAGAGAAATGATAGATAGATAGATAGATAGATAGATAGATAGATAGAAAGAAAGAAAGATCTTTTTCTCCCAAAGAGACTATTATTGAAGTCCTTCTTAAGCCAAACTTAACAAGGCTTAAATAAAATTATAAAATGTCTTATCTAATCAGAAAGTAGATATTATTACTGTTCATTATTACCTATTTTATATCAAAGATGAGATACTACCACTGTGAAAGCTGGAGTTATCATGCTGACGTGTACCCAAGATTTGCCTATTAAAGAGTGAGGCGCTAAAAAATGTTGAAAAGTTAACATCTTTCCATTTCTAGGAGGCTAATTCTTGTCATTGTTCATTTATTTCAGTGCTAAACCAACAGACTTTGATTTCTTAAAAGTTATTGGAAAAGGCAGCTTTGGCAAGGTAAGAGTGTTTTTATTTTTTCATTCAGTAAGTAAGTACTTAAGGAATGTATGCTTTATACATGCAAGACCACGGGGCTTGTTGGTATGCAGGCTATGGAATTAAGATGCTTTCTCTACCTTCAGAGTACTGACAGAATAATTCAGGATACTAAGCATCTACTCAAATTATAACCCAAAATTTATTTGTTGAATAAGTATTTTGTTGAGCTCCTATGTGGCAAACACTGTTCTGGGGCCTAGTTAGATAGTACTGAACAAAAATAACATGGTTAATACCTTTGTGATGCTCACAACCTAGTGGGGGAAATAGTCAATTAAAAGTTATGCAGTCAAGTAAATAATTACACGTAGCAATGGAGCTACGAAGGAAATGAAGACTAGAGTCAAGAGACAGAGGAAAATAGTCAGTGGGAGGAAAATCCCTATTTAGATGAATTGGTCAAGGATGGCTTCTTTGAAGAGGTGCTATTTAAGTTGAGGCCGGAAAGACAACAGTGAGCAGCTGTGTAAATAGCAGTTGGAGAAGGAAAGGGAGGTTTGAGGACGCTGTCTCCCTTCATGCAGTGAATGTCAGATGAAGCACGTAGCTTGACAGTGTGACCGTACCAAGCAAGAAGAATCCCTAAGGGCAGAGGCATCATAGATGGAGTTGTCAGAATCATCAAATATATTTAAGTTCTTTTTTGCATTATACTTCAATCTGTAGTAAAAATAAATATGTACGTGTTTAATTATAGTGTGCTGTATTCATAGCTTTCAGTATATCTAGATGTAGTTTTTTTTTTCTGAGTTCCCTAGAGACCAGAAACTGCGACCATAAAATTACACCCATGTGTGTTCATTAATTCAGCAAATGTATATTTGCCACCTGCTACATGCTGGGCGTTGTGCTAATAATATAAGCAATAGAAAGTTCGAAATAGATCTTGCTCTCAAAATGCTCACAGTCTGTTGGAATGTTAGAGATAGTCTGTTGTTAAAAACAAAAAGCATTAATCTTTTGGAAACTTCATGTTTAGATCTAGAGTCTACTAGAAATTGGTTCTTGCTTATAATGTGAGGTGTAGGGTCGAGTTCATTTTTTTCCCTATGGATGTTCAACTGATCCCACGCAGTTTATTGAAAAGGCTGTTCTTTCCCTACTGCTCTGCATGGTAAACTTCATCATATATCCAGTGTCTATATGCGTGGATCTGTTTCTAGATTTTGTTTTATATTTCTGTTTCTAGATTTTATATTTTGTTTCATTAATCTATTTGTGTATCCTTGCATGAGTACCACATTGTCTTGAAAATGTAGCTTGATTTCCAACAGAACAAGTCTTCCCCTCCTTGTTCCTCTTCAAGAGACTATTCTTAGCTCTTTGCATATCAATATTAAATTTTAGAATTAGCATGGCAAGTTCCATAAGACTCTGTTGGATTTTGATTGGGATCGCATTGAATCTTTAGATCAATTTGCAGAGAATTGTCATCTTAACAATATCAAGTCTTCCAGTCTGTGACCATGGCATATCCCTTTGTTAATTTAATTCATCTTTAACTTTTCTCAATAATGTTTTATACTGTTCTTTGTAGAGTTTTGACACATCTTTAATTCGATTTGTTCCTGTGTGTTTCATTTTTTATGCTGTGAAAACTGGTGTTAAATACTGAAGCTGAATATATGCATTACCTGTGACACATTGGTTCTCCTCCAAGCTATGTAGCCACCAGTAATTCAAGCACATATGTGCTAGGAAAGGCGTGTGCCAGAATGTTCGTAAGCATCGTTGTTCATAATCTAAGTGTCAGGGAGAGAGTGGATAAATTGTGTGTGGTATGTCTGTGGAATGCAGTACTCTGCACAGTGATGAAAATATGAAGACTGTGCTGCATGCCACACGTGAACGCACATTACATAATTTAGAGTGAAAAAAATCAAGCAGAGACCACTTTGTCTATGTGATCCTAATTACATAAAATTCAAAAACAGGCAAAACCTAACCTGTGTTATTGCAAATGGAAATAGTGGTTACCTTTGAGGAAGAACAGGGATGGATAGTTTCTGGAATGGGGCAAATGGGAGGCTTCAGGCTACTGACAGTGTTTGGTTTTGTTTTAACCTGGAAGTGGTTACATAATGTGTCCATTTTGGAATAATTTATCGAGCTGTAATGTTTACGAGTTTTTCTATATACGTGTTTAATAAAAATTTTAAATCTTGCAAAATGGTTGGAAACCAACAAAGTACAATAAAACAAAGAAAAGCAGAATACAGAAAAGAAGGAAAAGCAAGGAGAACTACAGATTCACAATGTATTTGAAAAATAGAAAAATATACATGATAAAGTAAAATAAATAATGGAAATCTCATATTTATTCTAAGCTTTTCTACAAAGGGTGGTCTTGGTTCCACTTTCCATTTGCCCATCTGTTTCTTAACCACCTATTTTCCACATCTACCAATCTGCTGAAAAAATGTCTACCCTTCAGTGTACCTCCTAATGGCCACATTCTTTGAATTATTTTCTTAGAATATACTTAAAGATGAACCAATCAAAGTAGAGAAGTGAAGTTCAGGGGGTTGGGGACCTGTCGAGAAAAGAAAAAATGTAAGAAGGAAGGAACATTCAACAGAGTCAAATATTGTAAAAAACAAAAGCTTGAGAAATGAGAAAGATGCCAGCAATTGAACTCAGGACATTTTCACCCTGAAGATGTTTTGACTCCTTTTTTATGAATAACAAACATTTTAATTGATAGACTTTATTTTTTAGAACCTTTTTAGATTTACAAAAAAAAAAAATAGAGTAAAGAGAAAGTTCAGAGAATTTCCAAGCCATCAGTTTGCTCTATTTAGTAACACGTTAGTATGGTACATTTGTTCCAGCCAGTGAGCCAATATTGATCCATTATTATGAACTAAAGCCCATCATTTATGCAGATTTCCTTGGTTTTTACCTAATGTCCTTTTTTTGGTCCCATTCAGGACACCACATTACATTTAGTTGTCATGTCTCCTTAGGCTCCTCTTGGCTATGACAATTTCTCAGACTTTGCTTGTTTTTGAGGGCCTTGATGGTTTTGAGAAGCACTGGTTAGGTATATTGTGTATCTCTTTTGGAATTTGCCTGGTGTTTTTCTCATGATTAGACTGTGGTTACAGGTTTTAGTGAGGAAGACCACAGATGTACTCAAAAGTAATGCCCAGCATTGTCACTAGTGGCAGATCATCTCAAAACGTTTTAGAATATATCATCTAATAGTTACACAACTTGTAGGGTGTCTTGAATCCCTTAAAATTTGTTTGTAAACCTTTGAGTATGTCTGCCTTTTTTTCTGGGGCAAGATCTTCTAAGTTTCTTCAAATCCATGAAGTGTCTGCATGCACCCCAGCCCATTATAGAATCTCAGCTATACATGGTGCTTCTTGCTCTGAGTGCTTCTAAATTTGAAACCTGTAAGAGAAACCCAAATGTTAAAACAAAAATACATTTTGATCACCTAGAAACCATTTTCCTCTCCTTTTTTTATGTAGACATGAAATTTATAGCCTCAGTATTTTCTAAAGACACTCTTCAGGACTCAGGGCTAGCATGCATGCGTGCGCACACGCGCGCGCGCACACACACACACACACACAGTTCTCAAGCAGTATAGATTTTGACACTTAAATTTGGTAAAAACCTCAAACATTAGCACATTAAGTGACAAAGAAATGATGCCTGGCCATTTAAATCATCAACACTTTTTGGTTTTATTAAAATATCTAAGGAAAAGTGGAATTGGAGAAATAAATTCAGTAATTTTCAATTTTCAAAATAAAAACGCCACATTATCTAGGTCCTTTGTGGACTTTATTTTTTTTAAATTTAAGTATTGACTTATTGATAAGTGAATTGTTCCTATCAAAACATTGAAATTTCTAATAGTAGGTACAATCTTTAACTATAACAGGTTCTTCTTGCAAAACGGAAACTGGATGGAAAATTTTATGCTGTCAAAGTGTTACAGAAAAAGATAGTTCTCAACAGAAAAGAGGTAAAATAAAATAGCTTTGTTTCTCCTAAACCTGTTTTCTCAGTTAACAGAATTGTTTTCTGGTGTCTAATACAAGCTGATTTTTTACCATTTTTTTTTTTTTAACAGCAAAAACACATTATGGCTGAACGTAATGTGCTCTTGAAAAATGTGAAACATCCATTTTTGGTTGGATTACATTATTCTTTCCAAACAACTGAAAAGCTTTATTTTGTTCTGGATTTTATTAATGGAGGGGAGGTGAGTTTTATAATTAGTTTTCTAGTATTGATAATGTTTAGAAAAAAAATAAGAGTTCAAGTTTCTCTTATCAGTGTTGGAAGCAAAGCCCAGCATAAACAGCTATATGTTGAGTAGCAGCAGTATTTAAAGCACTGGCTAATCAGCACAATGCAGAATGTAGAGAAGTGAGACATAAAGCTTTTTTCCTAAGCAGCTTATGGTGTAGGTGGGAAGGTTCATAAAAGAACCTTGATACGAAGCTACAGACTTCATGGGTAGTTTTGTCGCTGAGCTATATAGCAAGAATATATACTGAAACATTAGAATGAAACTTGATTTGTAATTTTTGGTAATTATCGTTTCAATAGTTGCATATAAATATTACTCTAGCCTGTCATTTTCCAAAATGTGCAAACTATTAATCAGATGAGATGATCCTGTAATAAAGGGTTCTGAGGTGAAGCCAGTTTGGAAAATGTTTCCTGTTATATCCCCTTGGTGATTAACAGTGTGCTTCGTGGTAGTTACAATGTTTCAGCATGTTAAAGACTTTGAGAAATTATGCCTGAAAGCCTGGATTTATTTAAAAAAAATTTTTTTACCACACAGTCCCGTTTTTTGTTTGAACCAAGTCTATTAACAGTATTCCCCAAAACTCTGAATCAGAGGGATATTGAAATACATTTTGGGAAATGCTGCTGTTAAGATAATAATTCCAGTAGTAGTTAACATGTATTGAGCATCCTTATGTGCCCAGCACTCTGGCTCTTTATACATATTATTTTATCTTCACAACAGTTGTGTTGCATAAGACAAAGAAACTGAGGTACAGAGAAGCTAAGTAACTTGATCAAGCCATGTGGGTTAGTAAGTATGGAGCCAGGAATTGAGCTCAGTCTGATTCCAGGATCGAGGCAGCTGACCACCCCCTGTTCCTCTGCTTCTTAATCCTCATACTTTTCTAATTTGTTTGATCTCTGACCTGTAAATGTCTCTAAAAATTATTTTAACTGGTAAATGTTATTATATCTTTACAAAAGGATCTTCCATCCCTTAATCCCAGAGCAAAGGGAGAAGAGAAGTGTATTTCAACCTTACTATAGTGCACTTATCTGTAGAATAAAGGAACTACACAGAAGACCAATTTCTATTCTGCAAACCTGAAAGATCAGACATACCTAGATCATTTTGGGGATGGTCATAAAAAGAATCATTATTCAACCTCTTACATCTATGGTAAATATGCCTTAAGACTCCTCAGAAGCGGGATTATGAATCCCCCATGCACCCTGATTCAGGAATGTGGATGACCCCACATCGTTCCCACCTTGAAGGTGTGGTTTTATTTGTATGTGGTGAGTGCTAACATATAACAAGAATTTATTGAGGGCCTGGCACTTGGTAATTATTTTACATGTGTTATATCAGTTTATCATCACAACTCTTTGAGATAAACACTCTTATACTCATTTTATAGGTAAGGAAATTAAGGCTCAGAGAGGTGAAGTAACTTTCTCAGTATCACCGTGCTCTAGTACTTGTCAGGCCCCGGATTTAACCTGGACATCCCAACTGCAAAGCCCATTCTTAAGTACCACCTATGTCTTTGAAATATCGTGCAGAAATCTAACTGCAGGTGGGATACTGGCTGCACGTTTCCTGCTTGTCTGTGGTTTGTTAATGCTGTTTTAGGACTTCGCTTCTGAGCCCTTATTACACAGTGACTACTCCTAAACTGGATGGCAAAGGTGGAAGGAAGTAGGCTTGTCTTCTAAAAGATAGAGTTGACTAAGATAATGGGGGAAGAAAAGAGAATGTTAAGGTGCAGGGGTTGAATGGGGCAACAGGTAGAAGAGGAATAAGGATGAGAAAGGACAGAGGCAAGAGGAGTGTGATTTCATTATGTATTTCCTATTGTTACTGTTATTTGCCCCCCAATGTTCATATTTGCATTTTAACCTTGATATGTGATATTTATTTTTGTATACTACTTCAGATCTGTTTTGGAGTCAGGTAGAGTATAAACAAATAAGTTTTATGATACTGGGCATGTAAACAAGCCTTTCTGAGTCTCAGCTTCCTCATCAATTCCTATTTCAAAATAGGTGGGTGGATTGAATAATACAAGCATATAGTCTTTAGCATAGTACCTTTGATTTAGTAAGCAGTGGTTGTTAGCTATTATTAGTGAATGATCAGATTTTCATTTGGGGTAATTTTCATCAGTAGTAGTGTATTAGACAGATGTGATCAGAAGGTCAACAAATAAAGTATTACAGTAGAGTAAGCTGCAGCTAATAAAAGCAGTGGTAATGGTTAAAAGGGGGGAGTGTCCCATAAATAAATAAGAGATAAAAACAGAAGAATTTATTCATTTTTTGGATATAGGGACTAAGGGTAAAGGAGCAGTAGAGGTGAATCCCAGGTCAGCCCCATTTATCTACTCTGTCAGGATCTATTGTAACTGATCTTCACCATCACCTTTCAGAAGAGGCTAAGAAAAAATTGGGGACAATCTTTGAAAATCAAAGAAGTTAAATGAATTACACACAAAGAGGTTTGAACCCAAGGCTGATCAGCTAGCTTTTCAGTTTGAAAATCTATTTCCACTTTACCTTGCTGCCTCCCATGGTTTAGAGGGCTGGGTAGAAAGTGATATCATTAAATGAGACAATACAACAGTGGCAGTAAGTCTGTAAGAGAAGACCAGGGGCTCTGGGTTAGACAAATTGAATTTGTTGGCTTGTTAAATATTCAAGAAAGAGCAGCAGGCAGCAGATTTTTGCAGTAGAAGCTCCAAGCAGAGGGCTGTCCACACGAGAGACATCAACATAGAGTGGTGGTTAAAATCATTGGAATGGATTAAGTTGCCTGGGAAGGTATCCAGAGAAGGAATAACAGTGGAGAAACCTAGGACAGACAATTTGTCAATCCCTGCAGCATAAGGGCCCAGAAAGGAGCGGAGATGGAACTGTCCAAGGTAGAAGAAAGCCCCCAATGAGAGATTATTGTTTTAGAAGCCCAAAGACTTAGAGTAAGGACCTAGAGCAAACTTTGCCTAGGCAGGTAACCTGATGACTAGAGAACAGGTTGTGAAAAATACATTGAAAATTAGGGAGGAAGTGTAAGAAATGAACTGGAGAGTCCAGCTGTCAATGATCTCCAGCCAGTTGCTACCATATTGAATTTAGGCTTAATGGTGCAGAGCTCCCCCCACCCTTTTTTTTTCCCCAGAAGAAACCAAAACTATGAATTTTAACCAAAAAAAAAAATTTCCCAGTTTTTAAATGTTACCAATTATTTTAGATTTTTCTGAAAACATTCTTTGGTTCAAACAAATTATATCTGTGGGTTAGATTTGATCTTCCAGCCACTAGTTTACGATCTCTAAATAGTGTCTGGTTTTTTCAAATGAAAGAACAGTCAAAAAAGGCCCAGTAAGATAATTACATGGCAGTATCAAAATCATTGGTCTCCATTAATAATTTTTTCCAGGGAGGTTGCCTGGAGTGGTATGAGGATACTGCCACACTGAGGATTGAGGGGTACATGGGAGATGAGCGAGCAGTAAGCACAGATAGGGAAAGATTTGTGGTTGAAGAGAGCACTATTGCCAGGTGGAGGGGATACATAGGCAAGGGGGAGTCACGGTTCTGTGCTTTGGTGCATTTTTATCTCACGTTCAAAGTAACAAAAATAAATCCTGTTTTTGTATTTTTAGAATATATTAGTTTCACTTTATGTGTGAATGATCTTAATATTCTTTTTTTTTTTCCAATTTTACAGCTGTTTTTTCACTTGCAAAGAGAACGGTCCTTTCCTGAACACAGAGCTAGGTTTTATGCTGCTGAAATTGCCAGTGCATTGGGTTATTTGCACTCCATCAAAATAGTGTACAGGTAAATTTTTAAAATTTCACTTCTAAAATGTCTTTTTATTATTTTATTTCAGTTCATATTCAGGTTTCCTTTTCTTTCCTTTTAATTCGATAGAGACTTGAAACCAGAAAATATTCTTTTGGATTCAGTAGTAAGTATTGTCTTTTAAAAATCTACTAGTGCATGATTTTTTTTTTTCAACATCTTTATTGGAGTATAATTGCTCTACAATGGTGCGTTAGCTTCTGCTGTATAACAAAATAAATCAGCTATACATATACACATATCCCCATATCCCCTCTGTCTTGCGTCTTCCTCCCACCCTCCCTATCCCACCCCTCTAGGTGGTCACAAAGCACCAAGCTGATCTCCCTGTGCTATTCAGCTGCTTCCCACCAGCCATCTGTTCTACATTTGGTAGTGTGTATATGTCCATGCCACTCTCTCATTTTGTCCCAGCTTACCCTTCCACCTCCCCGTGTCCTCAAGTCTGGTGTCTACATCTGCGTCTTTATTCCTGTCCTGCCCCTAGGTTCTTCAGAACCTTTGTTTTGTTTTGTTTTGTTTTTTAGATTCCATATATATGTGTTAGCATATGGTATTTGTTTTTCTCTTTCGGACTTACTTCACTCTATGACAGACTCTAGGTCCATCCACCTCACTACAAATAACTGAATTTCATTTCTTTTTATGGCTGATTAATATTCCATTGTATATATGTGCCACATCTTCTTTATCCATTCATCTGTCAATGGACACTTAGGTTGCTTCCATGTCCTAGCTATTGTAAATAGTGCTGCAGTGAACATTGTGGTACATGACTCTTTATGAATTATGGTTTTCTCAGGGTATATGCCCAGTAGTGGGATTGCTGGGTCGTATGGTAGTTCTATTTTTAGTTTTTTAAGGAACCTCCATACTGTTCTCCATAGTGGCTGTATCAATTTACCTTCCCAACAACAGTGCAAGAGAGTTACCTTTTCTCCACACCCTCTCCAGCATTTATTGTTTGTAGGCTTTTTGGTGATGGCTGTTCTGACCAGTGTGAGGTGATACCTCATTGTAGTTTTTGATTTGCATTTCTCTAATGATTGGTGACGTTGAGCATCCTTTCATGTGTTTGTTGGCAATCTGTATATCTTCTTTGGAGAAACGTCTCTTTAGGTCTTCTGCCCATTTTTGGATTGGGTTGTTTGTTTTTTTGACATTGAGCTGCATGAGGTGCTTGTATATTTTGGAGGTTAATCCTTTATCAGTTGCTTCGTTTGCAAATATTTTCTCCCATTCTAGGGTTGTCTTTTCGTCTTGTTTATGGTTTCATTTGCTGTGCAAAAGGTTTTAAGTTTCATTACGTTCCGTTTACTAGTTATGATTTTTGTTGTTGTTATGCTTAGTGGCATAGAGTCCACCTCAAAGGTTCCACACTGCACGATTCCATTAGATAACATTCTCGAAATGTCAAAACTATGGAGATGGAGAACAGATTAGTGGTTGCAAGGGGACAGGGACTGAGGGAATAGGGGAGTTCAAAGATAAAGGAGTAGCATGAGAGAGAGTTCCTTTGTTCCTTTGGGATGATGGACGTTCTCTGTCTGATCGTGGTGGTAGTTACACGAATCTATACGTCTCTATTGCATAGGGCTACACATACACACACACAAATGCGTGCATGTAAAATAGCAAAAACTGAATAAAGTTGGCGGTCTAGTTATCAGTATTATACCAAAGTCAGTTTCCTGATTTTGACACTACTACAGTTATATAAGATGTCAGCATTGGGGGAAGATGGGGGAAGGGGACATGGAACTCTGTACTGTTTTTGCAATTTCCTTTTAATCTATGATTATTTCAAAATCCAATGGTTTTAATAAGTGTCAATTTATGTCCATGCATTCTTTTATCTTACTGCCCCTGTATTTGTCAGGGACATGTTGTCTTAACAGATTTTGGGCTTTGTAAAGAAGGAATTGCTATTTCTGACACCACAACAACATTTTGTGGGACACCAGAGGTAAGAAATATGTCTCATTCATGTACTCATGTATAAAATGCTAAAATGAATCACAAATTGTATGTATAGAATTTGAATATATAAAATTTATATAAAATTTGAAATCAGAAAAGTAGAGTAAAAATATTTTCAGCTTCCAGCCAGCTGGAAATATCTGATAATCATCCCTTCTGAACATTTAAAGTTTATTGATAGTCGATAGTTTTTTAACTGTGATTTTGAGATACCACAGATAACCCAACAAAGATGAATTACGCTTACTTGTTTTTAATGTTAAAAGTTTACCTTAGATTTCTTCAAACATTTGATTACATTTCTAATTCTTAAAACAACAAAAAAATCATGAATCAGTGATGAAAATGTCCAAAAATTAATTGAGGTAATGTTGGGACAACTCTCTGAATATATTAACAGCCATTGAATTGTATACTTTAAGTGGGTGAATGGCATGGTATGTGAATATCGTAATAAAGCTGTTTTTTAAAAGAAATAAGCTAAAGCAAATATGGCAAAATGTTAACATTGCCTATATTTGGGTGGCAGCACTATTGGTTTCTGTTATATTTTTATTCTTTTTGTATGGTTAAAATATTTTATAATAAAAATTGTTTAATGGAAGAAAATAAAGCAGTGGATATGGGAGAAAAAATTACAAATCAGAATTTATTAACCAGAACATCCTATTCTCTAATCATTTTAACTAGCAGAAAATGTATCTTTCTATTTGAGACAGTAATAATAATCCTTAAAATTTATGTGAAAGCCTTGTTATTCTAACTTCACACATACATACGTTTAAAGTGTTCTAATTTTAAAATATTAATTGTGATCTTAATTGCAATTAATTAAGAGTAATTAAGATTGTGGAGTAATTGCAAATATGTTAAAAATGTGTGATAAAATAGCTCACATCAGATTTCTAATCAAGATGAGAAACTTAAAGTAGCTATAAGTACAACTATTTACTTTGAAATGTATTTTTTCTTCCTTTTTCTTGCTAATCTAACCCTAGCTTTTGTATATATTTGTAATAATTCTATTTTGGTTTATGTATGAAGAAATATTTTTCATGGATGTATATTCATTTAATAGTTAACAAAATCTTTAAGTCCTGTAATTTTTAGAAGGGAAATAGAAGTTTTTTTGGTCATCTAAACCTAAATATGATCAGAAATTATTAAACCCTTTTTATATATGTTGCTATTTCTTTGGATCACATAAAAAAGCTTAAGAATGTATTTCCTTATATATATTTCATGTGGGAAGAGGAAATATGTATTTTGGAATCTAAAATTCAAATTCACCATTTATATGTGTGAAATGATAATGTTTAAATTTTTTACAATTTGAAATGTAAATAGCCATATAATAACTTAAGCAACTTTTCTAAATAACATGTTAAAGAATTGCTATTGTAATTCTAAATAAGAATGCAATTTATTCTTTTTTCTTTCAATAAAAAGAAAAAAATGAATTGTAATTGCCACACTAAAAATTCTTTCTTCAGGAGAATCAATTATGAATAATGGCCATAAGAATTTCTAAAATTAATTTTGAGAAAGACTCCCCCCGCTCCCCCCCCAAAAAATACCTACTTTACCTACTTAGTATTACAGTTTGTACATTTGTTGGCCTCTATTTGTCTTAACTACATCACAGTTTCTGGGGAGAAATGCTTGAATATGTGTATTTTGAAAATTACCCCAGTTGATTCTGAAGACTAGTGCCACCCAAGAACCCCTGGTATAGAATATACCCAACCCACTGAAAATCTAGATAACGTGTTTAATTTAGTGTGATATTACACCTAAAATTTATTAAATTTCTCAATTATTCCTAGATTTTGTCTTCAACTATTTATTGAATTGCTCTAATATTTAATCTTTTTTATAGTACCTAGCACCTGAAGTAATCAGAAAACAGCCCTATGACAATACTGTAGATTGGTGGTGCCTTGGTGCTGTTCTGTATGAAATGCTGTATGGATTGGTATGTATTTCTCCTCTGTCATTATGATTCTAGTATGTTAAAAGTGATTTCGGTTTTCTCTTTCTTTCAGTAATCTCGTGGACACTTAGATAACACTGACAGAACAGTAGTAACCTGGTTAAATGAATCCAAAATCACATTAGGGATATGCACAAAAAAGAAAAACTTTTCATTTTCTTACTAATTTTTTATAAGTGTTTCTCTATCATACTAATCACTACTTCAAATGTTCTCATCCCACTACATTTTTAAGAAATAGACACCAAGTTGTAACATTAAAATTACCCACTTTCATTCAGTTTGCTCCAGTCATTCTGCCTAATTTCAAAAAGATGAAAAGAAAAAGATTTTATTTCTCAGAAGATAATAATACCTTTTGGTTTTGCCTTGTATTTTGTTTTTATAGGATTTAATAAGTATACTGGTGCTCTGCTTTTTTTTATTACTGGGAACCCTTTATTCCCTTTATCATAAACATCATGTCGTAAATATTTCATTGGAGAAAAGTGATGTGTGCTGTGTAATCAGTTTCCCCAGTTTTTATTAATTAAAGACACAGTTAGCCAGAGCTTCTGATTAACGAGTCAAATTGTTTTACTACATTGAGTTAATATCATTCCAACCAAAAGCAAACAATTTTAGGCACTTTAATTAGCTTACATATCCTTGCAGGAATAATGTATGTTTTTCTTTAGGCTTTTTTAAACATTCAGAATAGTTTTTAGGTTCCCTTTGTGGGCCCGTGAGCGGCCAGCAGCCTCAGGGTGGTGACCAGGCTCTCATCGCCCACACTGCTGCTCCCACTAAGCTAAATCTGCCATCTGCTGAGACTTGAGCTGGTCTTGGCTTTTTTGTTTTGCTCTGTATGTGTATATGTGTGTGTGTGTTTCCCCTGAAAATGGGGGTGATCTCAGTGAAATTCAGTCCCTGAGGTATGTTTTAGAGCATCTTTTGTCTCATGTTGCTAACTTTGAATGATAGATTCCTAATGACAGCCAATGCTGTCTCTTCTTTGCCCTTGACCATGATCTGCTTGTTAAAAGATCTAGTTTTCGGTTTATGCTGGTGACTTAGAAGACCTGATAACCACTTTATACCTTACTTTCTTTAAGTGTTGGGTATTCGTCAGCCTGATATTTCCAAATCCTTTGTATTTCTTCAGAGGACTTTGAAAGTATAAAATATTATCATTGCATACAGAATGTAATTGATTCAAAAGGGAACAACATTTGAAACACACACTTCATTAATGAGACTTATATTAACAATTTAAAAATAAAATTAGATGTTAAAAAATGAAGTTTTTCTTTCCTATACAAAAGAAAAAAATAACAAGCTTGTAACTCCCTTAACTTTAAAAATTATTTTTACTTTAAACTTGTAACTCAAAAATTAACTGGCTAATTCTCATGTTGGAGCTGTACCTCAAGTCTTTAAGCTATGAGAGTAAAATTTTAATTCTGCAGGACACTGTCACTGCCACAGGTTAGGTCTCCATCTCCACTAGAAATCTTTTTAAATTAGTTTATTCCCAGGTCTCAAGAAGTTATTTGTTTGATCTGTGTTGAATCTCTATTTCCAGTAATTCTATCATTATGCCTAATGATGAGGTTGGTAGTGGTTTTCTTTAAAGCAGATCCTATTGCAACTTATATACAATTTACACCTCTCTGCAGGAGTTATTGAACAAACTGACCCTCATTCATTTAGTGAACATGTATTAAGCTCTATAGCACGCTGGGTTTTAAAATCTCTTCACATGGAAAGCCACACTGTAGATTTTCATACACCCAAAGAGGCCTGTGCTTTTCTGTACTTGTGCAGCCAGACTGCTCTTTGTACATCAAGGCCAAATCTAACTATTTTAACCCCATCTGTGCATAATTCAATTAGTACTAACTTTCTCCTCTCCCCCTCCCCCACCCCCAGCCTCCGTTTTATTGCCGAGATGTTGCTGAAATGTATGACAATATTCTTCACAAGCCCCTAAGTTTGAGGCCAGGAGTGAGCCTTACAGCCTGGTCAATTCTGGAAGAACTCCTAGAAAAAGACAGGCAAAACCGACTCGGTGCCAAAGAAGACTTCGTATGTACATCTTTCCCAGTATCCTCTTTATTAAGCTTATTTATAATTTGAAGATAAATCCTTATTTTATGTGGTATTTAATGGGATGAATGCAGCTCTTAAAGAACAGCACCATGAAAAAGAAGCATGCTTGTTCCAACAATTTTCACCAGTGTTTATATAGAACTGTACAGTGTTTAAAGCTCCTGTACAAGCATTGTTTTCATTTGAACTTCATAACAATTTGATCCTGTCCTTTTCATCCCCCATATCCAGCTTTCATACCCTATTATTTATTAGAATTTCCTACCCCCTTCTAAAAAAAATGTGTGGCATGCATTTTTTGATTGCCTAAACTTTTAGATCATTTTGTTTAACAAGAATGTAAGTGCCTTCTGACTGCATGAGGTAATACCTTTTGCTTGAACTGTCATTAAATCACTTTTTTTCCTGAGAATTTAAATGTGACACCTCCTTGAAATAATAATGGGATCTGCAGGTTTGCTTTTTTTTTTTTTTCCTTCAAATCAGGGTAATTTAATTGCTAGTGCAGTTACCAGTGTTATGTTAGTGAATTCATGAACTACTGAGGAACATGAACTTTGAAATTTTAATGAAAATTCATTAAAATTTCTCAGGAATTTTTGGGGGCTCTTTACCAGTCTTGAACTTGAGCTGTGAATAATAAACTCGTCTGCTGCTGCTTTTCCCCTCCTGCACTCCCCAGTGCAGCAGGTAGCTCTGTCCAGTTTTCTCTCTAGCTTGGACTCCAGAGTCCATTTTTTCAGGGCAATCTTGCCAATGCTCCATACCTCCTTGTCTCTTGGTCCTTTTGTTGAATTCATTGGCAGAAATTGCAACCCTAGATGAATCCAGCTGTCACCCCTGGGCTGCTGAACAGTGCTGATGAGAGTTGCACAACTGGGAATATTGGAAGTGCTGTGAAGTCTAGTCATTAGTCTCCTCAGTGCTTCTCCAGTTTATGCTCCTACTCTGTGTATTAACTATTTTCGACCTTCTCTCCAAATTTCCAGATTCCTTTTCTTCTTCACTTTTACCAGATGCTCTTGCCTTCTATTGATATTTTATAGGGAAAATAGAATCAGCAGAGCAGAACTCACTCAGCTTCCTGCTATCAGATTTGCAGACCTACATGCACCTGCCCCAATTGTTTCCTTCTTCCTAGTATAGTGGAAAAGGTCGGTTTCTGCCTTTCCTGGATCCTGACCCCTTGCAAGGAACCCTTGTGCATGCTTTTTTCTGCACAAATAACTGCTCTCTTTTGTCCTGGATCCTCCACTACTGTCTCTTTCTCCCTTCATAGCCAAGGGAATAGTTTGAAAGTTTTCGACTTGAAAACCAAGTTGGGGCTTCCCTGGTGGCGCAGTGGTTGACAGTCCGCCTGCTGATGCAGGGGACACGGGTTCGTGCCCCGGTCTGGGAAGATCCCACGTGCCGCGGAGCCTGCGCGTCCGGAGCCTGTGCTCCGCAACAGGAGAGGCCACAACAGTGAGAGGCCCGCGTACCGCAAAAAAAAGAAAAAGAAAAAGAAAACCAAGTTGAAAGGTTCTATATTCATTCTCCCTTTTCCAATCTCTTCTCATTTCTCAGTCTACCCCACAACAGCTACTAGGATTGTTGAGTACTTCTGTTCCTCAGATTGCATTCTCAGCAGCATTTCAACTTCCAGCCCTCTCCTGGGCTTCTGCAGGAGCACATACTCCTCTCGTGCTTTCCTCTATATTTCTGAGCCCTCCTCCAGAATCTCTTCTGTAAGCTCCTCCTCTTCACCCTCACTTTTAAGTGTTGCAGTTCCTTATGGTTGGCCCCAGACTCTTGTTTCTTCTGTTGCTCTCTCCCTGGACAATCTGAGTTGTCCCTATGGCTTTGGTTGTGTCTTCATCTCACATTTATATCTTCAGTCTAGACCCCTCTCTAGTGAGCTCTAACTCAAAGAGTACCTGCCTGTTCAACACCACCACGTGGATTCTGGAGAGTTCAGCATGTTCATAATTGAACCTTTGCTGTCTTCCTTCTGTGCTCTTCGGGCCAGAAATCTGAGAGTCATTCCTGACTCTTCTCTCTTCCTTTCTTCCGTATTCAACAGACAGCCAGAACCTAGTATATTTGCCTCCTAGGTCTTTCCCGTATCCAGACACCTCTCTCTGCTCCCACTGCTACCACTCTTTTCCTCGCATTGTCATCTTCTGTTTGGCCACGATAGAAGGTGTTTTCCTTTTTCTCATCATGACTCCCCAGTCCATTCTCCCATTAGTCAGAGTCATCTTAAAAAGCAAACAAACAAAAAAAACCCCACATTTGTGACATTACCCTTCCTAAAACTCCTTGATGGAGTCCCATGACTCTAGAATAAAATCCAAAATTCCTAGCATAGACCCAGTGTGATGAGCCCATTTACCTCTTGAGATCCTCTTTGTGTGACAGTCCCAATCCTTTCCTATACCGCAGCCATATGGGGCTCTCATTTTCTTGACCAAACTAAGCTCTTTGCCGCCTCAGGCCCTTTGTATTCTGCTTGGAATGTTCTCCCCTCATTCTTTTTTGTCTGCCTACTTCTTACTTATCTTCCAGAACTCTGGTCAGATACCACTTTCTCTGAGAAGCCTTTTTAAACCCATCAAACTAGGTTGGATCCTACTTTTTATATACTCTTATGCCTCCTTGTAGGAAGAAAAGCTAGAATCAATACTGTGCCAACTTTTGACAGTAGCAGCCCAGAGTGGAATCATTTTTGGTAGTAGAGCTTGTCACCTTGATTTTACCCCTGCCCCACTGTGTAAAAAACTCCCATTTAACATCTTTACCTCCCCTTTCAGTAATAATAATTCTTTGTACCTATGTAGTGCTTTATTCTTTTCCATATTTTCCAGTGATTCTTGAAGCAACCTATGAAATATCTAGGGCAGAAATGTTAACCCCACTGTACCTGTGAGGAAACAATGACTGTGAAGAGGATGTAACTTAAATCCGTCATTCTGAGTAACTCTCCCATGTCTGCTCTGGGAGTCTTTTCACTACACCATTTGGCCAAATTGAATAAGATAAACATGTACCTAAAAAGAAGGTTTTTTTGCGGTACACGGGCCTCTCACTGTTGTGACCTCTCAGTTGCGGAGCATAGACTCCGGACGTGCAGGCTAAGCAGCCATGGCTCACGGACCCAGCCGTTCCGCGGCATGTGGGATCTTCCAGGACCGGGACACGAACCCGTGTCCCCTGCATCGGCAGGTGGACTCTCAACCCCTGTGCCACCAGGGAAGCCCCTAAAAAGAACTTCTGAGGGACAAAGTAGAAATGGTTCGGTTTCATAAAATTCTTCAGTGCATACTTAATATATTCTTCAGCATTAGTAAAAAATCTGTTTCTTTACTATTCTAGCTTGAAATTCAGAATCATCCTTTTTTTGAATCACTCAGCTGGACTGATCTTGTACAAAAGAAGATTCCACCACCGTTTAATCCTAATGTGGTATGTTTACATCCAAATCTTTCTTTCTAAAATAGAGAAATATAGAACTGTAGCTCATCGTAATTGTAGCAATAGATCTCAAAATCTAACCTGAATCAAATTGAATCAGTACCTAGTACTTATGAAACATGTCACTCAGGATGTCTAGTACAACTGATAACTTCAAGATGACCCATAAGATTATAGTTACATTAGATTGATCAGAATATCTTCCAGAAAAGTAATTGTGAAGTGCTTCTTAAGAGCATGTGTAAGAAAGCCCAACAGGTTTAAAAAAATGCAAATTAAAGTAACTGTGAGGCATCATTTTCATACCTATAAACCAACAGACATTTTAAGTAACACTAACGCACAATTTTTTTCTAGATTGATATAAAAAAAGTCAAATAATGTTTGACTTGTTAAATCTGATGGAAACATTTTACTTAAAGGATTAACAATGTTGAAATGTTTGGAAATAAATATATAATGATAGGGAGATTATTAATAAATCATCAGAAGGCCAATAATGATGTTACTAATGATAGCTTCCTATATGTAGGCGTATATAACTTTTATGCATTACAACATGTAACTTATGCCTCAAATAAGCTACCAAGTTACTGCTATTACTATTCTTATTATACATGTTTTATAAATGAAGAAATGAAAACTCAGAGATGTCACGTAGCTGGTTAAAAGTAGCAGACCTGAGATTCAGATCTGTATCTGATCCCAAAGTCATTATTTTTTCTATGCTTTCTTACTCTCTATTTCCTTTTCTTGTTAAGTAAATGATAATAATGATAATAAATATAAAATGAGTAGATGCTTGGAAAATCCTTATAATGTTAAATGAAAACATGGTAATTATCATTTTTGTGACATAAGATTACAGCAGTAAAAGTAACAGGTAAGGATGGGAAGAGAATATAAATCAAGACTGATTTGAGATTACACGATCATAGCTGAATTTGTTTTTCTTTTATTTAAAATTTTTTGGTGTTGCTGTGAAGCTCGTGAAACACTTTTTTTTAGAAAATTAGAGCAGGATAAGAAAATCACTTCAGGAAAGTATTATTTAGTGTACTCAGATTTCATTCAAGGTCACTTTCAGTACATTGCTGATAGCTGGTATTAATTAATAGATGTGATATTGTACACTATAAATGTAACGATATTTGTAGACTGATTTATTTCATGTAGCTCATCCAGAAGTGTCTGTTTCAGAAGTGACTCCATTGGCAATAATTTCTGTCCTCATTTCTAGAATTTGCAGTAGGAACCCAGGACCTTTAAGAATTATTGAATTTTCTCCTTTATATTGAAAGTCTTACTGAGTTTAGTTATCCTCAAATGAACGTGTCATCAGGCTCATTAAAGCATTAGGGACCCTGTCTAAGCAACACTGAAAATGGGAACAGTGTTGACTTCAGAGGAGTCAGGCACCTCCACGTTTGGATCCCTGCTGGTCTACAAATAATTAAACTTTTTAAAGCAAGACCTGCAACGGAGAAGCTGTAAGAGGAAAAAAGTGATAAATTTGACCACATAAAATTTAGAAATGTCTGCATGAAAAAAACACTGCAAAGAAGAAACTGGGAGAAATTTCCCTAACACATAAAGCATTCTTATAAGTCATTGAGAAGAAAGACCACGACCAGTAGAAACATGGACAAAAGACACAAAATATTCAATTACAGAAAAATAAATGCAGATGGTTTTTTAAATATATTAAAAGATGTTCTAACTCACCGATATTTAAGGAATGCAAGATAAAACCCTGACGTGTTGCCATTTCTCATGTAACAAAGATCAAAAAATTAGCTTCTATGCTGCCCTCAGTACTTGTATCCTTCTACTTAAGCCTGGCAGCTATCCTACGAAATAGTACCGTTATTTTCCACGTAATACAGATGAGTTAACTTAGGCACAGAAAGGGTTAAATAACTTGCCGGAAGTTTAAAGTTAAAATTGCAGACCTAGAATTCGAGCTCAGGTGCTTTAAGGAAGACACAGTCTTCTCTCACTCTTAACGTAAGTTGTACAGTTTTATCCCTCTCAGTACTGGCCAGGAGCCATCAGGGCGTTCACAGAATGTTTATAAAGTCCAGTGAAGGAACATTTTTCATCATTTATTGAGCACCTTCTGCGTGTCAAATTTTGGGAATTCTCTGTATTAACGCATCCAGTCCTCACAGTAAACTTAACAGGTAGATGGCAGTGTTCTTATTTTACAGAAGAGGAAACAAGCTCACAGAGATAGGGTAGTTTATATAAAGAATTACAGCTAACAAATTTCACAGCCAGAATTCAAACCTTAGTCTTGTTCCAGTGCCCTTGCTTCTAAGGTTATAAATGAGAATTTGATGAGGTTTTTTTTGGCTGCGTTGGGTCTTTGTTGCTGTGCACGGGCTTTCTCTAGTTGCAGCGAGCGGGGGCTACTCTTCATTGTGTTGCGTGGGCTTCTCATTGCAGTGGCTTCTCTTGTTGCAGAGCACGGGCTCTAGGCATGCAGGCTTCAGTAGTTGTGGCACACGGGCTTCAGTAGCTGTGGCACGTGGGCCCTAGAGTGCACAGGCTTCAGTAGTTGTACTGTTTGGGCTCAGTAGTTGCAGCACATGGGCTCTAGGGTGCTCAGGCTTTCAGTAGTTGTGGCACACGGGCTTAGTTGCTCCGCAGCATGTAGAATCTTCCCAGAGCAGGGATCAAACCTGCGTCCCTTGCATTGGCAGGCGGATTCTTAACCACTGCGCCACCAGGGAAGTCCTGATGACTTTTTTATATATACATGAGTATAATTTCTAGCATTCTTTCTCCTCTGTTGGGGAATTTCTCATATGGAAGAATCTAGCGTCCCGAATTTCCCTGGTCTCTGCTCTGCTGTTTGTAGACCACCAGGCTAACTGTGTCCTTGGTTTATATATGTGCTCTGAACCTGTTTACCTCGGTTAGACTTGATGACTTGAACATTTTAAGGATTCCCTTCCTCTTAGAATAGAGATAACCTAGAGCTTCAGAGATGGGCTTTAAGAGTAAATCACCTGAATCTGTATCCCAGTTTTAATCTGTAAATAAATTGGAAGGGGAGAGTCCATTAGCTTGTATCAGATTCGTGAAGGAAGATTGACCGCTACCGTCAAGCCTAAGTAGCCACTATGCTTCATTTCCCAGGTTCCAGTCCCTTTAGGTCTCTAGAGCTAAGGGTGTCACAGCTGAATGCTCGGTGAATGACCTCTGTAACACAAGAGTCACCTTTCATAATTTTACTTACTGTCCCTTCATTTCTTCATCAAAAGGCTTCAACCTCCCCAGAATTGAGAAACTGGATGGTCAGGCATTTTATGGAAGTGGAGATGCAAAATTTTCTCCTGAAAACCTCCCTGAGCCCCTTTTCTAAATTTAGAGGTGGTGATGGGTAGAGAGAAAGTGGGTCGGTTGCCGGAACCAAGATTCAAATTAACATAGGCGAGGACCCTGTCACGCTAGCCTTCCTCACCCTTATCTTTCCTCCCCCCCCCAACAACGAGAACCCTAACTTGTAAGGAGGACCTGAATAATGAGAGTCAGGAAGGGAAAAGCAGGAAATGTTTCAAAGACATTGATGGAGTAGGAAGACTTGCCAGGAATAAATAGACAAATTCATGAAGGGGCTTTAATGAGGGACTGAAGTAAGGGGAAGAAAGGTAAGGTAAGGTAAGGTGAGGTGAGGTGAGTAATAGTATGCTTTTTGACGTTTTAGGCAGGACCAGATGATATCAGGAACTTTGATGCAGCGTTTACAGAAGAAACAGTTCCATATTCCGTGTGTGTGTCTTCTGACTATTCCATAGTGAACGCCAGCGTACTGGAGGCCGACGACGCCTTTGTTGGTTTCTCTTATGCACCTCCTTCAGAAGACTTATTTTTGTGAGCAGTCTGCCATCAAGAACCCATTGAGCAAATATAAACCTACAGATGACATGGAAACTCCTGTTTGTGTGAATATATTCAAATATGTTTAACTAGTGCCTCATTTTTACATGTAATGTTAAAAACTATGAAAAATGTATTTTCTGCTGTATGCGAGAAAATAGGGCATTTCAGAGAACTAAGTTTTGAATTAAAATTTGTATTCTTGTTTATTAAGCTTATTTTTAAACAGAAATTTTAAAAGCTACTGTTCTTAGCATTAACCTATTTTTAAAGAAAACTTTTTTGCTAATGACTGTTTCTTTTTCCCTCTAGGTTTATGCTAACATCTACCCAAGATAGACTGTTTTTTAACAGTCTGTTTCAGTTCAGTTAACATACATTAATGCCTTCGTAGCTCTCTACTTTGAGTTCTCAGATCACAACTATGCAATTGGTACATGGTTGTTTAAGAAGAAACCATATCTTTCCATAATGAATCACTGTTTGACATTATCATTTCTTGGTAGGATTAAAATATAAAAGCATAGTTAACTCATTGGCTGCTAGCTAACACTTTGAGTAACTGTCCATTCTGCAGATCAAATTGAGAAGTAACAAAAGGAAATCCTATGCTTCTGAAATACCAGTTCAAATTTATGAATCATTTTTCCTCTGGAGGAAAAGTAAAAGTTTAATAGAAATTTAGAAATTTTAAATATTCCCAAAGCTCTGAAGGGAAATAAAGTACTGCTGGATTTTGTTTTTTAAGGCGGTGCCAAAAGCGAATATCTCTGTGTCATGTATTTATATTACCAATACATTTTATTTATGTTCTTTTTGGTCTTTTGAATATTTAATATATTGTTAAGTAGGTCGAAATCTTGATATTTGTTTTTGCAAATAGCTATTCAAAACTGTCTTCCTAATTGGTTGATAAGTAAAAAATATTGCACTGTCTAGAGTATTTACCTAATTGGGAACTAAAAAGTAGAATAGCAAATTATGGGTCAGTATAAATGTATACAGTTTTACTACAGTGTAACAAAAGTTAAAAATAATTTAGGCAGATGCATAGTCAGTATCTTATGTATCTTAGAAAAAGTACAGGAAGCTGACCTTAAAATCATACTAAAAACCAACTAACTTGTATACTTGTAATTGTAAAAAAGAATATCTACAGAAAAACTAAAACTCATGCTTACCTTGGGATTCTGATTCTTAGTTTAGAGATTTTTCAGGTCTTGTAGGAAACTGTGAAAGAGTTTAGTGACGCAGTTTTGATGCTTCAGGAACAAGCATACTTTCCATGTATTTTCTCTTGAGAAAGAAATTACAAAAACTTTTCACACGAATACCCTTTAGCGTAAAATTGTTCAGCAGAAGGCAGGGAGGCAGAGTGTACTTTTGTTAGATTAGTAATGTTTGCATCCAATACACTGAATCTTCCTTTAGAGGTAAGACTTTAATAGCGACACTGTAAATATTTGGTTTATTTGGCACTACTGTAAGTTCTGCTTTTATACAAAGCTCTTTGCTTATTATAAAACAAAAACTGTAGTTTCTTGTATGATTTTTTTTTACTCAGCTGTTCCTTAATTAAACTGCCAAAAATTAAAGTGCAATATTGTATATTTTTAAGAACAAATTTTAAATAGAATATTGATGTTTCTCAGATCACAGGAAATACAAATCTTATATAGTATAATAAAAACTAGCAAAAAGATTAATGATCATCTAATGCCTGCCATTATTTTATCTTGTTTATTTTTTATTTTTAAAAATCTATTTATTTATTTATTTATTTTTGGCTGCGTTGGGTCTTTGTTGCTGCGCGCGGGCTTTCTGTAGTGCCAGTGAGTGGAGGCTACTCTTTGTTGTGGTGCACGGGCTTCTCATTGTGGTGGCTTCTCTTGTTGTGGAGCATGGGCTCTAGGCACGCGGGCTTCAGTAGTTGTGGCTCGTGGGCTCTAGAGTGCAGGCTCAGTTGTGGCGCACAGGCTTAGTTGCCCCACAGCATGTGGGATCTTCCCAGACCAGGGCTCGAACCCGTGTCCTCTGCATTGGCAGGCAGATTCTTAACCACTGCGCTACCAGGGAAGCCCCCCTGCCATTATTTTAAATTAAAATTGGTGATGGTTACAGTAGTCATTACAAACTAATTATTCATATATGTAAGGGAGAGAAGTATAAAATTTTAACTAAATATCTGGGTATACATAGAAATTTCTAGGTTATCATAGGCCGACATGTTTAATATTCAGGGAACAAAATCTCTTCCAAGTTTATTTTTTTTCTCAGAGCATGCTGAGTCTTTTAGAAAAAGGTCTGCCCTTTGAATAGTTGAACCATTTCATGGTTATTGCCAAAATAAACTCAAAGATCTAAATGAAGAAGCCCTGACATTCTTACGTTACACATACCTCTTATTGCCTATGGTACAGTGTAGGGCTTCCCAACCATTGTCATGTCACAGCACACACTGAAAATTACAAAATTTGGCACACCTGGGGAGAGGTGCCAGCTGATGTGGGTGCTGGCAGCAGGTGCTCTGCTCAAAAGTTTTTATGCCAAAATAATTTTTCAATTTATGAGCCAAAAAACACTGTTGGGATATAATTTCAGCAATGGCAGATGTTTTAAAAGTGATTTAAATATTTGAAATATTTACTACTATAAAATTTTATCACTATAAAAATTTACCTTTACCAATATCTTTTGGCATACCTGAAACTTTTATAGTGATTATCCATAGGCATAATATTACAGACCTTTACACAGATATTTTATGACTCATTCTTTTGTACATCACATACTGTATGTAAAGTGAGAGTGGTATGTGGGAACATTTTTAGTAGTGCTGGCATGATTTTCAATAAAGTGTGTTAAAATTGATAACTTATTTCCTCACGTATGTAGTTTGGAAGTTAGCTCTGTTTTTGAAGTGGGATTTTCTGCCACTTGCCTCTAACAGCAGTTTCTACTTTTGTTGGTTTTTACAGATTATTCTATATCCCAAGGAGATCGTTCATTTATATGAAACCCCAGCGTGTACATGGATGAGTTTCAAGTGGCATGAGTACCTTGAAAAGATACACCAAGTTTTGTGTGTAAATAAAATCGACTTGGGGCAGGGAGTGCTGCATAGCTTTGTTTAGATGATCAAAAGGATTTACTGCTATAAAAAGACTGGGTTTCTTCTCTGCCACTTTTGTTCCCCTTCACTCACCTAATATTAAGAGGATTTGCTCTCTAATTTCCCTGAAAGCATTCCAATTGGAGATTTATATCACTTATTTAGCATTTTTGGTGCAATTTTATATAATCACCCATTTGTAATTCTTTAAACATATTCCTTAAAGGGACCCCTCCTACAGAAAAGTATTTCTTATTTCACTATTTCTTTGCATTATGCCCATTTTTACAGAGGTACTTAAGTCAGAAAGAAATATAGCTGTCTCAAAATGGTAACTTTTTGATAATTTACCCAAAATCAAGATAGTAGAGAATAGTTTAAAGCAATATTATACAAAGAAAAAAAGCAAATATAGAAGTATAAATTCAGAGTGGTATTTATAGCAATGAAGTAGCCAATCAAAGGATCCTAGAAATAAGTTATTTTTACATATTGTACTGAAAATGATGGATCACCATATGACTCTTACGGGAATAGTGTAAAACAAAGAATTACATTACTCTACATAACCCTGCTTACTGTAACAACCATGCCCATTTGGTGTTTTTACTAATCTTGTGTTTAAGTGCAACTGAAGTTTTTGCTGTAAATTCTCTTGCAGGAATATATCTCAGATTCATCCTTTTTTTCTAATAAAATTTCAGTATTTCCACCTTATTAGGGAACAGAGATCTCCACTCAATTTTAGTTAAATCTTTGTGGGGAAGTCAACAATGAGTTGTCAATATTCAAATGTTTTTATGTTTTATTAGTTAACTCTTGGAATCCAGAAGGCTTATATACAGTAAAACAGACCCACTCAAGGTCAAATTTGATCTCAGTGTGTTGCAGTTTTGGTTCTTTCCAGGTAGTAGTTTATATAGCCTTGCTGTGTTGAATTTTTCTCTTATGCCTCAATGACAGCTTACTTCGTTAATGATTCATTGATGCTGCACACTGACACTTCTGTAATTTATTTCAGTAAGATAGCCCCTAGTGATGTGCTTCAATTAGATATCAGAAGCAAAGCTTTGTGTTTTGTCAAAACTCTTATGACTTTAACACTTGAGTGCTGTGCACTTTGCTGTATATACAGCAAATTAAACCTCAAAGAAAAATATTAAAAGGGAAAATAAAGTCAGTTACATGTAAGACAAAAATAAAAGTTAAATCATAATCCTGTCATCTTAAGTATTTTAGCCATTGTACCACATGACAGAGAAGAGAATCAGGAATTTGGTCCAAAGGAAAAGTTAGAGTGGGGAAGAGGTAGAAATAGCATAACCCAAGCAATGCAAGTACACAAGAATGCATGACAGGGACTTCTGTTTTCCAGCTTCACATGGAAGGAGCTTAGAAGTTGCCAGTAAAAAAAGCTGAACAAACGTCAACAACCTTTCTTGGATACAGATGACAGTGGACGACACAGGACAGACTGCTGCCCCCAAGACTGGAGAGACCGACGGGCAAATACAGGGATCTGTGGCTTTACTGGAACAGAGGCAGCCACCACAGGAGCCAGTGCAGGGGTAGGAAGACCTGAGCTGTGTTGACAAATTGCTGGGGACTAAGTGCGCACAACTTTGAGACTTCAGAAGTCCAGGAGAACCTAGTCACAGGGATCCCCACAATTTTATGAGATTTACCTCCTGGGGCTCAACCAACTTCTCACAAATATTAAAGAAAAATTCCTTTGTGCTTCCAGCAGGAGGAGGGAAAATGAACCATTTTCAAATATGCCAGAGCACTGTGTTCTTAACAAGTCCTGCCCTCAGGAGAAACTAGTTAATCAGAGCCCGACCGGCAGGGTTTTATCAGAGCCTAACTGAGGTGGGGGAAAGGAAATACCCAACTCCAGTTCGTTCTAGCCATCCTAACCCACCTAATACAGGGGTGGGGGGGGAGAAGAAGAAAACTGAGAAAGACACTCAGTTTGTGGGACAACTACAAAAGATGTAATATACATGTAATGAGAATACCAGAAGGAGAGAGAGAGAAAAAAGAACAGAAGAAATATTTGAAGTAATAATGACAGAATTTCTCCAAATTTCAGACACCAAACCCCAGATCCAGGAAGCTCAGAGAACACCAAGCAAGATAAATGCAAAGACAACAAAACAAAACAAAACTATAGCTAGGCATACATTCTCAAACTACAGAAAATCAGAGACGAAAAATCCTGAAAGAGGCCAGAGGAAACAAAGATATGAATTACATCTGACTTCTCAGAAACCATGCAAGCAAGAAGAGAGTGGACTGAAATATTTACAGTGTTGAGAGAGAGAGAAAAAAAAACCCCACCAACTTGGTGAAGGAGAAGTAAAGACTTTCTCAGACAAACAAAAATTGAGGTAATTTGTTGCCAGTAGACCTGCCGTCCAAGAGAGTTTAAAAGAAGTTCTTTAGAGAGAAGGAAAATAATATAATTCAGAAACTCAGATCTACATAAAGAAAGGAAGAAGGAATCCAAGAAGAAGTAAGTGAAGGTAATATAAAAACTTATTTTTTCTTATTCTTAATTGATCTAAGAACTGAAATAATAACAATGTATTTGATTATGTATGCTTACATATATATCATATAAATATGCTTGCTTATGCTTTTACGTAAGTAAAACAAATGACCATGATACAAGGAATGAGGAAGAGGAAGTAAGATTATTTTGTTATTATAAGGTATTCACACTAAGGTACTTCACTATACTATGAAACAGTGTCGTTTGAAAGTGGGCCTTCACTAGTTGTAAATGTATATTTACAGTCTAGGACAATCAGTTTGAAAAAGGAGAAAAAAAATAACTGACAGCTGAGAAAGGAGAGAAAATGGAATGAATTAAAATCACAAAAGGCAGAAAAAGAAGAGGACAAAAATAAGAATGAGTAAAAAGGCAACAAATGGAAAGCAGTAACAAATATGGTAGATATTAATACAACTATATCAATAATCAATAATAATATCTGAACATCAGTGGTCTAAATGCACCAATTAAAAGACAGATTTTTCAGAGTGGATCAAAAAACAAGCCCCAACGACATGTTGTTGTCTATAAGAAATCCACTTTAAATATAAAGACATACAGATTAAAAGTAAATGGATGGAGAAAATAATATAGCATGCTTATATTAATCAAAAGAAAGGAGGAGTAACTATATTGATTTCAGACAGAGTAGACTTCAGTGAAAGGAAGGTTATCAGGAATGAAGAAGGACATTAGGGACTTCCTTGGTGGTCCAGTGGTTAAGACTCTGCACTCCCAATGCAGGAGGCCCAGGTTCGATCCCTGGTCAGGGAACTAGATCCCTCATGCCACAGCAAAGATCCCGCATGCCACGACGAAGATCCCACATGTTGCAACTAAGACCTGGCACAGATAGATAGATAAAACAAACATAATTATAAAGGAGTCAATTCTCCAAGACATAACTATCTTTAATATGTATGCGCCTAACAACAGGGTATATAAAGCTACGTTAGGCATGCTTCAACACCCGTCTCTCAGAAATGGACAGATCCAGCAGGCAGAAAATCAGCGAGGACCTAGTTGAACTCAACAACACCGTCAATCAACTGGATAGAAGTGACTTCTGTAGACTGCTTCATCCAAAAACAGCAGATAACACATTCTTCTCAAGTTCACATGGAACACTCACCAAGATAGATCAAATTCTGGGCCATAAAAAACACAGTTTACCAAATTTAAAAGTGTAGAAATCATATAATGTCTGCTCTAAAACCACAATGGAATTAAACTAGAAATCAATAACAAAAAATAACTGGAAAGTCCCAGTTATATACATGAAGATTAAACAACATACTTAAAAATAATACATGGATCAAAGAAGAAATATCAAGAGAAATTTTAAAATGCTTTGAACTAAATGAATGAAAACAAAATATCAAAATTTGTGGATACAAAGAAAGTAGTGCTTAGAGGGAGATTTATAGCATTGAATGCATATATTAGAAAGGAAGAAAGATCTAAAATCAGTAAGTTTCTACCTTAGGAAACTAGAAAAAGAAGGGAAGGCAGAGGGAACTCTGTAACTTTTACTCAGTTTTGCTGTGAACCTAAAAACTGCTCTAAAAAAATTAAAAGCATGAGAGCAGGTCCTGTGTAGCTGCTGAAAAAGAAAAATGGGAGAGGGGATGAGAATGGAAAGGGAAAGGACTTTGATTTGCATAAAGCAGTCCTCTTCCACACCACCACCCCCAAGTTAAAAAATTAAAATGAACCTATCACTTATGAAGTATTCATCTTTATGAATCTGCCTAACAAATGCCCTATATGAGTGTACCTAAAAATAACTGTTGCTTCTTGCATAAGTTACTAGTTTTACACATGGGATATCTACTTTAAAATTTAAAATTTTAACCTATTGGGGGGGCTTCTAATTCTCAACCTGCCACTGAAAATTTGTGATGTTCAGTGATATTCTGTAATAATAAAATGCTGAGTATTTACAGCAGTGTATCAATAAGTTTTGGTTAATCAGTTAACCATAACAATTCATTTCCATGCCAAAGTAATAATGGAGTTTTAAATCAACCAAGTCCAGTAGAATCTTCTAATAGGTTTTTATGTTTTTAGTAATACTTTAAAATATGTTAGACATAAGAAAAGCACTTAAATTTTTTTTTGCACTTAAATTTTTAAGTATTCAGTCCACTACTGCACATTGCAAACTCTCTGAAAATGATAGTGATATCTAGAATCAAAATTTCAGTGCTTCTTATTTGACTGGTAGGGGAGAAAAGAGAAGACTCCTCAGGGTTTCCAAGGAGGACTGGAGCGGCTGCTTTCCTTATTAAAAACAGATTGGCGGGACTTCCCTTGTGGAGCAGTGGTTAAGAACCCGCCTGCCAATGCAGGGGACACGGGTTCCCCTGCAAAACTTTAAACTATATATGAATGCCTTTTTGAAGAATTGATTCTACCATAAAACACAAGATCCATCAGCAGACCATAGCCTAGTTCTTCTCATCTAAAATATCAATAGTGTTCATGACCACAGAATTGTAGTACGAGACAGTTTTAACAGCCCTTTGCTGTTGCAAATTGATTTCTAGTTCAGCAAAATATTTTCCTCACCTCGTCACTCATATAGATTATATTCCCCCCAGAGAAACAAATTCTGTGGTGTTCTGTCAACCCTGTTAAATACTGAAGGGGTGGCTTCAATTACTTTTCCATGGCATGTGGTCCAACCTTCCACCTCCTGATGCCCCACCCCCATGCATAACCGCACCAAGAAATACTAACGGGGGAGGACTCAGCACAAGTTTTGGTTTTTTGCTAACAGCTTTATTGATATTTAATTCACATACCTTAGAATTAACCCATTTGAAGTGTCAAATCCACTGGCTTTTGGTTTCTTCAGAGTTGAGCAACTATCACCACAATCAATTTTGAACGTTTTCATCACCTTGAAAAGAAACCGTGTGTGGGTGGATAAACAAAATGTGGTATATACATAAAATGGAATATTATTCGGCCTTTAAGAGGAAGTACTGACGTGTTATGACATGGATGAACCTTGAAACATTTTGTCAAGTGAAATAAGTCAGTCACAAAGGACAGGTACTGTATGATGCCACTTCCATGAGGTACCTAGAGTAGTCAAATTCACAGAGACAGACCATAGCATGCTGGTTGTCAGGGGCAGGTGGGAGAGTGGGGAGCCTGGAAATGGGGAGTTATTGTTTAACGGGGGCCAAGTTTCCATTTGGGAAGATGAAAAAGTTCTGGAGGTGGATCGTGGTGAGGTTTCACAATGTGGATGTACTTAACATCGCTGAACTGTACACTTAAAAATGGTTAAAGTGGGGCTTCCCTGGTGGCGCAGTGGTTGGGAGTCCGCCTGCCGATGCGGGGGACGCGGGTTCGTTCCCCGGTCCGGGAGGATCCCGCCTGCGTCGGAGCAGCTGCGCCCGTGGGCCATGGCCGCTGGGCCTGCGCGTCCAGAGCCTGTGCTCCGCAACGGGAGGGGCCGCGGCGGTGAGAGGCCCGCGTACCACACACAAAAAAAATGGTTAAAGTGATGTTGTTTTTTTTTTAATTAATTTTTCTTGTATTTATCTATTCGTTTTATTTATTTTATTTTTGGCTGCTTTGTGTCTTCATTGCTATGTGCAGGCTTTCTCTAGTTGGGTCGAGCAGGGGCTACTCTTTTTTTTTTTTTTTTTTTGCGGTATGTGGGCCTCTCACTGTTGTGGCCTCTCCCGTTGCGGAGCACAGGCTCCGGACGCGCAGGCTCCGGACGCGCAGGCTCAGCTGCCATGGCTCACGGGCCCAGCCGCTCCGCGGCATGTGGGATCTTCCCGGACCGGGGCACGAGCCCGTGTCCCCTGCATTGGCAGGCGAACTCTCAACCACTGCGCCACTAGAGAAGCCCCCATGGGGGCTACTCTTCGTTGCGGTGCGTGGGCCTCTCATTGCGGTGGCTTCTCTTGTTGCAGAGCACGGGCTCTAGGCACGCAGGCTCAGTAGTTGTGGCTTGCAGGCTCTAGCGAGCGTACTCAGTAGTTGTGGCGCTCGGGCCTAACTGCTTCACGGCATGTGGGATCTAACCGGACCAGGGGTCGAACCCGTGTCCCCTGCATTGACAGGATTCTTTTTTTTTTTTTTTTTTTTTTTGTGGTACGTGGGCCTCTCACTGTTGTGACCTCTTCCGTTGCGGAGCACAGGGTCCGGACGCGCAGGCTCAGCGGCCATGGCTCACGGGCCCAGCCGCTCCGTGGCATATGGGATCTTCGCGGACCGGGACACGAACCCGTGTCCCCTGCATCGGCAGGCGGACTCTCAACCACTGCGCCACCAGGGAAGCCCGACAGGCGGATTCTTAACCTAAACTGGTAAGTTTTATGTATATTAAAGAAAAAATTTTTTTAATTAAAAAAAAAACAACATACCCAATAGCAGTCACTCTCCACCCCTTAAGCCCCAGGCAACCACTGATTTATTTTCGCTCTCTCAGATTTGTCTATTTGGGACATTGCACATAAGCAGAATCATACAATATTTGGCCTTTCCTATCTAGCTAAATCTTTTGCTTTACATAGTATTTCCAAGGGTCATCCATGTTGTAGCACATTATTAGGACCTCATTCCTTTTTATGGCCAAATAACATTACGTTGTATGGATATACCACATTTTATTTACCTATTTATCAGTTGTTTCCACTTTTTGGCTATTATAATACTATAAACATCAATACTCTAAAAATTCACATATAAGTACTTGTGTCAACATATGTTCTATATTCCCTCTCATATTATCTATGTATAATATGTAATATGTGACATGTAATTGTTGGGTCATATAAAGAACTCTGTGGTTCTTTATCAGGGAAAGTTTTCCAAACTGTCTCCACCGTTTTGCATTCCCACCAGGAGAGTTTTTAGTAAGTTTTTTTTAAACAAACAGGGACACCCTTGGCCTGCGATAACAACGAAAACCGAGGGTCTCTATCTTTCTTTCTATCCTTTGCCTGCAGGGAGGAAGCACGAGCGACTCTATTAATAAAGAGGGTGGAGGGCATGTCAGGGTAGTTGCCTTGGTGACCGGAAGGGGCGGTCCCGGAAGGCTCCACGCAGCCAACGGCCGGGAGGTGCGCGCATGCGCGCGTGGGCCTGCTGGTTCCCGGGCTCGGGCTCGAGGTGGCGCGCGACGGGCGAAGCTCGGTGGGTGCGAGAGTCGGGGGGCGGGGGGGGGTGGTCAGACACTGATGGGTTGGGGTCCGCAGTGCTGGAGGTTGCTTCTGAGGGTGGGACGGGCCCTGGAGCCCAGGGTGTGAGGCCGGATTCGCTTTCCATCCACTTTGGTTGTGAGGTGGTTTCCTGCTGCCGCGGCCCTCAGAGAAGACACGCCCCCGCGTCTGTTTCAAGGGAACCAACACTTGGGTTCTTTAGGCTGTGGGAAGACCTGCAGAATTTTATCCCGGTTCGCTTATTGGGTGCTTTTCCAAAGGCGTCCATGTCTTTTCCTCCACTTTCCCATACCTTGGAAATGCATCCCCTCCCAGGACGACGCCCGCTTTACCCAGGTGATGCCCAGAGCAGCGTTCTCTCTAGCCTTTTTTAAGTTCCTGAACGCTAGGCCCTGGTTTATGTCGCCCCAGTGCTTCTATTTGGATGTCCCAGGAGCCCGTCAGAGTCAGCATATTTCAAAGGAGCTTTACCTTATTATTTCCCTCGTCTTCTCCTGGCTTCCGTATTTCCATTAGAGCGGCATCATCCACCCACCCTCACAGACCGGGTACCATGTCCAGGGTGAAATCTTTAAAAAAAAAAATGTCCGGAATCCAGCTCCTCCATTCCATTTCACCCCTAATGCCCTAGATTGGGCCATCCATCTCCCAGGCCTATTTTCAATACTTAGAAACTGATTATTGACACTTCTTCCTCTATTCCAACCCACTTTCCGCACTGGCGGCAAGTACTGATTTACAAAATAAAAATCTGACCATATTACTCACCTGTTAAAAACTTTGATGGTTTCCCTTTGTCTGTATAATCATCGTGGACTTCAAAATTTTTCAATCTGGTTGAGCTCCACCCAGCCATTTCCTTTTTAGCAGCCTCCCTTCATTCGGCCCCGGAAACCTTATGTTCTCATGAAGCACAGATGGAACGTTCTGAACACAGCACACACTTTAAGATGGTTGAACTTAGGGCCACAGAGAAATAAACTCCGAAGTTTCTCTCCCCGCTCCCTCCCCCCGTGCGTCCCTCCACCCCTCCCCACCCCCCGCCATATAATAGGGAGAAGGACAGTCTCGATTACTTTTCTTTGGAAAGTGACCTGAACTCCAAGGAGCAGGGGTATGGATTCAACAGTGTGGGTCTGAAAATTAGGGGAAGGGGGATTACCTCTCTCCTTGGAAAACTCTCTTCCTCTCTTCACCTCTCCTTCAATTAGTGACATCTTACCTATCAAATGTCACCTTTAAAGTAGAATTTATCACTTCATGTCTATGTCCCCACTGTATTAAATCAAAATGTCCTAAAACAATAGAAAATATTATGACCCCTACACGAGGATGACCCCAAATTTTGTGAGCTGTTTCGTGTATGTTGTTCCTTCTGTGCTCTCTAGTACATTAATATTTCTTTAATAGCACGTAAGTTGTACAGAATTATAATTTTTTACATATCTATTTTCCCTCACTGTACTCTCTGAACAGTAGGGACTATATTTTACTGATCTTTGTATCCCCAGTGCCTAGGACAGTCTGATACCCAATAAATAGTAAATGCCCAATAAATACTTGATAATGAATACATGTGATAGTCATTATTTCTGACTCCTCTAAATTGGCAGCCATTGAAAGCAGGATTCAATTTTATTCATTTTATCCCTAGACCCTAATACAATGTTTGGCATATATTGTTTCCAATTGGTGTTTGCTGTCTTTAAATGAATTTTATGTATTCCACTCTCATTACTATGGTTTAGTGTTTTATGTTGGTCACTGATAGAAAATTTAAAGCCAGAAGAGGCCTTATCATCTAATACAACCCCTTAATTTCCTACAGATGAACCAAGAGAGGTTGGGTGATTTACCCATAGCAACTAGCAAATGCTGGATCTAGATCCAGGTTTTCAGACTTCTTAGGCTAGCTATACTTTGTTACTTATATTGAATTTGTGAAACAGATTTTACCACTTTCATTTTTTTAAACAACGCCTGCAAGGGGACCTCATTATCCAATATTAGTTTCAACAAGCATTTTTGGTATACCTACTCTGTAGAGAGACATTTGAGGCTCCTGTTCTTAAATTTGAAATCTTATGGAGAGGCTCATAACCTAGTGTTGATAAAAATATCATTTGGCAAGAGAAACCAGTTTTGTTTCTCTTTGAGTAGGAAATTTTTGTGTGTGCACCGCACGGCTTACCAGATCTCAGTTCCCGGACCAGGGATTGAACCCAGGCCATGGCAGTGAAAGCCCGGAATCGTAACCACTAGGACACCAGGGAACTCACAGGAATTTTTTAAGTTGGAAATTTTACCTCATTTTATTTCACCCTCAATTTTACATTTAATAGTTTAAACAGTTTTATTATAGATCCTTAAATGTAACTTTTATTTTATTTCTAGGTGTTCCTGTCTTTTCTATGAATTTCACTCTCTGTAGTCTTCACCAGCAGCTGTGATTTAATCATTCAGTAAAAGAGAAGAATCATTAACTAGGAGAAAATGTCAAATCTAAAAATGAAAGAGGCAGCCCTTATCTATCTTGACAGAAGTGGAGGCCTCCAAAAGTTCATAGACAGTTGCAAATCCTACAGTGGTATGTTCAGCAAAGTTGACTTTATTTTAGAAACTTTAAAGTCCTACGTATAACTGTCCTCATTTTTATACTTGTGTATTTTTACAGATTCAAAACAAAGTTATGCTGTCTATCGATTCAGTATTTTAATAAATCCCTCTGATATTATTGAGTTGGATGCTGAACTTGGAAATCATATTTTACACCAGCCTTTAAAAGCTGCTCAAGTTTTTCAATCAGTAAGTTAAAGAAAGATAATTTTATGCCACATGGAATTTTTGCTAACTTCTTTGATTTTTTGTTTGAAATCACAGGTCTGTTTTATTGCTGTTAAGACTCTCTCATTAATTGAACAATTACAGACTGAAGCTCAAGTAAGTTTTAGTTAAATTTAACAAAGAAAACTAAGGCACAATACTTTCATGATACCTTGTAAATAAATATTTTTATATTCATATATATTTTTTGTTTAAACATATTTTCAAAGTTTAATAAATTATCTTACATATGCATCTTTACTTCCTGTTTTATCACTTATAACATTAAACATTTTTATAATAAAACATTTCAAACATACCCCCAAATAATGAGAATAATACAGTGAACCTCCATATATCTATCACGCAGATTTAATCGTTTGCAATATTTTGCCATACTGGCATCATCACTTTTTTTCTGAAATGTTTTAAAGCAAATCTTTAAAATACATTCTGTATTTCACCCCTACATACTTCGGTATGTATCAACCTCTAAAAATTGTGGACATTTTTGTTATATAACCACAATGCCATTATTACCATTTACAAAAAAAATAATAATTCCTTGGTATCATCTAATATCCAGTCCATATTGAAATTTACCCAGTCGGGGTCTCAAGGCTGTCTCACAATTGATGTGTTCAAGTCAGAACTAAAACAAGGTACACACATTATAACTGGTTCTTACATCTCCCTAAGTCTCTTTTAATCTAGAGCCATTTCCTCCCCCTCCTTTTTTACGCCATTGAATTTTTGAAGAAGCTAGTTAATTGTCCTGTAAAATGTCTCATCTGGACTTGTCTGATTATGTTCTTGTAGTATTTAACTTATACCCCTAGACACCAAATTTCTGGAAAAAAAATTGGCTCTAAAGACTTGCTTAGATTCAAATTCAACTCATTTTGATGAGAATATATCATAGTGTCATGTGTTTCATACTGCCCTACATTAGGAGAACTGTCCTATTTGTTATCCCACTTTTAGCAATGCCACAATTGAGCAGTGGGTGCAGATGATGTCAGTCTGATTCCTCCAATATACAGTCTCCCATCAACTGTCACCTAATGGTTTTCGCAGCTATTGATAGTCACTGCCTAGATTCCATTATTTCATTAGGAGTTTCAAAATTGTGATTTTCCTAATTTTAGCAAACTTTCTATATTTACTGGCTGAAACTATCCTGTAAGAGAGGTTTTTCCTCTCATCAACTATTTGGTTACCCTGCAATACAATTTGTACAGGAAAAGTAGAAGGAATGTTTGATTCTTTCCAATCTATAAATTTTCATAGTGATGAGTTGAAATATAACAGCCTCCAATGATGACCAATATTTTTTGTTTGTTTTTCCTTTTTTAAATTATGAGGAATTACATGAATTTTTAAATATATCTGATAGGTTTCAATGAATCTTTGTCATTCTTTTTGATGCCTATATTATCTAACTTTGGTCATTGGGAGCTCCTTAAAGTTTCTTCTTATGTCCTTTTGACACATTTCATTAGTTTTTAAGCCCCCCTGGTTTCTATCACAAGGAGATGTACAAGGAGGTCCATCTGGTGTATTTTCTGCCCCATGGAATCAGCCATTTCCCCTAAGGAGCTCTGGTTCCTTTTCATGAGAAATTATATTTAGAGATCTGGGCACTAGAAGTGTTTGTTGCTATTGAGTTGTCATTGTTTTATAAATAACTCTTTTCAGTGAATATAGCGAGAAATGTGTATTTTTAAAGAAAAATGAGTTCATAATGATATTTTCAATTAAAATATCAGATTATAAGGATTTTGCATCTTTAATTTTATATCTAAATCACTTTTCTCTTAATGCTCAAAAGATTGTTTCCTAATACTACTAACAAATTATCTGTTTGATTTAACCTACAAATATACTTACTATATTGTAATGTAAGTCCAATTGGATCTGCAATTTTTATTAATACTATTTTTGTGTTCTTATTAGATTAATATACTGCTGAAGTTAACACATTTACCTCCTCTGCCAAGTTATAGTCTTGATCTTTGTGAGTTTCCGCTTGATTATACATCTCAAAGATTTTATATGATGCAAGGAATTGTGATTGCAATGACAACTGTAACCAAGTATACACAAGGTGCAAGATTTCTATGTTCAGATGAAGCATGCCCTCTTTCAAAAGGTAAATATTAAAATGTAAAATCAAAGCAATTTATTGTTTAATCTTAAATCATGTTTACAATTAGTTAAAAAACATTCACAGCATAGAAAGAATGGAGTAAAATTAGGTGTCTCCTAATGTTTACAAGTCTGCTTTGCATAATCTTGAAATTCGTTCTTTCTTCCACACCTCTCCCCTATAATTTAACAGATGCTCTTGTGTTGCTGAAGTACTTGTTTTTCTCACACGCTGTTTCATGACTGTTCATGCTGTTCCCTCTCCATGTAATGTCCTCTCTCAACCCTTTGGCTTAACTTCCAGGACACCTTTTCCATTCATCCCCACCTCTTATTGGGTTGGATGCCTCTCCTCTCTTCTCTCTGAACACTTTGTATATGAATACTGCATATTGAAATTATCTGTTTCTTATTGCCACCTATTGAAATTGTGTGCTTAAGTATCCATATCACCAGTGCCTGGCAAGAAATAGCCATGCAATAAATGTTAATTGAACTGCTATGAACCCACATGCAAAACTGATTTAATTGTATGTTGAATTAGATTCATTTTAAAGGATTGAAAATGGAAAGCTAAATCTGAAGGCAAATTTAGCTTAACTGTTTTCTTTCAGGATTTCAGTATATAAGAGTGCATGTACCTGGTGCTACAGAGTCTGCAACAATAAGAAATGACTTTTTGTGTAATCTATGTTCATCTTCACTTCAAGAAGACAGAAAATTTAGAGTACTTGGTGGTAAAAAATGCATTTACGTTTTACAATTACAATTTTTAAAATAATGTCTGATATTTTAATGTGGAAATTAAATTGAATATATATTCTAATAACTGATTCTTTTTTACTCTTTGCCTTAAGATAAACAGATAGTTGAAATAATTACCACAAAGGCACTTCGTGCTTTTCAAGGATATTCTAACAACCAGCCATTTAGGTTTCAATCTCTCACAGTCTTCCTCAGAGGTAAGTTCTATTTGCACTAAAATATATAAACTATATAATTGACTTGTTTATGCTTATATATTATAAATGGTACTTCAAAGCTTGAAAATAATAGGTCTTCTCTTTCTTGAGTATTTTAAAGACTCATATTTAGCTAATGTAGCAATTATTCATTCAGTCATACAACATTCACTTAAGATATTAGCACCTGCTATGTCTCAAGCACTATGCTAAGTCTCAGGGTCACAATTATTTACAGTAATAATCTCCCATTATTGTATGTGTATGTCTTATATAAATATTGGAGTTATTGTTTTAAACTATAAGCTTCAGGAGGGTAGGGACTTAGGTTTTTTACTGCACATAGTAAAAACTCAATAAATGTTTGTTAAATCAATGAATGAGCATTGACATATGATTAACTGTTGAGAACTGCATGGGTAAAGACCTGTGAGTAGACAGATTCTGCCATAAAGGAGGAAATCATTATCAGTATCAATCACCCATGGAAGAGTGAGTCATAGTTGAGAAGCCAGAACTGTGAAAATGAGGATGGGGTTCAGTCTCTTTTCTTGGGCTAAAATTGGAAGAATTAAACTTTTCGTAAAGAGAGATCTTGAATGTCAACCATGTGTAGGAAACTCAAGGGTTAGAAAGCAGAGACTCAAACAAGAAGTCTTTTTACCATGGCCTGGCAAGGACAAGGCAGGCGTGTAAGCCCAGATGATAATAGGTAATTTTTAATATCAATTACTATGTGCCAGGCACTTTTACATATATTAACTCATTTAGTCACAGCAACTCTTTCAAGTAGGTTCTATTGTTATCTCCATTTTACAGTGTAGAAATGGACACACAGAGAAGTTAAGTAACTTTTCCAAGGTTACACAGCTAGTACATGGCACAGCCATGATTCAAACTCAGGCATTCTAGCTTCAAAGTCTATGATTTTAACTACTTAATTCTATTATATACAAACCATACATTACAATATAGAAATTTAAGTGACTATCCAACTTATATTTTAGTAGAAAACCCTTTCTTCTAATAAACTCTTAATAGGACCCAAATACATTTTTAAAAGTTAAATTAATAAAAGCAGGCCTTTGGGGGTTCTCAGCAGAGATACCCAGACTTCCCAGCCTCCTAGCCTTCTTCTTGACCCTTTCTTGACTTCAGGACACATCCACGATTCCAAGGAACAGTTGAAAAATGATTTGCTTTAATTTTCTCCTTGTAATTCATACTGTATCCTTCATGGGTTTTTTGGGGGGTGGGACAGGGGGAATGTTTGTTTATTTGGTTTGGGGTTTTTATTTTCTCAAATCTTGGGGCTGATTCTTCCCATCTAGTTCTACAGGGTATATCAATATGCTCTCCGGCTCTAAAAGAGACAGAGAGACACAGAGAGAGAAACAGAGAGGAGGAAAGAAATGGAGATCAGTGTTTGATCACAGAGGGAAGTTAATCCTTGCTCCTCCTTGTAAGCCTTTCTTTCATAGTTTTACAACCATCCAAATTCTAACTGTATAATGGAGGCTCAAGATTTTTAGCGTATGTTTTTTAGAATAAATTTTGAACTTGTGCAAAAGCTTTGCTCAGTCTGTAGAGGTGAGAGAGGAACCTAGTAAATTGTCTTTTGGGTAGACTTTATTTATTTATTTATTTTGATTCAAAAGAGTTTATTTGTATTACAAATGGATACATTTTCATTGACGGTATTTGTTTTTCTTTTTTTTTTAATTAATTTTTTTGGAGCATAGTTGCTTTACAATGTTGTGTTAGTTTCTACTGTACAGCAAAATGAATCAGCTATACATATACATGTATCCCCTCTTTTTTGGATTTCCTTCCCACTTAGGTCACCACAGTGCATTAAGTAGAGTTCCCTGTGCTGGGTAGACTTTAGACATGGGCAGACCCAGATGGGAATTTCAGTTCTGCTACTTAACTACTTAGCCTGGTGCAAATCACTCTCAGTTTCTTCATATATAAAGTGGGGATAACAATATCTGTCTTATAGTTTACAATTAGATAATGTGTATAAAAGTGACTTGCCTATATTACAGACTGTGAATAATACTTTTTAAAATGATTTTCTTCCCAAATAAAATTATTACTTATAAGGTCATTTTTATTAACATCTCTTGTCATTTAATGGAAAGATGTTTAATTTTAAACACAATGATCTTATTTTGCCTTTTGACTATTATAGGACACTATCTAGTTGCTATGTCACATGCTTCTTGAAGTTAATTCATCACCTATAAGTATCAAAATTTATCAGCAACAAAATTTTCTCAATTTATATTAATAATGCCACTCAATATGCGTAGTATACTAAACAAAAGTAACTACTTAGCAACTAACTGAACTACTAAATTGTTGCTGGTTTTATTTGTTTTTAATTTTTAATTTTATATTGGAGTATAGTTGATTAACAATGTTGTGATAGTTGCAGGTGTACAGCAAAGTGATTCTGCTATACATACACATGTATCTATTCTTTTTCAAATTCTTTTCCCATTTAGGTTGTTACATAGTATTAAGCAGAGTTCCCTGTGTTATACAGTAGGTCCTTGTTGGTTATCCATTTTAAATACAGCAGTGTGTACATGTCAATCCCACACTCCCTAACTATCCCTTCTCCCCCCACGTCCCCCCTGGTAGCCATAAGTTCGTTCTCTAAGTCTGTGAGTCTGTTTCTGTTTTGTAAATAAATTCATTAGTATCATTTCTTTTTAGATTCCACATATAAGCAATATCATATGATAGTTCCCTTTCTCTGTCAGACTTACTTCATTCAGTATGACAATCTCCATGTCCATCCATGTTGCTGCAAATGGCATTATTTCACTCTTTTTAATGGCTGAGTAATATTCCATTGTATATATGTACCACATCTTCTTTATCCATTCCTCTGTCGATGGACATTTAGGTTGCTTCCGTGTCTTGGCTATTGTAAACAGTGCTGCAATGAACATTGGAGTGCATGCATCCTTTCGGACCATGTTTCTCTCCAGATATATGCCCAGGAGTGGGATTGCAGGATCATATGGTAGTCCTATTATTAGTTTTTTAGGGAACCTCCATACTGTTCTCCATTGTGGTTGTATCAATTTACATTCCCACCAGCAGTGTAGGAGGGGTCCATTCTCTCCACACCCTCTCCAGCATTTGTTGTTTGTGGATTTTTTTGATGATAGGCATTCAGACTGGTATGAGGTGGTATCTCATTGTAGTTTTGATTTGCATTTCTCTAATAATTAGCAATGTTGAACATCTTTTCATGTGCTTCTTGGCCATCTGTATGTCTTCTTTGAAGAAATGTCTATTTAGGTCTTCTGCACATTTTTTGATTGGGTTGTTTGTTTTGATGATATTAAGCTGCATGAGCTGTTTGTAAATTTTGGAGGCTAATCCCTTGTCAGTCACATCATTTGCAAATATTTTCTCCCATTCTGTGGGTTGTCTTTTCATTTTGTTTATGGTTTCTTTTGCTGTGCAAAAGCTTTTGAGTTTAATTAGGTCCCATTTGTTTATTTTTGTTTTTATTTCCATTACTCTGGGAGATGGATCGAAAAAGATATTGCTGTGATTTATGCCAGAGAGTGTTCTGCCTATGTTCTCCTTTAAGAGTTTTATAGTGTCCAGTCTCACATTTAGGTCTTTAATCCGTTCTGAGTTTATTTTTGTGTATGGTGTTAAAGAATGTTCTAGGGCTTCCCTGGTGGCGCAGTGGTTGAGAGTCCGCCTGCCGATGCAGGGGACACGGGTTCATGCCACGGTCCGGGAAGATCCCACATGCCGCGGAGCGGCTGTGCCCGTGAGCCATGGCCGCTGAGCCTGCGCATCCGGAGCCTGTTGCTCCACAATGGGAGAGGCCACAACAGTGACAGGCCTGCGTAACGCAAAAAAAAAAAAAAAAAAAAAAAGAATGTTCTAATTTCATTTATGTATATGTAGCTGTCCAGTTTTTCTAGCATCATTTACTGAAAAGACTGTCTTTCCTCCATTGTATAGTCTTATCTCCTTGGTCATATATTAAGTGACCATAGGTGCATGGGTTTATTTCTGGGCTTTCTATCCTGTTCCATTGATCTATATTTCTATTTTTGTGCCAGTACCATACTGTTTTGATGACTAGAGCTTTGTAGTATAGTCTGAAGTCAGGAAGCCTGATTCCCCCAGCTCTGTTTTTCTTTCTCAAGATTGCTTTGGCTATTTGGGGTCTTCTGTGTCTCCATACAAATTTTAAGATTTTTTGTTCTAGTTCTGTGAAAAATGCCACTGGTAATTTTATAGAGATTGCATGGAATCTGTAGATTGCCTTGGTTAGTATAGTCACTTTGACAGTATTGATATTAATGCCACTCAATATGCATATTATACTAAACAAAAGTAAATACTTAGCAACTCATTGAACTACTGAATTGTTACTGGTTTTAGATCTTTGAACCATATGATCATGTAAAAGTTTTGTTTAGTAAATAGTTATTTTCTTTTGTGTTTAACAATTTTAGATGAATTAGTGAATGAAATGAATATAGGAAATGAGTATAAGATTATTGGAATTCCAACCTGTGTAAAAACATCACAAACTGCTCTCTGTATAGAGGCAAATAGTATCACTTTTTTCAATCCAAAAGGTAAGAAAAATGTTAGTATCATATATTAACAAATATTTAAATTTAAATCCATTTGTTCAGGAAATAAGTATTGGTTGCCTATGTGCTGGACACTCTTCAAAGCACTAGGGATACAGTTGTGATGAGGACAGTCAGGGTTCCTACTCTTAAATCATATGGTAGACAGTCAATAAATCTGTAAACTAATTAATAAGACAATTTTAGATAATAAATGCTGCAAAGGAAATAAAGCAAGATAATGTGAAACCTTGCCCACAGGAAGGACTCCTTTCTTTTGGCTAAACCTTATTTTGATTTTTTTTTTTTTTTTTGGTGGTACGCAGGCCTCTCACTGCTGTGGCCTCTCCCATTGCGGAGCACAGGCTCCAGACGCGCAGGCTCAGCGGCCATGGCTCACAGCCCCAGCCGCTCCACGGCATGTGGGATCTTCCCAGACCAGGGCACGAACCTGTGTCCCCTGCATCGACAGATGGACTCTCAACCAGTACGCCACCAGGGAAGCCCCTAGATTTTTTTTTTTTTTTTAATAATTACCAACAAGGAAAATGTTTTAAGATGCCAAGAGTTAGAGATTAGTTAGAAGGTTTTTCTATCCAGCCCTTTGTTTTCTAACTAAGTAACTGTTGTGGTCTGAGAAAAAGAGCCGAATAAAATGGCATCCTTTTCCTCAGCTGAGTTTTGAACCAATTGAGAAATAAGACAAAAGAGAAAGGCAGTTGGTCCCCAAAATATCACCCTTATTACTGATAATTTCCTTGCAACCTAATTAAGAATTAAGTAAACAAAAGCGGAGAGCAGACCTACTCTTAACTTGGCACACAAATATCTAAATATAGGACAGGCTATTTAAATCTTAAATAATGAAGTTAGATTTTTTTTTCTATTCCCTAGATAACCATCTGCAATAACAGAGGCCCAAGTTGAATTTAAATGCAATGGATTCTAGATATCTCTGCTTATTTTGAAGAGAAAGCTTTATTTATTTATTTATTTTTTGGCTGCGATGTGTGGTTTGTGGGAATCTTAGTTCCCCGACCAGGGATCGGGCCCATGCCCCCTGCATTGGAAGCACAGAGTCCTAACCACTGGACAACCAGGGAATTCCTGAGAAAAACTTCTTAAAAGAATAAAAATATTGAAGAAAGAAACTACTAATGAACAATAGGCATTTTAAAGATATTTAAAATATTTTCTGCTGTGAAGTGCTTTAAGATTTACTGATTTGGTGGCAGAACATGATATATATGTAGGTGAAGTGTACTTTCTCCTGCTGAACTCCAGAATTAGGCAGATTTAACCACCCAAATGTGGCAAGAGCTACACTAATGTAGGCCTCCCTTGGTCCATGGGCATCGATGAGTAGAAGAAATCATTGCCCTGTGATGACAGCCTAAGAGGAAGGAGAAAGGGACTGGGTTACATGTGCGCAGCTGTTTCTCCCAAACTGACCAACTGGATTAAAACACTCATCTCTTTCAGGAGTTGGACAGAATAAGGTAGTGGAGAAGGTCTAGAATGTTACAGTATATGTTGAAGTAGTAGAGTATAAATCTCCCCTTTTAACAGCAATAATCAAATATTTCCCATTCTGCTTTTTAGACCTCACTAAAGGTGATAATATTTCAAACATAGATATGTAGAAGCAAACACTGCAGTACAAGAACCCCATGATCTGGCTTTGCTCACATAGGTCTTACTTAAAAGGAAAAAAATGAGAGATTTGCTTGCAACCCTCAGCCAGTCTATGTGGGCACAAAGGTTGACTGCTTCTTCTCACTGCATTCCTTGGGATAGAAATGATAGACCAGAGTGACCTCTCATCATAATTTAATATCATTGTAATAATTTGAATGTGGCATCATTAAAAGAACTGCAATTTGATAATATTTTAGATAAATGGAATTAGATGTCTATAATATCATTTTCTTGTTTTAAAAAACTCTTTTTAACATATATGTAATATTTACTTTCAGTTCCTTCAGGAATTAGCGACAATTTCAGGTGTCTCCTCTCTTTGACTTCCAGCTCGTACTGGAAGTTTACAGCAATACTTGCCAATGTCTTTGCATCACAAATTGTTCCTCCTGGGACTTACAATTTGCTCAAGCTCTGTTTGTTGATGAGTCTAGTACAGACAAGTGACCGTAACAAGGAACTGGAAGATTGCCTGGATCTTTTAATTATAACAAGTGATATTCTACTCGTAGACAGGTAAAATATATGACATTATGAATTGGTCACAGATTTGCATACATCTTTTCCATGAGCATTATTACAAGACAAATATTTGGAATTTATCTGAGCAGTATAAATATTTAAATAAACTTTTATCAATGAAGTTCAAAACTTTTTAAAACATGAATTGAGAAATGGGATATTTGCTTTCAACATTTTGAGAATCTAACCACTCGAAGTTTCAACTTGTTTCCCCACTCAGACCTTTTTAAATAAATGGCTCCTTTGCAGGCTTCCTTGTCCTCCATTCCCTAGATCAGTGTTCTGCTTTTGTACTTTGTTTTCACTTCAAAATAATCTCCCCGCTAGAGCTAACAAGCTGTTTTCTTCTTTTTCTTCAAGATTCCATTCAATAGTATTGATTCATTGTGCCCAAATAAGGCTGTTAAAAGTGGCAAAATTACTGTTTTGGGGGTGTCACTCTAACCTTGGAGTAAGCCTCTACTCAGCATATTGGGGCTCCCCACTAGCAAGTACCCTTTTTAAAAAGTTACTTAAATGTGCAAAAAGCTAGGAATAAGCTTCATATATTAAAATCATGTATGCAAATATAAAGCAAAAACAAATTTATAGAATGAATTTTAAATTAAAAAAATAAAATTCAAATTAGCTCTAACTTAATTGGACAGATGATGTTTTGCTAAAATTAAAATTAAATCACAATGTAAGTATAGTGCTAACTGCTACAGATTGCACCAATTTAATCTTACACTAATGAGCATGAGAATATTTGTTTCCTAACAGCCTCACCAACACTGGGTATTATCAAACTTTAAAATTTTGCCATTTGATGGATGGAAAGTGGTATTTTATTTTAATTTGCATTTCTTTAACTAGAAGTAAGTTTTAGCATCATTTAGAATTTGTTAAACACTTTTTATTATTTTTCTATGAACTCCTTGACCATTGTCCATTTTTTAAATTAAGTTGTTTATTTCTTACTGATTTGTGATAGCTCTTGTAAATTAAAGCCTTTGTCTCTTTTTCTGTTTGTCATTAATCTTTTCCTGTGGTATTTGGGGCTGTATGAGAGATTTGGTGTTTTGTTTTGTTTTTTAGGTAAAATTTACATAAATAAAGTGAAGTAATCAGATCTTAGGTATACAATTCGATGAGTCTTGACAGATGACATACACTCCTATAGCCATCACCTCAATAAGATATGGAACATTTCCATTTTCCTTTACCTTGGAAAGGTCCTTCATTCTCTCTTCCAATTAGTTCCTATTTCCACGGGTGATTTCTGTCACCATAGGTTAATCTTCCTGTTCTTGAACTTCGTATAACTAGGATCATACAGTGCACACTCTTTTGGGTCTAGCTTCTTTCGCTTAACATGTTTTTTGTTTTTTGTTTTGTGATACGCGGGCCTCTCACTGTTGTGGCCTCTCCCGTTGCGGAGCACAGGCTCCGGACGCGCAGGCTCAGCGGCCATGGCTCACGGGCCCAGCCGCTCCGCAGCATGTGGGATCTTCCCGGACCAGGGCACGAACCGGCGTCCCCTGCATCGGCAGGCGGACTCTCAACCACTGTGCCACCAGGGAAGCCCCGCTTAACATGTTTTTGAGATTGGCCCTGTTGTGTGTATCAGAAGTTCATTGTTTTTATTGATGAGTAGTGTTCCATTATATGAATATACCAGAATTTGTTTATCTGTTCTCCTCGTGATAGACATTTGGGTTTTGCATGTTTTGTTTTGTTTTTTTTTTTCATTATTAAAGCAAAGTCCTAGGACAGGGCATGGCACACAGAAGATGATCAATTGCTATTTGATGAATGAATCAATGAATGGATTTGTGGGGGTTTTTTGGCTGCGTTTTGGGTCTTCATTGCTGCGCGTGGGCTCTCTCTAGTTGCAGCGAGCAGGGGCTACTCTTAGTTGCGGTGTGCGGGCTTCTCATTGCAGTGGCCTCTCTTGTTGCAGAGCATGGGCTCCAGTAGTTGTGCCCATGGGCTCAGTAGTTGTGGCTCGCAGGCTCCAGAGTCCAGGCTCAGTAGTTGTGGCGCACGGGCTTAGTTGCTCCAAGGCATGTGGGATCTTCCTGGACCAGGGCTTGAACCCATGTCCCCTGCATTGGAAGGCGGATTCTTAACCACTGCGCCACCAGGGAAGCCCTGGGTTTTGCATGTTTTGACTATATAAGTAAGGCTGCTATAAACATCTCTTGTATAAGTCTTTTTGTAGACTTAGGTTTTTATTATCTTGGGTAAATACCTAGGAGTGGAATTATTGTGTCATAAGGTAGGTTTATATAACTTTATAAGAAACTGGCAAACAGTTTTTTAAAGTGGTTTTACAATTTTACATTCCTAAGGTTCCAGTTGTTTCTATCCTCACCAACATCCAGTGTGGTCAGTCTTTCTCAATTTAGCCATTGTAGTATATGTGAAATGGTGTCTCACTACAGTTCTAAGTTGCATTTCCTTGATGACTACTGATTCAAGCTCTTTTTCATGTGCTTATTAGTTACTCATGTATCTCCTTTTCTGAAGTGTCAGGTCCTTTGTTCACTTTTAAATGGGGCTCTTCCAGATGCACATCCATTATCACATATGTATCATGAAATTTTTCTCCCAGTCTAAAGCTTGAGTTATTTTCTTAAAGATATCTTTGATGAGCAGTCCTTTTAGTTTAGGTTATTATTTTCTTTTATGTTTAGTGTTTTCTGGGTTCTGTTTAAGAAATCTTTGTCTACCCCAAGGTCATGAAAATATTCTTTTATGTTTTCTTCTAGAAGTATTTGTTTTTACATTGGTCTGTTTTCTATTACAAGTCAATTTTTGTATGTGTTACAAGGTAGGAGCCAAGATTAATATTTTTCCTATGCATTTATCTAATTTTTCCATACCATTTGTTTAAAAGACTTTCCTTTCCCCATTGAATTGCTTTGCTACCAATGTTGCAAATTAGTTGAACTGGTTATAAACAGTGGTTATAAACTGGTTATAAACAATTTTAGGTGTAAAATTGAACTGGGTATATATCTATTTAAACGTTCTTTTCTGTTATTTTGACCTTTATGTCTATAATTATGCCTCACATTCTTGATTATTGTAGCTCTATATTAAGTTTTGAATCAGGTAGTGCAACTTTATTCTTCATTTTTAAGATTTGTTTGCACTATTTTAGGTCATTTACATTTTCTTATAAAGTTTAGAATCACTTCCCTGGTGGCACAGTGGTTGAGAGTCTGCGTGCCGATGCAGGGGACACAGGTTCATGCCCCGGTCTGGGAAGATCCCACATGCCGCGGAGTGGCTGGGCCCATGAGCCATGGCCGCTGAGCCTGCACGTCCGGAGCCTGTGCTCCGCAATGGGAGAGGCCACAACGCGTACCGTAAAAAAAAAAAAAGTTTAGAATCTATATGTTAATACCAGCCTCCATCCCCATCACCCCAAAAGAGCCTTTAAGGATTTTGATGGAACTGCATTTAACTTATAAATCAATTTGGGAAGAATTTACATCTTAACAATGTTGAGTCTTCCAATCTGTGAATATGGTATATATCTCCATTTATTTAAATCTTAATTTCTTTCAGCAATGTTTTGTAAAGGTCATGCACATAATTTAAGTTGATTTCTAAGTATTTGGTATTTTTGATGCTATGAAAAATGGCAGTGTTTTATTAATTTTATTTTTCAAATATTTGCTGTGAGTATATAGAGATACAATTGATTTTTGTATTTGGATCTTTTACTCTGTGACCTTGTATCAGTAGTTCAAAAAATTCCTCAGCTGATTCCAATGATTAGCCAAGTTTGAGGCCCATTGTTCTATATAACTAGGTTCTCAGCCTGACTGCATGTTAGAATCATCTGGGATAATATTAAAAAAAAATTTATGGGGCTTCCCTGGTGGCGCAGTGGTTAAGAATCCGCCTGCCAATGCAGGGGACACGGCTTCGAGCCCTGGTCTGGGAAGATCCCACATGCCGCGGAGCAACAAAGCCTGTGCGCCACAACTACTGAGCCTGTGCTCTAGAGCCTGCGAGCCACAACTACTGAGCCCGCAGTTCGCAACAAGAGAAGCCACGACAATGAGAAGCCCACGCACCACAACGAAGCGTGGCCCCCACTCACCACAACTAGAGAAAGCCCATGCACAGCAACGAAGACCCAACACAGCCAAAAATAAATAAATTTATTAAAAAAAAATTATGACTGTGGCTCACCCCTAGAGATTCTAATTTACATAATTTGGGATGGGGCTTGGCGTTAGAATTTTTTAAAAACCCCAGGCAATTTTTTTTTGTTAAAAAGTATAATTGACATGCAATATCATGTTCGTGTACATCATAGTGATTCAATATTTATATACATTTCAAAATGGTCACCACAATAAGTCTAGTTACCATCTGTCACCATACAAAGTTATTACAATATTATTGACCATATTCTCTATGCTGTACCTTACATCCTCGTGACATTTATTTTATAACTAGAAGTTTGTACCTCTTAATCCCTTTTACTTATTTCACTTTCCCAATCCCCCTCCCATCTGGCAACAACAAGTTTGTTTTCTATATCTATTCTGTCTTGTTTTGTTTGTTCTTTTTTTTTTTAGATTCCACATATAAGTGAAATCATATATAACAATTATCTTTTTCTATCTGACTTACTTTACTTAGCATAATACCCTCTAGGCCCGTCCATGTTGTCACAAATGTCAAGATTTCATACTTTTTATTGCTGAATAATATTCCATTATATATATACCACATCTTCTTTATCAATTCATCTATTCATAGACACTTAGCTTGTTTCCATATCTTGGCTATTGTAAATAATGCTGCAATGAACATAGGGGAGCATATATCTTTTCTAATTAGTGTTTTTGTTTTCTTTGGATTAATACCTAGGAGTGGGATTGCTGGATCATATGGTAACTCTATTTTTAGTTTTTTGAGGAACCTCCTTACTGTTTTCCACAGTGGCTGCAACAATTTACATTCCCACCAACAGTGTATAAGTAGTCCCTTTTCTCCACATTCTTGCCAACGCTTGGGTTGTTTTTTGTTGTTTTTTTTGTCTTTTTGATAACAGCCATTCTGACAGGTGTGATGTGATATCTCATCATGGTGTTGATTTGCATTCCCCTGATAAGTAGTGATTTGACCGTCTTTTCATGTGCCTGTTGATTCCCCAGGTAATTTTAATGTGAGCTAGGGTTGAGAACCACTGCTCTATAGGCTTGCAAATTTTCTTTCTAAATCTTACTCACCCATATTGTATATCTTCAAATTAGCATCTAAATTCTTTGGAATGACACATACACTAGACATTTTATAGCATCTACCTATCCACATTTAAGAGATACTGCTTCACCCTCTTTGGACCATGTCTCTACTCATCATAGTAGATTGCACCAGCAAGCTATGATTTCTGTGGCAAGGATTTAAAAGCTAAGCTAAGATAATCATATTCCTTTCTTATAATTTAAATTTGAGAAATGAAGAGGTTGAGGCAATTGGCAAAGAGATTAGAAAGCAAAAGGATGTATCAAGAGTTATCTTGATACATAGGTAACGGGTAGTCATGATGAACTATTGGCAAGCGTAAATGCAAAAATTTTGAATAAACGAAAGAAAGCAATTCATAAAAAAAGGAAGTCCCCGTTCAAATGTCATTTCTCTATAGCTTTCTCTGACTTCCATCCAGGAGGAAATAATGATCTTTTATGGATGTCCTCATGACATTATTTTAATACTTATCACATCGTGTTTTAGTTTTTTGTTTACATCTCTCTAGGCTGTGAGCTTTCCAAGTTAAGGACCAAATCTCATATATATATATTGTTAATAACCTGAGACAATACATAGCAGAGACAAATTCTTTTTTTTAAAATTAATTAATTATTTTTTGCTGCATTGGGTCTTCATTGCTGCGTGTGGGCTTTCTCTAGTTGCAGCAAGCAAGGGCTACTCTTCGTTGCAGTGAGCGAGGGCTACTCTTCATTGCAGTGCATGGGCTTCTCATTGCGGTGGCTTCTCTTGTTGTGGAGCACAGGCTCTAGGCGTGTGGGCTTCAGTAGTTGTGGCATGTGGGCTCAGTAGTTGTGGCTCACAGGCTCTAGAGCACAGGATCAGTAGTTGTGGCACACAGGCTTAGTTGCTCCGCGGCATGTGGGATCCTCCTGGATCAGGGCTCGAACCCGTGTCCCCTGCATTGGCAGGAGGATTCTTAACCACTGCACCACCAGGGAAGTCCTACATATACGTTTTTATCCATAACACTAGTGCTCAATAGACATTGAATCAAATTAAATCTAATTGTATAGCTATTATATATTATGACTTCTGAAAATCAAATATTAAATAAGTAATATTTGTAATGAATAAGTAATGAATAATTTATTTTTTCCCTTAGGCTTTTGAATTTTAGTATAAACCTTGTGCCCCGTGGTATACGTCATCCAGTCTCTACTGAAATTTTTCCTACTCTATCCAGGAATAAGTATGGAACTGGAGCAGTTAGCATTCAAGGTGGCAGTGCTTTGCTAGCTAAAGGTGGTATCTGCTTTATAGGAGACTTGGCTTCACAGAAAAAAGATAAACTTGAACAGCTTCAATCAGGTAAACAGTATTTTTTCAAATTAATTTTCACCTGTTTAACTTATAGTCATATCAGTGTCAAGGAGTTACTTAACAATTAAGATTGTATTGTACACGTTTTAGGAATAGAGAAATTATATTAAATGACATTTCTCATTTTACCTTTATAAATAAAAACAGAGGAATTTAATGTGCAAATGCATTGTTTTAGGCTTTGCTCTCAGTTGTGCTAACAGATGAGTTTGTATTAGACCAGATTTATTTCCTTTTCTTGTCTTATTGCATTAGCTAGGACTTCCAATATGATGTTGAAAAACAGTGGTGAGAAGGAACATCCTGATCTTGTCTTGCTCCTGATCTTAACAGGAAAGTTTCACGTTTCTCACCATTGAGTATGATGTTAGCTGTAGGTTTTTTGTAGAAGTTCTCTTGCAAGTTGAAGGAATTTCACTCTATTCTTAATCTACTAAGAGTTTTTAAATAATGCATTGGTGCTGAATTTTATCAAGTGCTTTTTCTACACCTATTGATATGATAATGTGATTTTTCAATCACATATTGAAAAATGTGATATGCCTGTTGATAAATGGATGCCTGTTGATATTATGGATTACATTAATTGATTTTCAAATGTTGAACCAGCTTTGCATACCTAACATAAACTCTACCTGGCTGTGGTGTATAATTCTTTTTATACATTGTTGGACTTGATTTGCTGTTATTTTGTTGAGGATTTTTGCCTGTATATTCACAAGAGATATTGGTCTGTAGTTTTCCTATAATATCTTTTGTCTGGTTTTAGTATTAGGATAATGCTTCTTGGGCCAGATTTATAACTAACAAGGATATGGACAGATAAGTATCGGGCCAAGAGAAGTTAGGGCCTTACACTCTTAGCATACCGGCAAGAATGTGCAGCAATACTCAGGGCACATAGTATATTGCCTCTCCCTACAAGAGAATGCAGAAATAGACCCACACTAGTATGCTTACTTGATTTTTTTTTAATTCATGTATTTAATTTACTTATTTTTGGCTGTGTTGGGTCTTTGTTGCTGTGCGTCGGCTTTCTCTTGTAGCGGCGAGCAGGGGCTACTCTTTGTTGCAGTGCAAAGCCTTCTCATTGTGGTGGCTTCTCTCGTTGCGGAGCACAGGTTCTAGGTGTGCGGGCTCAGTAGTTGTGGCTCATGGGCTCTAGAGCACAGGTTCAGTAGTTATGGCTCGCGGGCTCTAGAGTGCAGGCTCAGTTGCGGCACACGGGCTTAGTTGCTCTGCGGCATGTGGGATCTTCCTGGACCAGGGCTCAAAGCCGTGTCTCCTGCATTGGCAGGCGGATTCTTAACCACTGCGCCACCAGGGAAGCCCTGCTTACTTGATTTTTGGCCACAGCATCAAAGCAAGAAAATGGACAAAGGAAAGTTTTTTCAACAAATGATAGTGGAACATCTGGCTATATATATGGAAAAAATTAATATTGGCTCATACCTCACAACTGTATACAATAATTAATTAAAGATGGATCATAAACCTAAATGTAAAAACTAAAATTATATAGCTACTAGAAGAAAACATGGGAAATCTTCATGACCTTAGGGTAGGCAAAGATTTTTTAGACAAAACTCAGAAAGCAATAAACAGAAAATAATTGATGAATTGGACTTCATCAAAACTAAAAAGTTATACACATCAAAAAGGCCATTTAAAAAGTGAATAGGCAAGCAAAGAAAAAGAAAATAATTGCAATACATATATTTGACATAGGACATACACCTAGAACATAGAAACAATTCTAACAAGTCAGTAATTTGAAAAACAAAGAACCAGACAGCCTACAGAATGGGAGAAAATATTTGCAAAGGATGTGACTGACAAGGCTTAATCTCCAAAATATACTACAAACAGCTCATACAACTCAACAACAAAAAAACAAACAATCCAATCAAAAAATGCGCTGAAGACCTCAATAGACATTTCTCCAAAGAAGACATACATGGTCAACAGGCAGATGGAAAGATGCTCAACATCACTAATTATTAGAGAAATGCAAATCAAAACTACAATGAGATACCGCCTCACACCAGTCAGAATGGCCATCGTTAAAAAGTCTACAAATAACAAATGCTGGAGAGGGTGTGGAAAAAACAGAACCCTCCTACAGAGTTGGTGGGAATGTAAGTTGGTGCAGCCACTATGGAAAACAGTATGGAGGTTCCTCAAAAAACTAAAAATAGAGTTGCCATATGATCCAGCAATCCCACTCCTGGGCATATATCCAGACAAAATTATAATTCAAAAAGGTATTTGCATCCCTATGTTCATAGCAGCACTGTTCACAATAGCCAAGACATGGAAACAGCCTAAATGTCCCTTGACAGATGTATGGATAAAGAAGATGTACTTTGTCAATACTACTCAGCCATAAAAAAGAATGAAATAATGCCATTTGCAGCAACAGGGATGGACCTAGAGATTGTCATACTAAGGGAAGTAAGGCAGACAGAGAAAGACAAATATCATATGATATCACTTATATGTGGAATCTAAAGTATGATACAAACGAACTTACCTACAAAACAGAAACAGACTCATAGACTTAGAGATAAACCATAATGGAAAAGAATATAAAAAAGAATGTATATTTATGTATATATTTCTGTACAGCAGAAATTAACACAACATTGTAAATCAAACATTCTTCAACTTAAAAACACATACACACAAAGGACCCAGCAAAAAAATGGTCTAAAGACTTAGTGACTTCACAAAGGAATGTATACAAAATGACAAATAAGTGCATGAAATAGTGCTTAATATCATTAGTTGGATATTGGGGAAATGAAAAATAAACCACAATGAGATACCACTACTTACACATACTAGCAGGTGCTGCTTCATGGGTGGGGAATAAGTATAGCTCCCCCTAGAAGAGCCTGGCACTTGGTTAAAACTCTACTGTCACCATCTTCAAATTTTAAATGATTTTAGGGCTTCCCTGGTGGCTCAATGGTTAAGAATCCGCCTGCCAATGCAGGGGACACGGGTTCGAGCCCTGGTCCAGGAAGATCCCACATGCCACGTAGCAACTAAGCCCATGTGTCACAACTACTGAGCCTGCGCTCTAGAGCCCATGAGCCACAACTGCTGAAGCCCGCGCACCTAGAGCCCGTGCTCCGCAACAAGAGAAGCCACCACAATGAGAAGCCCGTGCACCCCAACGAAGAGTAGCCCCCACTCGCCACACCTAGAGAAAGCCCGCGCACAGCAATGAAGACCCAACACAGTCAAAAATAAATAAATAAATAAAATAAATTTGTATAAAAAGAAAATTTTAATGATTTTATCTTTGAAGTTGTTTTGTAAGGAAGACAGTGGAGCTTCAACGTGAGCAGAGGGGATACATCCATGCCTGTGTCCATCATGCCTTGCTGCCCTATTTCAAATAGCATTTGTGATCACTATGAGGCTTGTTAACACAATTTGTAATCAGTTTGATTCTTGCTGGACTCTCATGCATTGTGACTACACTGCAATTCAGTGCCCATGTTCCATTTCAAAACATCTTCCGCTGAGTGAGATGGGGAGCTGATAGCCCCAAGGAGGCCAAGCTTTCCATTTGAATCAGACTTGCTTCTGTAATAGGCAGTTGCATTCTAAGAAACACAAATGACCGAGGAACCCCATCATATCCTTTCTTACTTGGCTACTTCCCTGTATTTGCCAACCTCTTACACTGAAAATGATAATATAGGAGGGAAGGGAAAGATAGGGCAACCCGTTGTTCCTTTTCCTTTTAGTCCTTCCTTACTCATCAGTAGAGAGTGCTGGTGAAATGTGTGAATATCAAGAAACAAATTAAAAACAGTTTTGTGCAAAATAAAAATATTTCCCCTGTTCTGATAAGAACAAAAATACATAACTGTGTATTAATACTTCCTACAAAATACTGATGATGCTGCATATGAGTTAAATGCTCAAATATTTGACTGGAATTGTACAATATAAATGGTAAAATTCGTGTCAATAATTTAAAATTTTAGTATTAGACTGACAGCTACTTCTATTACATTTTCTGGTAATAGCTTTATTGAAGTATAACTTGCACACCATAAAATTCACCCACCTAAAATTTACAGTTCAGTGGCTTTTTGAATATTCACAGAGTTGTACAACCATCACCACTATCTGTTACACTTTCAGAACATTTTCATTACCCCAAAGGAAACCCTGTACTCATTAGCAGTCACCCCCCCATGCCCCCTCTCCCCAGAGTTCCCGGAAACCTAATCTGCTTTCTGTCTCTATGGATTTGCCTATTCTGGACATTTCATATAAATGGAATCATACAATTTGTGGTCTTTTATTACTGGCTTCTTTCACTTAGCATAATGTTTTTGAGGTTCATCCATGTTGTAGCATGTATCACTTCATTCCTTTTTAAAAAAATATTGATAAAATACACAATGTAAAATTGACCATTTTAACCATTTTCCAATGTACAGTTCAGTGGCATTAAGTACATTCACAATGTTACACAATCATCACCACTATCCATTTCTAGAACTTTTTCATAATCCCCAACAGAAAATCTGTACTCATTAAACAATAACTCTCTATTCCCCCCTATCTCTAGCCCCTGGAAACCTCTATTTGACTTTCTGTCTCTGTGAATTTGCCTCTTCACAGAATCTCATTCCTTTTTATGGCTGAATAATATTCCAATATATATAAGGGATTATATATATATATTTATATAATCACTTAAAAAATCATTCATCTGTTAATGGACCCTTGGGTTGTTTCTACCTTTTGGCTATTATAATGCTGCTATGAACATTGGTGTAAAAGTATCTGTTTAAGTGCCTGCTTTCAACTCTTTTGCATGTACACCTATAAGTGGAATTGCTGGATCATGTGGTAATTCTATGTTTAACTTTATGAGGATCCACCAAACTGCTTTCCACAGTGGCCACACCATTTTACATTCCCACCAGTAATGCACAAGGGTTCTGATCTCTCCACATCACCCCTATTACATTTTATAAGTAATAAAATATTCTTAAAAGAAAAAGCTGTATATAAAAAAAAGCATTTTCCCCTGCTTTTTGAATAAGAGGCCCATATTTTTATTTTACATTGGACCCTACAAATTATGTGGCTGGCCCTGGCTACTAGAATGACAAAAATTAAAAAGACCGACAACAACGGATGTTACCAAGGATGTAGAGAAGTTGGAGTTCTCATATATTGTTGATGAGAGTATAGAATAGTACAACCATTTTGCAAACTGCTCTGGCAGTTTCTATATAGTTAAATATATATTTACCTTATGATCCAAAAGAAAAATAAACATGTATACAAAAAACTCTTATCGTGAACGGAGAGAAGACTAATTTGAGAAATATTTGGGAGATAGCATCCTAGGAATAGAAATGAATCCATAGATTGAATGCTTATAAGGAATAAGGGGAGGATAGAAAGGAGAATGGGATGTTTCCACATTTTTTGTTTGGGTTTTAAGTGGATCAGTGGTGATTCTCCTAATTGTGAGTAATGCACAAGAGCCATTTGAGGAGGAGAAATGATAAATTTGGTTTCTCACATGTTGAATTTGAGATATATTTTCTCCTAGTCACTCCTACTTAGATGGCCCACTTTCTATTATTTGTTTTGGCACATAAAAGAACATTGTTGGGGACTTCCCTGGCAGTCCAGTAGTTAAGACTCCACGCTCCCAATGCAGGGGGCGTGGGTTCGATCCCTGGGCAGGGAACTAAGGTCCCACATGCCGCATGACACAGCCAAACAAAACAAAACAAAACAAAAAAACCCCCAGAACATTGTTTAATTTCAGCCTCCCTTGTAAGCCTGCACTACCTGCACTATATGACCATTCTCCTTACTCTCTGCCTATTCCTCCCAATTCACGATTCTAGCTACATGCTTTGGACTGATGATACTCATCGTCAGGGGACACATAAACATTCAAATGTTTTTCTTTCCTTCTTCTTTTTTATGGCAGATCCTCTAATTTAGCCATATCTTGTAAAACAATCAAATTTACTTGTGTTTTTACTATCCAAATTTAGACTGTAAAATTCTGTATAATAATATTTATTAATTTATAGACATATAGACCAAAGTGAACTTAAATAACAAATGGATAATGTCTTTTGACTTAGCTGTGGAAAGTAGAAGCATCACAGTATACATCTCGGGAAAGAAGTTTGGGGATGATATGGATCAGCAAATGACTTTTCCAGTTCAGTGCAGTTTTTGGTCTTTTGTTGATATGGATTCATCTTCAAGAAGAAATGTACAGAAAACCAATACTCTAATTGGTCAGATGGTAAAGTATATGTGTATCTTATTGTTAGAGTGTTGTTCAGGGAATTTAGTCACAGATTTTAATCTTAATGTTTTTATTGTTCTTAATGTTTTATTATTATTTCTGTGCTTAATTTCTATACTTAATTGGGTACTAGAACTAAATAATGACACAATTGTTTGAAAATTTTCAGTTTTTAGTCATGCAAAGCAGGTGTCTGCTCACTAGAAATTATTATTTGAATAGGTAGTGGGAGAGGCTTTAATGAATAATGTGTAAGAAGGTACTCAGTAAAAAGCATTTTAGAAAAATTTATTATCACAAAGTTCCCATGCTATTTGAGAATCACTTTAAATAATAATTAATAATAACAAATAATAAAATAATTATTACAATTATAGTTTCATAATTTAATTAATATTATAATAATATAATTCTAATAATTTAAATAATAATTCTAAATAATAGTTAATTTGAAGTGTTTATGAAAATGCCAGTGTTTAATATTTGCCTTTTACATTTTTGTTTGACGTAGGATTGCAGTTTGATTCCAGCTAATCTCATAGAGGCATTTGGATTATTGATTAACTGCAATGAGTCATCTCCTTGCCACCCACTTCTTCCTACTGTGCAACATACTTTAAAGAAAGCCATTGATCCTGAAGGGCTGCTTTATGTAGCTTCTAAACAGTTCACAACTGAAGATTTTGAAAAGGTAAAAGTATGTGCTGATGTTTCTCAATGTAAATAAAACTCCCTTTGAACATTTAATTTTCCTTATTTAGAATTCTTTTATTCTAATTTGCTTCCAGCTTTTAAGCATTTTAAGGACATTGTATAGAAAAAATTTAGGTTTATAATTAAACTAGAAACTGTAAGGACATAGGGACTTCCCTGGCCGTCCAGTGGGTAAGACTCCATCCTCCCAGTGCAGGGGGCCCGGGTTCGACCCCTGGTCGGGGAATTAGATCCCACATGCATGCTGCAACTAAGACCCAGTGCAACCAAAAATAAATAAATAAATAAATATTTTTTAAAAACTATAAGGACAAGAAGACATTATAACTAAAAGTAGAAGATTATACTTCTAGAGAGAGAGGACTATACTCCGACAGATAGAAGAAAATACTCCTAGACATAGAAGACTTTACAGCTAGGGATAAAAGATTATACTTCTAGTGATACAAGTATATACACCTAGAGATACAAGAGTATACTCCTAGTGATAGAAGACTTTACAACTATAGAGATAAAATTATACTTGAAGAGATAGAAGACTGTACACCCAGAGATAGAAGAGTATACTCCTAGAGATAGAAGATTTTACACCTAGAGATAGAAGAAAAAAAAAAAAACAACTATAAGGACATAGATATTAAAACATTGAGTTTATTCTTTGAACCACTGAGCAAATCACCATAGCTTAAAGCATTTCCATGAAAAGATTCAAAATAGAATATTTCTATAAAACATTATGTTGAGAGGCTTTATAAGTATACAGCTTTCTACATTTTACAGACTATTCAAAGGGAAACTTTATATGAATGCCTGCAGAGTTCTGACTATAGGGGATATCTCTCATGACTCACAAACCCATTTATTTTAATGTCCTGACCTGAAAACACGTGTGGTATGTTCAGAGAACCTGAGAGTAGATGATGCAAATTTAGTAATGCTTCTCATAGCTATTAAAGGTAGTCAGGTATTTACAAGTGAAGCCCTTTTAATATTAACTATTCAGAAATCTGTCCACAGTAGAGTTAAAGTATCTGTGTAGGATAGCTAAAAGGCATGGAATGTTGGGAAGTGGGAATCCATGGGTCATTAAATATTTGTTCATACCTGCCTTCCTTGTAGCCCAAATTGCATGGATAAAAGGTTGAAAGGTGAGGTGGATTTAAAAATGAAATATAAGCATGATTTATTCACATAAATTAGAACAGAAAAAGAATAATATTTTTGATAAGGTCTTTTTGTTTGTTTTAGTATATGAAAAAAAGTAGTCTCTAGGAATTGGGATACTAAATAATATAGACACGCTAATGACCTGGAGAAATTTTTGCCCAGTTTTTCCCTGAAAGACAAACAAAAAAAATCTATGGATTTATTAGTCAAGCATTTACTGAATACTTTATATATTTGAGCCTCTTTCTGTTCTTTTATATTCTCTAAGAAATGTACATTTTTCTTCCTTAAATAGTTTATTATTTAATTGAGATATGAAACAATTAGGGACAACTTAAGTGCTAAGCTGGGTGGTGCTGACTATAAGTATTTCATGAATTCAGAAAGAAAGATATCAAGTAGAATGCAAGAATTAGGAAGACTTCAGGAGGCGGTGAGATTTTAGTTGGGCCTTAAGAAAAGGTAAGATTTAGATGACAGGAAGGATGGGCATTCAAAAAATAAAAATAGGAGCAAAGACATAAAGTAGAGATGAGTATAAATGGAAAACTGTGAGAAAACCTGCCCGACTGGAGCAAAAATTGTATTATGAAGTCATCGAGGTAGGTAGTTCTTGCAGAAGTTGACAACTGGAGGCTAATGCTAACTGCCAGTGCTGCACTCTCAGTAGCAGGGACAACGGGTCCTTTACTGAAAGGGGATATAGATGGCATATCACTGTGCCCCCATAGCATAAAATCTAGAGAGAGCTACCAATGTTATTAATAGTTTTATTATTATCCAGTTCTGAAGGCCTGGAGGGAATTGTGGAGTATAAGGAGAATAAAGACAGGACATATCCAACCCAGGACATATCCAGATCTTTTTAAAAGGTTATATTTAAAATATAGATATTGGGACTTACCTGGTGGTGCAGTGGTTAAGAATCCGCCTGCCAATGCAGGGGACATGGGTTTGAGCCCTGGTCTGGGGAGATCCCACATGCCACGGAGCAACTAAGCCCGTGCACCACAACTACTGAGCCTGTGCTCTAGAGCCCATGAGCCACAACTACTGAGCCTGTGTACCACAGCTACTGAAGTCCACACGCCTAGAGCCAGTGTTCCGCAACAAGAGAAGCCACCGCCATGAGAAGCCCGCCCACCGCACCGAAGAGTAGCCCCTGCTCGCTGCAGCTAGAGAAAGCCCGCGCGCAGCAACGAAGACCCAATGCAGCCAAAACTAAATAAAAATTTATAAAATATAGATATAATAGTTAATAGCAACATTTTATTTTGGGTGATTTTTCCTTTTGGTTCTATGACTTGACAAACCAGAAAACAACACAGATGGTGAAAAGTCTGGAAATGATGTCATAGAATAAGGACTTAAGGAACTAGGAATCACTCAGAAAGAAAAAAGCACAAACCTCAGAGAAAACAGTGATAATCATTAAGTTGAAGACTTATTCTCTACCCAAAATCTTACTGAATCTCTAAGACCTACCTTCATAGTAGTTAACACAGTACATTTCTAGTGTTTGGTTGTGTTCTTTAAAAGGAAGGGAAGGAAGGAGGGCATGCAGCTCTAGGGCCAATGAGAGATAGTCTGATGGAAGTAAACTGTCAGAGAATTAAGGCTATTCAAAGGGAAATGAGATTCTGAGGGAAGCTCTCTCCCACTAAAAGGCTGTAAGTGAGCCTTTGTTCCACTGGAAGCAAAGATCTGATCGTCATTCAAGTACATTGCACAGAATATTTCTGTACTAAAAGGGAGGAAGAGATTATTCTGGGTAAACTGTGATATTCTTTATAAGACTATGATTTAAAGTGCTCAGTGACTTTGGGATGGCCCCAGATATTTAATCAATTTTGTTGTAAATAAAATATGCAAACTTTAAAAAAAATGACAGTATACTTTGGATTTTTGTAATATAGGTTCTATAATAAAGTTTGAATCTCTTAAATTTTCACACTTTCAATTTAGCTGCTTGCTTTTGCAAAGAATTTGAATGTCGAATTCAGCTTGGAGGCAGAAAGAATGATTCATGGCTATTACCTAGCAAGTCGCAGAATCAGAACAGATTCTATATGTGGATCAAAGCTGTCAGCATCTGCATTAAAATATTTGTAGGTATTCAATTTTAAAACCATTATTGACCTTTAAATGATGTGTTTTATTAACTGTCTCACTTGTTTTTTTTGTTTGTTTGTTTGATTGCTGGTTGGTTGGTTTATAATATACCTTGTTCCAAAAGAATTTAAGGTGACAATAATTCCTTCTGTTGTAGTATTGCATCATTTGAACCTCCAGCAGTTTGTTTTCACTAAATTAATTTTTATTGGATACCCTGTATCAGATATGTCTGAGAAAAATGCACTGAATTCAAATGAAAATGACTTTTTTAAAATGGGGCTGTTTACATTCTAGATATTTTGTAGTTGAACCTAGAAAAAAAGTTAAGTATATTGTTCCTTGTACTCTTATTATTTTTTAAGTGTTAACATCTGTAACACCTTTTTAAATTTTTAATTTATTTTAATTATTTATTTATTTGGTTGCACCAGGTTTTAGCTGTGGCAGGCGGGCTCCTTAGTTGAAGCTCATGGGCTCCTTAGTTGTGGCATGCGTATGGGACCTAGTTCCCTCACCAGGGATCAAACTGGGGTCCCCTGCATAGAGAGCTCAAAGTCTTAACCACTTTGCCACCAGGGAAGTCCCCTGTTCCTTGTACTTTTAAATACTTTAGTACACTCATGTATTATTGTTCCTTGAAAGGATTTTTTTAAACTAATTTTTATTGTAAAAGTAAAGTACAGACGTACTGAAAGAAAAGTCTAAAATAATGAGTAAAGTGCCCTGCTAACCCTACCTATTACTATTCCACTCCCTAGAGATAATCACTGGCAAGAGTTTTTGTGTATCCTTCCAGATATTATTCATTCAAATACTAGCGTATACAAATATGTAATTTAAATATGTGATGTATATCAAATACATATTTTATTTGACTATGTTATATATTTTAGATGAATATGTTATTTAAATATATTATATAAAAATATTTTTTATAATATATAAATCGGTATATACCTATATGGATAGATATTCTCTTTTTGCCCAAATGGAATCATGCAGGTATACATATCATGATGTCATACTATCAGCACATAAAGAATTACCTCATACTGTTTTAATAGCTGCATTACAGTTTTACTATGTTGTCATATGGCTGTACCATAATTTAAACAGCCCCCTGTTGATAGACCATTACTTCATTTAATATAGATTAACGTATAATCTCAACCAAATTATGAAGTAGGACCAGGGGTAAAATAATCCATTAAATAAATAAATAAATATCTTTTTATGACTGCAATACAAAATAAGACAAGTGAAGGACTGATAGGATGTGACAAGTATAAGACTATAAGAGATAAATATGTTCAGTTAATTTCTCCAACTGTATATTTATCTTCATAGAGCTAAAAAATTGCTAAAGATAGGGCAAGGAAGAAATTAATTGTGACGTTTTAAAATGGTAAACAGAATTGTATAATGCTTTCCATTTTCTGAAGTAATATTTCAAATATTCAATACTCAAAGCTTAAAAGGTTTGAAAGTCCTATTTTCTCATAATGCTTTTTCTCTGTAGTGAAAAGATATTTTTTATTTAAACTCACATAGCCTCAGTTTACATTTGACTATACTGATCCAAGAATAAAGCAGAGTTAATTTTAATATGACAACTCTACTTTTTCCTATTTTAGAAATAAACATTAGAGATGCAGATGGGTTTTATGAAATAGCAAAGTAAATGAAGCACTACTCAGAAGAGTCATAAACCTTGACTTTTTCTCCTCCTTCTGTAGACAGGTACCTAATAACACCAGCCTTGCTTTTCTAGAGAAGTGGAGCTGAACAATGCTCTTTTCTTTCCTTGAAAGGCTGTATTCATATTCTGTCCTGGTCAACAATTTTAGAAGAAGCTTGGGTGAGGACATCAGGAACATGATAATCAAATTTGTAAATAAACAACTCTGGAGAGATCTTCACAGGCTCAAATTATGATTTTAGTCTAGCAAGAAGAAAATTAATAGGACAAATGTAATGTCTTTTTTTTTTTTTTTTTTTTTTTTTTTTACTTTTGGCCTTGCTGTGTGTTTGTTGCAGCGTGCGGGCTTCTCTAGTTGCAGCTCACAGGCTCTGGAGCATGCGGGCTCAGTAGTTGAGGCATGTAGGCTTAGTTGTGGTATGTGGGACCTTAGTTCCCCGACCAGGAATTGAACCCGGACCCCCTGCATTGGGAGCTTGGAGTCTTAACCACTGGACCACCAGGGAAGTCCCTGTAATGTCTTTAATTAGGTCCCAACCTCCCTGGTATAAGTGTGAATACATTGGAAAGGGGTGATCTGGCTTAATATGAAGAAGATTTGAGATTTCATTATTTTTACATATAATATGAGTAAGCAAGGTAATATGGCTGTAAATAATACTGTGATTTGGGGTTGTAGTAATAGAACATAGTATCAAGAGTGAGAAGATGCTAATTCTGCCCCACCTGTACCCTGCTGATCAAATCACACCTGTAGCACTGTACTGAAAAGGAATATTAACCAAATCTGGTCACAAGGAGAATAGCCAAGATGACAAGGGGCTTGAAAATTATGTCACATGACATATTAAAAGAACTAGGAGGAACTTTTCTGGCGGTCCAGTGGTTATGACTCCGCGCTTCCAAAGCAGGGGGCACGGGTTCCATCCCTGGTTGGGGGAACCAAGATCATATGCTGCGTGGTGCAGCCCCCGCACCAAAAAAAAAAAAAGAACTAGGAATATTTATTTTGGAGAAAATAAAGCATGGAGCAACTAGAAAAGCTGTCTTTGAATATTTGAAGACCTGTCACATTTAAGAAGTATTAGACGTGTTTTGTAATCCCAGAAGACAAAACAGGGACCAGTTGGTATACATTGCAGTGAAACCAATTTCAGCTTACATTTATATAATTTTGTGGGTGAGTCCCAAAATTTTCAAATACCTTATTTGAAATCACAATAACCCTATTAATTAGTATTATCCCCATTTTATAGCAGAGCTTCAAAAAATCTCAGAAGTTAAATGATTTATACAAACTCACACAGCTAGTAAATTCTAGAGACATAACCCAGGTTTTCTGATTCCCACATCCAGCAATCATTCAAGTACATTAAAGCTAGCTTAAAAATAAAAAATAAAGGAATGGATTGCCTCATGATTCCTAGTGAATCCTAGGTGAAGTTCAAAAGGGACCGAATAATAAGTAGCCTGGGATGTTGTAGAGAAAATTCAGTTACATGATGGGATTTGAAATTTGCTCTCTAAAATGTCTTCCAACACTGAAATTTCAAGATTCTATGAGGACTTCAAATGGATTAAGAACTAGGAGAAAACACGAAGGATGTGTCTGTAAGAGATATTTAGTTAGGTTAATTTTTCCAACTGTGTATTTAACTGAACAGAACTTGGGGAGGGCGGGGTGTAGAATAATAAAGAAAAGCCAGGATAGAAACCAATTCTTTGATAATAAGTCAGGATACTTCCTTGTTCTGCAACAGTCTATTCAACTTGGTAGGAAAAAATGCTTTGAAAAGAAACTAAAATTTTTTAAAAATAAGAATATGCTGATATTTAAGGTGTGGCTTATGCTCACACATATCTTGGGTTGTTCCTGCCAAAATATATATTATCTTTATAATATCAACATATTTTGATTGGCATCAGTTTTCTTTTTTAGAGTTTCCCTATCTGAAGCCCATGCTCGACTGAACCTAAGGAATAAAGTGCTTAAAGAAGATGTACTTATTGCAGCCTTATTATTTGAAACATCTCTAACATTGAAATATGGTAATCTATTAAGTTATTAGTGATCACTACAAATAATTATATTTAAATTTGAATATTCTTAATCTGGTAAATTAAGATGTTACATATATTTTAAACAATATTTTAAAGAATAATAAATTTCTACCACGTAAGTCCTGTTTGAATTTAAACATTTAGTAATTATTTACAGGTAGTATCATTATCTGGTATCAAGTTCCTAATTGTGCATGATTGTTTCTATGCTTGAACTTTTGCATTGCTTAGAGAATTCTGAAAAAAAAGTATGACACATGAAATGATTTAAAATTTATCTTCCTTTTAAAATAGCATGCAACATTTAATTGTCAAGCAATCCCCCGGAGTGGAGTTAGACACATAGCCAAAGAAAATGTGATCATCTTGCATCACCACCTTCTCTCAATTGCTAGTTATAATACTGTGACTATAGCATTTAATTATTTGAAATCAAAGGAGCTTATCATGGTTTTGCTAATAAAAACATAAAGGGGCTCTTAAAGGTAAGAGTAAAGAGAATTATCCTCACAAAGTTCTTTTTGAATTATATGAGACATTAATTTCGATGAGATTTACCATCCTTCAAACCAAACTTTGGTTCTGCTAACCTAAAACAATAAAACAGCCAGTTATTTTATCAGCAAAACAGTTTTATTCAGGAACAGGAAAGAATTGCAATTCTGGACATTGCAACTATGGTAAATCACATGCAAGTCTGGTAAAGCAAAGAAGAAACTCTTCTGTAGAGGAGAAGTGGAGTTGGGAGGGTTGTTATAACAGAAAGTCCATTGGAGGAAACTGGGAGTTCCAAGTATAGTGGCTTTTCATTGGCTGCGTTGTGACAGTCTCTCTTTAGTGGCGCTATTGCCGGGCAAGAAGAAAATCTTTCTTCCTCCTGCTGGTGGTAGTAAAGTAGTGTGCAAAAACCAATAGTTACCTCCTACTGGAGATGCAGGGTATGTCTCTTCCTGTTGAGATCTGTATTGATGTTGAGAGGTACATGCATGAGAGCTCCCCCTTCTGGCCTCCCGACTCTATTTTAGTGAGATTTTTACTTTATTTCAGTTCCAACCCTGGGAGTGAAAGGATGTATTAACACTGACTTTCCTGTATGTATATGTTTAGTGTTTAAATTTGCTTCAAATTCAATTTATATTGTAATAACTTTTCACAGAGATACATTAGAACATTAGAACTTTGTTCTATAATTATCTAAATCAAGAATTCTTAACCTAGGATCCATGGATACTGAGAGAGTCCTAGGGGCTTGTGAATCCCTAAATTATATGTAAATTTGTATATGCATGTGCTTTCTACCTTTTTGCTTAGGGAGAGGAATCATAAGGTTTTTTTTATTTTTATTTTTTTATAAGCAGGTTCTTATTAGTTACCCATTTTATACATATTAGTGTGTACATGTCAATCCCAATCTCCCAGTTCATCCCACCACCACCACCCCTGCCACTTTCCCCCAATCATAAGTTTTTTGAAGTATGTTTTAGAGTTTCATAACCCCCAGAAAAGGTTAATTATCATCCTGAATTAGTTTTACCTACCAAAAGAGAAAATCGCTTGTTCTCAACCAGTATTAAATAAGAAGGATAGGGATTTTTGTTTTTTACTTGCTTTATCTTTATCTTCTTATTCTATATTTTAAAATATACTTGATAAAATCTAAGACATTATTTTACATACCATGAAGAAAAAATGCTGCCAATTTTACTGTGACATGCTATCACCATCAAAATTGTTAAGATACAACTAGATTTCAGTAAGAAGACAAAAATGTGTGTCTTTGAACTTAGAAACTGTGGTATTATAATATTAAGGACTCCTGTGACTGAATATGGCTATTTTCACTTGATAACTATTTTGTCAGGACTTTTTTGAAGCATATAAGAAAGCTTTTGTTGAGAGAAATAAAACTATATGAAGTTTTTATTCCTTTAGTTACTTTTTGTTTTCATAATAAGTTGCAGTTAGGTATATTCTTTTTCAAGTCTTAGCAAAACAATGTTAAGAGCTCCTTAAATTTTACTTTAAACATAGCAAGAAAATAATCCCTACTCAGGGACATTTTTCTTGGATGCAAAAACCAATAGTTACATTTATGAACTAGATTTAGGAGTTGGGCGGTGGGGAGAGGGAAGAATTAAGGAAACTCTCAGGTTTCTGCCTTGAGCAACTGAGTGGATCATGGTGCCATTTACCAAGACTAGGAAGAAAGAGAAAAAGGTTTGGGCTGGGGCGGGGATCAAATTATAGATATAAGTTTGAGACATCCTGCAGAGATATCAATAGACAGATATAATAATCTGGAGTTTAGAAGAGAGTTCTAACCTAGAAATACAATTTAGGGATCATCAGCACAGAGATGGTACTCAAAGCCATGGAATGGATGAAATCACAGAGAGAGAGACTATACGGAGAACCCCAGGACTGCCTTTGAAGAATTCCAGTACTTAGAAGTGGAGTTGAGGAGGAGGAACTAACAAATGAGACCGAGAAGCAGTTGTATTATAGAAGCCAAGAAAGAGAGTGTTTCAAGAAAGGAGTGTAGTGGTCAACTGTATCATGTGTTGCGAGTTTGAATAAGATTAGATTTGGCCATCTAGAGCTTGTAGGTGGTCGTGATTAGAGCTATTTCAATGGAGTGGAGATTCAGGTGGGGTAGAAAGTGAAGATATGGAGACAGCACATATAGACAACTTTGAGAAGTTTGACTATGAAGATGAGGAAAGAAATAGGGTATTAGCTGGAGAAGGATGCGTGTTCCAGGAAGGGATTTTTTTTTTTAAGATAGAAGATAATAGCTCATATGATGTGCATAGAAAGTAAACTAATGAAACTACAGAAAGAGGGGAAGATCAAAGGTGTAAAGTCCTTAAAAAGGTGAGAGGGGATGGGATCCAGAGCACATGTGAAGGTAAAGGCCTCTTATAGAAGAGTCACTTCATTTTATAGGAGGGAAAACAATGGATACAGAATCAGGTAGGTCTGTAGATTTGGTCTTTTACTCTCCACAAGGTCAACAAGGTCATCAGCTAAAAATGTAAGGTTTGAGGAGAAAAGAATGGAATGTAATAGTCATTGCGGGGTGGGGTGCGGGGGGGAAAGAAGAGCAAATGTGTTAGAGAAACTCAACAGGGTTGTCAGGCAGTACAACTGACCATCTCAGGTTTCTGTGATTCATTTAAAGTGAAACCAAGCAATGCCAATTATGTGTTTTTCTGCCTAGCAGCCTGAATGCAGGCACAAGGTAAATGGTTGGGTTCATGCAGAGTTGAGGTTTTGATAGATGAGTGTGGCAGAGTGTTGCAAGGGGGGCAAGGGAGTGTGGGGACTGGCAAGGGAGGGACTCAAATTGGCTAAAAGAGGGAAGTGAATTGAAGGAAGCAGATTGGAGGTCTCTGAGATAGAAGACCTGGAAGCATAGGAGGTAGCATAGAGAAGAGGGACATTTGAACTCATGGTTTTGAAGTAAGTTTCTGGAGATATTAGTTTCCTCTGATTCTGGGAATGTGTGGTGGAGGTAGAGGGAAAAGGTCAGGACACTTGGAGATTGGCAGTTAAATGGGTCATTCACATGGAAATCGCTGAATGGCAGGTATTAGGGAACAGAGGAAGATTGTGAGCCAAGTACTGAGAGCTGATTGTTGACTTCACTGTGGAAGGGGAAAGGATGATACAGCCCAGGTGGCACTGGGCATCAAAGGAAGAAAGATTTTTAACAAGAGGAAAGAACGGTCTGGAAGCCGCAAAGGTGCAGCAATTTAGGCACTGACTCTTTCTTGTGACACTAAGGTATGTGGGGTGTTTGAGAGCCACAAGGAAAGCAGTGTTCTCAAGGGACAGCAAGGTTTCAGGTAAGGTAAAGCAGTACAGGGAGCAGTCACAGAAGTCTGAGGCTACTTGTGTTTACTAATGACAGACAGCTCTAGGAAGGTAGGCACTGTCTGCTTGGCCAGCAGTTGTACTCCCAGCCAGTTACATTTAGATACTCATTTAGTGAATCAATGAAATAGAATTTAAGAGCTTAACTTCTGCAATATGAGTCAAAGGTTTTGTTTTGTTTTTTCAATTGTGGTAAAATAGACATAAAATTTACCTTCTTAACCATTTTTAAGTATACAGTTTATTGGTGTAAGGGACATTCACACCAACTCCATAACCTTTTCATTTTCCCAAACTGAAACTCCATACCCATTAAACAATAACTCTCTATTCTCCCCTTCCCCCAGCTCCTGGCAAGCACTATTCTACTTTCTGTCTGTCTGGACTTGACTTCTCTAGGTACCTCATCTAAGTGGAATCATATGTTTGTCCTATTTTGTCTGGCTAATTTCACATAGTATCATGTCCTTAAGGTTCATCCACGTTGTAGCATGCATTAGAATTTCGTTTCTAAGATTGAAGAATATTCCGTTGTCTCTCTCTCTATATATACATATACCACATTTTGTTAATCTCTTCACCCATCGATGGACACTTAGGTTGCTTCTGCCTTTGGCTATTGTGAATAATGCTGCTAATGAACATGAGTGTGCAAATATCTCTTTGAGACCTTGCTTTCAATTCTTTTGGGTGTATACCCAGAAGTCAAATTGCAGGATCTGTAATTCTGTTTAATTTTCTGATGAACTGCCATACTGTTTTCCTTAGGGGTTGCACCATTTTACATTTCCACTAACAGTGCACAAGGGTTCCAATTTCTCCACATCCTTGCCAAGACTTGTTACTTTCTTCTGTTTTATTTTGGTTTTGATAGTAGCCATTCTTACTGGTGTGAAGTGGTATCTCATTGTGGTTTTCATTTGCATTTTTCTAATGATTACTGATGTTGAGTATCTTTTCATGTACTTATTGGCCATTTGTATATCTTCTTTGGTGAAATGTCTATTCAAGTCTTTTGCCCATTTTTTAATCAGGCTGTTTTCTTGTTCAGTTGTAGACCCCCTATCTGATACATGGCTTGCAAATATTTTCTCCCATTCTGTGAGTTGCCTTTTCACTTTGTTGATTGTAACTTTTGATGCACAAAAGTTTTTAATTTTGATGTGGCCTATTTTATCTATTCTCTTTCATTGCCTATGCTTTTGGTGTTATATCATAGAAAACATTGCCAAATTCAATGTCATAAAGCATTTCCCCAGTGTGTTTTTCTAAGAGTTTTATAGTCTTAGTTCTTACATGTAGGTCTTTGATTTACTGAGCTAATTTTTATGATGTAAGGTAAGGAACCAACTTCATTCTTTTGCACATGGATATCACTTTCACAGCACCATTTGTTGGAAAGACCATCTTTTCCCCATTGAATGGTCTTGACACCCTTGTCAAAAATCATTTAAATATATATGCAAGGTTATTTCTCTTCTATTCCATAGATTTTTTATTGTTTCTCTACCTTCCAATACCTTCTCTCCTTACTTCTTCCACCTCCTCACATCACTATTCAGCTTCAGAACACTAATGGCTATTTCAATGGATGACAAATTTCTAGTTTCCAAACTTTAAAATTTAAATATCAATGTTTCTTCCATTGGCCCTGGTACCAGTTTGTGCATTTACTGAAACTGTTTCCTGGGTCTCAAAATTTTTTTTTAAATAATAGCTATTGAAATACTCTATTAGATAGATCAGAACTTAATTGTAAAACTTTCACTATTTTGTTGAAAATATGATTTCATATTTAGAATTTTTTCTCATTTATACTTTTTCCTTCTTCACTTAGGGGCCGCTGTACTTTGTGTTGCTCCAAATGCAGTATTTCCATTTGAACTGTATAATGAAGAATATTTAGAGCAAAGGGATATCTATCTGACTGAGTGCCAACAACAGCTCCAACAGTTTATTGCCACATATGGACCTGGGACAGCTATCTTTGCTAGCGATGAATAGGCAATCTGAGGAAATTTTTCCTTCATTCCTTTTTAAGCAGTGGAAAAAAGTGTGAGTGATTTTCAAGTAATGCTTCAGGTAATCTTGTGTGTAGGCGTACATTAGAATGCCACCTTAAAAAATATAAAATATGATTTCTTCAAATTAATTGCTAATGGAATAAACACTAATACAAATCTCAAAGCCAACAGCAGAAATTTATAATTTAGGATAATCTTATTAAAAAAACTTCTGGTTAGCCCAGTGTACCAGTGGTCCACAGATTAAAATATAAAGAATGTTGCAAACTAAGCAATGGAAAAAAAATAGTAACTTTTGTGTAGTTCCCTCTATTTGTCACAAGATGGCAATAACACTTTAAATATTTACTTACAAAGTAAAACGATTTTTTTCTTCATTTGTGAACCTGAAAAATTGATGAGTAAATAACAGCATTTATATAACCAGAAGCCTTCAATGTAAGGACTTTTCATGCTAGATACTGACATGTCTATTATGTTGTTTTAGAAGCCCTAATTATGGGATCAGGAAAAGCCCTGGAAATTTTCCATTTTTAAACCAGGTTAAATGAAAAGAAGTTCCATTGAATCAAGGAGCAGTAATTGGCTCCTTAAACCTAACTAGTTACAAGAAAGGTACCAAAAGCCAAAGAAACCAATTTGCAAACCGTCTTCATTTTTGGAGGGAAGATATTTGCTCTGAAAAGGTAGGAACACCGTGCAAAAATATACTTATCTTGTAAAATCCCCAAATCCTTGTTTTTATTTTCCAAAGTTTTAATTAAAAAGACAGTTCTACTCACTAATAGGAAAATGTCATCACAAAATTGCCACCTTATTAACCAAGACACTGTCATGCATCAATTCTTTAGAAATAGGTACTTCATGGAGTTTAACTGTGAAGGCAGACAGCTCTCTCACTCTCTAGAGGACTTTTTAACAAGTCACTTACTACTTTCTTTCCTTGCAGTTCATTCAACAGTATTTACTGAATATCCACTGGTGCCAGAGACTTTACAGTGTTGTTTTCAGAAGGCAAACCTAGTCTAAAAAAAAAATCATATATTACAAATTAAAGACCTTATTTTGTGGCTTCTTATATACTATATTTCAGTTTTTTGTTCTCTATGGGGTGAAGTCAAAACATGTTTTATAAAACTAGGATCCATAAAATAGCCCCCATTTTACACTTAATTGTGCAGTGTTCAGATTCTGTTGATGAAATGAAAGGACTAGTATCAAACACTGGGGAGGAAAATGGTTTTCAAATGTTAGGCAAACACTGTAAGCACCCAGGAGGCTGCAGTAATGCTGGTGGCATGCATCACCACAGGAACAATTTCGACAAATATCACCCAGGATACTTTGGGAAAGTTGGTATGAGGCATTACCACTTAAAGAGGAACCAGAGCTTCTGCCCAACTGTCAACCTTGATAAATTGTGGACCTTGGTCAGTGAGCAGACAGGGGTAAATGCTGCCAAGAACAAGATTGGAGCTGCTCCTATCATTGATGTGGTGCAATCAGTTACTACAAAGTTCTGGGGAAGGGAAAGCTCCCGAAGCAGCCTGTCATCATGAAGGCCAAATTCTTCAGCAGAAGAGCTGAGATTAAGGGTGTTGGTGGGGCTTGTTTCCTGGTAGCTTGAAGCAACATGGTGGGAGATTCATTATATAAGTGCTTTTCAAAAAAAAATGTTGCCTTTGATGGGAAGTGATATTGCTGTACAATTTATACTGTTTGACTTACCATATTGAAATTATAACCTTGATAAAAGCAAGGAATTTATGTACTGTGGGACTCAACAGGGGAAAAGCAAGATTTAGCTAAATTTAAATCTTCACCTGGCTAGGATTTCAGTTGTTTTTGAATTCTTGTAAATTTGCATGCCCTGGACAGATTGGACTGTCCAGTCATTATTTGCCTTAATCTAGATTATTACTAATACTAGGATTAGGACAAATCCTAATTTGTCCTAAATTAATTCCCAAATCCTTTTTTCTTCACAAATGTAAAAGCAAACAAAGAATAAAATTAAAAAATCTGTAGGTCATAGGTGAAACCTTTACTTATAATGGGTAATTTGAGAAAATTTCAACTAGTTAACCCTTGAACACAGCTTTGAACTGCATGGGGCCACATAAAGGGTGGATTTTTTTTATCAATACATACATACTACACTATACAATCTGCAGCTGACTGAATCAGAGGATGTGGAACCTTGGATACAATGGGTGGACTATAAAGCTATACTTGGATTTTGACTTTAGGGAGTGTTGGCGCCCCTAAGGGTCAAGGGTCAACTAATGCTTGTTTTTCAGGAACAACAGCAGGTTCTAAAGGGGAGGCCCTCATAGTTATTTAGTACGCAGTGATTAGCACCTCTCCAGAAACCCAGTAAAGCAAGAAAGGGTACGAGAACTGGATGTACTAAAAAGTCTCCCCAGCTGCCCACCACCTGACACTTCAAAGAGAATCACTATCCACAGAGAAGCTAGTTACTGACAAGAATATACTATCCCTAAAGTATGTTAAAAACAAGTCTGACTACTAACTATGAAAATGAAGCTGTTTAGGGGCTTCTCTGGTGGCGCAATGGTTAAGAATCCGCCTGCCAATGCAGGGGACACAGGTTTGAGCCCTGGTCCGGGAAGATCCCACATGCTGCAGAGCAACTAAGCCCGTGTGCCACAACTAAGCCTGTGCTCTAGAGCCCCCACGCCTAGAGCCTGTGCTCCGCAACGAGAGAAGCCACCACAATGAGAAGGCTGCGCACCGCAACAAAAGTAGCCCCTGCTCGCCACTACAAGAGAAAGCCCATGCACAGCAACAAAGACCCAACGCAGCCAAAAATAAATAAATAAATTTGTAAAATAAACTTATAAAAAAATCTAAAAAAAAAGAGAAAATGAAGCTGTTTAAAGACCTGATATATTTTAAAGAAAAGAGACTTTATTGCCCAGCAATTAAAATCATTTGAACTTATATTTTTCTACATAATTTATTGTGAGATGATCAATGTTAAATAAAATATTAATTTTCGTCATTTGCTTTAATTCATGTCTTCTTGACCAATTCTTCATTTTCCCTTCCAAAATGTTGTATGCCACACCTCTGGAAAAAAATCAGAAACCAACAGTGAAAATCAATCCATAATCAAATCTCGAAGAAAATCAAAACCTGACACACAAAGGCACCTTTAACAGGAAATGGCCTCAGCCCTTTGGAATTTATCAGGTACTTTCAAATTATCTCTAGATGCGGTTGCTTGATAAATCTTAATTACTTACTTGAGGCAATGAAGAATTTTTAAACACCACTGCTAAGGACTTGAACGTTCATCTGCAGGTACTTACATGCTGAAAAGAACATTTCATCCATTTTAATAAAAAACTGCATTATATTTGAGTAATTCACATAATATATATTATTGGCATCTCAGTCTTAAATTATGTCTTCAAAGATACCCTCAGCTGGGTAAACGGCAAAAAGTAAGTCATCATTGTGCCAGTTATTAAACATTTTTGGTACTGTGCTTCAGGAACAATACCACAAACACATAAAAAAGCACACAATTTACATTAAACTTTTGGTACCTTGTTACGTGCACAGCTGTCCTCCTGGTGGTTTTTTCACAGCCATCCTCTATGACAAGTTTTTGGAAAACATTTATCACAACGACCTTCATTCATCTTCAACTCATAAGCTCTGTTGTACCTAGAAATTAAATATATTTCATTGTGAATTCTCATTTGTATTTGTATCTGTTTGTCTGGCATCTTATATGTAGTACAGTCCAGTAGGATTTTTTTTCCCGTTCTTATCAGGAGCCATTAAAAAAAAAAAAAAAAACAAAACTTGCAATCTTCCTGACTCCCAATCAAATTTATAATAAAGCTACTAACATTAAGACTATATAGTGGAGTCATTTTCTATCTGTTGTTTAACACACCTCTGAAGGAACAAAAGAATGTGCTTGCTGCTTAATTATACTTTTTTTGGTAGTCAAACTGATAAGCCCCCAATTTTAAACATCTATAATGACTTGAGGATGTGTTAGTCCTTTTGACCGGTTAAGCCCTAATAATTCCATAAATGATCTTTCCAAGCTGGAAATGGATTCATTAGCATGGGCAAAAATGATGGATATATTTATGATGCTCTTTTACTGTGGCAGTACAGATTTTCAGACATGATGGTCCTAATGAGTACCCAACCATTGCTTTTCTGCCTCAGAGCTTGACAAGAATGAGATGAGCCAGGTTAAAGGTTAGATATATAAAAACAAGTGTGCAGACCTCTAACTAAGAGCATTATTATGGCATATCTAATATAGTTTCAGAGCAGAGATACATTATGTTGACATCATTACTGGACACAGTCCTGTAGAATTAAGTCCCAAGTTGCCTGAAAGCATATTTATGTACTGCAAAGGGCATGGCCAGGGCCACAGATCATGTCCTACAGAACCCCAGGAGGATAAATCATTGAACTGGACAGCTATTGGAAATGATTTATGAAGACATATCTAATGTTGGGCCTTGCAAGACAATTTATCATTTTCAAGTCTTGAAATGCTGAAATCTCTCACATAATATTAGGAACACATACTATTGTTTATGAATAATTCCAACTTGGAAAACTTCAGTTTAATATATGATTCATGGCACTTCTGACAACTATTGATACATGAAAGTCCTATTTGTTTAAGGCCTAAAACAAACAAAGAATGTTTAGGGATACGTATGTATAATAAAACTGCTATCCACCCTACTCCCCTCAAAAAACCTAGTCTGGGCACAAAATCCCAGATGATGGGCACTTCAGGATGGAAGGCATGGGATAGGAAGGAAGGAAGGGCTGGGATAGGGAAGCAAACAGATGTTATGGTATTGATAATATCCCAGTTCTTAAATGGATCAGTGGGCTTTTGTATATTTATTATGCTTAAGGACTTACATACATTATCAAAACTTTAATCAAATATTTATTTTGTAAAATTTAAAAAAATACCAACACTTAGAAATGAAAATAGTATTCAAGCCGCTTAGGCCTCAAAAAACGATGACTCTGATACCAAATATAAACTACCAGCCATCACATTTGCCTTGACAGCTAACCGTTGAATTGTTATAGATGAAACAACCTGTATTTCAAATTGGGGGGAGGAAAAAAAGAAACAAACGTATGACGATACCAAGTCCCATGGACGAGCTTCACTTATACCTTTGCTTTTGTAGAGGCAAAAGTTCTTCCAGTCTCCCAGCTCTTGACCGGTTTCTTCTGTATCGTATCGGGAAATACACATCTCTGTGACCCGAAGCATCTAAGGGTATAGCCGGCATTTACAGCCTCAGGGCCTCCTATACTGTACGGATTCTTCTGCAACTTCAATGCCACGTCTCCAGAGCATATTCACAAAGGAAGATCCGGGAACAAATGCCGACAATGCTCCACTGCGTCGAGAACTCATTGTTAGTAGGTAAACTGTGCTCTGTTAACAAATTTAAAAACCAATCACAAAGCCATGTCAAGGTTGTCTTGAGGCCTAAGATCCGTTCCCCCGCTATAGAACGTTTCCTTAGTAAGGATAAATGAGCGCCCATTTAAGGGACCCTGAAACCATCTAGGCCGCACACAAAGCTTTACTGGGGATACAAAAGGGCTCCGGCCAAGCCACCCGCCGCGCCTTCCAGCCGCCTCAGAACCAAGTGAATCGCAGAAGACCCTTACTTAGTTTGAGCTGAGAACATTCTTAATCGGCGCTTACTAAGAAGGGTCAGCTAAAACAGGTAACGGCTACTCACAAAATGCGACTGAGTAGAAGGCGCGGAGGAAAGCTCGAGGCTGCGTCAACTGGGGAGGCGGAGAGGAAGGGGCCTCCTGACATGACCTTGCGGCTGAGGCTGCGCCGACCGCTCCGCTGTGCCCGGCTGTGGACGGAGGGCACCGGGATGGAGGCCCCGGGCGCGGGACCCACAGAGCGGAGAGGCCCGAGGCGGACCCACGCGCTCTGGCTCAGAGCCAGGTTCCAGGCAGGAAAAAAGACGAGGATCTAACACCGCAGGGACTGGTACTTGTCAGACTGGTACTCCCCCCAGCCCCCTCAAAGAGCCCGGCGACAGGCCCGCAGGCGCTGCCGCCCCGCCCGCTAGGCCGACGGTTCCCGAGGCGCCTTCCTTCTCCCGCGGCCCGGCAGAAAAGAAAGCACCGCGGCCGGGAGGGGCGCTCGGCGCTCCGGCTCTGGCCCCGCCCCTTCCTGCTCTGGCCCCGCCCCCGCATCCGGAGCACTCCGGCAGCGCCGCAAGTTTACGTGGCCCGCAGAGGAGGCGCTTTGTGAATTTCCATAGAGGCTTTCGGGGCTCCTGAGGACCTCGCTGTGAGCTCTCCCCTTGAGTATGTAAGTGATTAGTCTACTAGTTTGTAATGGATCCAAGCAAGCAGAAAATGCTCTAAAAAGAAAGGGTCTCCCATTCCTAGTTACATTTGCTTGGTCTTCTACTTTCTTGGGTAGTTCAGTACTTTAAAAAGTGGTGGTATTGGACATCCCAATTTAGAGTAAGGGCATCTGGAATCGACCCCTTAACACACACAGAAGAACTAGTTACCAGAAAAAAAAAGGAGCTGTTACATTTCCTCTATATTATAACAATAGATATTGTTACTAATTTGATTGATAGTAATAGTAGAGCGTTAAGAAAAAGCATTCATAAAGCAGTCACTTGCCTTGTTTTTATGAACATGTTATAATTTGCTGTTGATTTTGTGTTTTATTACGCTTGTTTCTCGCAATCACTGTATCTTGAGTCCTGGCTGCATAGCATTAGGCTTAGTGCTAGAGGAGAGACAGGCTGATGATCTTGTTTCCAGAAAGAATACATATGAAAGCATATAATTAAACAGTTGAATCCGTAAAAGACACATCATCCCTCCTGTATAAACTGGAAGTTGTTGACATATTTTAAGTCATTTAAAAATCAAAATGGAGTAACTATGGTTTCAGGCATTCAAAATTGAGCTGGGTGGACAGTGTTGGGTGTGGTTTCAGACATGTTCCTGCATCACTGAGAACTTCAATTTTCTGCACTGTGTCAAACTCAGGACACCACCAGCTGTTTTCAAAACAGTATGTGCTAGCAGCTGCTAGCTGCAACCTTGTAGTCTCAAAGGTTACCTGCTACCTATGGCAGCTATGTAGTCATTTCAACGCCCAAACAATCCATGTTTAGCAAGCACCCTTACTTCTTGCCAGCTCCAATCCTAATTCTTGACAAACAATTTATGTAATCTTATGGTTTTCTGCCTTTATGAGCTTCCCCCATTTTGTAGTATGGCAGAACACAGTTCAAGTGCTCCCTGGAGCTGTATCTCCCGGGCTGCAGTCCTAACACACCCCAAATAAACGCCTCTTTATTTCAACCAGGTCTCTGTTCTTGGAATTCTTGGTTAACAAAATCCAAGAAATTGATACAAAATCCAGGGCAGAATATATTTGCCTCAAAGAAACATGGTGTGAAAATCTAAACCTAGCAAAACAAATTGTGATTATACTCACTTTATCAAAGAATTCATCTTTATGTGATAGGCTGGGACCTGGGACCCTTTAACCCAGTGCTTCCACCTGAAAGAAACTATAAGGGACTAAAAATAACTGCATACGTGTGCAGTTGGGGCAATTATGAGTAATAAGATACAAATTGGCCACAAACCAACTGCCACTTCTGAGGTGCTGGGAGCAAAAAGCATGATCCCTGCACAGGGCACCACCAAGGGGGTGGGCAGACCACCTAAGCCATGCCTCCTGACCAACCCACAGACCCGCCCTGGTTGTTATCCCATTTAAGCTCCCAAGCAGCTCCTCTCTGGGAGCGAACAAGGACACCTGTACTTCTTTTGCTCCCTCGTGCTGCAGCACAAGCCCCAAAAAAGCCTTGCCTGAAATTCTCATTTGGACCCTTATCAATATCTATTGATTAAAGAGTCCAAGAGCCCGGGTTGCTAACATTTACAGGGGCTTAAAATTCTTTGTTTGAAAAAGGCCACCGATATCATTAGCACTGAACTTTCCTCTGAACCCCTTCGTGGGGCTGGAGTGTGACACAGTGTGCAGGGCCTGATTGTGAAGCATATGATGGGTCATGGTGTAAGTTTTAGCCTTAAAAAATTATTAAAAGCACATGATTAGAGTTTTCATTTTAGAAAAATAATTATGGAAGTTTAGAAAGGAAGAACATATGTGATTAGGTGATCAAGTTGTGAGTGAACCAGACCTCAAAGAAAAGCAGATGGGCCTTACCATCATGCCAGCCAAGCAGGACATGGCCAATGTTTACTTAATACACAAGGGATGGAGTGAAGGTAGGATGTCATATCCAAGAAGGCCAAGAATAGGGGGGAAAATTCTTTGTTTGGGGCCCCAAGTGGGCACTGTTTCTTCCGTTAAGTAGTGACTTGGGCCTCAGCCTGCCATCACAGACTCCTGGAAGGATATTACTTCCACTACCTAATTTCAACATGGGCAGCCACCTTCACCAGGCCTTTGCTGGGTGGGCAGGTGTGGCAGCCACTATTACTGATTTGTCAATAATTTCTTGGAAATGACACAAAAGCACAGGCCACAAAAGAAAAACATAAATTGGACTTCACCAAGATTAAAAATTTTTGTGCATCAAAAGACACTATCAAGAGATTGTCAAAGACAATTCACAGAATGGAAAAAAATATTTGCAAAGCATATATCTGATAAGGGATTAATATCCAGAATATATGAAGAACTCCTACAACTCAACAACAACAAATTTAACCCAGCTCAAAAATGGACAAAGGACATGAAGAGACATTTCTCCAAAGAAGATATACCAATGGCCAATAAGCACATGAAACGGATGCTCCATGTAACGAACCATTAAGAAAATGTAAATCAAAACTAATCTCAAAAAGTGAGATACCACTTCACACCCATTAGGAGGACTATTATTTGAAAAACAATAGCAAAATAACAAGTATTAGCAAGGACGTGGAGAAATTGGAACCCATGCACCATTGCTGGTGAGAATGTAAAGTGGTGCAACCACTGTGGAAAACAGTATGGTGGTTCCTCTAAATGTTAAACATAAAATTACCCTGTGATCCAGCAATTCCACTTCAGGGTATAGACCTAAAAAATAGAAAGCAGAGACTCAAATACTTGTACAACAGCATTCATAGCAGCGTTATTCACAATTGCCGAAAGGTAGAAACAACCCAAATGCCATCAGTGGATGAATGGATAAACAAAATGTGGTACATACATATAATGGAGTATTATTCAGCCTTAAAAAGGAAGGAAACTCTGATATATGCTATAAGATGGATGAACCTTGAAGACATTATACTAAGTGAAATAAGCCAGACAAAAAAAGACAAATATTGTATGATTACACTTATATGAGGTACTTAGAATAGGCAAATTCAAAGAGATTGAAAGTGAAACAGGAGTTACCAGAGGCTGGGGTGAAGAGTGGATGGGAGTTGCTGTTTAATGGGTACAGAATTTCTGTTTGGAATGATGAAAAAGTTCTGGAAATGTATAGTGGTGATGGTTTGTGACTGAATTGTGAATATACTTAATGCCACTGTATTGTACACTTAAAAATTGTTAAAATGATAAATTTATGTTATGTATACTTTACCACAATAAAATTAAATACAAAATATTTTAAAAAGAGAAAAAAGATCCACACCTTTCACATGGTTTACCACATCTCTTGCTTCCCCTCTCTTGTTACACACCAGTCACCTTGGCCTACGCTTAGTTTTTGGAACATGCCGAACAATTTTCACATCTCAAGGCCTTTGCGCCTGCCTAGAATTCTCTTGTCCCAGTTTTTTGAGTGACTAATTATTTTCTTTGATCTCAGCTTCTATGTCAGTTTCCCAGTGAGGCCACACTTGCCCCACCTATCTAAAGTGGGTCTACTATAAAACATCCCCCTTTTTGTTTCCTTCATAATCTGTAATGATACTCTAAAAAAAAACATATACCATTGCTGCCCTCACTGGAATATACATTCTGTGAGAGGAAAGACCTTAATCTGTTTTGCTTACCTTTTTATTCCTAGTACCTAATACTTAATAAATATCCCTTGAATGCATAAATAAATGAATATGTGCTGATTTGGAAATTTTTTCAAGATATATTAAATTTTAAAAGCTAGATGCAGAAGGTATTTAGTAAAATCCCATTTTTGGTTAAATAAAAAGAACATGCATTTATATGACTATACATAAAATATTTTTGAGAGGTAACAGAAGAAACTTTACAGTGCATGCCTCTAGGGAGTGAAACTTGGGGCTTGTGGGGAAAGTGATATTTTAATTTTTTATTGTATACCATTCTCTACTGTTTGGATTTTTACGTGTATGCAATTTTATAATTAAATTAAATCAAGTTGAAAAATTATTAAAGTAGTGCATTTTCTTTTCTGACTGCAAAAATATATCATTTCTAAGATTTGCCCCTTCAGCCATCATTCCCTGACTGGTATCATAACAAGTGTTTGGTATTCTCCAGCAAGGAGCACATCCTTGGGGGTTGCTGGTCTCCAAGTTGCTGAAGTGAGTTAACGCTGCCAGTTGCAAATACATCTAAAACCACTTCAAGGGAAAAGTGTCATGGTTTAAATATGATATAGTGGTTTATCAAAAGTAACTTTTTTTTTTTGGCCACGCCATGCAGCATGCAGGATCTTAGTTCCCTGACCAGGGATTGAACCCGTGCCCCCTGCAGTGGAAGCACAGAATCTTAACCACTGGACTGCCAGGGAAGTCCCTATCAAAAGTAACTTTTAAAAAAATAGCTATTTTTTGATAGTATAACTTGGATTATCTTAGAAAGTTTACATTTCTTAGATAGACATACGTGTGGATTCAGGGCATATAGGATATTATTTCCTTATAACCTGTCAGAATCTATAGTCTGCACTTACACATGTAAATCTCATTAGTAAATTAATACATTTGGCCTTCAGTCTTTTTCATATTAGTGAATGACTTGGAGAACCTCCTGGTTCCCCTAGATGTTTGCAGCAAAAAATGAGGTTGGAACTGGAAGGAAGTTGGCTATAATAACCATATGCTTGTGCTTTCCCTTGCTCAATGGTAAGCATGTCAAAATAGAGTTAAGCAAGAGAAATGTAAATGACCCTAGTCATAAATGCATGACTTTCATATATATGATCCTTCTACCTCAGGCAAGATTATTTTTAAACATAATATTGACATTAAGATAATCATAGCATTTATACCTCTCGTCAAGGTTAAAGTTCTAAATCTGTGAAAAATACATTAAGTTGTCAGAATATAGGGCACTGATCTGAATGAAAGTTGATTCTTAAACACTTGAAGTACATGAACTTTACTGAGATAATTTCGGTGAAAATTACCTAAATTACTTATGATTTCTGCCCGGATCTAAAATAATGAGTGGCTTTAATTGTCAATGTGAGACCCTAGGGTTTTCCTTTTCTGTTTAAAAATTTAACTTTTATGTTACAAGTAAGCCTTGCAAACAACTACTTAAATCCTATGACAAATTCTGAATGTAATGGAATGTTATTAAAATTATTCAAGCTGACCAAAGGGACCTGAGGGGAAGTCTGCTAGGGAACTTCAGTGAGTTTTCTTCTTTGATGAAAAGGCACATGTGGGAAGAAACAGCTCTTCTTCCCCTAGATATGATCATCATCGATCAACGGTGAAAGAATTTCTGGCATCGCTGCAGCCCTCTTGTTAAATGAGGGGAGCTTCTGTTGATGGCAAAGTGGGAAGGAAAGGAACCAAGCAACTTAAAGACATCGAATAGTCACCAAGTTAAGCAGCCGGGGAGCCACTCCAGCTTCTTGTTATGTGAAATAATACACTTTTATTACTGTTCAAAAAAAATTATTTAAGAATGATTACATAGAGAGTTGAGAATGTGGAAGTAATTGAAAAATTCAAACTAAGGTTAAAGTATGATGTTATTTTACTTCAGTGATGATCTAATACAAATTATGTCCTGAAATTAACACCCCGTTAAACTTAAATACAGCGTAGATTCTGAATGTTTTTTCTACGATGTCTCCTTGTATTTATGCATGAATTTCTCTATGCCCGGTGGTATTTTGGTAAACAGGATCTCCAAAAAAAACAACAACAACAACAAACAAACAAAACCCCAAACCCTCTAAAACAAAACCCTGATTTGTAGCATTTGCAGATATCCACGCTATTAATACATTTTGCCAATTTCAAGCTACTAACAACTGGTTCACAAGATACCTGAATGCTTGAATAATTAACAATTAGCTTTCCCAGCACACCGTTGTCCCTAGAAGCTGAATTTCTGGGTTGAAGGATACATGCATCTTCATACATAATATAGTCAATTGCTTTCCAAGTAGTTGCTCTACTTCCTTGTCAAAACTTGCTCTTTTCAGAATTTAACATTTTTGTCAATATGATAAATATCAAATAGTATTTACTGTTATTTTAATTTGCATTTGCTATAAGGTTGAAAAGATAACTTTATGAATGTTTTGCTTTTCTCTTAAATTTTTTTTCACATTTTTAATGATTTGGGTTTTCTCTTCTGTAAATCATAGCCTTCAGAGCTTTGCCCGATTTTTTATTGAAGTATCTAATTTAAAACATTGATTTATGGGATTTCTTTCTATATTCTGGATACTAATCTTTTGTCAATTAACAGTTATATGCATTGCAAATAACTTTTCTCAGTTTGGTTTTATTTTTTAGTTATAGTTACGGTGTTTTATGTTGTTTGGAACTCTGTACTCTTCTCTCTGCTTAGGAATAGCTCCTTGGTACCCAATACCTCTGCATTTCTATGCAAGATTTCTGGCTACCCTTAAATCCAGATACTTTAATGTACCTTTCAAGGTCCTCCTTGATTTGAAAATTGGGAATAATATAACTGATTCCTAGGATTGTTGTGAGGATTAAATGAGATAATATATGTGAAGTATCCATCCTTCTTCCCCAGGCACTTTCTTTCAAAGCAGCATGTTCTTCTCACCTGGTTTTTCCTTTGCCTAGACTGCTCTTCTTGTCCCTCTTTGCCTTCTCAGGAAGCCTTCCTTGATTTCTTAAGACTGTGTCAGGTACCCTTATTGCCGTCCCGTAGCCATTGCCAGCCTTCTTCCCTGATAATGGAACCCTGATTTTGTTTGTGTTACGTGCCCAGTCCTTGGGCTCAGCCTATTATTTCAATGTTTGCCTGCTTCCCCTGCCTCCTGTGGTAGATGCTGAGAACTGGCTCACTCAGTACTTACTCCAGCCTCCTTTTATCTATGTTTCTGTACTTCAGAGGATGAAAAGCTAAGTATTATATAGTATTCCAAAACTCTTTTGCAGCTTGGATTATGGATGTGAATTTGGTCCTGCCAATCAAATGCATCTGTGCAAAACCTGAATTCTAACTTGAGTTATGAGAGGAGAAAAGCAGGCTGCAAGGCATCCGTTGTGCTGGCATTTATGCAGCAAAGCCCGCATGTTTCTGGAGTCAGTCACTGCAGGGGCAGCTTCCACTGGGCTGGCAGAGTCCAGGTCACGGCAGAAGATTAACTGCTTTGGCAGCCCAGTTGCATGGAATGACTTAGGAAATTGTTCCTGTAAATCCAGCCCGAGTTTGTTTCATCCCAATGATTCTGTAAGTCACTAATACCTTATAAGACACCCCTTTCCTTTTAAACTAGCTAGAGCAGATACCGCCACCAAACCCAGACTGATATTCCTTCCTTATAACTGAGGGTGACCTTGTGACCCACTTCTGGCAAAAGAGAAATAAGTAGAAGCCTTGGCCCCTGATATCTTTACGAAGCCATCTTACCAGCCCTGGACTGCCTACTTGTGGATTTTTTTAACATAAGAGAATAAAGTCCTAATTTATTTAAGCCAGTATGGTTTGGTCTTTCTTGTTAGCAGCTGAATGCAATTCCTAACTGATATAGTAAGCAATGAACAATGCCTGCCATAGTATTAAGAAAATATTTGTGGACCAACTGATGATTGATGAACAAAAGCACTGAAGCATGAAATAGCTCTGTGTGTGTGTGTGTGTGTGTGTGTGTGTGTGTGTGTGTTTACTACAACTTAAAGTATAAAATAGGCAGTGGTGGAGAACAGTGAGCAGTGATATAGGTAGAGGTTTCATAAGCCAAGTTAAGGGTTTAAACCTGCTCTTACATGATGGGGAACCACTGAATGGTTTTGCACAAGTAAATACATTACATCTTCAGGTTTGCATTTTTGATAGGTTACTTGGGTGCAGACAATACAGAAGGCAGGGAAAACTTCTAAGTTTACAGAGTGTGGGTGAAAGGTGATGAATACCTGCAATAATTATTCTCACAGACTTTTGTGAATGTACGTATATTATTAGTGAAATTCTTCAATGTGGAATTGCTAAGTCAGAACGTGTACACATAAAATATTGAGAGATACTGCAAAATTGTATTTAAAAAGCTCGTATACTCCAACAGTGCTATAATCCTCATTTCCCCACCCTCACCAAAACTGGGTATTTTACCTTTGTGTCATTCTTTTATTTCACATTTCTCCATTTAATATTAAAGGGAAAAAAAGGCAGGAGGATAAAAATTACGAAGATTAATTTTCATTAATAAAAACATACATGCTCAAGCATTATGGTTAAAACAAGTTAACTCTAGTATGCCAGAAAAATTAGTCATCATCACTTACCCATTTACCCCCCAGTTTTATTGAGATATAATTGGCATATAACACTGTATAAGTTTAAGGGGTACAACATAATGATTTGATGTATATCAAGATGATTCCTACAAGTTTAGTTAACATCCATCACCTCACATAGTTATATATTGTTTCTTGCGATGAGAACTTTTAAGATCTACTCTCTTAGCAACTTTCAAATACACAGTACAGTCTTGTTAACTATATTTACCATGCTCTCTATTACATCCCCAGGACTTATTTATAACTGGACAGTTTGTATCATTCTGATAGGTGAAATATGTTATTTCATTGCTTTTTAAATTTATATTTCTTATCATAGGTGAGTTGTATGTCTTTTCATAAAGATATTAGCTGTTTGATTTCTTTTTATGAACCACTTACTCATATCATTTGTGGAATTTTCTACTGAGTTGCTGGTCTTTTTAAATTCTGAGAGCTGCTTTTATATAAAGGAAATTACTACTGTGACTATCATCTGTTGTGACTTTTTCTCCAGGTTTTTTTATTGTTTGTTTTTGTCTTTTCACCTTGTTTACGTTTTTTTCTTTTGTTTTATGAATTTATTTTATTATAGTCAAAATTACCCAGCTTTTCCTTTATGGCTTCTTGTGTTTTTGTGTCATGTTTCACCTTGCCATCTTTAACCTTCTTCTAACATCTACCCAGCCAGAGAAGACAAACCTGTCTTGCTTTGAGCTGCTGACATGTATTTTCTTAGCTATTATTTCACATCAACTTTGTGAGCCTAGGGGAAGAAAGAGATAAGGCAAGGGAAGTTTATTGAGGGCAAACACTAGTGCTTATTACAGTGAGTGATTGGCCTTGGCCTGAAGTCAGGTCTCTTTTCCAAGGCAGTCTCTCCTGTATGTCCCAGAACATCACACTTGTAGCCTGATGGGACACGGGTGGAACAGGCCTCCTCTTTCTGAAAGGAGGATATGGAAATAGCTTCCTGCTTCCTACCTTTCTTCCGTCCCTTGGCTCTCCTGTCTCTGCCATTGCACCCCACTTTTTTTCTCTTGTTTATTGCCCACATTTCAAGAGGACTCTGGTCTAGGGGCTTACAGTCAGCAGGAGGTGCAGATGTGCTACACACAGAATAGAGACAGTCTTGCATGGGCCTTTAAAAATTATATAACTTAATTTTAAAAATTTGACCCACATGATATACCCATCTATGTAAAGTATTAAGATGCCTTATAATAGCACACATTTAAAGTTTTTTAATTGAGTGATTTCAGAACTTATTTGAAAATAAGGTTTAAAATCAGTTCTTATTTAGACCTCACATTGTTTTAAATGGCCCCCAGTTTTCAATGGCCATAAAAACAGAGACAAGTGATTTAAGCCCATCCCCAGACCTCCCCACGGACATAGTTCTTGGTCCTGAGAGGGCAGGAATGCGTGTTTCTTCAGGAACATTCATGTGCACAGGAAATGACTATTGACATAATCTTTAAGCCTAATAGTTAAGATTATTCTTCAGTTTATAATTTAAAAGCTTCTGACAGCTAAATGCTATGGTATAATTTATAATGAAAGAGTTTGAGTGATTGAGGTATATTTCACTGAGCTGGTTTCTCTTATGAGTTGAAACTAAGACTTGTGTAAACATAGGGAGGGAAGCCTTTCCCGGGTTTATGCAGTCGGGCAAGAATATTTAATGTCCCTCATTCCCAACTGTGCTGCAGTACCATCTGTGCTGTACTCAAAGTTTATAGGAAGCAAATCTATAGGATTTAAGGGGCATTTATTTTTTTCAGTAAAATAGTCATGTATAAGACCACGAGCCACCAGTATGTAACAAAATAAAATTACATATTAATTTTCTTTGAGATATACAATTTTATACTATTCCCCTAGTGCTCCTTTCAAACATTTGGAATCTTAGCTTTTGTATATTTTTGGTTACAATAACAAGAAAAACAAAACTAAAAAATCAAAAGTGTGTACCATGGAGAAAGACAGCAACAGTACACTACTAGTGGTAAGTCATCTGGGAAACTGTAGATATCACATCATGCATCAATGATTTTTTTTAAAAAAAAGAGTTTGTCATCAGATTAAGACAGAATCTGCCAATGCTGGAAGAGTTGAAGTTCATAGGTTTTCAAATAAATTACATGATTGATATAATTTGCAATGAACTATACAGAGTTGGGAAAGAGCATTTAGATTAAACCCTCTCTCAAAATAAGGTATCTAATACATGAATTTGGATCAGAAGCAATCTGTTTGACTTATCATTTCTTCTCCCTGCCAGCTAAGAATACAATTTTATATAAAGCCAGGAAGCAATTTGTCTTAAAAGATGCCAAATACGGTTCATGTGTTGATTTCTAAGGGAATTATGTTGGCCACGGTGGAGATGTTTTGTCTGTATTGGATTATTTCCTCAGAATGGCACTATTGACACGCCGAGGACTAAAGAAGAAGATTAAATACTGCTGGAAAATATATATAGAATTAACTCTATACCTCTCCCCCTCCCCCCTAAACGAACAAACAAACCAAACCAAAAAAGAGATCTTACTAGAGCTTGCATAATTTCTCTCTGATAATAACTGGTTAGTTGCTTTTGTGAATATAAAATGAGGTCTTTTGAAAGAAGGATAAATTACTGAATAATTTAGCCTAAAAAGCAATTTCAACTAAAATACTGTGTATTTCAGTGAGGACAATCAGCATTTATTTATTTATGTATTTCGTACAGCTTCTTCTAAGTTTAAATAAAATCTCCATGAATAGATAAGAAAATTACTGTTTAGGATATCTGTAACTCTGCAGATTGAAGTAGTTGGGTCAAAAAACCGTTATCAAAATGTAAAAGCAGTATTTTTTTTATCACCAAGTAACATGCGAAACAGATATCCTCACCTTTGTTCTATCCCAAACACCCACCTCCACTGTGGGACTTTTACTTTCCACTTCATTTCTTTTTGTTATTGTTTTTTTTTTTTTTTTCTTTTGCGGTACGCGGGCCTCTCACTGCTGTGGCCTCTCCCGTTGCGGAGCACAGGCTCCGGACGCGCAGGCTCAGCGGCCATGGCTCACGGGCCCATCCGCTCCGCGGCATGTGGGATCTTCCCAGACCGGGGCACAAACCCGTGTCCCGTGCATCGGTAGGCGGACCCTCGACCACTGCACAACCAGGGAAGCCCAAGTTTGTTTTTTAAAACAGGTACGTATATACTTTCTTTTTTCCATTTTTATTTATTTATTTCACATCTTTATTGGAGTATAAATGCTTCACAATGTTGTGTTAGTTTCTGTTGTATAACAAAGTGAATCAGCCATATGTACACATATACCCCCATATCCCCACCCTCTTGCATCTCCCTCCCACCCTCCCTATCCCACCCCTCTAGGTGGTCACAAAGCACCCAGCTGATCTCCCTGTGCTATGCAGCTGCTTCCCACTAGCCATCCATTTTACATTTGGTGGTGTGTACACGTCCATGCCACTCTCTAACTTCATCCCAGCTTCCCCGTCCCCTCCACCCGTGCCCTCAAGTCCGGTCTCTACGTCTGCGTCTCTGTTCCTGCCCTGCCACTAGGTTCATCAGTACTGCTTTTTAAAATCCCATATATATGCATTAGCATACGGTATTTGTTTTTCTTTTTCTGACTTACTTCACTCTGTATGACAGATTCTAGGTCCATCCACCTCACTACAAATGACTCAATTTCGTTCCTTTTTATGGCTGAGTAATATTCCATTGTATATATGTGCCACATTTTCTTTATCCATTCAACTATTGATGGACATTTAGGTCACTTCCATGTCCTGGCTATTGTAAATAGTGCTGCAATGAACATTGTGGTACATGACTCTTTTTGAATTATGGTTTTCTCAGGGTATATGCCCAGTAGTGGGATTGCTGGGTCATATGGTAGTTCTATTTTTGAGTTTTTTAATGTAGCTTTACTGATATATAACTGACATACAATAAACTGCACTACAAGTATTTTTACAACCAGGAAAAGAAACAATATTTTAAAGTCTGTTGGAACTAGTTCTGCTTCTAAAAAGGTATTTCCTTATTCCCCCAAATTATCACTATAGAGGAATTGTAAATGTTTTTTTTTGTGACTGTTACTGAGAGAGGTGAATGAACTGACAGAAATTTAAGTGAGAACTTCCCTTGCAGATTATGGGATAATACTGTGATCCAAATATACCCTCCTCCCCACGCTATTATATATACTCCACTAAGGACAGCATGCTGAAGAAGCTAATACCAAGTAGGTATCTATCTTCTAGAAAGATTTTCAAGTGTACCTTCATTATTTGTTAAATGACCATAGAGACAGATATAAATTTAGCAGACTAAATTACTTTTCAAATTAGTGCTTTATTTTATCTTATCCTTTATCTTGACCATGCACCATTAATCAAAGCAGCATGCTCCTTGGAAACTTTGGGTGAAAATATGCAATTTCACCTCAGATTTCCCAATCTACCAAAAGCTGTTAGCATATTTAGCAATTTAATAAAATGTTATGAAAACCTATGACAGAAATATAGTTCTTTGGCATTAAAACATTTGTAACTGGACAAGAAGAAATAAAAAGTAATACTGTTTAAGACAATGACTAATGATTTAACAGGAGGATTTAGAAAAGTCTGATAATTCAACAATAGTCATAATTTTTCCCCAGTTAAATGCTTTAACAACTATAACCAAATAGATTATTAGCGATAAAACCATTTTTTTCTGAAATTCTTGCTAGCACATTTAGTGTTTACAGTTCAGTTCCAGGTAACTTTAAAGAAGTTCTGATTTCATACCTTAAGATAAAAGATTATTCTTAGCACTTTTTATTCCAATAACTTATGATAGTGAATGGCTGAATCCATCTCATTTTACTTTTTATTCCTTTCAATGGTATATGAGTAGGTAAATATACTCACAAATATTTAAATATACAAACATTTTTGCTACATATTAATATGTAGACAGCTTTCATTGTATGGCTTTTCTTTTAAAGACATGCTTTGGTCACATTACAAGGAGTATATTCACATTAAAATAATAAAAATTACAAACTAACTATAAGACATGAGTCAAAACATGATCATCCTCGAATCAACTGAATGATAGTTTTTGCCTTCAGATAGTCTTTTACTTCATTTCACTGCCAAAAGCTGGAGTTAAACGGAGGAGAAAATGAAATGGTGGTTCTGCTGCTATCTTAATTCAACCAAGTCCATTCATACACATTTCTATTTAATAATCTTGGATGAAACCCAGCAACTTTAAAACTGTGGGTTATCGAGAAATGAATGAACTTTACACCTGGACAGTGGACTAGTAAAGAGTGAGGAGGAAAACAAGAAAGGGAGATAAAAGGGAATCTAAATCAGCAAAGACATGACAAAAGAGACTGATGATTTCTTTTTTTCCAGGTGTCTCTGTTGCACCGTTGTTCTGAGATTCAGTGTGTTCCCTGACAAATGTCTCCACTTCGTAGCTAGGATCCCCAGGCTCCTGGCGAAACTGAAAGCACTGGTTCAGTCAGGCAGAACAGCTGCTCCCTGGGCACTTCATGTGCAGGGTAGTGGGAGAGGCCCATAGCAGAGGGCTTTCCTTGCTTGTAGGTCCAAATCAGGGCATCCTGTATCACAGGATGGCCACTCTGTGTCCTCAGACCCCCTCAAGGTGCAGATCAGCGCCAGAATTCCCAAGTCAGACAGGATTTCTCCCATTTCATAAGGGCCAGGTAGGTAGACTGTGAACAGCAACTGACATGGGGAGAAGGGACTTGGCCGAAGCTGTGACTGTGAAGGTTACGGGGGTTCGCTGGAGGCCCCTGACAGGCCTGAATGTGCCACTCTCTCTACAGGGCTACAGCTGCACCTGTTTACCTAGTCCGGGACCTCAAAGAGAGTGGGGCGGATATGGAGTGACCGGGGGGAGGGTGACAAGCCCTGCTGCCCAGTGACACCCGTCTGCTGTTCACACAGGGCTGCAGGGTTTCCCAATGCCTTCCACAATTTGGAAACATAATAAGATATTTAATAATACTCTAGGAAGGTGGCCAAGCCCTGGCCTAGGAAGCAAACCATTTCTAATACTCCAAGTTTTCTAAGAGGGAAAAATAGTTATAGAAGTTGCTGCATTGTCATATTACCTCAACAGTCTTTTCACACATATTCAGCTAAAACTGAATAAATGATCTCAAGCCTTCCAAGTGGAACGGCTTCTTAGACCAATATTAAGCACAGACTGGTTTTCACAAAAGTGAAATACTGGTGTTTTACAAACCCAGCTTTTATTTTTTTTAAACCAGGAAGATTGTATACATAGATATTAGCTTTTCAGTTTGTAACAGATATACTACAGAAAATGTGTGTATTCTTTGGATACATACACAATTCTTTGCTTTCCTATGTCTCTTTCTTTTTTTCCATTAGTTTCTCCTGCACTATATAGTAGTGACTCTCTCACACTGAATAGATAAGCTGTGTGTTTTACATTATTATTATTACATTATTTACCAGACTGATTATTTCACTCCACATTTATTTAGATTAGATAAATCTGAACATCCAACTATGGATTCACATGTAAACTTTCAGAAATGATGTTTGTTAGGTCTGATGTAATAAATATAGAACTATTTCATATCATTTAAAAACAACGACATCACTTTCTACCAGCCTCCCTCAGGGGAGAGCCTAAGGCTGTGAGTCTGTTGGAATATTGTCATGATTTATTTTTTCTCCAGAGACAGAATGCTTCAGAAACTGACCAGTAGCACCAATGTACAATCTTGATCGCATGGGCCATTTCTGAAAAAGAATATTTAAACAAGAATCCAAAAGTTAGTATCTGTGACAGATATAGTGTATAATAGTAATATTAAAAATTCCAAATACCTCAATGCAAATGCAATATCATGTAGCTAGTAACGATGATAATTATGAAGTCTAAGTGATGACACAAAAAAGTTAATAATAAAAGTAAATAATGCTAATAATAAAATTATTAGTGCTAATAATAAAAGTAAAAACATACCCATACTTTGATTATAATTATATGAAATAATACGTGTGCATGTGGACCAGAACTGCAAAAAATCATGGAGAATGAATATATTTAAATGTAGGAAAATATATCTACCCACAATGTTTTAATGTTAAACTAAACCTAAAACAAAATTAAGCCTAAAACAAGATCCCTGGCTTTAAAAATATTTTTAAAAGTTATATGTAGGACTTCCCTGGTGGTGTAGTGGTTAAGAATCCACCTGCCAATGCAGGGCACACAGGTTCATCCCTGGTCCAGGAAGATCCAACACGCCACGGAGCAACTAAGCCCGTGCGCCACAACTACTGAGTCTGCTCTAGAGACCGCGAGCCACCGCTACTGAGCCCGTGTGCCACAACTACTGAAGCTTGCACGCCTAGAGCCCGTGCTCCGCAATAAGAGAAGCCACCACAATGAGAAGCCCGCGCACCGCAACGAAGAGTAGCCCCCGAGTGCTGCAACTAGAGAAAACCCGCGCGCAGCAACAAAGACCCAACGCAGCCAAAAATAAATAAAAATTTTTAAAAATACTAAAAAAAAAAAAGTTATATGTGTTAAGTATTATGCATCTACATTTGTCAAAGGACTACAATGAAAAGTGACTAATTCGACTATCTAAACATTTTATCTAGCTAAAAGCAATATCTTGAAGTTGCACATATTAGAATGTGTGGTGTTACATAGCTAGAACATCCAGGTTAAACGACTGCTTGTACTGGCATCACACAGCTCTAACCTTTCAGTAATCATCACATTTGTATTCTGATGGTGTCTTTTCTAAATTTACCTTTAAAATGGACAGCCTCTCAAACAATACAATCAATTTCCAAACAGGCACAATGATGAAAAAATATACTACATAGGTAGTAATTTTAAGATGGACTTTCTTTTTTTTTAAGAGAGGAGGGTCATATAATTTTAGTTCTAAGGTCCTTGGAATACTAATCAGAGAAATAGTGCTTTTTTTTTTTTTAATACAAAGATAAGTCCTTAGACAAAAAGAGTGCAACTCTTAAAGGTCAGCAGTGGCGTCCCACACTCTCCAGAGAGTAAATGATGCTGTGAGCAGCAGGCTCTTTTCACCAGCAAACATTCATGGGCAGACTGCTGGTTACACAGCACCATGAAATGTTCTTAAATGCCTCGCAGATGATCCACGGTGCTCAAACAGAGGTACAATTATTAACAATCCAAAGTCCGTAAGAGCTCTGGGTTTTCAACACAAGTTGCATATTAGAATCACATGGGAGCTTTAAAAAATACTGATGGCCAAGTCACACTCCAGGCCACTTAAATCAGAATGGACCTCTTTGGAGAAGTATAAGGTAGAGTCAGTTCTTATCTGGAATAATATAAGCCTTCCTTATACTTCCAAATACAGTTACTGTCACCTAAACTGGGATTCCAGATGTAAAATGTAGCCACAGGAATAATAAGTAGGCATGTGATTTTTATTTCTCCAGATAGGATAAGTGAATTTAAGAGTCCTAAATTCAGATTATTCTGCTGGGAATCTACACTTTAACACAGATTAAATATAACATCTGTGTTACTTGGAATTTAAATGATCCATTCCTATATAATCTTCCTATAAACAAACTTGTATTTTATGTTTGATACAGTAATAAGACTGACACTGTGTTACTTATTTTTGCAAATCCATTTCAGGTTTTGTTTTTTTAAATCATAGATGTGAATTCTTGTACTTTCTGGGCATATCATGTTGATCCTATTCTTGGGATCCCTGCTACCAGTTGGTAACATTAAGTGTTTTAGAAACTAGCCTGGGATTTTTTTATATGTTTGGATTTGGCATTGTTAGATCAGATTTAAGGCCTGCATTATACTAAAAAATCTAGTGTCATGGTATTATGTATTGAATGTTTGTGTTCCCCCAAATTCATTTGTTGACGCTCTAATGCCCAACGTGATGATATTTGGGGAGGTAATTTTGGTTAGATGAGGTCATGAGGGTGGGTCCCTCATGATAGGGTTAGTGGCCTTTTAAGAAGGGGGAGAGCTCCCCTTCTTTGAGAAAGAGTTATGTCGGCCAGCTGCAAGACAGGAAGAGAGCTCTCACTAGGAAGTGAATTGGCCAGCACCTTGATCTTGGACTTTCCAGCCTCCAGAACTGCGAGAAAACAAATTTCTGTTGTTTAATCCACCTAGTCTATGGTATTTTGTTATTGCAGCCTGAGCAGACTAATATTCACATGTAGCAAATAGTGTAGCGCATAGGTCATCAATTTCAAGTGCAGAATTTTAGGCATATTATAAACCAGTGCTTTTCAATCTTTTACATTCCTGCCACATTTTCATGAGCATAAAAATCTCATGCTCAAACCTCAAATGTAATGTGAGAATTCTACATTTGAAAATGTAGATAATAATTTGAGAATGTGAATTAAACACATCTAAGTATAAATAAAATAAAAATACTGCTGAATGCTCCCTGTTAGTTCTCTCTGCTACCTGGGTTCCACTGTACTGAGAATCACTCTAAATCATGCAACCAACAGTGGAGACAAGTGAAGGCATCTGTTTTTTACAGACTTGCTAGTATGTAAGTAATTTATGAAGCAAATCTAAAAATGTATATGTGGATTTTTGCTTGATTTTTCATGGACTTAATAAAACTTCCCTTTTTAATAACTTTGTGTCCCTGGATTTTCAAAACGTTTTCAAATGATTTTATTCAAATGAATTTAATGTAGATACATAAATAGTTTTAAGAGTCAGAAATAAAAATATAAATACAATATTGCTTAGGTTGCATGTCAGCCTCATGCCAAAAAAGCCAGGTGACTGATTTACATTTTACTTCTCAATGGTCTGTTTTAGCATTGTGTAGATTAACACAATCCTGACCTCTACTTTACCTAATAAGTCATACTTAAAATTATGTAGTTTCATTAGCTTAGAACAATCTAGCAAACTCATACAATTAACCAGAACTGAACCTGAAACTGAAGACTAAAAATATATTCCTGGTTTTTGGAGTTAAATGACTCCAAAATAACAAAACTTTGTATTTATTTTTTGAAATTATTGTTTATCTGTATTATCAACAATGATTCTCCAGGGGTAATGCAATTAATAAAGCCATCTGTGCTTTTCTTTCAATGTAAGTATCTGAAATATACCCCTGTTCCCTTGGAGAAGCACTGCCCTTTCAGACACTGGTGCTGATCAGAACTGCTCACATCCCAAAGGGATAAAAACTGCTGTTTTAGGCTATGCCCTGGGATTCCAGTCTCTTAAACCTTCCAGTTTCATTTGAGGTACTCATGATGTAAATTCCCAGCAATGCTAACAGTGCTAAATCCCCAATACTGATAATAAGAACTGATGATTCAAAATTATGGCCTTGAAATACTTGTTAATGGATCTTTGATCAAAGTAAAGACCCCCTTACGTTGTAAGGCAGAAAAAGTCATTTTGGAACACTCTTTAACTATGTAAACCAAAAAGTACAAATAATCAGAATATCTTTATTTCTTTGGCATTAGATTAATCAATGATAGACTTAATTTTTAAGCATTTTGGTAGTCTCTGTAAAATAATGTGTCACAGGCAGTTTCAATTATGTATGTAAAATCTCTTTCCTCTGCACCTCCACTGCATATGGTTATAGCCTCTCTTATGGCACATACTACATTCTCTCTTATAATACTGTTATTTATATTTCTGTCTTTGTCTCTATTATATGCTCATTTAGGGCAGGGATCGAGTCTTACCCTTAATTGCATTCACTCTCTTAACAGTGCTTTGCACAAAGCAGGCACTCAGTAAATGATTTTAAAATAGACTAGTCACTTGTTCAACCATCATCAATTTCATTTTTAAGAGGTAATCTTTGGCTTTCTTTCATTATCCCTAGAATTGTCTTTTAAAATAAAAATAATTGATTCAGAGGACAAATGAGATTTAATTTTTCTTTAAAGAGTTATATGACTACAAAAACATTTGGTACGGGAGTCAGGGCAAAAAAACTCTTGTTAAGCTTATTGTTACATGAAAATTATGGTTTTAACATTACTCATTCAAAAAAGCACTGCAAGAAACTAAGGTGAAAAACAACTGGATTTCTCATCTGATTTCTCTCTCCCACAAAGAGGCATTTAACAGATGTCTTTTGTATTAAAGCCTACTTAATGTTAAAATAAACTTCCTTAGAGTATAATGTCAAGTCAAAAGAAATCTAATATTAATGATATATTTGAATAGCAATCTAATGTACCTAATATCAATCTAATATTAACATATTAGTAGCATCTAATATCAATAGTAATACAAAACCCCTTAATTAATAATGAATAACTTTCCAGCTGAGGTTATACAACACATGAATGGAATGGAATAATCTACCATAATTATGAATAAATGATATCTCAAATTTTTATACTTAATATTTGAACTAGTTTGAGTCTATCATCATGTTGATTAAATGTGCAAAGTAAATTTTATTAAACCTTACCACAGAATTTTAAGTTCAGTAAATATTAGAGGATGTACTTTACCCTCAATTGATACTGATTATTCAATAATTTATTGAACATTGATATACTTAAGGCAAAGTCCTAATTTTGTGTGTGTGTGTGTGTGTGTGTGTGTGTGTGTGTGTGTGAGAGAGAGAGAGAGAGAGAGAGAGAGAGAGAGAGAATGCTTCAGAATGGTGGAATCAAAAATTTGAATATTTAGTTTTAGAAAACATAGGGAAGGTGATCCATTTTGAACAGAAAACCTGATCAATGTAAGATTTGAAAACAATCAAATCTAGGAGAAAAGGATGATGAGAGTCTAAATACTGCAATATAGGTAATGAATCATAATAATATATACCGTATTAAACAAAAACCCTGACCACTCTACCTATATGTAATGAAAAAATACAAGAGGAAGTCTCTTGGATAATTTTGTACATTATGTAATTTGAATATTTAATCAGAACACAACATATATGCTAACTTATTATGAAAATCACATAAACTCATTATAGTTTTTCTAACATTCTTGGTGGTTGTCTAGTCCATGATCGTTAACCTTCATTAAAACGGACTGAACATTTACTGTGTGGGGACGCAGAATCGTCTCCTTTTGTTTTTACCAGCTTTACAAAAAATTTTCAACATTGGTTTCCTAGCATTAGTTAGGGGCAGATACTTCCGTCACCCAGTTTAATTCCTGAAACTTTTCAAATATTTGATAAACACCACAATGGTAACAATGATATAAACTTAAAACCCTCAAAGGCTCATAAATGTAACTCGGACACTAAAAATGATCAGGACGTGCAACCAAGCACCCCACCAGGCACCCGCAAGAAACGTCTCATCTAGGAAAGGAATCCTGTAGGTTGCATCCTATAAGGGGCTTGAGACTCCCCTACCCAAGCCAGCCCGGGTTTAAGCCCTCTACCTGTAAACCGTCAAGGAGCAGCCTTGTGCAGTGTGGACCTCGCTACGGGTGCCTTCGCGGGCCAAGGTCGCTCTCCTGATCTGTTCCCCGCCTCACCCTGAAGGAGGGGTGAGAGCTGGGCGGTATCTGCCCAGGCGGGGGCAGACCCCGCGGTCAAGGTGCCATGCTCCCGGCCTCGGGTCCGCAGTGCGCCCTGCCCGCCTACCTTGACAGGGTGTAGGTAACCATCCCCGCGCAGAGCGCCCAGTCCGGGATCCGCCGGTGCGTCGGCGTCGTCCTGCAGGCTGCGAGTGAGGTGCGCGATGTAGGTGGTGGCCAGTAGCAGCACGTCCAGCTTGGACAGCTTGGTGTCCGGCGGCACCGACGGCAGCGTGCGCTGCAGCTCCAGAAAGGCGTGCCGCAGAGTCTGCACGCGGCTGCGCTCCCGCGCCGCGTTTGCTGCCGCCGGCCTCCCGCCCCCCGAGCGCGCACCGCCGCCTGGGCCCGCCGGCCCCGGTCCGGTCCGTCCCTGGCTCGAGTCTCGGGTGGCGGCTACCGGTGGCGCGGGCTCGTTGCTGGCGATCAGGTGGCTGCCTGCGGGGCCGCCGCTGTCCATAGCGGCTTCCGGCGCCGCGCGCCCTGCAAAGGACGGAAGGCGCGGTGAGGCCGGGGCGCCGGTCGAGTTTAACCCGGGGAGGCGCGGCCCTCCCGCTCCCCCTGCGCGCCGTGCCCGGCCGTCCGACATGGCTCCAGGCGATCTCAGAGTTGGGCACTTTTTGACTGGGGCGCTTTTGCCTCCCGGCGTCTGGGGAGAGTGGTGGGGCCCGAGTGTTCCTGGGCTGCTTGGAAGGGTGAGGAGGGGCGCGGTGCCGGCTTTACTTTCCGCCGACAAATTAATCGGAAGGGCTACGCTACCGCGGAAAAAGATTTCGGAAGCACAGCTCCGGTTCGGAACTTGTTAGCGCTTCTGGAATGCTATCCCGCCTGTCCAGCAGTAAAGATGAAGCTGGTCAACTCGTGGAGCGTGGCGGGAAGCCCTGCCTCGCCAGGGCCAGCCGTGCCCACGCCGGCCGCCCTCGCACCATCAGCTCCCGAGGCCCGGGGACCTGAGGGGCGACGGCAGGAGCTCAGTGCAGTTTCTGCCGGAGAAGCGGGGGACCGGTGGCCTCTCCCGGGACTAAGGCACCCGCTACCCCTCCAAGCCCGGGAGCAGCGCGGCGGGGGTCGGACCGGGGCCCTCACCTTTCCTGGAGCGGCCGTACGAGGTTCGGCTCCGCTGCGAGAGCAGGCGAGGAGCGTCGAGCTGGGTCTGCGTGGCCAGGACCGCGCCGGTCACTCCATCCTCGTCCAGCCGAAGGCTACGGCCGCTTCCAGCCTGGGCCGGACGCGCCTTTTATGCGGGCTCCTGCGAGGCGAGGCGTGCGTGCTGGCCAAGCTCGGCGTGGGATGACCGCAGAAGGACCAGCTGACGTCCGCAGGCACCTGAGGTGCCGTGCAGGGGACTCAGTCCTCTCCGAGCAGCCCGTCCGCCTACGGGAGAGTCATTAATGCAACCGTCCGGCGGGGAGGGGCCGGGCCAGAGGGGGCGGGGCGTCTTCTTGGCCCCGCCCCTCCGCGTCCAGGTTCTCTCCGGGGCGGGACTCCGAGAGCCGCACGTCCAGCGCCCGCGGGGTTGGCGGCCGGCTGGGCCAGAGCCGCGGTCTGGGCTGTAGGACCCCAGCGCGGCCTCGCAACTTAGCTGGCCTCGCTGCCGCCCTTCCGCCTTGGGCCCAGTCTGAGCTCCGGCACCTTCCAGGCCGGCGCCGAGCCGAGGCGGGAACGCGGCCGTTTTGTTGAGCGTGACGTAACTTTCTGTGAGGAACTGTGGAGTGTGCCGCCTCGAGGCGCTCACCTTTCACTCTACCACAAGGTAAATGTCTCCCGCTGCCCTAACTGCTTAAAGCGTAGTCCCTCCACCCTCGGGATTCCGTGACCAGTTTACTGAGCCGCCCAGAGATAAACTGCACTTAGTTCGAGCGCGCCCACTGTCTGTGGTACCTTAGGAAGTTCCCCCAGTCGCGGTCGCTTCTCCCCGAAGTTCCGGCGCCTCACCCGTCCCCCAGGGGCCCCCGCTTTGTTTCTCTATTTGGACGGATTTGGAGTTTCCCTGCGGGGAACTCGCCTGAAGTGTTTAGCCCTCGTGGCCCCCCCGGGGAGCGGGGCCGGCGGCCGTGCGGGGAGGGGCTCTCTCCGGCCTCCTTGAGAAAAGGGGGCGCTGCCCCGCGAGGCCCGTTCCCAGCCGCCCAGGAAGCCTGGGCCCTGGACGCCCCCCGACCCTCTGTGGCTTCCGCCCGTTTGGACCCATCGCCTTCAGAGGTGAAGTCTGAGCGGACGCCCCGTATTTCCCAGCGACGTGATTAGTCCATCCTTGAAAACAGTGCCTGCGTGGGGAAGAGTAGGACGTTAAAACACCTTCTTTGCGGTCAAGACTGAATATCGAATTTAAAATAGCATTAATGAAACCGCTCTTGTATACCTGACATAATTTCATCCTTTACCATAGATTTTAAAATTGGAGCTACAGACTAGTGCATGGTAATGGTGGCGCTTATTGTATTTGAGTGTAGAATTCCACACACTTTAAGTATACTAGTGAATCAAAAGAATCCTCAGGTTTTCATCTCAATTCCCATTCAGTAACTGTAGTTCGATTTACACTTTAGAAAGAAGCACACCAAAATACTATTGGTTCAAAAAAGGATTACTTTCTTTTGGTGAATGAGAAAGCACACCTTTATTTCCCCTGTAAATTGTATGTAATGAGGAATAAAGCAGTTGGAAAGCACTGTTTCGGATTCTATAAAGAAGCAAATCAAACAAGAACTCAAAAGGTTCTTCTTATATAATGAGATGCCATAAAGCTACAAACCACAAAGGATGATGTTGCCTAGTAATACTATAAAGGTAAAGAGTCACACGTTTCAGATCGCTTAAGGCTGAATTTACTGGTGTTTTACAAACACATTTTCTTTTACTTTTGAGTTATGAAGAAGGTGAGGTTCACATACATCATTTTTTGTCAGCAAGCTTTCAGATTCCTTCAAAAAGAGATTCCTGTATTGACAGAGAAAAAACAAAACAAAACAGCGTTTAAATTATTTCAAAAATGAAAGTTATCCACAACAGGTAGCAAACATATATAATCTAGGACACAATAACAATAGTGAGGGCTAACGATTAGTTACTAAACTGTGCATCTTCTCAGGCTTGAAAGGAAGCAGAAACAAAGATTTTTTCCTCCTGAGGAAGGGAAGAATGTGGAAAATCTGTGAGTTGGGAGCGATGTGGAAATAAGAATACTGGAGGGAAGGTGGGCCGACTAGGGTAGGCAAATTAGGTGCTCAGGGCTCCTTATGTTTTGCACCCTGGCACCTCACACACCTCACCCTAGCCTAGCCTGCTAGAGTCTCCTGCTGCTTTAGGAGGTGGGGTGGAGGTGCAGGCACAGCAGAGGCACTTCACTGCTAACAATGCCTGGCCAGTTGCCTGCTGAGTTGCCCAACAGTCAAGTTCCAAAGAAAGGACTGATGTAACAAGACCAGCCACTGCAGGCCACCCCCCTTGTCCTATCTGCTGCCACTCTAAGCAGCATCTCCGAATCCTCTGATGACTCTAGAGTAGTCCTAATTCCTGCAAGAAACCAGTATTTGCAATTAAATTCAAAATGGAAGATGAAAATCTTCAAATTTTCCACATTACATAAATTAGTAACAGGTACCTTATTTAGCACTTCTTAAGTGCTAAGTGCTTTACAAAAAGCACTTTCTCATTTTGTCTTTACAAAAACCCTTTGAGGACTTTACATTTACAGTCAAGAAAAATAAAGCTCAGAGGGTTGAAGTAACTTGTCCAAGGTCATATAGATAGTAAGTGGCAGAGACAGGAGTCAAGCCAGGCAGATTGACCCTAGCACTTGTGCTTTTTACCATACTATTCTATTTACTATTTGTAGGGTGTTTCATTATTTGCAAAACATTTTTTTTGTATCTGCTATCTCAATAACTTGACTCCCTATGACCAATCCAAATACTATTTTTATAGTATGTCTTTCTTTGGAGTTCTTGTCTAATCTGGTTTTAGAGTGCTGTAGATTTTATTTCACTGAGCGTGATGTAGGTCTTAAAATCATACTTATCTTTTTTCTAAATGTGTCAAATAGTTTGGCATCTTATCTTTATATTGTAAAATAATCACACATACCAGTGAAGAAAATATATTGTTTTGTTATATATCTATATCAATGGGTTTTATAGAGTTGGTGCTTTTTTTCACCTGTCAACTACTTCCCTCATTGTTTAATTAAGGTATAATTTACAGACTTAAATTCACTCTTTTGAGTGTATAGTTCAGCAGTTTTGAAAAACACTAACAGTCATGTAACTGCTACCACAATAAAGATATGCAACATTTCATCACCCCCCCAAAATTCCCTTGTGTTGACCCTTTGTAGTCAACCCGAGGTCCTCAGCAACTACCGATATTTTCTCTCTATAGTTTTGCCTTTGCCAGAATGTCATGGAATCATACAGTGTGTAGCCTTTTAAGTCTGTCTTCTTTATTTTATTATATTTTATTTTTTTAACATCTTTATTGGAGTATAATTGCTTTATACTGTTGTGTTAGTTGCTCCTGTATAACAAAGTGAATCAGCTATACGTATACATATATCCCCATATCCTCTCCCTCTGCGTCTCCCTCCCACCCTCCCTATCCCACCCCTCTAGGTGGTCACAAAGCGCCGAGCTGATCTCCCTTAAGTCTGGCTTCTTTTGATTAGCATAATGCTTTTGAGGTCCATCCATGTTGTGTCATGTATTGCTAGTTCATTCCTTTTTAATACTGAGTAGTAGTATTCCATTGGATGGATGTACCACAGTTTGTTTATCCATTCCCTAGTTGAGAGACCTTTGGGTTGTTTCCAATTTTCGGTGATTATAAGTAAGCCACTGAAAACATTAGGGCTCAGATTTTTGTGTGAGTATAGGTTTTCATTCCACCTGGGGAAATACCTAGGAGTGGGACTGCTGAATGTGGTGTGTGTTTAACTTTGTGAGAATATGTCAAACTATTTTCCAAATTGGCTGAAATATTTTTTGCATTCCCACCAGTAGTGTGTGAGAGTTCCAGTTGCTCCACATCCTTGCTAGCATTACTTGATTTATTTCTTCTTATTCACTTTAATGGACATTTTTAAAGAAAAAAACTTGATCCAATATTTAAAACATTTAAAAAATCAGATGATTTCACAATCTAGATATCTTGCTTGCTAGCTAGTCTCATTTCTCACCTTCAACATGTCTGCCTGGCTATACTGTTTTGGAGCTGAGTAGCTGCAGGCTGCAGCTGCCTTTAGTTGGACATGTGCTCTCCAGTTTACCTCAGTCACATTCTCACCTGCTTCCCTTACTTTATCTGCCTGTACTTGAGGGTGTTTTTGAGACCCCCTTGCAGTGTGGTTAAGAGCTTGGCTTTTGCAGTCAATGACCCTGGATACAAGTCCCAGCTCTGCCTCACGGCAATCCTGTGACTTTGGGCCCCTCTGACTGGGCTTCTGCAACACTCATTTTCCCCATGTATAAAATGGGGCTGATAGTATTCTTATCTCAAAGGGTCCTATTGTGTTTTATAATTTGTTTGGGTAATGAAGACTAAGCTTTCAAAGTAGACATTTGAAAATGGAAAATAACTAATACAATTTTTATAACTTAGATCTTACATAACTCTTGTTCACAGAGTAAGCCATTGACAGAGTTGAGACTAGAAGTCACAAAAGTGAGCTTACACTGTTGTAAAGAAACACTATGTCTCTCACCACTGTTGCTTTTTTTTGAGGGAGGTGGGGGTTGTCCTAATTTCAAAGGGTTCTTTGAGAACTGCAAACCAGAATCTTAATGTTATATCTACGTTACTGATACATAAATTTATTTTGCATATAAAAGTTAATTAGAGGTTAGGTTGAATACAGCAAAACTGAAGACATTTAGAGCTTTGCAGATGAGTTTATATAAGATCATTCCAGAGTTTTCATGACTAAAAGTCTTATCTAAGTTTTAAAAAATTCTTCTTGAAGCACATAGGAGATCTATTGTTACAACTGTTCAAACATAACCTTAACAGTGGTAAAAACAAATTATTTGTACTGTTTTTAAAGGTCATTTTTTAACTCAAAGAAACGTAATGCTTCCATATTCTAACTAAAGGTAGTAGGTATTTTATAAATAGTTAAATAACATACAGTGAACATTTCCTATGAATTATGGGTCCCAGGGATTCACATTCCTTAAAGGTATCTGAAGCTAAGGACATTCTAACCCATATAGAAAGTTATTATTTTTACATTAAGAAAAGAGATGGATTGACTCTATTGACATCGCTTAGGCTTGAAAGATAGTTAATCAAGTAACAGTTTTCTTTTTTCGTTGTACAGTGCTGTATTCTCAGTGGATCTTATTTACAATATATAACTGCATTTAATGTCTATTTTTAAATTACTAAGGCTCAAGTACCTCCTAGCATGTTTGAAAAGAGAGGAAACATCTGTCAGAAGTATTTACTGTGACAAACATAGAAAGAAGCAATATGTGCACATTTTTTGTTTAATACATATGTTATTTTTAATTGAACAGTGAAGGCATTTGTTCAGAATCAGCCTTTAAATAAAAAATAGTGTTGAACTAATCTTTAATTAAAGTGTACGTTGATAGTATCAAGTTCAGTTTGAGGGTCAAAAGCAACGTCAATGAGTCTGACTTTTTCCTCCCTGTAGGGAAAGCAGGCTTGTGTAAATATACATGAGCACAGACTGCATGCATTTATAAAGGAGGTGGAAAACATTCCCCTGTCATTGGACAGATTTTGCTTCACTGTGTTCCACATAGGATACAGGCACAGCTTTCAGTGTGTAAACCGTAAAGGAGTGTGGGGCACATACTTTTAGCGTTTTGGAAGAAGCCTCTAAGCTCCTTTCCACCTCTGAACAGGCTCCCCACCTCGAATCTTAAATATAGACTGTAGGGGACTCTTCTGCTGATGCCAGCTCATTATCCTCCTTCAAGTAATTAAGGGAAGGAATTGGTTTAATCAACATTTTTAGAAACTAAAAATCTGTTCTTTACATTTGGGCCGCATATTTTGTTTTTAATACTTTACTAACCTTCTAATTTTATCCTCATTGTCTCTTAGCCTTACACTAAATTAGTAAAATGTTAGCAATAGGCGTACCCTAACAATCTATTATCAAGAGCTTAATGAAATTCCGTAATATATTTGGTCATCTTTTATTAAAGAGAGGTAGAACTGATATTCCCATTTAATAAGATTTAGATCATTTGTGATACCAAAACAATATTTTGGCATGTCCTCAATGAAAATGTTACATGAGGAAATAAAAAATATTTAAAAGAAAATGTTTATGTAATACTTTTTCGCATTATAAAACTTAGCAATCAGGATTGAACATAATAAACTTCACTGATAGTGGCAGAAGCAGGGCATTCTTTATATTATTCTCACAGGAACCCCTCTATTCTGCTGGTTTCTTTAGGGTAGCCTATCTTAGCAGTACTTAGCAGTTAAAAATGCATTTAGCTCTGTGTTTAGTGTTCCTAGTTAGGAAAATGAGCATATAGTGATTTGTCAGTGCAGTCCAAGTGACTAGAGTTTTGCTTGGGGCTATAGAATATGTGGTATGTGCCATAGCTCGCAACTGATCTAACAGTGTGTGTGGCAATGTACAGATTTACCAATATTGTTTTCTGAGGCTCTGTTCATTTTTATTATTTTCTTTTCCACCTTGATGATATACTAGCAAGACCTTTCAAAATGCTTGGCAAAGAAACAAGACTCAAGAACGCTGTTGTGGAATTGACGTGAGTTATGTAAATCTTTAAGAAACTAGGGTTTCCCTGGTGGCGCAGTGGTTGAGAGTCCGCCTGCCGATGCAGGGGACACGGGTTCGTGCCCCGGTCCGGGAAGATCCGACATGCCGCGGAGTGGCTGGGCCCGTGAGCCATGGCCGCTGAGCCTGCGCGTCCGGAGCCTGTGCTCCGCAACGGGAGAGGCCGCAACAGTGAGAGGCCCGCATACCGCAAAAAAAAAAAAAAAGAAACTGTTGGGGTGCTATGAACAAACTGGCTATGGTTTTGATGGCAGTGATAATGGACATAATCAGTAAGGCAAATTCTCAGACAGCCTCTGTTTTTTATGTGTGTGAATGGAGAGGAGGCAAGACCAAAACTAGGACTCCTTATATATCCTATCGCCTCTCCCCAGATAAAGCGTTTTCCAGACTCATAGGACTCTCTCTCCCTTAAGCCTCTCCTGGCAAGCCTAAGCCACTCTTCAGGGAATGGGGGTAGGGTAGTGCAGCACTGTTGTTCATGGGTCTTCTTCAGGAGGGCTCCATTAAGGAATGCTAAATCACCATCCCTTGACTGGACCCTGCAGAGAGGGTCTCGTGACAAACCCACGTGATCTTCATCAGGCAGTTCTGGAAAAAGGAAATCTATTCCAGAGTACATCCACTGGCTCTGATTGTTTTCTCAATGAAATACACTATTGCCCTTTATTATATTGTAGTGACTACTATGGTATGATTGGAAAGATCAATAGAGCAATCATTGTATTGACTATAAATGAAGAAAAGTTGAATGGATAATTTGCAGGATGTATGAGGATCTGGTTTATAACGCCCATAGCATTTATCACAGTATATAGTAGCGGTATCACATTTGACTCTCACACTAACTTGTTGCAAGATCTTTGAGATCAGGACTATCTCATTTGAGTTTTTATTATATTGAGTATTGTCTGGCATATAGCAGGTGGCTGTTAGTTTTATGAATAAAGGAAGTTATTTTCTGGTATGATTTATCTTTACATCAGAGAAATAACATCTTTTTTAAAGATTAAAAAAGCAATTTTCTTCTCATTAGGAGACTCAGAGCTGATTCATAATGAGCTAAATTATGTATCTACTCAAGGTTTAGAATAGTGATTCTTAAACTATTTTTTGGATCATAAATCTCTTTGAGAATCTAATGAAACTTCTAATGTATCCTTCAGGGACACCAGATTAAGAACCTTTGGTTTGGAGAAGTGGTGAAAGTAGCCTATCTCTGCAGTGCTCTGGCTTCTCCTCCTTTCTGCCACCAGATGCCCTGCTGTAGCCATCTACTCACTAATGGACCACCCATTACCATCTGGGCCTTGGGCTCCTTTGATATGATCCCTGCTCATTCAGACATCTTTACATGCTGCTTCTGGGACTTTCCTGAGTCACCTGCCCTACCTCAGTAGGTGTATCTAGTCTGTGACTCCCAGCTCTTCCTGAATCAACCCTTCCACTGCAACTTTATGACTGTTTGGGCCGATGAACAATAAACTCTTTTTTTTTGGTGCTTGGTCAAGAAGAATTGAGAACAGAGAACGAGGAGACAGACGGAGGGGCTCTCTTCCTCTGTGCTGTTGACAGTGAGGGTGTCCCATCCTCCCCCCAAAAGATAAATCACACACAAAAATATTTGAAAGAACCTACCCCATGTCTTCAATAATTTTAGGGTTATCTTCTTGGGAGCTTTCTGGAGATGCATTTCCATTTGCAAGGCATCTTTGTGTATCAGAGAAAAAAACTAATTTTGGCTTACCCATCTGTGGGTAATAAACAGGAACTATGTGATACATTGTTTCAAAGTTACCTGTAACATACAAAGAATTAAAAGCATTCTGCTATGAAACTAATAACTAAATTGCAAACATGGCATAGAAAAGCATTAGACTATCTAAAATTACGTTTTATGAAATGGAATTCGATGAGGTTATATAGATCCACAGCAAAACTAATAAAAAATTAATATCCAAGATAAAAATATCACAGACTTTCATACATGAGAACCTACACAGCAAAATTTATGGTCAACTCTCAGAGACAAAATGGGTATACCAACATTAATATAAATATTAACTGCCCTTGCATTTTGCTGTTATGAGTTTATTTTTTCAGTGTGTTTAACCTCTAGGGAGTAGATTAGTCAATTATAGTTTTTGTAATATGTTCATACCTTTATTTCCAAACTTAACATTCCACATCATTTCCCTGTTTAAAGATCCTCCTTCCTTTCCAGCAATGATTTCCTTTCAAGTGGAGACTGCCTTATTTGCCTCTAATTCCCAGGGCCTAGCATAGTCTTGGGCACATCTAAGATGCTCAACAAATGTTTATTAAATGACTAAATGAATATTTCCATCAAAGCACTACAAAAATAAATGCTGAATAAAACAAAACCAGTTCAACCAAAAAAAAAAATGCTGAAGGGCATTCAGATATTTTGAATTTTGTTAAAGTGTTTGACTTTGCTTCTAATTTTGAGCTATATAGTTGTGTGACTATATTTAAGACAAGATTGTTTTATTGTAACATCCTTGAAGTCTGAGGTAATTTTACCATATAGAGCTCCAAATTTATAGGGCTACCAAAAATATGTAGTCAGGAAATACAAAGATGACTATCTTCCTAAGAATTCCTGTTCACTTATAATGTATTTGGTTGTACAGAGGTATCTTTAAATGGTTCGTCTTAGCTCTTCTAAAGACCTGAAGGTATATTGTAGATTTAAAAATATACACAGTATATCTTCTAGACTTTAAGTCATTCTTTCCATTTCTCCTGAATGGCAATAACAGACACTTTACATAAAGACTATAGTGTAAGCTATTGGCCACATACCTAAGGACAGAGTTATTGTGTGTTAAATACGTGTATCCAGGGATATCACAGGTTGTAAGCCTGGGAAGCTCAGAACTGTACCATTTGTTTGGATGGGGTTGGCAAATGTGTGTAGGTGGTGAGGAAGAAGGACATCTATAGATGGCCAAGAGAGAATAACTGAGTACTCCTGAGGAAAACTCACATAATTTCTATTACAGCTAGTCAGCTTTCAATTTCAGTTTAATTTTAATTTAATTGACCTTACAGTCTATTTTTCAATATAGTAAATCATATAATCTATTTGAATACTTTTTTTTTTTTTTTTTTTTTTAGCTGTACGCGGGACTCTTATTGTTGTGGCCTCTCCCGTTGCGGAGCACAGGCTCCAGACGCGCAGGCTCAGCGGCCATGGCTCACAGGCCTAGCCACTCCGCGGCATGTGGGATCTTCCCAGACCGGGGCACGAACCCGTATCCCCTGCATCGGCAGGTGGACTCTCAACCACTGCGCCACCAGGGAAGCCCCTATTTGAATACTTTTAAAATTTCAAAGTTCTTTCATAATATAGTCTCATTTTTCTCCCTAGTTCCTTTTTTGTTTATAAAAATTATATGTTTACATATCACATATTTACACATTTGCAGATTTTTCTAAATTCCCACTAAACTGAAGTGAATTTCTACGTAGAGCAGACATTATTATCCTTGGGTCCAAGCATGATTCAGCCAGTCATCAGTAGAGTGGTCACTAGAAGCCAAAGCTGTTTGATGAAGTCAGATAACTGATTAATCACTGTCTCCCTGCTATCTTTGTGACCTTAGACAAGTTATTTCATCTTTCTAAAACTCAGCTTTCTCAGCTGCAAAATGGATATAATAATTATCTTTCCCACAAGTTAAAATGATTAAAGCAGTAGTGCGCATAAATATCTGAAATGTTTGGCACAATAAATATTAGCTCTCTTTTCTTCCCTTGCCCCCTCTTCTTGGCTTCCTAGACTGGAGTGCTTTCCATTTTAAATTATTAATGATTATCATGATAGCAACTACAACAAGGTATGAAATGATGCTTCTGTACTATATAACATTCTGTATGGCTTTTAAAAAAAATTGTGGTAGAAACACTTAACATGAAATCTACCCTGTTTATTTTTTAAGTGTACAATAAATACATTATTGTTGACTCTAGGTGCAACTTTGTACAGCAGACCTCTAGAGTTTATTCATCTTGCTTGACTGAAACTTTATGCCTGTTGATTAGTAACTCCCCATTTCTCCCACCACCCGTAGCCCTGGGCAGCCACCATTCCACTCTTTGATTCTATGAATTAGACTATTTTAGATACCTCATAAATGTGGAATTATGCAATATTTGTCCTTCTGTGACTGGCTTATTTCATTCAGCATAATGTCCTCAAGATTCATCCACATTGTTTCATATTACAGAATTTCCCTTTTTTAAGGCTGAATAGTATTCCATTGTTTGTATATACCTTATTTTCTTTATCCACTCATCTGTCAGTGGACATTTAGGTTTCTACATCTTGGTTATTGTGAATAGTACTGCAGTGAACATAGGAGGGTTAACATGTCTTCAAGATCCTGATTTCAGTTCTTTTGGATAAATAGTCAGAAGTGGGATTGCTGGATCATACGGTTATTCTATTTTAAAATACTGAGGCACTGCCATACTGTTTTTCACATTGGTTGCACCATTTTGCATTCCCACCGACAGTGTGCAAGGGTTCCAATTTTATCCATGTCCTCACCAACATTTTTTTTTTTGTCATTTGATAATAGCCATCCTGACAGGTATAAGGAAGTATCTCATTGTGTGTTTTTTTTTAATATTTATTTATTTATTTGGCTTTGCTGCGTCTTAGTTGCGGCATGCGGGATCTTTGATCTTCGTTGTGGCGTGCAGGATTTTTAGTTGCGGCATGCAGGATTTTTTTTTAGTTGCAGCATGTGAACTCTTAGTTGTGGCACGTGGGATCTAGTTCCCTGACCAGGGATTGAACCCAGGCCCCCTGCATTGGGAGTACAGAGTCTTAGCCACTGGACCACCAGGGAAGTCCCATCATTGTGTTTTTGATTTGACTTTCCCTGTTGATTAGTGACATTGAGCATTTAAAAAATATACCTGTTGGCCATTTGTAGGTCTTCTTTGGAGAGATGTCTATTGGAAATGCTGTTGGGAAAATGGCGCCAATTAACTTGCTTGACAAAGTGTTGCCACAAACCTTCAATTTGTATAAAATGCATTATCTGTGAAGCACAATAAAGTAAAGCACAATAAAACAAGGTGTGCCTGAAATCACTTTATTTATTTATTGAAATATAGTTGATGTACAATATCTTGCTAGCTTCAGGAGTACCATGTAGTGATTTGACATTTGTATCATTGTGAAATGATGACCACCATAAGCCTAGTAACCATATGTCCTCGTGCAAAGTTATTATAATATTGTTGACCATATTCTTTGTGTTGTATATTACGTCCCTGTGGCTTATTCATTTTATAACTGGAGGTTTACCTCTTAATCCCCTTCACCTTTTTCATCCCGCTTCCCCGGCAACCACTGCTTCTCTGTTTCTATGAGTCTGTTTTTGTTTTGTTTTCTTTGTTTCGTTTTTTCAATTCCACATATAAGTGAGATCATTCAGTGTTGGTCTTTCTCTTTCTGACTTATTTTACTTAGCATAATACCCTCTATATCCATCCATGTTGTCACAAATGGTAATATTTTATTTTTATTTTTAATGGCTGAGTAATATTCCATTGTATATATCACAAATCTTCTCTATCTGTTCCTCTATTGAAGGATACTTAGGTTGCTTCCATATCTTGGTTATTGTAAATAATGCTGCAGTGGACATTGGTGTGTGTATATCTTTTTGAATTAATGTTTTTGTTTCCTTTGGGTAGATACCCAGAAGTGAAATTGCTAGATCATATGACAGTTCTATTTTTAATTTTTTGAGGAACTTCTGTACTGTTTACCATGATGGCTGCACCAATTTGCAATTGCACCAGCAGTGCACCAGGGTTCCCTTTTCTCCACATCCTTGCCAACACTTGTTATTTGTTGTCTTTTTGATAATTGCCATTCTGATAGGTGTAAGGTGGTATCTCATTGTGGTTTTGATTTGCATTACCCTGATGATTAGTGATGTTGAGCATCTTTTCATGTGTCTCTTGACCATCTGTATGTCTTCTTTGGAAAAATGTCTATTCAGGTCCTCTGCCCATTTTTTAATTGGGTTATTTGTTTTTCTGATACTGAGCTGTATGAGTTCTTTGTGTATTTTGGATATTAACCCCTTATCAGTCCTATCATTTGCAATTTTCTTCTCCCATTCAGTAGGCTGTCTTTTCACTATGTTGGTAGTCTCCTTCGCTATGCAAAAGCTTTTGAGTTTGATGTAATCCTATTTGTTTGTTTTTGCTTTTGTTTCCCTTGCCTGAGGAGACAGATCCAAAAAAATATTGCTAAGACCAGTGTCAAAGAGCTCACTGCCTATGTTTTCTTCTAGGAGTTTTATGGTTTTAGCTCTTACGTTTAAGCCTTTAATCCATTTTGAGTTTATTTTTGTATATGGTGTGAGAAACTGGTCCAGTTTGATTCTTTTGCATGTAGCTGTCTAGTCTTCCTCACACCATTTAATGAAGAGGTTGTCTTTTCCCCATTGCATATTCTTGCCTCCTTTGTTGTAGATTAATTGGCTATATAGGCGTTGGTTTATTTCTGGTCTCTCTATTCTGTTCCATTGATCTGTCTATTTTTGTGCCAGTACCATACTGTTTTGGTTACTGTAGCTTTGTAGTATACAGTAGTATACCCTTGAATGACACAGGTTTGAACTCCTCAAGTCCACTTTTATGTGGAGTTTTTTCTATAGTATATACTACAGTATTACACGATCTGAGGTTGGTTGAATCCTTGGATGCGGAACGAAGGATATGGAGGGCTGACTGTAAAGTTACATGCAGATTTTTGACTTTGGGGAGGGTCGGCACCCCTAACCTCCTCACTATTCAAGGGTCAACTGTAGTTTGAAATCAGGGAGTGTGATCCCTTTGGCTTTGTTCTTTCTCAACATTGCTTTGGTGGTACTTTGGCATCTTTGGGGTAATACTGAAAATATGCAAGTCCTTATCCTGAGTCTAGTTTTGCTCTTCACAGCCAGCCAGGTATAAGCAGAGGAGGAGAAATGCCTCCTGTCCATTTTATAGGTTTTAGATGTTGAGAAGTTCATATTGCCAACACAATATCATCACTCATGTGAATGTTGTCAGCTTAAAAAGTCCAATTCTTTGAAATAATGTTAACAATTCATATTCAGGGGATACAATATGGCAAAATCATCAGAGCTTTCCATCTCTGCTTCTCTTCACCTCAACCTCCTAGTCCTAGAGTGATAGAGCTCCTAGGATATGCTATCTATGCATAAAGCCTCACTACACTGTTTTGGTTTCCGTTTCCCTGTTCCCCTGGTCTCACCTCTTTCTGTGTCTCCATCCCCTGTTAGCTGTGGAATTAGAAGACCATTAGTGTTCAAACACTGTCACGGAACAGAGCAAGGGCCTCATTTCAGCCTTGTGGACTATAGAATCTGTGAAGAGTGAATTCTAGGATACTCCCCAGTATGCTAAAGATGATTGTTACACATCATACTTAGCTACATTTAGTTTCATTAGTTAGGCAGGGGAGGTTGGTGTGTCCTTGTAACACAACCTTAGACATATTATAATCAAAATATTCAAATGTTGGGGTGTGTACTTAAGAAAGAGGATAAGCCACAGAGTATAGGGAACATATGTGGTTGTGATACATTTTTATTTTTTATCCTGATGAAAAATGTGATTTTTGCACTTTTGCTAAACAAATATACTTGTGAATTGTTTCACACGTTACATAGCTGATTGTTGTTTCACCATTTATATAACTAGTGTCATGCACTTTTGCCAGATATAAAATTATACACTTTTCCCCACCCTCATGGCTCTCTGTTTATATAGCTGACATAGTTATACTCAATATGAACTAAACATAGCTTTTTTCATATATGGTAACTACCATTTTCATATATAAACATTATAGGAAAAATTTCCTAGGAATTGTAAACAAGTTAAAAAAAGCCCATAAAAAATCTAAACAAACCCCCATTATTTTTTTGTTTGTTTATATATTTATATTTTATTTATTGAATCAGTGATAAATAGTAATAGCTACAACTGTGATCTAAAAATCTAACAAACTAGAATTAACATTGGGTACATTTCACCATATTTGTTCCATTTGCTTTACCTTAAATAGAAATAGTTTATATAAAAATTTATCTACTTTTAAATAAACACACTCTTTTTCTTATTTTTTCAGTGCTAGTTCATAACAACATTGTTTTTAAGACTTTTTGATAATGCAAAGCTTAATTTTTAATTTTGTAACAAGGATTCTAATATTAATGTGAACACAAAATCTTAAAACACACAATTTCAGAATTCAAAAATTACAAATATTCTCCATTCCGTTCTATAGTTATGTGCCTTGGAGCACTTATACACACATGCATGTACCCACAAATCCCCCTTATTTCTGGTATTTTTTTTGTTGAGTAGAATATTCTCTTTGCTAGTAGAAGTGATTAACTAATGAATGACAGTCTACTTACTTATGTGTGAGTTACTTATATCCTCGTTCTTACTGTTCCTTTTTTTGCTGATTTTCTTGGCATCTTTGGATGCTTTCCAATTCATTAGGAATTGTCTTTCCATATTTTTAATTTCTTTTCCATCAAGGAATTCTAGAGAAAATATGTATGTTAAAAAATGTAGTATATAAATGCTATAAATGTTATGTATCAATACAGCATGAACATTATAAATACAATATATAAATATTATGTATACACATACAATATATATACCTCTGGTTTAGGACACATGAACAGCTACACGATAGGCTGAAATAAATTTATTTTTAAAATACCTTATTTACACAGCTTCTGTTTTTGTTGAGCTTTTATTTATTTTTAATTATTTTTTCTGATTTCAAAAAGAATATATGCATATTATAAACAACTGAAACATGATGGAAAAAACATAAAAAGGCTCTGTAATTGCTATCCATATCTCTCCTTCCCATCACTAGCAAAGGTAATCATTATAAACAATTTGATGCATGGTCACCCTTCTTGGATCATAAAGTATTTTAAAAAACAAAAACGTCATATTCAACAAAAATTAAATATTATCTATTCATTTAAATAATTCTATGATTATTCATAGGAAAAAGTAAAATATATTTTATGTTAATTTCATTAAGAAGTTTTATATATGTAACATGGTATTTTAAAAATACATACATTAATAATGCTTATTATATCCTAAGATATAGGATATAATAGGAATAATCGCATAGCTGGCCTCTTCGTTCTATGAAGTGAGATTTCAGTTATCTTTACATTTTGTTTCTTTAAAAAGTTTTGAAAATTGAGCATATTAAATAAGTTTGTGTGTTGTAAGATTTGGAAAATTCAAAGAAATGGAGAAAACAAAACATTGCCTGTATTCTACAACCAGAAATAATCACTGACAACCACGGATAACACTTTAGTATATTTCTTAGCATTGTTTTGTTTTCTAGGTGTGTATTGTGTGTATATGTGTGTATTATATAAAAATGGAATTCTCTATTTATACAGTATCACATTTTACTTTTTAATATTGTATTGTGAGCATTTTACCACGTCTTTCTTTAAACACAATTTTTAATGACTGATAGTGTTCCAAGTACAAATATACGAGTAATTTACCTTTAAAAATATACATGACTGTTATTCCTGTGTATTCTCTGTTTCCTACTCTTGGCTGGTGGGGTAGAGGGTAGGTAAGGTGTGACTCTCACATATGTGTTTTGAAAAATCGTCTTGGATGTTTCTGATATACCTTCTGTCATCCCCTCTTTCCCCCAAGAGAACCACTGTACTAGCATTATGATTAACCAAGGTTTACTATAGCTATGAGCTTTGAAGTGGTTTTGCCATACGTTAGTTTTTATACTCAAGTACAGCATGTCATAGAAACACTCTCACAAATCTCCTCTGTGAGAGGGCAGTGATTATCTCTCTGATACTGTATAACTTGGTACCTATTGAAGAGCATTGGTCCATTTCCCCTTATATAGTGCGGATTCAGGAATGTTATTATTTGTACGGATCTCATAAAGGGACTCCCCACCTTCTCCCCTTTCAAATGAAAGGAACTCCTGTATGTTCTTAAGGTGCCATTTGGCAAGTGTCAAGCAATGAAAACCTTGATCAATTTTATCTACGGAACCAAGAGTCTCCGGATCTTCAGAGGATTTGTGCCAGTGAAAATTTGGCAAACGGCCAGCACGTTCTACACATTTATGACTAACCATTTTTGTTGGTAACAGCCACATTTTCTTTTTAAAGAAAGAGTGTCTGATGTCTTAATTATTTCTGAACAGCAGATCTTTTTCATGTTTTATTTCTCAATTTTAACTTTTGCTTTTATTAAAATATCAAATTTAAAGTTGACCATTTTTGTAGATCCAGATGTCATATTCATATTTCTGAAGGCTTGCTGATAAATTAACTAAAGAGTTAACCAGCTCTCTTTCTCTAAGAAAATCATATTAATATAATATAAACATGTACCCAGTGATTTGGACACCAATATCAGTCTATCTCTGTATTTCGGTTTGAGACAAACAGGATTTCTGTTTAGATCCATTTTCCACAGCTTCGTCAACTTGTTCAGTAAACACTCCAAATCCTATCGTTAGAGAAGAAAAAAGCAAGACACAGGTATTTCATATTATCAATATTTCTTTCATGTCAGTTAACTGTTTTAAAAGGTAATTACTGTTTTCCATGGAGTTCTAGCTCAGTGCCAGGTACTTAGGTTACAATAAATGTTTATTTGATAAAATAGTCTATACTAATAATAGAGAGGACTAAAGATGAGGCAAAAAGTAGGGTCCTGAGTTGGGGACCACAGAACTCTACTGTCACACTCCCTTAAATGGACCCAACCTGCAGCTCAGAAACCACTTTGCCTCTGGCTATCCATGCTACAGAAGATGCCCTGTTCTTAGTGGAGCTTATGGAAGTTTACAGATTAAGGCCATTATGGAGTAGTAAGTAAGCAGTCCATTGACATTACAAGCAATATTTATTGTTGCTTTTTCTTTTTAAAAAATCTGTTAAAAAAATATCAAAGGGGAAAATAGGAGGAAAAAAAAAAAACTTGTGTGCTTATCACCCAAAGATCACTTTTAATATGTTATGTATCCTTCTAGTTTTCTTTTTGAGCATAGGGATTTCCTTTTTAATTGTCATCATACTGTAGGTACAGTTTTGTTTTATGTACATCATAAACATTTGCATGTTTTAATAGCTCATAAGAAAATCAGCTTATTGATATTTAAAGGAATAATTAAGTTATTCTGTGGTTGAAAATCCAAATAAATGTGAGAAAAACTGATTGCCTTTAAGAACCAGCTGTCTCAGTTTGCCCTCTTCACCTCCTCTCTCTCCCTATTTGAATTTTTTTTCAATCCAATATCTGTCTCCAATGCCTTGTTTTTCTCTCATTCCTTTTCTTGCTTTCTCCCCTTCCTCATTTTTTATGTGTATATTTTACTTTATCTACTATTTTTTAAAAAATTAATTAATTTATTTTTGGCTGCGTTGGGTCTTGTTGGTGTGCGCGGGCTTTCTCTAGTTGCGGCGAGCAGGGGCTGCTCTTCGTTGCGGTGCGCGGGCTTCTCATTGCAGTGGCTTCTCTTATTGCAGAGCACAGGGTCTAGGCATGTGGACTTGTAGTTGTGGCATGTGGGCTCAGTAGTTGTGGCTCGCAGGCTCTAGATCGCAGGCTCAGTAGTTGTGGCACATGGGCTTTGTTGCTCCACGGCATGTGGGATCCTCCTGGACCAGGGCTCGAACCCGTGTCCCCTGCATTGGCAGGTGATTCTTAACCACTGCGCCAGCAGGGAAGTCCCTTAGCTACTATTTAATGGAAGTGAAATATACTTTATACTTTATTTCTTATATCAATATATGCCCCAAACTTAATCTGTAAAGAATTACTCAAAACAAGTAATGGAAAAACTTTTTCTACTCTATAGCCCATGATTGATTTGTAAAAATTCAGTGGCCACAGGCAGAAAAATAAGAAAAGGAAAAATACCTTCAGTAGGGCAAAAACATTACTTTAAAGGAAATGTTTTGCTAATATTAATAATAAATACTGATAATAACTAATTCTGTGGAGAGCTTTCTGGTTGTCAGAGCACTGCCGTATATGTGATGTTGTACACATCCAGGAGGATTGCATTTCTTTAGAATATGGGTATGAGGATTTCAAAGTTAGTAAAAGTTCCAGAGGATAGCAGCAGACAAACACCTATGATTCTTTTATCTGTTTTCCTCAAGCCAAGACCAAACTTATCATAGGGTATAAGGGAAAATTGGGAAATAAAAGTTATGGATTAATTCATACATATTCTTAATTGCAAAGCTGAAAGTAATTGATAATGCATTGCCTGGTATTTTTATTCCCCATAGCATTTCCTCACCTGCAAAGCTTGATACCATTCAGCTTTGTATATCCATTTAATTTAACTATTTATACCTTCCATCTTATTCTTTGCTTGATCCATGTTTACTGTTGCTTAGATATTTCATTTTTCCACTTTTGGAAATTTTTCTTATGATAAGACTGCATTTACTCTTTAGGTTTTAGAAAAATTTTTTTTCTTACTATGAAGCTTTGACAGCAGTTCCCTTCTATGTATTAAAAATCCTTCCCAAACTTTCATATCCAGGAGGTAACAAATATGGAACATCCAGATATGTGCCTGCATCTACATGAAGAAATGCTGTCTTTTGGGGAATAATTAAAAGAACAGCCAGATGTCCAGAACCCACTGCAGAGCACTTTAATCTTGCTGAGACCAATGTCTTCGTATATAAAATGGTGGCTCGAGTTCTGCCTACTTCATTATTCATCAGATATTTATTGAGTCAAGGGCTAAGTTCTGTGCTAGACTCTAATGTATTCAAATAAATAATTTATGTGAAAAATATAAGGACTTGTTTTAAAAATATACAGGCAATCCTAAACTTTCTGACATTGCTTCTTACTATTTGACCTTAGGCAAGTCTGTATCCTCATTTATAAAGTAAGGATAATTAGGATTAGTTGTTGTGGGATATAAAGTGCGTGGAACAAAGCAGGTAAAGAATACATGTGTTAATTCTCTTCCTCTTTGCCTGCTCTGCCACCCCTCGGTTAATTCCCTTTCTCTTAATTTTGTTCAGCAGAGAGCAAAAATTGTTGTAAGGGAGAATAAGCTTCTGATCCACTGACAAGTAATTGACTTCGTAAAAGAAAGCTCTCTTCAGAAGTTGTAACTTCATCCTTCAGTCCTGGGCCCTGGATTATGCCCTCTTCACAGCATTTGTTCCACAGCTTTTGATACAGCCATAATTATTTTATGTGAGAGTTTCACTGTATTTCTCTTGGTTTAAAAAACTCTAAGGATGGAATTGTGCATTGCATCTTTGTACATCGTTGAATATGATGCCCATCATCCAAAAGTTAATAATAGCAGTAAGAGAACTTTAAATTTATATAGATAAAAAGAATCCTGTAGATTTTTGTTAATTGTTCCTCACTTGAGAAATTATCCTCAACATACTCCTTCCAGTGTATGTTTATTTAAGACTAAACTAATCCTGTGCTGCAATATGATTACTCTTTGGATAGGCTCTGGTTGTTCATTGCCTTCCTGTCTTTAATAAAATGCTTTCACTTTCCTGCCCTTCAATAAGTTACTAAAGGGAGCAGACACTTTTCTGGACAGTCTCTGTATGATAAATGATCATGTCACGCTATCACTTAGAGGAGTGCTGCAAAATACTAAAGAGCCAATTCTATTTCCCATGCAGGGTTGGTGCCTCAGCTCCTGTATAGGAGCCTGCTGCACTGGCAGTGCTCTCTCTACAATTAATGATGGCTGCTGATGAACCTGTATTGGACCAGAGTGCTCCAATCTTTATCGGAAACGTCTAGCCCAACTGTCCTAACTAAATCTAAAGACAGCCATTTGTCATCCCCCTGACTGCCTGTCATCATCTGCCTGGGAAAATCTATAATTTTTGGCTTGTTCCTGACTAAACTGTGGAGTGAATAAATTTATCTTTGGGTTACTCTGCTTGTCAGGATCAATATTGAGCAGAGGTTGAATAAATTAGAAACTGGAAAAACATGACAGGCTGTAGTGGTTTGTTCATTTGTGTCTTATAAATCAAATATTTAGTTTATTTAAGAGGCAAGCACGTCAAATTTTTGATTTCCACCATTCATTCTAAGATGCTTTACCTCATGATAAATGGTCATCAGAAAACCAATGAAGTAAATCACTGATATATCTGACTGTGAGATGAACTTTTCAGATCATTTTATTGATTTAGCAAACTTTGCAGAAATAAAAACTATAGGTAAAGATTAAAATTTTTTTCTTTCAAGTTTTTATACATTTTTGCAACCATGATATTTGACCTAATAGTGTCAGCAAGATATATAATGTTGGCCCTAGAAAAGTTCATGGCTCATCAAGCTACTTGTAGAACTCCAAGTTTTATTATAGTTATTAAAGAATTTAATATTTTAATACATTGCTGCATGCTTATTTAAAGGAGTTACAGAAAAAAAAGGAAAGAAATGTTAATCAAAAATAAATATCATTGAAACTAGAGCCGTAGAGTTAAAGAAGGGAGTTTCTAAAGTATGGAGTATTTGACTTACAACCTTTTTTTCTCCTCCTCAGTGATTGGTTTTGCCACCAGTTTTATTGGGGAGAACTGAGTCATCAAGCACAGAGTTTTCTCAGTTATCTGCCTTTGGTCTCACACTTCCTCTTCCATTCTTCTTTCCGATTTTTATTAACAAAGGAAAAGTCCCACCTCTTTTCCCAAACTAATCAGTTCTCTCTATCCCTTCCCCTCTCCACAGGCCTCCTCCTCTTGGGATCATCTTTCTCTTGCATTTCCATTTCCAGTCTATCCCTCACCTCTGACTTTTATCCTCTTACATACCATCACTACACTTCTTGAGTCCAGACCAGTTCTTCTCAAACTTTTATGTCCTTACAAATCACCTAGAGATCTTGTTTAAATGCAGGTTTTGATTTATTAGGTCTGGGGCAGAAGCTGAGACTCTGCATTTCTGATGCTGATGCTGCTGGTTCTAGGACCACATTTGGAGTTATAAGAGTCTAGGTCACTGCCTCTGCTTCCTCAGTCACTGGGCACTCCTGCAGCCTGGTGCTTTTGGTCAGGTACTGCTAACATTATCATTGAGCTACACATTGACAATTTCGGACTCTTTTTTTTTTTTGGCCACACCGCACTGCATGTGGGATCTTAGTTCCTTGACCAGATATCGACCCAGCACCCCCTGCTTTGGGAGTGTGGAGTTTTAACCACTGGAGCACCAGGGAACTCCCCGGACTTTCTTAGTCTCATTCTTTGGAGCAACTTACCCTATTGACCGCACCCTTTATGACTTTTCTTGCAGGCTCCCTGGATCCTGCATGAATCTTTGACCCACAAATAACAAACCTCTGGCCCTAGAAATCCCCAGTATATAAACAGGCTGCTTCCTAAAAGTTGCTTTTGAGAATGGAGAACACATCTTGTTAAAAAAAAACAGTGCTATGCCTGGTGGACTGTTGCCTGAATCAGCCCATAAAAATATTTAGTCAAGAAAAAGCCCAAAGAATATCTGTGCAGTGATAGTGCAATAAAACCTCCCTGTAATTTACCACCATGTTTCCCCAGCAGTGGAGCACCCTTTGGGGACAGAAGTAGGTGTCCCTGCAGCAGACAATCAGGGATCAGTTCTCTTGCGTCCTTTTCTGTAATCTACACTTATTCCTTTCAAACAGTGTTTTTCTTCCATGGACCACAGAAGAATGTAAAGTCATGGTTAGAAAAACTTTTTTCTCCTGTAACCCACCACCTCCTCCATTTATAAGCAGACCCTTTACAGAAAAAGGATGGCCAGATTGATGGAAATAGTAAAACATCTATTACACCAAGGAAGGAAGGGTCATCTGTATGTGAGAGGAAGAACCAGATTTTGTGGGAAGCCACATTGAGCATTTTATCGTACACTGTCTCCTCCCCTATCTAGGCAATCTCATCCATGATGACAGTTTCAGTGGGCACTTAACCAATATGCTGAAGACTCCCACATTCTTCTGTCCACTGAGCTCTGGCGTCATATAACCAATTGTCTTACTGATATTTTCTCTAGAACAGTTGAAAGACACCTCAGATTCTATGTGACCAAAACTCATGATCTCTCTCTCGCCTAAACCTGACTCTTGAGTTCCCTATTTTCCATTGTTCAAGGCAAAGCTATGGAACCATTCTTGACCTCTCCCTATTCCACACTCCCTATATCCAACTCATCATCAAGTCTTGTCCACTTTACTTCCTAAACAGATTTCCAGTCTGTCGGCTCACTTCATTTTTACCTGTTCAAGTTTCCACCATCTCTCACTTCCTAACCAGCCTGGCCTCTTTCAGTCTATTCTCCACACTGTATCCACACTGATCTTTTTAAAATGCTAATCTATAATTACATCACCCCTGGCTTAAACACCTTCAGTGGCTCCCTACTGTTCTTGGATAAAGACAAAACTCTCTATCATGGCCTATGCAGCTCATCTGCCCACCAGCCTCTATTTGTGCTATGCTCCGTCTTTACTGTCTCTGCTTCTCTTTCCTCATCTTTGTCATACTCTTACCTGCCCCAAGGCCTTTGCACATGTTATTCTCTTTACCTGGTAAGCCCTTCTGTTCTCTCAGAGGTCAGCTCTGCAATACCTTCCTAAGGGAAGCCTTCACTGGGCTCCCTAAGGCAAATCCCCCAGTTACAGGCTTTCAGAGCAACATACTTCTCCTTTGTTGCACTTGCCACAGGATGCAATTTTACTTTTGTTTTGGGGTAATTACGTGCTTAACGTTTCTCTTCCTCTCAATGCCGAGAGCTCTTTGAGTCCATGGACTGTATCTGTTTTTTGTTGTTGTTGTTGCGGTTCGCGGGCCTCTCACTGTTGTGGCCTCTCCCGTTGCGGAGCCGGACGCGCAGGCTCAGCGGCCATGGCTCACGGGCCCAGCCGCCCCGCGACATGTGGGATCTTCCCGGACCGGTGCACGCACCCGTGTCCCCTGCATTGGCAGGTGGACTCTCAACCACTGCGCCACCAGGGAAGCCCTGTATCTGCTTTTTGCTCACTATTGTCTCCCCCATTGTCTAGCAAGTGCTGCCACGTGGTAGGTGTTTTGAATGAATGAAGAAGAAGAAATAATGAATGCATATATGATTGAATGGTTTAGAAGCAGGATAAGAATTTTAAACAAGAAATTATATGGAACTGTTTTGAAAAATTTGCTGGTTAGAGGTGCTGCAGACATAGAGAAAGAGAGGAAAGACAGGATTTATCTTCTATTTTTTTCCTCTACTCCTCTGCCATTCTCACCTTCTCTTCCCCCACCCCAAGTCTCTGCCCTGGACTTTGGACTAGGGAATAGGAGAGATGATGGCAGGGTTAGAGGATCTTGGGGGAAGGAGTCCTTGGCAGCTGTGAGTCTGTAGAAGTGAGAGGGAAGGGAATGAAATCCCAAACAGCAGGAAGGACAGAAGCCACTTGGCCCAGCTTCTTCCAGGTCCTTATGCAACCATCCTAAGTGATCATTATTTTTTTCATTTTTTTCTTTTTTCATGTATTTTCTGTAGATGCATATGAGGAACCTACAATGGCTATTTAAAGGCAGCTGGTCTAAGTGCTAAAAACCTTTGGTAATTATAGTGGTTTTGTTAGAATTCTCTAATGACGTCCACTTCTTTTTCCCCATGGCACAAAGCTGTCTGTTGTTGAAGACTCTTAGTTAGGATGGATGTCAGCGACTTTATGTATGGCACATTGAGCTTTCTCTCCCATGGCACAGGGTTTGATGTCAGCAGCTTTTGGGCAACTTTAATCAATGAGTATAAAGAATGGAAAATTTAAATACAAAAAATGGAGACACTGATCCCAGGAATAAATACAGAGAAATAAGTTAATATTGTGATGCTAACATTCATGTCCTTTGACTAAGCCTTCAGAGGATGATTTAAAATGGACCACAAAAGCACATTTCCGATGACCCCTAGGCAAGTCTATATTCAGGCCTCCAAGAAGCTGTGTCTAGGCATTTTTAATTGCTTGTGTCTTCTTGCTGGAAGTAAAAGAACTTCAGATTTCATCCTCACTCCCTGAATATCTTTTCTCTATGGGAGGGAAAAGCAACTTTTGGCTTATCCCAGCCTCTGGAACTTGCTAAATGGTTTGCATTCCTTCCCCAGATAGTTGAATATTTTAAATTGTTCTTGTATTCATTCATTTTATAAACATGTAGTAGGTGTCTACTATGTGCCAGGCACTGGGCTGAGTTCTAGGGAATCCTGAAATCAACAAAAATTCCTTGCTCTTAAAGGCTCTCAGTCTAATGGGGGATATGGTGATATACAATAACAATGATATTAACCATTTGTTCCTTACCAACCATTCACTGTTTTTTAAATTATGTTTTTTTTTTTAATCAAAGCAATACAATCAACACAGTTAAAGAATCAAATAAGACCATAGGGTTTATAACAAAAAGTAAAGAGTACCTTTGGGCTTAAAACAAAACCACATTCAACTTCTTCAGCTGTTTCTTTCTTTCTTTTTTTTTTTAAAAACATACATTTTATTTATTTTTATTTATTTTTGGCTGCATCAGGTCTTAGCAGCAGCAGGCGGGATCTTCCTTGAGGCATGCGGGATCTTTCGTTGTGGCACGTGGGCTTCTCTCTAGTCATGGCGTGCGCTTTTTCTCTTCTCTAGTTGTGGCATGCAGGCTCCAGGGCGCGTGGGCTCTGTAGTTGTGGCGTGTGGGTTCCAGAGCCCATGGGCTCTGTAGTTTGCGGCATGCAGGGTCGGGTCTCTAGTTAAGGTGCGCGAGCTCAGTAGTTGTGGTGGGCATGCTTAGTTGCCCCATCTTAGTTCCCCAACCAGGGATCGAACCCACGTTCCCTGCATTGCAAGGCATATTCTTTACACTGGACCACCAGGGAAGTCCCACTTCAGCTATTTCTATGCACACTTACCTCCACATTGCTAAATAAAAACTGCTGTTTATTGAATTTTAAATCTTAGGTATTTACTGAATTCCTACTATGGAAGATGATGATTTAGTTTTCTTAAGTATTACTCCAACCCCTACGACTCTTCCCTTCCTCCATCCTGTCAACAGAGTCATACTTAAATTAATAAGATTAATATCCATTGACCATATTACTAAGATCACTTAAGTATTGTTCAGAGCTAAACCACGTAATGCACTATGGTTGTTTCTTATTTTCCCTAGAGTTAAAAATTGGTTGGTTATTTATTTGCTTAGTTTTCTATGTATTTATCACCAATTCAGCCTGAGGCAACCTGGGCTAGTAGATGTTTTCCTAGGACATTCCTTCACTTCAAATTCCCTTCAGATTCTTTCTGGGAATTCCCTTAACCTTTCTTCTGTTTCCTAGATCCCATGTCTTCCCTTTTCCTATTTTCCTCTCCTGTTTAGGTGGAACACATTTTCCAAGAGCTGCCTAAAAAACGTATGTGGGACATAAATTTTTTTGAAACCTTGCATTTTTTAAATGTTTCATACCTCCATAATTGCTTGAAAAATTGACTGAATATATAATTCTAGATAGAGAATATTTTTAACTCAAAAATTTGAAGACATTATTCTACTGTCTTCCAGATTGAAAAGTCTGATGATTCTGATTCCATTTTGATTTCTGATTCTTTGCATTATGATCCTCTTTTCCTCTGTAGAAGCCTTTAGGAACTCTTTACTCCTGGTGTTCTAAAAACTTTTAAGGATAGACCTTAAAAGTTTGTGTGAGTCAGTTTTCATCCACTGTGCTGGCATTTGGGAGACTGTTTCAATCTGGAAACTCATGTCCTTTGGTTCTGGAGAATTTTTCTAATATTAAAATTAACTATTGAATTATAATTTACATATAACAAAATACATTTATTTAAATGACCAAACCATGTACATCCATACAATGACCTCCAATCAAGAAAGAACATTTTCGGGCTTCCCTGGTGGCGCAGTGGTTAAGAATCCACCGGCCAATGCAGGGGACACGGGTTCGAGCCCTGGCCTGGGAAGATCCCACATGCCGCAGAGCAACTAAGCCCATGCACCACAACTACTGAGCCTGCGCTCTAGAACCCGCGAGCCACAACTACTGAGCCTGTGTGCTACAACTACTGAAGCCTGCGTGCCTAGAGCCCGTGCTCTGCAACAAGAGAAGCCATGACAATGAGAAGTCCACGCACTGCAACGAAGAGTAGCCCCCACTTGCCGCAACTAGAGAAAGCCCACGCACAGCAATGAAGACCCAACACAGCCCAAAATAAAAATAAATAAATTAATTAATTAAAAAAAAATTTTCATCATCCCAAAAGATTCACTTATGGCCCTTTCCAGTCAGCCTCTTACCATTCCCACCAGGCAGCCATTGATCTGCTGTTACCATATACATTTGTTTTTACTTTTCAAGAGTTTCATATAAATGGGGTCATACTGCATGTACTCTTTTTTTTTTGTATAGCTTATTTCACTCAGTATAATCGGATTTTTATCCGTGTTGTTGTGTGCATCAGTAGTTTATTCTTTTTTATTGCTGAGTGATATCCCATTGTATGGAACACAGTTTGTTTCTCCATTCCTGTTTGAGGAAGATTTGGTTGTTTCCAAAATTACAAATAAAGTTACTATAAATATTTGCATACAGGTATTTGTGTGAACATAGGTTTTCATTTCACTTGGGTAAATACCTAAGAATGGGATTGCTGAGTCATATGGTAAGTGCATTTTTAACTCTATAAGAAACTGTTAAACTGTTTCCCAAAAAGGTTGTACCATTTTACATTTTCCTCAGCAATGAATGAGGGTTCCAGTTGCCCCACATCCTCATCCAAAATTGATACTGCCAGTCTCTTTATTTTTAGCCATTCTAGTGGGTCTGTAGTGGTATCACATCTTTGTTTTAATTTGTATTTCCCTGATGAATAATGATACTGAGTATCTTTTTTTTGTTTATTGACCATTAGTATATGCTCTTTTGTAAGTTTTTGTTGAAATCTTTAGCCCATTTTTAATGTGTTGCTTGTCTTCTTACCATAGAGTTGTAAGAGTTTTTAAAAATATATTTTGGATAAAAATTGTTTGTCAGGTACATGATAGCTAATATTTTCTCTCTGTGGTTCACTGTTTCATTAATGTCTTTCAAAAAGCAGGTTTTAAATTTTGATGAAGTCCAGTTTATCAATTTTTTATAGGTCATGTTTTTTGTGTTCTTTTAAAGAACTCAAATGTATGTTTTTTTTCTAGAACTTTTATTTTTTAGCAGTTAAATTTGGATATGTTATATTTTGAGTAAGTTTTTGTGTATAGTATGAAGGGTGAAGGCTCACTATTTGGATGTCCAGTTGTTCCACCAGCATTTGTTGAAAAGATTATCCTTCCCTCATTGAATTATCTTAGAACCTCTGTAAAAAAAAAATCAGTTGAACATAGGTATAGATTTATTTATAAAGTCTTTAATTTGTTTCCTTGATCTCTGTATCCATCCTATGTCAATACCATACTGTCTTGATTATTATAATGTTAAAGTCATGAAATCAGGTAATGTAAGTTCTCCAACATTAATTCTTTTTACCAATATTGTTTTGGTATTTTAGGTCCTTTGCATTATCATGTAAATTTTAGAATCAGTTTGTCAATTAAAAAAAATCTGCTGGGATTTTGACTGGGATTATGTTGAATGTATACATTAATTTGGAAAGAATTAGCACCTTAATAATATAGAGTCTTCCAGTCCATGAAAATGTTATTTCTCTTCATTTATTTAGGTCTTCTTTAATTTCTCCCAGTATTTTATAGTTTTTATTCTATAGCTCTTGCATGTATTTTCGTAAATTTATTACTGAGTATTTAATCTTTCTTGACATAAATTGTAAATGGTATTTTTAAAAAATATCATTTTCCAGTTGTTCATTGCTAGTATGTGAGAATTGATTTTTTGCATATTGACCTTGTATCCTATGACATTACTAAATTTGTAAGTTCTAATAGCTTTTTGTAAATTTGTGATTTTAAATATATATCCTATCATGTAGTCAGCAGATAAAGATAGTTTTACTTCTTCCATTCCAAACTGAGTGTTGTTTCATTTTCTTGCCTATTGCACTGGCTAAGCCTTCTATAGAGCAGAGTAAACATCTTTGCTTTACTCTCTGTCTTGAGGGGGAAAGAATCCAGTCTTTAATCATCAAGTATGATATTTTTGTTGATTTTACATGAATGCCAATTATCAGGTTAAGTTCCCTTCTATTTATAATTTGTTGAACTGTTAAAAATGCATTTTGTGCATCTATTGAGATGATCATAGAATATTTCTCCTTTAATTTTTTTGGTGTATCACATTGATTTTTTAAAATATTTATTTATTTATTTGGTTGCACCAGGTCTTAGTTGAGGCAGGCGGGCTCCTTAGTTGCAGTATGTGGACTCCTTAGTTATGGCAGGTGGGCTCCCTAGTTGTGGCATGCAAACTCTTAGTTGCGGCATGCATGTGGGATCTAGTTCCCTGACCAGGGATCGAACCCAGGCTCACTGCATTGGGAGCGTGAAGTCTTATCCACTGTGCCACCAGGGAAGTCCGCATCACGTTGATTTTTTGAATGTCAAACCAATCTTTGATTTCTGGGATAAATCTCACTTGGTCATTATGGATAATCTTTTTATATATTGCTGGACTTTTTTTAAAACTTAATTTATTTTTGGCTGCGTTGGGTCTTTGTTGCTGCGCGTGGGCTTTCTCTAGTTGCGGCGAGTGGGGGCTACTCTTCCTTGCGGTGCGCGGGCTTCTCATTGCAGTGACTTCTCTTGTTGCAGAGCACGGGCTCTTGGCGCGCGGGCTTCAGTAGTTGTGGCAGGCAGGCTCAGTAGTTGTGGCTCGTGGGCTCAGTGGTTGTGGCTCGTGGGCTCTAGAGCTCAGGCTCAGTAGTTGTGGTGCATGGGCTTAGTTGCTCCGCAGCATGTGGGATCTTCCCAGACCAGGGCTCGAACCTGTGTCCCCTGCATTGGCAGCTGGATTCTTCACCACTGCGCCACCAGGGAAGTCCTATATTGCTGGATTTTATTTGATAATATTTTGGTAGGGACTTGTGAATCTATGTTCATGAGGGATATTGCTTTTATTTATTTTATTCATTGTAGTTTTCTTGCAATAGTGTTGGGGATAGGATAATGCTAGCCTGATAAGAGGAGTTGAGAAGTATTCCCTGCTTATCTATTTTTCTGAAGTAGTTTTTGTAATTTTGATATAATTTCCTTTTTAAGTATATGATAGAATACAGCAATGGAGCCATCTGGGCTTGGGGTTTTCTTTGTGGCAATGTTTTTACTTATAAATATGATGTATTTAATAGATTTATTTAATATGATTTATTTAATAGACACAGAGCTGTGATTTTTGAACCACAGCCTCTCTGGTTCAACTTCTTAACAAATTAAACGTGTCCCCTCTAACTTTGTTTTTAAGGTGTTTTAGCCTTTTAATTTTCCCTTCTCTTGTCCTTTAGTTTATATACTGAAATTTCAGGTATGGGGAAGTATTTCATGAAAAGCCTGAAATTTCTCAATCCATAACATGGAAAGAAGTTTCTAACAGGTATGTGGGGCTTTGGTTACAAGAAAAAACAATGCAAACACCTGTTAAATACTCTGTTCTGAAATATGCAAAAAACACAGTTGACCAGACCTAATCTCACTATTGCCAGATTCAGTGCATTTCTATTAACCTCTTATCTGCCCTCATGTCAGCCACTCAACAGCATTCAAGTCAAGTGGCCATTCCCTCTTCCTTAAACCTCCTTTTTCTCTTGTCTTCTCCTACATCATTGACTCCTACTAGTGCCTTCTCATCTAAATGATCTCTAAATATTGGAGTGGCCTCATTTATTCTTTATCTTTGTCTGTCACCCTGTCCCAAGACTCTAAATATCATTTACTCCCAAACTTTCCAATCTTGCTTTTCCTTTGAACTCCAGATGCCTACTTTACATGTGCATTTAAATATCAAATAGGCTTCTCAATAGAAGGAATTCTTTTATTCCTTCCCTTGTATCCCCCAACTTGTAAAGGCTACTACTGTCTCCTTAGTTCCTCACACAAAAACCTTGATTCTTGTTTTCTTTATTCCTACACATCCTACTAATCAGCAGATTCCATGAGTTCAATCTAAATGTGCCTTCAATCCATCCACTCCTTTTTATCTCCAAGCAGCCGTCTTCTCTTAATCTTTGCTGTAGTCTCCCAACTGATCTCTTTGCTGTCATTCTTGTAACCCATTCTTCACATAGCTGATAGGGAAATCTTTAAAAAATATAATCTTTCCAGTGACTTTCTGTTGCACTTAGAATATAGTAAACTTCATGACCATGGCCTAAAAGGACCTTTATTCTAAGTGCAGTGACTTTCTGTTGCACTTAGAATATAGTCAACTTCATGACCATGGCCCCTATACCTTCCTTTCTAATCTCACGTTAACTTGGCCTTAGAGAATCATTGTAGGCAAAATAGCTTGGTTTTAATGTCATTCAGAAAAACTTCCTTTGGGAGTATTTATAGGCTAGCATTTTTGTCCTGTTAAACTCTCCTCTTCTATTCAGAGTTTAAAGCATAATAGAATAAGACTTTAAAAGTAATGACAATAACTACATTGAATCTTGGTAATTATGATAATTAACAACTAACCAGATCTTTCAAGATGTATTCATATATTCAGCACTCATTACTGAACATTTGCCAAGCATTGTGCTTAGAACCTGGCCTTCAAAAACATTTAGGGAAAATACTTATCTTGAAGATTTGGGAGACCGGATTTCTCCACCATTCTCTCCCCAGGAAAGGTGAGCTGCTGTCTTTAGCCACTCTGTTCCCATTTCCTATGGGGTGAATGTTGAACACTGTGCACATCCCAGGTCCTCTCTACTTAATCAAATACCTAAACTCCAGGCTCTGTCACTTTGAATAGGATCATATATATAGTATACAGTATCTTATATAAGACTACCCATCTATCACAGTATGGATACAAATACTGTGAAATCATAGGAAAATTAAATAATTCTGATGAATACAAAATGCCCAGTGAAAAAGCATAGAAGAGCAGTCTAAAATTTAAAATATTTTGAATGCAGAATTTATCCCGTGAACTTCTTAATTCCTTCATGTTGTAAGTTGAAATGACTAATTGAGTCATGCTTCCTTATTTCTTTTTATTTTAAATATCTACCATGATTGTTTAATGACATTTTGAATATTTGGGGGAATTCATTTGTAGTAGAATAATATTTCTTTTCATAATTATCTACTGCTTACAGTAGTTATGAGATGAGCCAGGTAATAGTCCTGAATTTGTAAACAAGACCAGGGGTAACTTTTTTAGGGTCAGATGATAGCCGTCTGAAAGTGGTTTTGAAATAAGAGCTCTGTTTATGGGAGAAAGAAGCCTATTCTTCCTTCTATGGTCCTATGTAAAGAAATTATGTCACAGGGCTTCCCTGATGGCGCAGTGGTTAAGAATCTGCCTGCCAATGCAGGGGACACAGGTTCGAGCCCTGGTCCAGGAAGATCCCATGTGCCATGGAGCAACTAAGCCTGTGCGCTGCAACTACTGAGCCCGCGTGCCACAATTACTGAAGCCTGTGCACCTAGAGCCCGTGCTCTGCAACAAGAGAAGCCACCACAATGAGAAGACTGCACACCGCAATGAAGAGTAGCTCCCGCTCGCTGCAACTAGAGAAGAGCCCATACGCAGCAACGAAGACCCAACACAGCCAATAATAAATAAATAAATAAATTTATTTTTTAAAAAAATTATATAATAGCCCACCCCATTGCCAAACCAGAAGCTATGAGGTTTTGGCAATGGTTCAGCTCACAGATGACTGTTTCCAGGAAGCCTTCCCTAGCCCCAGGCTAAGTTAGTGATACCACAATACTTATGTTGTAGTCTTATCACTTGTTGACCATGGGTTTTTTTAAATCTCTGGGACTCTACTCTTTCTTCCTCTGTTCTTTCAATACATGGAGTAGTGTAGTGCCTGGCAAATGTGTAGGTGCCCAATACATGTTTGAATGAATGAGTAATGGAATGAATATGGCATGATATGGCATAACATGACATGAATATAGCTAGTGCAAATTAGAATAAATGAAAGATCCAGGTGTTCCCCAAGGAGGAGCAGCCGGGAGAGAGTTCAAGTCTAGTCACAGTTACTAGAAACTCATTCGCTGGGAGAGCAGAGTTAAGGGGCAAGAAATCTAGTCTCCAGAGGGAAACATTTGATAGAAAAATAATATAGAGTGCAAAAAGTATATACTTCCTTCTCAGAGAAACATTTTTCTGTTGGTGAGGGATGGAGGCATTGGGGTATGGAAGAGAAAACCAGGTAAGACACAGAATTATGCAAATAAATGCATTAAGAAGTAAAGATTCATAAACTTGTTTTAGGACAAATTCAGAGTCGTTTTAAAAGTAATACATTTTATAGTTATTTAGCAAAATAAGTATTTTTCAATCACAATTTCATGTAAATATTAAAGAATTTTTCCTTTACCTTACCTTCACATGCAGAAGTTGGTTATCAACTGCTATGAGCTGATTAAGATTCTCCAGTATTTCTAAGTCTCTTACATCATCAATATTATTATTGCTGATATTCAATATAGAGAGGGATTTCTGTAAGAAAGGTAACTAAATTAGGGTTAATAAATAGTCTAATTAAATACTATATATAGAAACCAGAAATCCTAATCTGTGAAAAATTAAAAATTTATCAGTTCAGGCTGTTTTGCTCTTTAGGCAAGAAAATAAAAATCCTTGGAGATTTTGTTTTTATGTCATACTTTTTTTCAGATGGAATTTTTAGAGCTATATAGTAATTGTAATGTAACTTACTATTTTTGTCTAAAGTTCCTTCGTAAGTCCAATTTTTCTCTTCCAAGATATAAGAGAAATTTATAGAAAGAAGCCAAGAAAGAAGCAAAGAGAGAACAAAGATATCCCAATAAGCAAATGATAACACAATATAGAAAAAATGCTTATTTCAGTTCAAGCAAATTATCATTTTGTGTTAAATATCACTAAGATTAGGGAGAAATAATTTTTGTTTGTTTGTTTGGGGGTTTTTTTGGCCACACTGTGTGGCATGTGGGATCTTAGTTCCCAACCAGGGCTCGAACCCGCGCGCCATGCATTGGAAGCGTGGCGTCTAACCACTGGACCGCCAGGGAAGTCCCTGGGAGAAATAGTTTTTATCTTTATTTTTCTAAGTAGGAAACATGACCAAGAATTGAAAGAATATCTGATTTTTATGTCTATCTCTCCATATAGTTTTCTCGGTAATCCATATGTTCAGAAACCAGTTAAAATAATAATTATCTAATTAACAAGAAGTTCAACATCAGCCGTTAATGAGGACATAAATATACAATAGAGCAATACTGAATCAGAGCCATCTTAAAATCTAAGGCCTGGGATTCTCTACCAAGATGGAGACTACCCACCCAGGTGTCCACACATGGCTAACCTTTAGAGAAGATACTTCCTGATACTTTTTAAGACCTGCTGTACAGCTTAAAAAGTATACCTTATATTTAGAATTTCAGAATCTGCTTGAATCTGCAAAAATGAGCAAGCAAAAACGTTTTCGGTCATAATCTGTAATAAAACTATCCATCTCCACAGTGGCATGAGTCTGCTTGGTTCAGCTGAGGTTGAGCTGAGACACAGTTGTTTCTATGGGATAGTAGGGAGGGTAGGACAGAAATCAGATCACTCCTTTCTTTTTCAATTTATAGCACTACCCCTCAATTGTTATAAATTTTGTTAAAAAAACCTTCTATTGCCCTCTGTTTTTGGGCCCTCTAAAGTAAAACCAACGAAATCTGTTCCATTTACATCCCTTGCTCCAGAATTGGAAGTAGCATATCCTATCAAATCTCATTTTGAGGATTGGCACCCTCTGGCTCCCTGCTTCTCAACTCATTGTGACACCTCTATGTGATTTGACCTGTTGTCAGGTGACAGCTGGAATCTCTTATCTCTGTTCCCAGTTCTACCTGCTTTGGATGAGGCAGAGCTGTACGTAATGCAACCTACAATCAAATCAGAATCCAGGGAGAAAATGACTTATCATTATAATGATTCTCTAGGTTGCTTAAAATTTTCCAAATAACTGTGCTTTCCTCTTTCCTGAGGCTTTTTTCCTAAAATTTTAAGTTTTGAGTCATCATGATCACACCAAGGTCAAAATAGGAATGAATTAACATCTGTATTAGAACTTCATACTTTATATAGACTTTTTGCATCCTTCTTTTGATCCTTCCAGTTACCCTAGGGGCAGGAATTATTATTCCCATTTTATAGCTGCTGAGTCTCTGAGAAATTATTTAGGAAAAATTAGTTTTAGCTCTCAAATTCTCAACTGGCCATATAAACATGCAGAGTATTACAACGTCCAGATATACCTTCCTTTTTTCATTATAAGCATTGATCACTATATTCTTTGTCAGAATACTCAAATTTGGCCTTACTGCCAGAGAATGAAGAGTTCTTGGATCAAACAGGAGCTTTTCTCCAAGGGGAAGCCTCTGACTCTCAACATGAAGCTCTCTTAGTCCTTCTAAGCCTTCTAAGCCTTCTATGACAGCAATGTAGTTGCCTCCCAGATATCTGCAAAATATAAACCATTTTTTTAAATTTATTTTTTTATACAGCAGGTTCTTATTAGTCATCCATTTTATACACCTCAGTGTATACATGTCAATCCCAATCTCCCAGTTCATCACACCACCACCACCATCCTCCGTAAACCATTTTAAAATAGACATTCTGAGAGCATCATGGTCTAGAAGTGATAAAAACATAATAACAAAATCATGGAGCTATGTGAAAATTATACAGTTGATCATTGAACATTGTTGGGGTGTGTGTGGTTAGGGGCGCTGACCTCCATGCAGTGGAAAATCTGCATAAAACTTACAGTGGGGACTCTGTATCTCTGGTTACGTTGCATCTGCAGATTCCACCAACTGTGGATCATGGCTCGTGTAGTCCTGTATTATTTACTATTGGAAAAAAATCCATGTGTAAGTGGATCTGCACAGTTCAAACCTATGTTGGTCACGGGTCAACTGTACGTGTTCTCTTTATATTGAATCAATGAAAAGTTTATTTATTTGATTCTTACACTTAATTAAGTCTGAGAAATATTTATTTTTTTGAAGTGAGAGAAATAGTCCTGTCTACCAGTGCTCCTGTTGTGTTGAAGTGCATAGAATCACCTGGGTCATAGGTTTAAAAATGAAGATTTCTGAGCTTAACCTCCAGAGATTCTGATTTGGTTACCTAGGTTGGAACCCAGCAATCTGCATTTTTTAATTGATATATAGTTGATTTACAATATTGTTTTAGTTTCAGGTGTACAGCAAAGTGATTCAGTTATATATATATATTTTTCAGATTATTTTTCCATTATGGGTTATTATAAGATATTGAATATAATTCCCTGTGTTACACAGTAAAGCCTTGTTGCTGATCTGTTTTGTATAGCAATCTGAATTTTTAATAAGCGTCTCCCACCCCACTTATTTTCCCCATTCTGAGGCCCTTGACCTGCTTTTTGAGAATCACTGATCGTTCCTCCAATCTGGGGAAATTGGATCCACTGGGCCTCATTGTTTAATTAAAAGCATCATAGGCAGTAAATGCCTTTTACAATCAAATCTATATCAACGTTATCAGTTCTATGACCCTGCCTTTTTGAGATGTGTGATTCTAAAAGGTACAGAACTCATTTGGGTTCCATGGAAACTTTTTTCACCAGTTGAGCCTAAATAAGCAGGTTTCAGGTATGTATCCCTATAAGCCCTTAAGACAACTCACCCTCCTTCAAAAGAAGTTATCAGGGTTAATAAAACACAAATTGTCAAGTATTACATGTATAACAGTCTATTTAGTACTAATAATACTGTAAAAGAATAAAAATGAGGCAGATAAAGGAAATGCATGAATGCAAAAATATTACTGTAATGATGACAATTACATTACTTAGAAATAAAAGCACTTACAGTTTTTCCAGTTTCTTTAATGACCCGAGGTTCTCTATACATGAAATACAATTGTTTTGTAGGTATAAGTGGGTCAGATTTGTGGCATAATTCAGGTTAGTGATTTGACTAATACAGTTATCATACAAATATAAAACGCTAAGATTTTTGCAAAGAGAGAGGTCTTCCTAAAAGAAAAATAAAAACAGGTGATAATTTCTCCTGAAAACTTGTGTTTTTAAGAAAGTTTTTCACTTAATCATTCTGCACATTTCGTTAAGGTTAATATAAAAGAATAGAATTCCTCTGTTCTTAGCACAGTCAAAACGAGACTAGAATGATTACAAAATTAGTGCTAGGTTTTAGTATTCTGTAACCTTATCAATAAAATTGTGTTTGTTAGGAAAGATTTTCTCAGGGCAAGCAGTTTTCCTTGGAAGCAATTAGGCTTCTCTGGAAGTTGAAGCATCTAACAAATAATTGCTTCAACATTATGAATCAGGGCTTAATCTTTCTGTAGGATTGGAAATAAATTGGAAATAAATTGGAAATAAACTGAAAAACCACTGGAAGTCATCTAGATATTCAAGAACAATGGATTAATAGAGAAACTATGATAATGCTATTGAAGGGAATACCTTATAACCATTAATTATCCTTTAATTTCTTTAGTAATATCTTGTAGATCTCATAATAAAATGAAAACAGTATATTCAACATGACCCATTATTGTAAAATTATGTGAATACATGCCTAGAAAAAAGACTGAAAGGACATCACCTAAATGTTAATAGTGGTTTTCTCTGCACGGATGGATTACAAGTCAATTTCTTTCTTTTTATATTTATTTTATATGTATTTATATGTGTTTTTTAAATGAACACCACTTACTTTTGAGGTAAGAAAACAAAGGTATTTTAAAAAGTCTGTCATTTCTTGTGTGGTGGTAGAGTTAGTCTAGAGTAAGTAGGTAAGAGGTAAAGTGAAATTCTGCTCAAAAATATCTCAGCTTTCATTAAGTCAACAAGATTTTTAAAATACAGCCACATCTTAGGAACTGGTTGAATTATTTTAACCAGTTTGCTTTCCTCCTAACAGAGGTCCTCTATATTGAAGGAGCACTGATTGTGAGGAGCCAAAAGTGCATTAAATGGAAGCTCTCTGGAGAAAGCTGTCTGTGGTGGTATGATGAGGCAGAGTTCTCTGGGCAATAAAAAGGAAACATGAGGTTTGGGCAGTTAGGGAAAAGGCTCACTTGGAAACTGGAAAGGAATATAGAATGGGAGCTGAAGAAGGTCTCTGCAAAAAAAAAACCCTGACTGTCTTAATTGACAATTTTGCCTGGAGCTTTTGTGTTTTTTTCATTCATTCATTCGTTCAGTAAATATTTATTAAAGCACTTAATATGAGTCGGGCACTGTACTGGATAGGGGATTTAGAGTGATGTGAAAAAAAAAAGACATGATCCCTGCCCTCATGTAGCTTATGCTTCCAAGAAAATTTTGCTTATCTGTAGTCTTTAGCATTTTATTGTAGACAATGGATACCAATACAAATGGCCTAAAAGGGTTATTGCTGCCTTTAAAATTTCCCAAATTATAGCCAAAAACTAGCTTAGCACAGAGAAAATTAGCTTAGCACAGAGTATATATCCAAGTTAACATAATCTTGTCTGATATAACTGACATGGTATAACCTACATTTATATAACCAGTCAAATTATGTGCAAAAAAGATGTCACTGTTCATGTTTTGAAATATGGTACTTACATATAATTCTTAATATTTTGATATGTTAAAAATTCATATTCCAAGGCTTTGGAATTATCCAAAACTAATTATCTTTGAAATTATTCCAGCATATACTTCTAAATCTAGTTTGCTACACTATAAAGAATTTTAGGGGAACATATGTATTTACCACATATATTTAACAATTACAATGGTGTATTTTATAGAGGCTTAATTTTTAAAGTTTAACATCACAAGCAGGAAACTAAAATAAAAACATAATATAAAGCTGACTAATCAAAATATAGTTAAAAAGAAAGTATGCCCTGATACCAGTTTCTAAACTTTACATTGTTAATTATATAAAAAGAGGAAATAATTTCACAGTTCTTACAATTGCATCTATATTTTTGGCTGAAAAATTTATATGAGTTATTTTCTTCAGGTATTGTAAAGTGGTTTCTTCTTTTCGGAGTTTAAGATTGCTCTTTTTGGCAATTAGATCCAAGGTCAGTCGAACCATGATTTCTCTATAAATCAAACTCTTGGCAATAGCTCTCTTCTGGTACCATGTTAAGAAGCAGGTTTAGGCGTTTTTTTATGCCCAACTTTCTAAAAATTAAAGAAAAAAAGTATTATGTACATAGCAATTTAGGAAAAAAAATTATTATTATTCTTTTTCCTTTTTTTTTTTTTTGCGGTACGCGGGCCTCTCACTGTTGTGGCCTCTCCCGTTGTGGAGCACAGGCTCCGGACGCGCAGGCTCAGCGGCCATGGCTCACGGGCCCAGCCGCTCTGTGGCATGTGGGATCTTCCCGGACCGGGGCACAAACCCGTGTCTCCTGCATCGGTAGGCAGACTCCCAACCACTGTGCCACCAGGGAAGCCCTAGGAAAAATTATTTTGACTCATTCTGTAATTTTCTTACATAAAACTGTTTGATAAACTAGTTCATAGACATTTTTAGGGATATTTAGGTTTTTTCTAAGTTTATAGCCTTAATTATTTTCATAAAAATATTTAAAACACCAAAATTGATTAAATCACTATACACATTCACTTTTACTTTTAAATCTTTTCCTCTCCCTAGTGTTGACTTGTTATTGTGGGCATCTCTTAAAGGATTATTTTTCTTTGAGTTGAAAATGACCTCAGTATCATTTAGTGTTCTCACATGAAGGAACTAAGGCCCAGAGATCTGTCTCAAACCACTCAAGTTAGTGACAGTTGAAAATGAGACCAAGTGTTCATATTTATTAGTCTCCCAAGTCAGAACACATGGTATGCAAACCTTGAGCATATTCACAGGATAGTGGTGAAAATACTTAAAAATGGAGCTGGCCTTGACATTTTATGTTACTACAACTATAATCCAGAAAGAGGCAACATAATGCAGTGTTTCTCAACCCAGACTGCCTGGGTTCAAATTTTGGCTCCACTGCTCACTGGTTAGGCAATCTTGGGCATGTTACCTCAGGTTCTTATAAAAGTAGGATAATGGTACCTACTTGCAAGGTATATTGTGAGGATTACATGAGATAATCATGTACAGAGTACCTGGTATATAGGTCAATAAACGTTTGCTGTCATTATGCTACAATTGTTTTGTTCACAGATAACTGTTCATTATTTCACCTGGAATATATTAAGGCTGCTGAATAAGGAAAACATGCTATTAATAAAATATTGCTTTATGTAAGATATCCATATGTGGTCCATAAGTTTGAGATAACCCATAGTTTTCAATCATCCAGAAAGTATAGCTATTTAAGTGATAAATATCCCAGTTTCCCCAATTGTGTTTTATATTCTCTTATTCAATATGTAACCAAAAATACAGTTTAAAATTAAGCATTTTTACTCCAATGTATCTGGAATTTCACCAACCAAACACCTCAATTTGTGTGGAATTCTGGACGTGAAATAAATGCTTAGGAGGAAGAAATGAATTCACTGAAAGATAAATTTGTGTTCTCACTCATTGGCATATAATTACCCAGGCTATATTATATAAAATACCCACAATAAAGTATTTTAAGATATAGAATGTATCCTTAGGCTCTTCAGAATGCAAGATATAATCTACAGAATAAAATTATGAAATCTTCATAGATTTTTGAAATTTCCATAAATTCATTATTTTTATAATAAAAATTTAAGCTTATTGTTTACAGATGAAATTTCAAGCATGACAAAATAATATTCTGAACAAAGTTTCTAGTTAAGTATAAGTAGCTTTTCTTAATCTGACCTTAAAAATATTTCATGATAAAGAATAACACCACACCCATGAATCCATAGGTCAGCTGAAAATATAAAACATTACAAATACATTTGAACCCCTCAATATCTTTCCCTTGCTCCATTCTCAAATTTAGGGTTTATTCTAAATTTAGACATCCCTATTCATGTCTTTATACTTTTGCTATAGATATGTGTGTATCTAAACAATACATGGTATCGTTTTTTACATTTTTACAGTCATAAATGGTATTATTTTGATTCCAACTTTCTTTTTTAAAAATATTTTGGTTGTGAGAATCATCAGAGTTGATGTGTATTAGCTCTAGGAAATATGCACTGTTGTATAAAATCCTATTGTAAGAAATGTATTTCTTCTGATGATAGATTTTTTTGTGTTTTAATTCTTTGCTTTTGCAGTGTTGCTTTTATGGTTCTTGTATATACAACATCTTTAGCACATGTGCAAGAGCTTCTTTAAGGTTTAAAACTAAGGATGGCTTTTCCTGACATTTTCAGCGTTACTGTATATTGCCAAATTGTTCTCCAAAGAATTTTACCACTGGCAGTTAAGAGAGTTTCTGTTGCTCTACAATGTGGTTTACACCACTGTCAACCTTGATATTTGCAGTTTTTAACTTTTTGCCAATCTGACGGGTGTGATATATCTCATTGTTTTTCTTTTCTTAGAGATTTTTATTTATAAAAATGAAACAAAAATGGATTTGAATTTGCCATTCGATGAGAGTCTTTTCCTGTTATTGACCATGTGGAATTCCTTTTCTGTTAATTGTGGTTTCTTATATTTTGCCTATTTTTCCTTTTGGGTTCTGTTTCTATAAATAATTTTTAGATACGTGTGTATTTCTATCAGATACTAATATTTTATTGATTTTATAGTAGCAAATATCTATTTCCAAGCTGTAGCTTGTCTTTTCTCCTTGATTTTTCAGTTTGGTTTTAATGGCATCTTATAAAAAGTGGAAGCCGTATTTTTTAATATAGTAAAATGTATCAAGAAATTTTTTGCTCATGTTTTAAGCTTTTTGTAGCTTATTAAGTAACTCCTTCCCTATCCTAATTTTAAGAGAAAGACCTATATTTTCTTCTAAATATATTAAAGTTTTGCTTTGCACGTTTTGGTCTTAATCTAGAATTGATTAATGTATAAGAAGTGAGATAGAGACTTAATTTTATTTTTTTCTTATGGAGAACCAATTATCCCAGCATATATGCATGGTTCATTTCTCTTCTATCGATTTATGTATCTATCCCCAGGTCAACCCTGTCTAAATTAGTACAGCTTAATAATATCGCTCCACCTTGGTTAGTCTTGGTTCTTAACTCTTTTTTATTTTCCAATTTTTTTATTGTGGTAAAATATAAAATTTACCATCTTAACCATTTTATAAGTGTACAGTTCAGTTTTACTAAGTACATTTATAATATTATACAACCATTGCCACAATCTATCTCCAGTATTCTTTTCACCTTGCAAAACTGAAATTCTATCCCTGTTAAACAATAATTCTCCATTCTCCCTCCTCCCCCGTGGCCCAGGTAACCACCATTCTATTTTGTCTCTATGATTTTGATGACTCTAAGAACCTCATATAAGTAGAATAATATTTTATTTTTGTGACTAAGTTTATTTCACTTAGCATAATGTGCTCAAGGTTCATCCTTATTGTAGCATAAGTCAGAATTTCCTTCCTTTTTATGATTGAATAATATTCCATTGTATGTATTTACCAGATTTTGCTTACCATTCACCCATCTGTGGACATTTGGGTTGCTTCCATGTTTTAGCTATTGTGAATAATGCTGCTGTGAACATGGTGTACAAATATCTCTTCGAGACTGTGTTTTCAATTCTTTTTGGTATATATACAGAAGCAGAATTGCTGGGTCTTATGGTAATTCTACTTCTAATTTTCTGAGTAACTGCTATATTGTTTTCCACAGTGGCTTTACCATTTTACATTCCAACCAACAGTGCACAAGTGTTCCAATAACTCCACATCCTTGCTAACACTTGTTATTATCTGTATTTTTGATAGTAGCCATCCTAATGGGCATGATGTGGTATCTCATTGTGGTTTTGATATGCATTTCCCTAATGATTAGTGATGTTGAGCATCTTTTCATGTGCTTATTGGCCATTTGTATATCTTCTTTGAAGAAATGTGTATTCAAGTCCTTTGCCCATTTTTTAATCAGGTTGTTTTCTTGTTAAGTTGTAGACCCCTATCAGGTGTATGATTTGCAAATATTTTCAAGTTCTTTGCCCACTTGAGGTTTAAGAGTTCTCTATATATTCTGGATATCAATCCCTTATCAGATATATGACTTGCAAATATTTTTTCCCATTCTCTGTATTGTCTTTTTATTCTGTTGATAGCACAAATTTAAAAAATTTTCATGAACTATAATTTGCCTATTTTTAATTTTGCTGCCTGTGTCAATGATGTCATTTCTAAGAAATCATTGCCAAATCCAGTACTGTGAAGCTTTTGCTCTGTGTTTTCTTGTAAGAGTTTTACAGTTTTAGGCCTTACATTAGGGTCTTTGATCCATTTTGAGTTAATCTGTGTATATGGTGTTAAATAAGGGTCCAACTTCATTCTTTGCATGTGGATATCCAGCTTTCCCAGCCTCATTTGTTGAAAAGACTGTCCTTTCCCCATTGAATGGTCTTGACATCCGTGTCAAAAATCACTTGACTGTATATGTCAGGTTTATTTCTACGCTTTCTGTTTTATTCCACTGGTTTATATCTCTGTCTTTATGCCAGTACCATGCTGTTTTGATTACTATAGCTTTGTAGTAATCAGGAAGTACAAGTCCTCTAGCTTTGTTCTTCTTTTTCAAAATTGTTTTGGATATTTGGATCTCTTGAGATTCCTTATGAATTTTAGGATACATTTTTCTATTTCTGCAAAAAAACAAAACAAAAAAAACCAAACCCATCTTTGGGATTTAGATAAGGCTTGCATTGAATCTGTAGATCACTTTGGGTATTATTGACATCTTAAACAATATTAAGTCTTCCAGTCCCTGAAGAGGGGATATGTTTTCATTTATGTCTTCTTTAAAATTTTTCAACAGTGTTTTGTAGTTTTCAGTGAATAAATCTTTCACCTCTTTGGTTAGTTCCTAGGTGTTTCATTCTTTTTGGTGCTACCGAAAATGGAATTTTTAAAAAATTTCCTTTTCATGTTGTTCATTGTTTGTGTATAGACACACAACTGATATTTGTTTGTTGACTTTGTATCCTGATACTTTGCTGGATTCACTTATTGGTTCTAACATTTTTGTGTGTGTGTATGTAATCTTTAGAGTTTCTACATATAAGATCATATCATCTGCAAACAGAGATAATTTTACTTCTTTCTTTCCATTTTGGATGCCTTTTATTTCTTTTTCCTGCCAAATATTTCTGGCTAGAACTTCCAGTGTGATGTTGAACAGAAGTGGTGAAAGTGAGCATTCTTGCCTTAGAGGAAATGCTTTCAGTCTTTCACCATTAAGTCTGATGTTCACTTTGGGTTTTTCATATATAGCTTTTATTATGTTGAGGTAGTTTCCTTCTATTACTAGGTAGTTGAGTGTTTTTATTGTGAAAATTCAGGTTGTTGAATTTTGTTAAATGTTTTTTCTGCATTATGTGTTTTTTTCCTTTCATTCTGTTAATGTAGTATGTTATGTTCATCAGTTTTTACATGTTGACCATCCTTGTATTCTAGGAATAAAACTCACTTATTCATGGTGTATAATCTTTTTAATATGCTGCTGAATTTGGTTTCGTAGTGTTTTGTTGAGGACTTTAGCATCAGTGTTTATAAGGGATATTGGTCTATAGTTTTCTTTTGTTGTAGTCTTTGTCTGGCTTTGGTATCACAGTAATGCTGGCCTCACAGAATGAGTAAGAATGTGTTTGTTTCTCTTCAAAGTTTGGAAAAGTTGGAGAAGGATTGGTGTTTTTCTTAAAATGTTTCATAGAATTCACCAGTGAAGTCATCAGAGCCAAGGCTTTTCTTTGTTGGGAGGTTTTGGATTACTGATTCAATTTCCTTCCTAGTTATAAGTCTATTCAGAGTTTTTATTTCTTTTTTAAAATAAATTTATTTATTTATTTTTATTTTTGGCTGCGTTGGGTCTTCATTGCTCTGCGTGGGCTTTCTCTAGTTGCAGTGAGCAGGGGCCACTCTTCATTGCGGTGCACAGGCCTCTCATTGTGGTGGCTTCTCTTGTTGCGGAACACGGACTCCAGGCGTGCAGGCCTCAGCAGTTGTGGCACACGGGCTCTGTAGTCATGGCTTGCGGGCTCTAGAGCACAGGCTCAGCAGCCATGGCACACGGGCTTAGCTGCTCCGTGGCATGTGGGATCTTCCACGACCAGGGCTCGAACCCGTGTCCCCTGCACTGGCAGGCGGACTCCCGACTACTGCTCCACCAGGGAAGCCCCAGATTTTTTATTTCTTCATGATTTAGTGTTGGTAGTCTTTGTGTTTCTAGGAATTTTCCCATTTCATCTAGTAATCCAAATTTTGGCATACAATTGTTCATAGTACTTGCATAATCCTTTTCATTTCTGTAGAATTGGTAGTAACATCCCTGCTTTCATTTCTCATTTTAGTTATTTGCGTCTTCTTTTTTTCTTAGTCCATCTAGCTAAGACTTTGTCAATTTTGTTGATCTTTTCAAAGAACCAGCTTTTGGTTTCATTGGTTTTCTCTCTATTATATTCTCTATTTCATTTATTTATGCTCTAATCTTTATTATTTTCTTCTTTCTGCTAGCCTTGGCTTAGTTATTTTTCTAGTTCCTTAAGTTGTAAAGTTAGCTTGTTGATTTGAGATCTTTCTTGTTTTTTCTGTCAGCATTTATAGCTATAAATTTCCCTCTTAGAATTGCTTTTCCTGTGTCCCATAAGTTTTGGTATGTTGTGTTGTCATTTTCACTCATCTCTCAGAATTTTCTAATTTCTCTTGTGATTTATTGTTTGATCCATAAATGTGTTGCTTATTGTTAATTTTCCAATTTTCTTTTTGTTATTGATCTTTAACTTTATCCCATTGTGGTTGGAGAAGATACATCGTATTATATCTATCTTTTAAAATCTATTGAAATTTAATTTGTGGCCTAAGGTATGGTTTATCCTGGAAAATATCTCATGTGCATTTCAGAAGAATGTGCTTGCTGTTGTTGTTGGGTAGAACGTCCTGTATATATCTGTTAGACCTAGTTTCTTTTTTGTGTTGTTTAAGACCTCTATTTCCTTACTTTTGTTTGGTTGTTTTATCCATTATTGAGAGTAGAATATTGAAGTCTACAATTATTACTGTAGAACTGTAATAATTTCTCTCTTCAGTTGTCAGTTTTTGCTTCATATATTGTGTTTTGATGGTTTTTCATTAGGTGCATAAATGTTTATCTCTGTCATCTTGTTACTTATTTTCTATATGTCTTATACTGTTTTTGCTCCTCATTTTCTGTCTTCCTGTCTTATTTTTGTTGAGTTGATTTTTTGCAGTGAAACTAAATTCTTTTCTCATTTCCTTTTGTGTATATTCCAGAGCTATTTTCTGTGTGGTTACCATGGGGTTACATTTACATGTGGTTACATTTACCATCCTAAAGTTATATCACTCTAATTTGATTTATGCCAGTTTAACCTAAATAATACATAAAACTTTGTGTCTTTATAGCTCTGTCCCCACCTTTTTGGTTGTTGATCTCACAAAGTTACATCTTTATACATTGTGTACCCAAAAATATAAACTAACAATTCTTTTAAATGCATTAGTCACTTAAATTATTTAACAAAATGTGGAGTTACAAACGAAAGTTACAATACTACTAGATTTTAGACTCATTGCTTTTTAAATGTATTAGTCTGTTAAATCACGTAGAAAAACAGAAAGTGGAATTACTAACCATTTTTACAAAAATACTAGCTTTTGTAGTTCCCCTTGTTTTTACATTTGTTGAGATCTTTATTTCTTCTTGTGGCTTCAACTTACTATCTAGTGTTCTTTCATTTTACCTTGCTGGACTCCCTTGAGCATTATTGCAGGGCAAGTCTAGTGTAATGAACTCTCTCAGCTTTTGTTTCTCTGGCAATGTCTTTATTTTTGCCTCACTTTTGGAGGACAGTTTTGTCGATATTGGATTCTTTGTTGGCAGGTTGTTTTCTTTAGCACTTTGAATATATTGGCTCACTGTCTTCTGACCTGAAAGTTTCTGATGAATAACATGCTGATAATCTTATTAAGGATTCCTTGTATGTGATGAGTTTTTTCTTGCTGCTTTCAAGATTCTTTGTCTTTTGAAAATTTGATTGTAATGTGTCTCAGTGTGGGTCTCTTTGAGTACATTTTACTTGGAGTTCATTGAGCTTCTTGCATGTTTAGAGTTATGTTTTTCATCAAGTTAGGGAAGTTTTCGGCCATTATTTCTTCAAGTATTCTCTCCTCTCTCTCTCTCTCTCTCCCTCCTCCCCTCCTCCCTCCCTCCTTTCTGGGACTCCCACAGTGCGTATGTTGGTCTGCTTGATGCTGTCTCACAGGTTCCTTAGGCTCTGTTCATTTTTCTTCAATACTTTTCAGCTCCAGAATTTCTCTTTAGTATTTATATGTTTATTGATATTTCCATTTTGTTCATACATTATTTTCTTGACTTTCTCTACTGCTTTAGATTTTTGAGCATCTTTTAGACAGTTGTCTTAAAGTCTTTGTCTAGTATATCTGCCACTGGGTCTTTTTCAGGGACAATTTCTGATTATGTAGTTTTTTTTTTTTTTTTTTAATAAACTTTAAAAAAATACTTAGGCTGCGCTGGGTCTTAGTTGTGGCATGCGGGATCTTTGTTGTGGCATGTGGGATCCTTTAGTTGCAACATATGAATGCTTAGTTGCAGCATGCATATGGGATCTAGTTCCCCCACCAGGTTCTGAACCCGGGCTCCCCACGTTGGGAACATGGAGTCTTACCCACTGGACCACCAGGGAAGTCCCTGATTATGTATTTTTGAATAGACCATACTTTCCCATTTCTTTATATGCCTTGGTTTTTTTTGTTGTTGTTATTGTGGAAAACTGGACATTTTAATTTAATAATGTGGTCGCTCTGAAAATCAGATTCTCCTCCTTCCCCAGAATTTGCTGTTTTTGGTTATTGTTTTTTTGTTTTTTTTAATTGTTACAGGCTATCTCTGTGCTGGGGATCAGCCTGAGGTATAAACTTAAGGTCTTCTCAGGTCTTTTCGAAGTCTGAACCTTTCTTTTGGCATGTACAGGTCACTTTCTGTTTTTCCCTTTATGTGGAGCTGCTTTTGAATGCCCTAGTGTTTAATGTCTGGTTTCCAAAAGGGGAAAAAGAGAAAAGTAAAGGAAGAAGGGGGAAATAATGGGCAGTAGCCCTTTACATCCTTCTGGAAGTCACTTCAGCCAGAGGGAGTGGGGCTTGTAACAGTGGGGAGAGGTACAGCCTCTTTGTCTGCATCTCTGTGATCAGAAGCAGCAATGAATGATTAGCGAGCAGATCCTCAATATTTGGTGGATAGTGCTTTTTGCCCACTTGGCTCTTGTAAGCTGTGTGCAAGATGCTCCAGAAGTCCCTGCACAGCTTCCTGCCACAAGGTTGGGTGTGGGGGATGGGCAGCTATTGCAGAGGTAAGATCTGAAACTGACCAACATGAACCACAGCTTATGCAGTCTATTGTCTAAGCCTTCCCCTGGAAGTTGTAAGTGTTCAGCAGACTCCAGCATTCTAAAATAGTTAACAGCAGACAGGTTCTGCCAGTGCAGCTGTTGTTTAGGTGGGGAGACAGATGCTCCCTATTCTGGCATATTCCCAGAATCCTCTCCTCCCTGACTCTTTCATATACATTTTAAAATCAACTTGTCATGTTCCATGAAAAATCCTGTCAGAATTTTGTTAGGAATTGCATTGAATTTATAAATAATTTGTGAAGCACTGACATCTCTCTAATACTGAGTTATCATTTCCATCACTATGGTATGTCTCTCCTTTTTTGGAGTGCTTCTTTAATGACTTTCAGTAGTTTTATAATTTTCTCCTAATTAAGGCCATGCATAAGGGGTTTTTTTAGAGTCATTTTTAGGGATCATATATTTTTGTTTATATTGCAAATGTCATTCTTTTAGGAATTACATTCTCTGTAGCTAATGTGTCGAAATGCAATATTTTAAAATTATTTAAATATTTAAAGTATTTTAAAAATATTTCTTTGGCCCATATTTTAAAATTTTAGATACTTTTCTAGAAATTTCAAATATATTTTTTACACGATAACTGTGGTAAAAATGCACATCGTAAAAAGATTATACATCCCAGGGTTTCTCCCTTACAGCTGAGGCAGGAGACTGCTGTGCAGGTGGCCATGCAGGAGCAAGCCTATACTATGAAGGAAGCAATGCCCTTTGGGAGTAACTTTTACTAATGGGAGACAGGAACCATGAATGATTTATTCTCCCTTCTTTCCCCCATAGACTTTTAAGAGACACAGCCATTTCAAAAGGTCCCTCTGAAAACATGCTGCAGACTTCTGCCTTACACATTCTCTTATATTTGCTCTCCTTCCATCTCTGTCTCATTCCTTTTTTCCCTCTCTCTTCCTTCCCTGAGATTACAGCCTCCCAAAAAGTGTTATCACATGAGTTTTTCCTTCAGGCTCTGTTTTCTAACCTGGGCTAAAACAGAAATTTTGGATCATCTGAATCCTCATAAATGACCATGCTATAAATGGACTTTGTCTCTAGGTTCCAGTGCACAAATTGGTGTCTGTATAGAAGTAAATTTCTCTCAGACAACTAGAAAAGGAAAGAGGCTAATGTAATATATAAGTGAAGTATTTATTAAACCAGGGTAAGGCCAATGGACCTCATCAACAAGCTATAGGCAAACTTTCCAGGGGTTTGAATGTGGAAAGGGAGAGAATTGAACCCATAACACACAATGATAGAGACTGTTAACTCAAAAGAATGTGCATTATAGCAATCAAATCCACAAGAAAGGATTTGGTTTCATCAAAACACCACCATTCATGTTGTTAATAGAATATTAAACTTTATTGGTACTATAGTTTGTTTCAGAGATATAAGCTTCAGGAGTTTAAACTGAAATAATTGTGCCAACACTTGTGAGATGTCCTTGATTTTCTTTTAAAAGTGGTTCATTATTTTCTAAAGTTTGAGAAACTGCTTTTCCATAATTTTTGCCTACTACGTATCTCTGTACTCTCAGGGCTCCATTTGCTAGGATGTCTCTAGCTCTCCAGATCGCTAGTGGGGACAGCTTAGAGCTGCTATACAAGTGCTTTGGAAATCCATTTTAGTAGACCCCTTGGCTTTCATCATTTGGGGCTCCTACTGGCTAGATGCGGGGGACGTTTCCGAATTCAGTTTGTATATTTCCCTTAGGTAGCCCCAAACCCAGTGGCTTACAGATGCTCTAAATCGCCGGCTGTGAGGCTTTCCTCTTTTCAAACCCACAAATCCCGCTTCCTCAGCTTCTTGGCTACCACTCCACCCGTGACTCCCTCCCCTAGAGCTGTTTCCCAACCTTGCCTGATTCTAGCCCTTTGTTTAAAATACAGACTTTCAGACTTTTTCTGGAAATTCTTGATGTCAGGAGATCTTACTGGCAGGTAAGTTTGAGAAACATGGCTGTAGGGTTTCCTCGGTTCCCACACTTCTCCCTTGAGGGCATCTCACCGTTCGCGGGATGAGCCGGGTCAGTAACTCAGGTTTGGTAAATTTCGCGGGTGCCCGGCCTCCTCGGCAGCAGGTGCGGTTGCTGGGCGACCAGACAGACGCGTCTGCTCGGCCGCGGCTCACAGGAAATCTCGCGAGGTCTCCGGAAGCGCTCTCCTTTGTGTCCTAGCCCGGGCCCAGCGCTCTGTGTCTTGGCGGCCGGGGGTTGATGGGAGCCACTAGGCAGGGTACGAGTGGAGGTTGGTTAGTGGGATGAGGCCGTAAGGCATCGGTCACATTAGCGTTTTCGTAGACCAACCAGTAGCCAGAACAATTTTTGGCAGGTCACCATTTCCCCCTACTGGATTATCCTTGCCATCAGCTTTGAACGTTTTAGTGCCCAGTTACCACGTTTTCCCAATAATAGGGCAGGAAACGAATTGTCTGAATCAAAGTCAGACATACTTCACCTTTCCTCTGATAAAATCCAAACTCCTTAGGGTGGCATTCCAGTCCGGTTATAATGACCAGCCTCACTGCTTGCCTCTTTCCCTCTTCAGTATTTACAATCTGGCACTTGGCCCAGTACTAAAAAAATTTTACCCGCTCTCTCCTGCTGCTCAGGATAGCAATAGGACACACCTTTCCTCCTTAATATTTGTTTTCCCTTTTAAGATTCAAGGACTCAGCTTGGAATTGGTGCATTTTTTCTGAAGCCTTCCTAGGTCATGTTAAGTGATGCTTTTTTCTGCCCCCCAAACAACTGGGATATGGTAACTTCTTTAGCATAGCACTTAACACACTACTGTCTATTTGTTACCCATATCTCCAATAAGATGGTAAATTCTTTGAGGGTAAGGATTATGTCTTTTACCTTGCTATTCCCAGGACCTGGCAAAGTGCTTTGTACATTAGCAGTCACTCCCAAACATTTAGAAAATATATAGTTTACAAATGAAGGAGAACAACAGTAGAACAAGTGGAAAGGCTTGTCATTAGGGGTATGGTAAAGTGAGCAATCTGAATTGAGGGACAGTACAAACCGGAAAACCGTAATAGCTCTGATCTTTAGGGTGGGGGCACTCTGGAAAATCATTGCTGTTCCTTGAACAAAGAAGTGTCAGAGTAGGAGATTTTTAGAATTACAAAGAGGCTTAGAGCCCACGTGGACAGTCCAATGTGCCATTTTGCAGATAAGGAAATTCTCAGGCCTAGAAAGAGAAAAGAAATATGCTGAAGGTGACACCTGAGGTAGCAGAGAGAGAATTTACCCTTGAGCCCCTAATTTCAAGCACAGGTCCCCCTTCCTTATATCTCACTGATTGTTGCAGTAAGAGTAGCCTAGAAAGAGGGACAGGGGCATGGGGACAGATATCCTAACCCCATTCAGGACACTGTTGCTAATGTCTAGTTGTGAAGCGGTGTTGGCCTGTATTAGGGTGAAGGCAAAGAAAATGACAAGGGATGAACAAATTTAGGAGGCATCTTGAAGCATGATTTAATAAAGAGAGATTGGATAGGATAAAGGGAGGGACAAGTTGAAGATAATTCCTGGGTGTTAAGTAGAATAAAGGAACAATCCTGGAGAAATTGGAGAGGGAGGCAAGTAATTTGGGGGGAAGTGAATGAATTTCCATTTACACATGTTAAACTTGAGGTGAGATAGGTTTAATAGTTTCCAGAATAGAACTAATCATTGAAACCATAGGGTCATAAATGGTGGTGAGGAAGAAAGTGGGGAAAAGAGAAATAGTAAGTTAATAACTATGCCAACTAGTTTGGATGGAAGAGGGAAGCAAAGCTAGTTAAGGTATCAGAGAAAGATTTATCAGAGGTGAGATTTGTTCTGAGAAGAACAAATAATAATTCAGTGATTTAGAAACCAGTAAATTAGATTCAGGTACTAGGGAAGGAAAGAATTTAAGAAGAGTACCTAACAGAATAAACAGCTACAGAAGGATATGACAAAGTAAAAGAATGATCAAAACAATATGGTTAAAACACTACAGCACAAATCAGGTGCCCGTCTTATCTATTTTAAAGGTCATTCATTTGGGAACAATAGATCCAGCACTATATGCAGGGCCATCCTATTGCTCTGTGTAGCTCTCATTTAACTTGCTGCTAACATTACTTTACATGTTTAGCAATGCCTCATTGAAAACCAGTTGCTCTGTTAATCTTTGTTTTATAACAGTTTCATATGTCATTGTAAAGAGGAGTATGATCTCATTTGTGGTAAAATTATATACATATTTAAATGTCTGAAAGGATATATGTCTATGTCTATACATGTATAGGTTTAGATGTAGAGCTGTAGATCTATACCTGTATCTATATCCCAAAATATTTAATAGTGGCGGGATTATGACTGTTTATTTTTCCTTCTTTTTTTTTTTTTTTTTTTTTTTTGCGGTACGCAGGCCTCTCACTGCTGTGGCCTCTCCTGTTGTGGAGCACAGGCTCCGGACGCACAGGCTCAGCGGCCATGGCTCATGGGCCCAGCCACTCTGCGGCATGTGGGATCTTCCCGGACCAGGGCATGAACCCGTGTCCCCTGCATTGGCAGGCGGACTCTCAACCACTGCGCCACCAGGGAAGCCCTATTTTTCCTTCTTTTTTAGTAATCAGGTTTTTAAGTATGATAACATTGTATTCTGAAAGTTCATTTCGTATTCTGCTGTTTGTAGAATTGAAAATCTCTTTGTGACAGCTAGTTTTTAAAATACTTTAAAACGGTTGAATTGCTAATTAATTTTTTAATGCAACAAGTTTGAGACAGTATTTTCTCATTAAGATGTGAAATATAATTCCTGTCTAGTGACACACAGTGTTAAACAGTCATCTGTGTATTTTCTAATATGGCAGAAATCTGGCAAACTGCAAGAAATACTTGTCTTCAGTGCCACATCTGTAAGTTCAGCATATAATACTCTAAGATTTACACTTTGACAGATGTTGAGAAATTTGTATTTGTTAAAAAAAAAATGTGAGGCCTTGAGAATAATTTTAAAAGACACTCTTGGAAGAATATGCTAAAGAGCACATTTTCTGAAGCCTCCAGTAGAGTTTCCAAGTAACTTTAGACAGAAACACATTTTTTATTTAGAATATTGTTCTGTGTATCTTTGTCAATTAGTATGTTTCCTGACCTTCTAGAGTACACACTACACAGAAAACACTTTAATTATTCCCTTCATTGAAAAACTAACAAATTAAAGGGTCCAGATATGTATATCATCACATAACTCCATACAGAAATATGATCATTTATTGGAGTTAGCTCCTCTTTTTATTTTGACCTTGTAGACTGGTAAATATTAGTAAGTATGGTAGGCAGACTTCCAACATGGTGTCAATGATTTCACCTCTTGGGATTCATGCCCTTGTGTGAACCCCTCCCCTTCAGTGTAGAATAGACTTAGTGACTTGTTCTAAGCAATAGAATAAGGCAAAGTTGATGAGATACCATTTCTGCGATTTGATTACAAAAGATTGTCTTGCTAGCAAACTCTCTATTGCATTTTTTGGCGTGCACTCTTTGATAGAGCAAGCTGTCACTTAGTAGAGCTCCATGTGGCAAGGAACTGAGGATGGTCTCTAGCCAACAGCTAGTAAGGAACTGAGACTCTCAGTCCAATGAGAAACTAAATGTCAACAACTACTGTTTAAGCTTGGAAGTCAGTCCTTCCCCAGTTGAGCTTTCAGATGAGACCTATTCCACACCTTTATTACAGCCTCATGAGGGACCCTAAAGCAGAGAACTCAAATTCCTGACCCATAAAATCTGTGAAATAATAAATGTGTGTTACTTGAAGCCACTAAGTTTTGGGGTAATTTTTTATGCAATAATAACTAACTAATACAGGGGACAATGGAAAACTTTTTTAAGGAGGGAAATTTTACTTAGAAATTTGGGACATGATTCCCATTTTCATAGGACCTTCTGAGGGGAAGCTCAGAGGAGAGAAATGAAGGTGATGATAGGAGGTTGTAGCTTAGCTGGAACAAAAGATTTTAAATTAAGTATCCATTTATAAAAGCTCTAAGTTGTAGAGTCTACAAAGGAAGCCTTTTTGTTCAGGAATGAGGCAGTTTCCATCCAAGGCTTGATAACTCTTGATTTCTGTAACCTAGTCATGATCGTTAAATTGAGAGCTTCATGGGTTTTTAATGGCTTGATGTACACATACACAATATGGGCACCAATAATAAATAATTTCTTTAAAACTTAACTTAGTAATTAAATGATTACTTAAACAATTTATGTCATTTATTATATAATGTATTCTATAAATGTAAATGATGATTATATAGGTTTTGTATAAAACAATCCAAGGTATTTCTCATGAGTTCCAGACCTATGCATGCAACCAGCTGCTGGACATTCATTCCACTTGAATATGAATGTCCTAGAGGGAAAAAACCCTGCACCTGTCAAGAACTGAACTCGTTTCTATCCTGCACAAATGTGATCTGCCTCCTTTAGTTCCTGTCTTGCCCACAGTTCCGCCCTGCTACTCAGAGTAGAGCCTGAATACTCTCTCATATACTAGTGCCCCCACGTTGGGTCACATCAAGTCCACTTAATCTCAGAAGCGACTGTCAAATCCAGCAGTCTCTCCATGCTCCCATCAGTACCTAAGAATGGACATGAAAGGACTTGGACAAGTTCTATTAATTTTTTAAAAGTTCTATTTTAGTACACAAAATTTTCTCAAGTTGTATTTTTAAAGTTCTATTAGATGTGACTGTAAATTAAAGGATCTAGGCTGAAAATCAGTTTCATTACCTGAAAGTAACATTTATGTCTAAATATATTTTAGAGTAAAATTGTTTTCTGAAAAGTATTTTTGTAAACATTGCTACAGATATTCTAATTGATTATTCAGGAATGAAGATTCCTGAAAAATCTATCGTCAGTAGAGCCTAACACTTTAGTTTGAGTCTTTGAGGAAGCATTTGCAAGAAAGGGACTTATAATTTTGGAACAAGTTTAGATTAGGTTTCAGGAACGGATCATTACTTATGTTTTAGGGATTTTAAAAAAAATTGTCTTTCGAAACAAGGGTGGGGAACCTCTGTCTTCTAATAGAGATCCAAGACACTGCTTAAGTTTATCAGGCCAATAATAAGTTCAGCAAAAGTTTAATTAGTTGGTGATGGATTGAAGCTAAGAGTGAAACTCAGCTATGTAATACACTATAGTCTTGTATTTTGCAAAACAATTTGTTAAAATCAGTGAAAACATCTTGTATATTTGTATTTAACTGCTTTATTTTTTTGGCTCCTGTCTGTTTTTTGGTTAGCTTGTTTGAAAAGAGTTCCATTCTTTCATGCTTGTTTTTGAAAATGGCTGGTGTTTTTTTTTTACTACTGTGTATAGCCATTTGCATATTTCTGCGGTTGTGATCCTTGATTGAAAAATAAAAAAAAAACTTTTCACTCTTGTTTTAAATCTGTTAAGAAGTTTGTGAAAAGATTTTCATTTTATCGTAATCTTATGGTGAAACAAGTCAGCTTCCCATAAAAAGGGATAAACATTTAATTTTGTTATCCTAAAAACACATATTGTTAATGTTTCTTAAAAGCAAATTGAAATGTCCATTGCATTTATTTCTTCATTGAACAGATATTTACCAACTGCCTACCATGTGCCATTGTTCAAGGTGCTGAGGATGCCGAAGGTATTCTGATCAAGTCCCCATCCCTGTGGCACTTACCATCCAGGAAGGGGAGACAGATAGTGAAAAAGTAAACAATTCAATGGTCAAGATGATTTCAGGTTGTGGTACATTCTGTTCAGGAAATAAATAGGATAAAATGACTGTATAACTGGGGTATAGAAGTACGGAAGAAGGAGGGAAGGAGAGAGGTGTTTTCTTTAGATGAGAGAGACACGCTAGGCCTCTCTGAAAGCAGAATTTGAGCTGAGACTTGAAGAATGAGCAGCTTAAAGAGCCAGGCCTTTGAGAGCCTGTGAGGAAGTGTTCCAGGCCCGGGAAGCAGCCAGTGTGAGGGCTCGGAGTTGGGAAAGAGCTGGATGAGCATAAGGACCCCAGGACACTGTGGCTGGAGCAGTGTGGAGGGGGAGAACAGAATGAGAGGAAAGCAGGAAATAGATCAGCCTTTAGGCCACAGTGATAAATTTGGATTTTGGTTTATAGCAGCATTTAGGTCATAAGGCAGAAGGCAAATTTTTCTTTTGTTAGTGAGAAAAATTATATTACATTTAGAGTTTGAAGGAAAGAACAGTGGCCACTTATTATTATAAGTTGAAATTCAAAGTCTTGGTTGAAATGTAATGTTCTTTTTTTTTTGCGGTTCGCGGGCCTCTCACTGTTGTGGCCTCTCCCGTTGCGGAGCACAGGCTCCGGACGCACAGGCTCAGCGGCCATGGCTCACGGGCCTAGCCACTCCACGGCATGTGGGATCTTCCCGGACCGGGACACGAACCCGTGTCCCCTGAATTGGCAGGCGGACTCTCAACCACTGCGCCACCAGGGAAGCCCTGTTCTTCTTCTTTGTTTTTAATGTAATGTTCTTCTAGTGTGATATTAATGTGATGAATATAGTATCATCAAAGATGTTCTTAGAAATCTGGTAGCAGGAGCCACCAGAAAATATTATATTAGAAAATAAAATTTCTACTTGTGCTCCCAAATCTCTAATTTAATAGAGCTTTTGTTTCAGTTTTGCTCTTTACTGAAATAGGTAAAACACTTTTTAAATTGAGTTACAGTTGATGTACAGTATTATATAAGTTACAGGTATACAATATAACAAATTTTAAAGGTTATATTCCATTTATAGTTATTATAAAATATTAGCTATATTCCCTGTGTTGTATATCATGTAGCTTATTTTATACATAATAGTTTGTACCTCTTAATCCCCTATCCTTCATTACCCCTTCCCCCTTCCCTCTCCCCACTGGTAACCACTAGTTTGTTCTCTATATCTGTGAGTCTGCTTTTTGTTTTATTCGCTAGTCTGTTGTATTTTTTAGATTTCACATACAAGTGATATCACACAGTATTTCTCTATCTGACTTATTTCTCTTAGCATAACACCCTCCAAGTCCATCCATGTTGTTGCAAATGACAAAGTTTCATTGGTTTTAATGGCTGAGTTGTATTCCATTGTGTGTGTATGTATGTATATATCTAAATGTACACATACAAACACCACATCTTCTTTATCCATTCACCTGTTGATTGATAGATAGGTCACTTCCATATTGTATTGCCAATTACATATTGGCAATTGTAAATAATGCCACTATGAACACTGGGGTGCAATTAGTGTTTTTGTTTTTTTCAGATATGTACACAGGAGTGGAATTGCTGGGTTATATAGTAGTTCTGTTCATTTTTTATTTTTTAAATATTTATTTATTTATTTTTGGCTGCGTTGGGTCTTCGTTGCTGTGCGTGGGCTTTCTCTAGTTGTGGCGAGCGGGGGCTACTCTTCGTTGCAGTGTGCGGGCTTCTCATTGTGGTGGCTTCTTTTGTTGTGGAGCATGGGCTCAGTAGTGGCTCGTGGGCTCTAGCAGGCTCAGTAGTTGTGGTGCACAGGCTTATCTGCTCCACGGCATGTGGGATCTTCCCGGACCAGGGCTCAAACCTGCGTCCCCTGCATTGGCAGGCACATTCTTAACCAGTGTACCACCAGGGAAGCCCTGTTTTTTTTAAAAAATACATTTCAGTTATTTTTATTATTTATTTTCTTTATTTTTTTTGGCTGTGTTGGGTCTTAGTTGTGGCACGCAAGATCTTTGTTGAGGCATGTGGGCTCTTTGTTGTGGCATGTGGGTTTTCTCTCTGTAGTTGTGGCGTGAGGGCTCCAGGGCATGTGGGCCCTGTAGTTTGCAGCATGTGGGCTCTCTCGTTGAGGCGTGCAAGCTCAGAAGTTGTGGTGTGCGGGCTTAGTTGCCCTGTGGCATGTGGGATCCTAGTTCCCCGACCAGGGATTGCACCCGTGTCCCCTGTATTGGAAGGCAGACTCCTTACCACTGGACCACTGGGGAAGTCCTGGTAGTTCTGTTTTTAGCTTTTTGAGAAATCTCCATACTGTTTTCCACAGTAGGGTAAAGCTCTTGTTAATAAACTATTTTTAGATCTTGGGATAACTAGAAGTCCATGGTGTTGATGTCTGCCTAAATAAATTACCATTACAACAGGCCACAGTTCCTTAGTTTTAAGTAATGTAGTGTTTTACCTTGAATATTAAGACCAGTTAGAAAGTTTAAAAATAATCTCCCCTAGAAAGTGGTATTTGTGTATAATTCTCACATCAGTGGCATATCAAGTTAACTTCTCTGAAGGTATAGAACTTTTCAGATGACTGTAATTATTCAACACGGTATGCCCTCATACGTAAGATCATAAATTAGTTTTTTATTTAGTCTAATTTTTGTTACTTTATTTGAGCCCAGAATCTTAATAGCCTCAATTATATTAGAAACACATGCAAGAAATGATAGAAGGATTACATATGAGTTGAAGTAAAAGATTAAAGCTAAATACATACATGTTTTAAAGGACTTATTTAGTGTTGTCAATCATGCAAAGAGTAAATTGAAGTTTATTCAAATAATAAATCGAGCATGGAGTATAAAGTCGAAAATTCTAGGAACAAAAATGAATCATTTAAATAAAACATTTATTTGCAGATGAGCTTGTAGAAACTAAATTTTCAGGAAGGTAAGTAGTTTGTTATGCTTTGTAATGGTAAGCAAATTCATAGTTATATGATAGATATTTATAACCCTCTATAACCTAACATAAAAGTCACAAAGCTCTGTTCTTGACAATATATTTCTTTATGCATATGCCTCTTAGGTTATGAAAAGTACAACTGTAGTTCATCAAAATGTGCCCCAAGGCACAATACCATTTTACTCAGTCATTAGAAAGTTTAGCATAATTGCCTAGTATAATCCAAAGAAAATATGAGTACTGACATCAGGGACTCTCCAATTTGTTAGGCAATTGTTCCATAATTTTTGGCACCAAGATAATCCACATTTGAAAAAGCAATTAATCATTGGTGTTAGTTATCAAGCTATGATTTTAGCTGTTTCCTCCCAAATTTGACCTGAAATGACAGAGTTCCTTATTTTATTTTTGTAATATTCTGATTTCTGAGATCAAACGTTTAAATATGCCAGTCTGGTTACAGTTGACCTGAGTTTCGTGTAACTAATTTTCTAAAATAAGTAGATCACAACTTTTTACTTATAAAGATAAATGGTATTTCTTCCAGTAATATTTGGATAAAAGGTTTAGAAATTTTTAGAAACTTACAGACTGATTACCTCAGAACAAATTACTTGAAGTCCTTAAACTAGCACTTGGCCCTAAGAAGGTAAATTTATTTGCTGCTAAAGATATTTGCTGTATTGAAAATTGACCAGAATGAGAGAACACAAAACTAGATTTTTAATTTTCAAATGCAGTGACATACACATCAATTATTAAACAGTGAATGAAATAATTACCCCATCGTAATTTGAACATAATCAACTTTTATTTTATATCATATGGATGAGCAAAACCAGAGCCATCATTCCGTGTAGTATATTTTTATATCTTCAAAAAACAAAAAAAACATTGCTCACCCATGTATGTATCTTTGGAGTTTATAGTTAAAACAATCCAGAAATTTAGAAAGAAACCTTGGAAACTCAACAGTCTGTGTTCAGTTCATTTCAGTCAGCTACATGTGGATACAATGCAGACTTAGCAATATAAAAGAACTCTTCTCTGCATGCATGACTTATGCATCTGTACCTCATCACTCATAGAACAGTTTTTGGAAACTCTGAACCTCTGCAGTATGTAGCATTCCAACTCCCAAACAGTTCCTCTGATTCGTTGTAAAGTTACTTATGTTCCTGCTCTTCTGTGTTTATTTTCAAGTGGCTGCACTATAGGGCAGTTTATTATTCTATTATGCAATGCAGTGATTTTTCAAAATCCTGAATACCAGGTAGTCATACTAATTTGTGACAACAGTCTTCAGACTTGATCCCTCAAATGGAGCACGTGATGTTTGGTCTCAGAGCCAATTTTCCAAATTCAGAAACAATGGAGCACAAATGGTTTCTCTGCCTCTGTTGGCTCTTTGTTCTTGGCAGTACTACTGATTTCAAAATAACAACTTGTGTGGTGTCTTATTGTTAATCAATAAATAAAATGTGTGAATGACATATAACTGGACAGTATAACCTAAAAATGATAGTAAATGCATAAATTCTCAACAATATATAGAAAAGTTAATGTTGTTGATTTGTTTGGAACTGGGACCTTGAGATATTAAAACAATCTGGAAAAGTTGGAACATCCTTGATTCTGGGATCTCGCTGTACCCATATCTGGTCCCAATCCCCAACCCATATCCACTGACTTCTCTATCTCTGCTCCAGCCTGTGCTTCTGGCTCCAGTTTTATTACTTGGACATTGGGATTAAGTTTTTGATAATGATTGACATTTCCTGTATATTATCACCATAGAGCTTGAGAAATTATCTCTGAAGAAATTTGAAGCTGAACAAAAACCAGACTTCACTTAGAAAATGGCCTTTTCAGCTCCTGAATAGCTCAAGGCTGTAAGATAACACTTTGCAGGAAAAAACAATGCCAATTCATGAGTTAGTTTCTGAATGATGGCTGCAAATTGACCCTTGATTTCCTAAAATCTCAGTATTATGAATTAGAGCACTTATGTCAAAAGTGATCATGACAATACATTAAAACTTAAAGATATACTTTAAAAATATTTATAAAGGTTCTTGCTTTTAATAAAGTAACTGCATTTACAATAGAATGCAAATACTCTTTTGTGGGGCTATTTTTGCGTGGGCTGGACTGTTAAGCAGAGGGGACGTTGTTGGTTGCTCTGTAGTATCCATGTAGCCTTAGTGTGTAGTAGTCCTGAATTTTGGGTGTTACTGACCCCACTCCCAGCTCCAGAAGTTACCCTTAATTGGTCTAAACCAGTCACTATATATATATAATCCTAGGAGTGGGCTCATGACCCAGATTAGACCAATCAGAGTGAAGTCAGAACCTTACTTTGAAAACCATGAGCAGCTTTTTCCCTGTGACTGGATGGTGTGGTGTACAGCCAATGTGGAGGAATCCAGCTTGAGGTTTAGGTCAACATGTGGAGGGCAGAGCTGTGAGAACCATTACTGGAAGCTTAATCCCAAACTATGCCTAAGCCAAATAAGTGTTTGGACTCTGAAGTTAGGTGAACCAACAAATTCTCTTTGTTTAAGCAACTGTTTTTGTTTGTTTTTGTCATTACTTGCAACCAAGGCATCATAACCGAAATACTGAGTCCAGTGAAGTTAGGACTGACAAGTTTTCTTTTTCTGGCAATTCCCTGTTGTTAGCATAGGCATTTCCCATCACACCAAGATATCTTAATTGATTAGATCACCAATGTCAAATTAAATGTGGATAACAGTCAAGTCTTGGAATGAAATCTGCTAGTATGTTTTCATGGTAACTTCAATGACTCACTCTTTCATGTCAAAACTTCAATCCTTCAATCATGTCTGTCAGAGAAACCTCAATGAGCTTGTTATTGTTCCTAATTGAATGGCTCGGTATGAGCTGGTATCACTGAAGGCTGTGGCAGTAAACACAGCTTTTAGCTGCTCACTGGAGGCAGTCATGATTTTTTTTTAAAAAGGCCTAAAAATGGAGGTGAGGTTGAGCCATCTGAAATTGGGATGCCTGCTTTTATTTAAAGGGATATAAAATGAGACCAAAAACGCTACTATATCATCAACTGTCTGAGAAAGTATTTGGATACTAATGTTAACTGGCATCCTCATCTTACCAAAGACCCCTCTTTGCTAAATCTAATCAAAAACTTTTAGACTTTGTTTTCCTTGACCTCTGGGCCACATGTGAAGTCACCTCTTGTAGTCTCCTCTTCCTCTGACCATTTTAAATTTGATGTTTGCCATATCTTGGGCCCTCTTCTCAGTCTTTATTTCCACAAAGCATCTCATCTGATCTCATCCAGCCCTCGACCACAGCTTTCTTAACAGAGTGCTCTTAGAAATATCCGTCTAGTACATTTCTGTTGTTTAAAACTCTTTTAACTCCCTATTGCTGTTAGGATAAAGTCCAAAAGGCCCCTGCAGAATCTATGCTCATCTTAATGAATAAAGTCATCTCTTGTCTCTCCCCACATACTACTCAACACTCTCAGATCTAAATGAATCTCAGTTCTTGAAGGTTCTAAGTTCTTGCTCTCTGCCTCAGGCCTTCCACATATCGCTGTACTCTTTGTTTAGAAAGTAATAGCTTCTCTTACGCTTTTTCTGGCTAGTCCTCCTATCTTTCAAATTTCAGCTTAACGTCAGGTCACTTGCTTCAGGAAGCCTACCTGGGTAACTCCTCTCTGGGGTAAGTGTTCCTCTTGAGAGTTCCCCAGCACACTTTATTTCTCCCTTCACAGCAGTATACTTAGGTTCTTGTTAACTTAGCCACCACTGGAAGTTCTGTGAGGACAGTGGCCAGGTCTGTCTTGTTCAGAATATCTCGAGAGTAAAACCGGGCCTGGTACAGTAAAGGCACTTGGTGAACATTTGAATGACTAGATACCTGTGCTAGGCTCTGTCTCAAATTTAAGTTATTTGATTTTCAGGAAAATAATTTATGGTGTGACAGTGTTTCACAGGAACATAAAAATGTTACATTAAATTGTATTTTTACTAACAGACTATCAAAAGAAGGTTTAGGCAAATTGAAAAGTGGCTCTGATAATATGGCAGTGAAATGCTGCAATCTTTTGACTAATTTATATAGGCAAGACTTTAAAAAACAGAAAGGTTCTAACAATATTTCTTTCTCTCATATTTAAGAACATTAAAGGATACTAGAAAAATAATGTAACCCTCCCACAAAACAATGAAAGAACCATTTTATTTTAAAGAATTTTATTATAGAATGTTAATATTTAGGATACTTCAGAGCACCTTATTCCTCTAATCAGATTTTTGGTAACTGGTTTCAAAGTGTTACTTGAGTATTTTTCTCATACTGGCTTTCAGGCAAAAGTACTACTTAGTGATTTTTTAAGAGATGTTAATTTGATTAAACAGTTTATCCTTAATAACCTGAGACATCAATCCATGGATAGCTTCTATGGTAGTTTTACAGCTGGAAAGAAAAAAATAGATCACATAATGTCACAAGAACTGAGAACTATTTCAAACATGCAAATCCCCCCTCCCCCATTTCCATCCTTGCACCCAAATAATGATTTTTGGTCCTATTCATACTCCGCAAAATATACTATACCAATTTATAGTTTACTCTTTATAGTATACTATAGTGATTTTTAGCCTTCTGCATGTCTTTTGATCATTTCACTACTTACTAACACCTTCCCAAGAGAATGACAATGTAAAATTTGATATAATTCATAACAGTTAATTTTGTTATTTGTCAGAAGGTTTGGGAAAAGTTCTGTTTTAGAAGGTTACCGAAGTTATTTACAATTTATAATTATAGATTGATTCCAATGTTACATCAAAATCTGCTATTCCTTGTTGTTCATTACTTAGAATAATTTTTAAAAATGATTTTAATGAATCTTATGCTTTTTTCCCTGAAATAATCACAAACATCCTTCAAACAATTCAAAGCCAAAGTTAGGTTAGTAGGTGAAGGACTTACATTTTAAAATTGATAAAAAGACAAAAACAAAAAAACACAATAAAAACCCACCAAAATTCAGAAGAGATGCAATTCTTGTAAAGTTATCCCCAGAAGGAAAATTTTCTACTTTTGTACTACTACTTTTCTCCTTCCTACTTTTCTTCTTATATAACTACATTCCCACAGTGAAATTTTTGCTTCATAAGAAATCGAGATGTAAATGCAGATAAAATTAGACACTAAAAAATCAGACACATGTAAAGACAGATGAGCAAAATGACATACTCAGAGCAAGTATCAAAAGTAAGACCTAATGCCAAAGAAAAATGTAATTTTTATCCAGGTTACTACCTCTATACCTTTTAAAAACCCATGGAGAAGAAGGGAATGAGATCATTCTAACCCAAGATGGCTTCTACTCCTAATACACTTTGCACCCGCCCTTCTCTCTTTTCTTTCCTATCAACTAGTCCAGTTTTTCTTAAAATGGATACCAAGGTACTGGTTTACATAGATGTCAACATAGTCTTCCCTTCCTCTCTACCCCTAATTATCACATTAAAATTCAAATTTTTGTGAAAGTAAATGTTATTTAGTAGCCTTCCCAATCCTGTATGCATCTGAAGGACCACATAATTATTTCATGAGTTATCAGAGAACACAGCCCAACTTTGTCCTTAACAAATTCTTGTAGTGAAATTTGGGATACTCAATTACTGTATAAAGGATTATTTCAGAAAAATAAGAGAGATACAATCACTTCTCTGATATTTAGGGGTTTAAAACTTTATAAAAATTTGAAATTTGATAAACTTAAATCCTAATTTAATCCTTCAGATGATGATTAGGTTAGAATAGCTGAGGACATCCTTTTGCAAGGTTTTGTTTTTGTTTTTGTTTAAAGATCCAGCAATGGATTGGTTTTCTTTCTTACACTTTCTAGCTGAACCTGGAAAAGGTGACTGCAAGTTTTTCATAACATTACCTAGACCCTTAACAGCCTTTAATGTACCTACTGTCTCCTAAATTTTCAAAGTCAAAACCTGCATTTGAGAACGCTTAAAGGTCCAAATAAGTTAATATTCAGGTACAATTGTAAGTTATAAGTTTAACCGTAAGGAATTTGAATCCTGTTATTTGAAAATCTTGAAAGAAAAAAACTTAGAGGTAGGAATAGATTTGCTTAACTTACCTGTCTCGTGTAGCTTTGGCAAGTTTGTCTTCTGACTTTCGGTCATGTGTTTCTAGACCCAACATGAAACTCCCTCGTCCCAGCTGGGCTTCTGACTGTTCTAATTTTTCAGACAAATCAAAGACCTGACCGGTGGTATAGTCTGCATTCTGTGGGGAAAATGATATTGTGTCAATATATGATACTAGTCTATCATTAAAAAAGTATGTAAATTTTCTTCCATATAAAACGTTTCATTTACGAATAATTCCACTATGAAATCTAAGTGGATAGTCAGTGAAGGAAGAAGTCAAATTATACTCGCAAAAACTGATTCCAAAGCTCAAGCAGTTCAAGTGTAGAGTTTTTCACCTTTTATAATTTCAAGATTAAATTTGGAATTGTTCTTTTTGACTGCTTAAATCTAATATTTGTTATTATGAGAGGCTTTGAAGTACACAGATCTGACTCCAGGTTCTGGCCTGCTGCAGATTAGCTGGGGGGCCTTGGGAGAACTCCTTTACTTTTCTGTGCCTTCAAGTCTTCTTGTGAAAATGGGGGAGGAAGGTGATAATTTCTATCTTAAAGCTATGTGAAGTGATGTATATAAAGCTCGTAGGACTGTCAATGACACCTGGTGAAGCCTTAATAACTGTTAGCTAATTTTGTTACTTTTTCATGTTGAACTTCCAGAATTAGTATTTATGACAGTATTTTAAAAATTACATTTGTTTTAGCTTTTCTGATTATAAAATTAATAGTTATACAGAAAATGTGGAAAATGTAGAGCAGTATAAAAAAAAAAAAGGAAATACCTCCAATCCCTCCACCTAGCTATAGCCATAGTTATATTTTAGAGTATTGCTGTACACTCACAGGGATACCCACATTTAGTAAGCTGAAATATTATATATGCTGTTACTATTTCATACATTTTAAAAACAAAAAAATTAATAATTACATATGTATACTTAACTGTAATATTTTTAAAAAACATTTTACTGGAATATCTTTATTTTATTCTATTTGCTCAGTCTGTAAAATAGTGTATAGGAAATACAGTTCAATCACAAGACATTTAAAAACATTATTTGCTGTCATCATAGTTACTACAAAGAGCCCTTTAAAATGCTACCAGCTTTCCAATGATTTTACAAACTTATGATATTTTTAAAAAGATGCAATTATATTCTGGATCTAAATGGTTTATTAGGTCACCAATACATTCTCCCCCACAGATTTGGAGAAAACACTAATATCTGTAGACCATGTCACATTTGGAAGATTTAGCTCAAGCCAATAAAAATGTAGGATGGCAGAAAGAGTTATACTATTAAAATGAAAAAATAAATCAATTACATTTCAAACACACAGAGAAATAATATAAATCAGAAAATAAATTTTTTCTTGTAGCTTTCAGATTACATGCTTTAGCTGGGGAAAGAGATGAATATATATTTATATATTTTTTCTTAGAATGCTTAGTAATGCAATGTACTAGGTATAAAACTACAAAAAAGGAGGAAATATAATTTAACCTTTTCTTGATTATTAATGTCCTCAATATATGCAGTTCTAGAATACAGGGACAGCCACAGGCTGAGTAAACAGGATTGTATGCTTTTTTTTTTAAAATAAATTTATTTATTTTATTTATTTATTTTTGGCTGCATTGGGTCTTTGTTGCTGCCCACGGGCTTTTGTTGTTGCAGCGAGCGGGGGCTACTCTTCGTTGCAGTGCGTGGGCTTCTCATTACAGTGGCTTCTGTTGTTGCGGAGCACGGGTTCTAGGTGTGCGGGCTTCAGTAGCTGTGGCATGCAGGCTCAGTAGTGGTGGCGCACGGGCTTAGTTGCTCCGTGGCATGTGGGATCTTCCTGGACCAGGGCTCCAACCCGTGTCCCCTGCATTGGCAGGCGGATTCTTAACCACTGTGCCACCAGGGAAGCCCAGAGCTGTATGCTTTTATACAAAGGTTCAGAAAGCTCCAGTCTTACTGTTTCCTCCCCTTGCCATCATGTGTCACTTCTGGCTGCTATTAGTATACTTGCCTCTAAGGAAACACCACACATGGGGCATTTAGCCATGCCTGGTACATAGGAAGCATTTAATAAATGTTTGCTATTATGATCACTCTCTTTCCTTCTAATTTGCTATTTCTGACTGTTGAGGATAAGAAATAACGGGGTCTTCCCTGGTGGCGCAGTGGTTGAGAGTCCGCCTGCCCCGGTCCGGGAGGATCCTACATGCCGCGGAGCGGCTGGGCCCATGAGCCATGGCCGCTGAGCCTGCGCGTCCGGAGCCTGTGCTCCGCAACGGGAGGCCACAACAGTGAGAGGCCCGCGTACCGCAAAAAAAAAAAAAAAAAGAAAGAAATAACAGGAAGCTTGTCAGAATTATATTTAAAACCATAGTAAATATGCTCAAGTGAGGTCTTTTCCCATGAATACAATGAATCAAACAAACAATAATTTATTGAGGCTTTACTATATGCCTAGTACTTTGCCAATTACTTTATATATAAAATATTTCATATAATCTCAGTGTACTTAACAATGTGGGTACTATTATCATTAGACTAGAAAAGCTTAGTCACATTACATAATGTTGTGAAGGTCACACACAGCTAGTAAAGTGGCAGAGTTGTTTCTGAACTGAGTTTATTTTATTCCAAATTTTGTGGTTCTAACCACTATGTTATACTGTGCTATATGAAGTAGCTTACTTAAAAAAAAAAAAAAAAGTAAAAAATCCAAAACAAAACTGTTCCTTACTAAGCTCTAGATAGAAGTTTGTTAAATAAATATTCTTCTAAATGTTAGATTTTAATGATATATTCACTACTATTTTTTTTTTTTTTCTGCTTAGCATCTGCTGCTTTAAGGTAGTGATATTCTGATTTCCTTCTGAGGACATTCTTAGTCCACATGCTCCTGAGAGTTTCTTCTACCCCAGCCCAGCAGTAAAGCACTTGCCCTGGCCCATGAACTCATGGTGTTCATGCCCTTCACCCAGAGCAGGTTTAAGGATGGGCATGTGACCTACAAAACTCCAGACACAATGAGGCTTTGCCTGGGAATATGTGGGGCTATGTGTGTATCTTGGTCTTTTCAGTGTGAAACTGAGAGGCTGGGAGATCTACGCTAATGCTGCCATCTTGGTTTCACATGAAGTCTGAAACTGAAGCCAACTGACTTGAAATCAAAGCTGAGAGAGGAAGACCAAGACCTCATAATATTGTCTGAATGCAAATTTAGGTTGTGCGTGAAGTAAGCCCTACTCCTGCACTTTGCAGTTTACATGATTCTCTTTTTTGTTTAAGCCAGCTTGGTTGGGTCTCCTGTCACTTGTAACCAGAGATACCTGACATACACAACAAAAAACAGTATTTGTATTTTTCTCTCTGTAAGTCTGTTCAAGGCAGGGGGAGACCTCACCCTCATCTGGCCACTATATTTGTATATATATTAGGCTTAGTCTCAGTGGTACACAACACAGATCTTGGCTTGGCCTAGTATCACAATCCACCTCTGGTCATATAGAATCTGCCCCCAGGCCTAATTAATATATTGGCCAAGTCAGATATAGCCTTTCCATGAAAAAGAGTTTCAGATATTAAACAACTTACATAGATTGATAAAAAATTCAAACACATTCCTTGCAAGTATAGTACTTACAGTAAGCAAGCTAGAGGAACTCAGCGTATTCACCCAGTATTTATTCCACAAAAGCTCAAGCAATTTGCGATCCAAAGAGGATTTGAAATATGAGACTTCTAAGGCATAATATCTATGAAACAAAAGCACAAATATAGTGAGTGAAAAAAATTCAACCACATCATATAAAGGTTATGGCCAAATTTAAGTGAATTACATTTCATATCCAAATAGTCATATTTTAATTTTTAGTCTAATAGAATAACAGGTAAACACGGTTTCCTTACTCTTTAGGGGTATGGTTTCAAATCTGATAACTAAATAAACATTGTTGTTATATTTCTCCCCTCTGTAGAGCCCAGAAATTCCCAAGAAATTATCAAGAACTAATCAACACTTCTGAATGACATATGTTTATCCATGTCATTGAGTTCATAAATTCCAGCCAATAGCACACAAACTTAATGAACTACCTCTCTAGGGTCAACTGTAACTTTTGTTAGGCTTTTAAAAATATCAAAAATATATAACTGATTCAGTTTGCTGTACACCTGAAACTAACACAACATTGTAAATCAACTATACTCCAATAAAAATTAAAAAACAAAAACAAAGGAAAAGCTCCTGAAAATGTCATGTGGACTCCCCATTCCTCCCTTTTTAATCCCCTAATAAGGACCTACTGCTTTTTGGAAAAGCAAACTTTAAGGTAGGTCCTTAAGCCACATAAAAGAATTACTGCTGCTTCCAAAGGTACCTAATTTATAATCAGGGATAGCAAGGAAAATTTGGTTAAATGTCTGAAATATATATATATATAAATTTTTTTTGGCAGTATGCGGGCCTCTCACTGCTGTGGCCTCTCGCGTTGCAGAGCACAGGCTCCGGACACACAGGCTCAGCGGCCATGGCTCACGGGCCCAGCCACTCCACGGCATGTGGGATCTTCTCGGACTGGGGCACAAACCCGTGTCCCCTGCATCGGCAGGCGGACTCTCAACCACTGCGCCACCAGGGAAGCCCTGAAACATATATATTTTTTTAAAGTAATAAATATTTAAATATCACAGGGGCTTCCCTGGTGGCGCAGTGGTTGAGAACCAGCCTGCCGGTGCAGGGGACATGGGTTCGATCCCTGGTCCGGGAAGATCCCACATGCCACGGAGCAACTAAGCCCGTGTGTCACAACTACTGAGCCTGTGCTCTAGAGCCTGAGAGCCACAACTACTGAAGCCCGCATGCCTAGAGCCCGTGCTCTGCAACAAGAGAAGCCACTGCAATGAGACGCCCGCGCACCGCAATGAAGAGTAGCCCCTGCTCGCTGCAACTAGAGAAAGCTCGCGCGCAGCAACAAAGACCCAAGGCAGCCAAAATTAAATAAATAAAATAAATTTATAAAAAATAAATAAAAATAATAAATATCTCATTATGTTCTGTACATCAGTGGATACAAAGAAACACAAGGGACTTGCTTACCTTAAGGAGCTTACCATTTTTATGGGAAATGTGGGGTGAATCCACAAAATGTTAAATATATAATGATATATGTTGAATAACAAGTGGTGCTATGGTGCATATTTAAAATTAATCACCTGCCAATTGAATGTTAGAGATAATGAGTACTCTTAGTATAGGCAGAACTGCCTGAGAAGCCCCAGGGAAAAGGCAGAATTTAGAGTAACCCTTACATGAGTCTATAGTGTGGATATGCTGAGAACGAGGAGGTAGTATTAGGCAGAGAGCACTGACTCACAAAAAGGAAAGTCGTGAAGGGAATAATAAATTAATCAGTTTGCCTGGACAGTTTAGCAGGAGCAGAAGAATTATGTGAAGGGAAACCTAGAAAGCTATGTTGGGGTCTAGCTGGCAGAGGACATTACATAAAAGGCTAAGAAATGATCTTCTAGGTACTTGGGACTCATAGAAGTGTTTGAGCAGATCAATGATATAGCCAAAGAGGTGGTTTAGAAAGCTGGCTGTGGTAAGATGTGTTAAAGGAGACAAAATGGAGGCAGGGATACCACAAGGGATGCCACAGCAGCGTGGCAGATGTGAGGAGATAAAGGCTTACACTCAGGTTGGTGGTGTAAAAGATAAGCACACATGGATACGACAAAAAATTCTTGTTCATTCAATTCAGGAGTGAAGAAATAAAAAAAGAGTAAGAATTTAAAGATAATTCTAAGTAAAGGCTTGTTCAAGATTAAGATATCCATGCATATGTGTATATGAAAGGGACATAGCTATAGTGAAATGTGGAAGTGGAATAGTGTATTTCTTGAGCACTTATTATGTCCTGGTGCTTTACATACATTCTCATTTATTCTTTCCTACAACCATACAAGGAAGGATTTATTATTCCCATTCTACAGACGAAGAAACAACTCTAGAGAGTAAAGACCTTGTTCAAAGCCACAGAATTAGAAAGTAGCAGCAAAAGGATATGTTAAGTTATGTCTATTATCAAAACCTCACGGTCTTAATTGTTATATCCAGAGTGTAGACATTTAAGACATTGTTTAAGAAGTGAGGCCCTGGGAGTTGAGGGGGTTAGGTATGGGGAGAGGAGGCAGGGGCTCAAGTGGAAAGGTCAGTTTTAGAAAGGAGGGGTTGTACCTCTGATACTTGAGGGAAAAAGACATGAGAGGATGAGCACAGTAACAGATATTTAGATTTATAAAGGATGGAAAATAAGGGAACTCAAACTTGAGGGTCTAGAATAGACTTTTATGTTTTAAAATATATGGACCACCTTAATGTTATTACTGTTTTAATTCCGTAGGTTGATGCAATGAAAATTTTTGGTCTACTATGTAGTGATTAGCTGCAAATCTCAGTAGCAGAGTTGAAAACAAGGAGAATATTCAAAATTATTCGTGGAGCTAAAGCCTCATCTTCTGTATGGGAAGTCAATAATACTACTGCCTAGAACTGAAAATCAAGAAGTAGCACTATCAGCATGCTGTCTGAAGATACGGGGGTAAATACTTAAACAGAATAACTATAATAGTTTAAGTGACTGCCTCTGGGAGATGCAAAAGGAAATGGTACAAGATTGTTTATTTTATAATAAATTTCATAGAACCATTTGACTCTTTAAACTATGTGCCTGTATAACACTGATAACATACAAGCTAATTTAAAAAACACTTTGTGTCCTATTTTTACTAAGCCTCTTCAAAGTTAAATATATTTAGTATCTATATTAGATTCTATGTTTAAAACAAACTTTGGATTATGATCTGGAATTTAATGTAGAAAAGAAAAAAAAGATCAATATAAACTACAAATAATAGCTCGTTGTCAAATAAGTTAGGAAATGGATATATAATGAGCCTGTACAAAATCCCTGCTCTTTCAACTTGGCACTATATTTCATTAATGATTTGAAATAAAAATAAATTAAGCAACTTATTTGCCCTATGAAAAAGTTTACTCTTTATTTAGGAACTGATCCTAAGTAAGAGAGTATCTTTGAATATCCTAGTAATTCCAGGTTCAAAATTCTACGCTCTAGCAGTGCAGGTAGCTAGAATGCAGTAACTCCTCTTTGATAGGCTTATATTTCAGAAAAACAGGAAATGCAGATTTATTTGGATACAGAAAGCACAGACTCCCGCAGTCTTTTTTTGTTTCAAAAGCTGCTGCTGGTGGTGGTAGAAGTAGAGCAGGTATTAAAGGTATAAGCTTTTGATACCACAACTCAATATAAATGAAAAAAATTGTTAAGTCTGAAAATTAAAGTATTCACGGCAAAGGTGTTTCCATGCTTAGGAGCAATTCTCTCAAACAGGAATGGTTTAAGTTCTTTTCAGTAGAGCAAATTAAGTGATTTAATTCCAAACCTCTCATTGAAAAATAAAACAGAATCCTTTTTTCCAGAAGTATGTCAGGGATGACTGAAAACCAGATCTATTTAAAAATTAAATTTTAGAAATTCTATAATTTTCTAAGAATTTCTAAACACAAAAATAAGCAGTAGTAGCACATGGGTAGTTAAGGTATTCCTTGAAGTGGGATGGGAGGTATGGACAAAGGGACACTAGTAATCATTTAGGCAACATTTTTCCTTTTTTTTGGGGGGGGGTGCCCACCCTTCTATGTGCCATGTCCTATTTTAAATGTTAGGATACAGCAGTGAATTGATTCTACTCTCATGAAGTTCACATTCTAATGAGGTCAGTAACAACGAAACAAAAACATATAAGGTGGTGACAAGTGCTAAGAAGAAAAATAAAGCAGGGAAAGGTAACACCGAGTGACAAGAAGGTGCTAATTTAAATAGGGTGATCAATGAACATTCTCTGTTAAGGTGACCCTTAAACAGACACTGGTTGATTGAAATAGTGAGTCACATGGAAATAAGGAAGGATGCTCCAGGCAGAGGGATCAGCAAGTGCAAAGGCCCTGAGGCAGGAGCCTGCCTAGTACATCTGATAAACCATAATGAGGCCACTATGGCTGGAATGGAGAGAGCAAAGGCTCAGTGACAGGAAGTGAGCTCAGAGAGATGGTGGGAGCCAGACTACATAGGGTTGTGTGGTCCATGGTAAGCACTATAGAGCTTATTCTTAGTGAGACGGGAAGTTATTCTGAGAAGGAGGAACATGGTCTAACTCACATTTTAATAGAATCTGTCTGGCTGACAGAAGACCTTTAAGGGGTGGGGTAAAGGTCAGAAGGAGGAAGACCACCTAGAAGGCTAGTGCTTTGATTTAAGCTCCAGATGGCTGTGGCTTGGATCAAGGTGATAGTAAGAGAGGTGGTAAGATACATTTAGAAGGTGGAGATGACTGTCTTCATTGGTTTAGCAGTTTAAAAAATTGAGATGTATACAATAATTCACATACCATAAAATTCACTATTTTAAAGGAGTATACAATTAAGTAGTTTTTAGTATGGCTTCTTTAACTTTTGGAGTGAAACTGTTTGGGGAGAATTTTTGCTAAGTGGAAACTGGATACATTGAAGGCTGCAGAAATGCCAGTATCAGGCTGGCCCTGAATACAACTTCTCTCAACTGTTAAATTCATTAACGGGCCAAGTGTCTGGTACATTGATAAAGTGTTTATGTATGTGTGAAAGGTAAATAACATGTTAGATTAAAAGAATTATTAATAAAATTCAAACATCATCCTAAATTTGTATATTCTTACTATTATTTTAAAAGATTATGAAATGCATTTCATCTGAACTTTTTTTCTTATCTATAAAATTAGGGGCTTGGTCTGGATGATCTCTAAGGTTTCTTATGATGATTTTGGCATCAGATACATTTTAAAATTACTTACTGTTTGCAGTGTACACCAAAGTCTTCTATTTTATTAAGTGGGATAGTCTGGTACTCAGAAGGTCCTTCATCAGGAGGCTTGTAGCCCTAAACAAAAATGAAGAAAATAGAAGATTTAAACAAAACAAAACAGAGGAAAAACATATTTTCTATGCAGCTTTCTATTTATAGAAACATTAATTTTGGGGAGCCAAATACTCCCCAAAATATTAAGTATGTTGCTTATACCCTCCCTCAACCCCATTTGGTGGCTGAAGGCTGGATTTGGCTTATAGATTCATTTTTCTTGTCCTCAGGTGATACATACTTTTGCTCATATCTATTTCAGATTGCATGGAAGGAAGTAGATGGATTTAACTTGTTTCTCTAGTACCCATCAGAATGCCATGGACATACAAATACTTATTAACAAATGAAGACTGCTTTTGAAATAAAATTAACAATATGCAGCACAAGTGTATTGTCTTTTGCTAAGGGCAATTTGTGGTAGTTGGACTTCTATTTTGTAAATATTGTTAAATTATTTTAGGACAAAATGAGATACCATAACACGTCTTTAAAAATAAATCACATATTTAAAATTTAAAAAACTATAGGGACTTATAATTTTTAAAATTACCTTTGGGTATGTCCTAAAGGCTCCAAGATTCACTTTCCCTGCAGATATTGTTCTTGTTGGGTCAATCTACAAGAAAGATATATTTAATATCTGCTGATTATAAAATCACTATATACTTCTATTTATTTAAACATTGTAAGCCTAGAAATACCTATGTACATATAACACTATATGCACACACACACATAATTAAAAATAATCATATAATAGGGAAAAAAATAACCAAATTGAAAAACCATGGAAGTTCAACAGAATGGTTAAGTATAGAAATCTCATCGTTAATTTAGAGATTAGATCTAGTTATTATATTATTTAAGAGTATTAATTGAAGATTTGCTCATCTTTTTCAAGTTTTTTTTTCTTTAATAGATGAACAATTTCTACCTTCCTCATAGTAACCTGGATTGCATCTAAAATACTGAGCAGTGCAAGAGCTGCTCTAGCAATTCCTGATTTAATCAATTCAGTCAACATTGACTGAATGCCTACTATGTGCAGGGAACTGAGATATAGATGCTGTGTATACCCATCATCTTACAGAGTGGGGGAAGAGATGCAGAGAGGTTAAGTAACTTGTTCAAAGTTCCAGCTACAAAGAGGTGGAATTCAGATTCAAGCTTAGGCAGACTGACACCAGAGCCTTGCTCTTTACCACACTGTTTTTATTTCTCTGTATACTTGCTTTAGTAAATCTTCATGAAAATTAATTAAAAGTGGTTGTAAAAATACTTACTACCACGGCTACAAATGGTTCCTGGAACTGCTGATTGAGCATCTGAGTACTAACATCAATCCCAGAAAGCCAGCAGCCATAGCCAGGGTGGCTATGATACCAGCCAATTGCATTTTCAAGGCGGCCGACCTAACAAATGAAGAGGGCAAAAGAGCTTGAAGTTCCTGTTTAATCTTAGAGACACCTGTGATTTGTCTGTTTACATAGTCTTACAGTAAAATAATAGTATTCAGAATAGTTAAAGCATATGCTGCTTTTAAATTTAAAAATATATATATTTTAGATAATACATGCCCAAGGCACAAAATTAATAAGATACCCGTACAATAAGGTTATTCAGTCTCCTTACCACCTCCTTCCCCTCAAACAGTTTCTCAGCCCAGATGTTACTACTGTAGGCAGCTGCTTACATACCTGTCTTCTAGAGCTATTCTTTGCATATAGAATATATAGTCTTTGCATTTATGTAGATTAATAAGAACACACAATGGCATACCACCTACAGTGTTCTACACTTTACTTTTTCACTCAGCAAAACATTCTGGGGTTTGTTTCATATAAATAAATATATAGATAACTAGTTCTTATTTTTTTTAAAGGCTGGCTAGCAGTTCATTGTATGGATGATTTAATCATCTTGATATCCAGGTACATTTAGGTTGTTTCCAAATTTTTGGTTTTGAATACACACACACACATAATGAATGTGAGAATTGTAAAAAGATTTTTAAATTGAGATATAATCGACACATATTAGTTCAGATGTACAACATAATGATTCGATATATGTACATACTGTGAAATGATCACCACAATAAGTGTAGTTAGTTAACATCCATCACCACACACAGTTACAAATTTTTTTTTCTTGTGATGAGAATTTTTAAGATCTATTCTCCTGAGTGAAAATTTATTTTAAAAAATCCATGCTAATCTCATATACATTATATATAGTTGAGAATAACTTAAAATATAAACTTTAATGTAGTAACTTAAAATATAAACTTTAATGTAGAGAGAACAGTTTTAAATTTAGAAACTCAAAAGTAACTGTGAGACTCTTGCAGTTACCAAATTTTAAGGAACAGCATTTTTACCTGTTTGGCATTTTCTATGTATGCGGCCATGTACTCATATGCAGCAGCCTGAGCATTTACTCGGGTTTCAGTGCCCTCTACAGGCAAAGCAAAACTGTCCATAATGATCATGGTTTCACCATCCACCTTTCCCAGCATCAAGCCCATCACTTCCAAGTTGCCTCCTGATCTGGCATGCATCACCATTTTCAGTAGAGCCAATGCTGAGATTTTGCAGTACTTAAAGTAATGGTGACTACAAAACAAAAGCATGGTGTAATTAACTTTCTTATATAAGTACAATTTCAATACAAGTTTTTGCGGAGATTAACAAATAAGTATTGAAGGAATTTATATTGATGGAATGGGGAGAAAGTGTAGAATGTGGGAAAGAAAAAGGAAGTAGAAAAGGACAGAGTTCTGGAAGGGGGATGGAAATGATAAACATGTCATAATGTGGCAAAGTACTTCCCACGGGGGGAAGGGAAAAGTATGAAATAGTTTTAAAATATGCTATTCAAGTAGATAGGAGGGAATTACATGACCAGTTCAATAAACTTTTTCTCCATTACTTTTGGAATCACCAAATCTCGGTTTCTGAATCTGGTTGGATGGCTGTGCTTCATTACTCTTGGGCCTAACCTTCTGGCCTAACACTTAAGAATGTGGGCTCTGACATCCATCTGCCTAGGTTTGCATCCTTGCACTGCCATGTCCTAGCTGTGACCTTGAGACAACCACTTAACATCTATGCCTGTTTTCATAGAGCTATTGTTAGGAGGAAATGGAGTAAATGAAATAACGTATATAAAGTGCTTATCTTAGTGCCTGACACATACTAAAACTTTTTAAGTGCAGGCTGTTATTAGCATTATTAACCAATCTTTTACAGTACTCTCAAAGAACAGTGTGTTGAAGGTTGTGGCTTCTCTCTGTGGTATTAGCCTCAAAATGCAAAATGTAGCCTTAATATCTTTAATTCTACTATGATGGCTATTTCAGTTTGTCATCTGTGGATGTGACCAAACTACTGTTGAATAAAATTAGATTTCAGTCTCACTGATGGAGCTCAAGACAGCTAGGATGAATATAACTAGAGATACAATCACACAGTGAGGCAAGCTGATAGTTTCCAAATATTTAACAGGCTATATCAACCTAAGTGCACAGCCTGTTATAGAAATAGCAGACAACCAGGCAAACTAACCAGTCTGTAAAGAGTGGTCAGTGTCTTTGAGAAGACTTTTTAAGATGTCTGCCCACAGATTTCAATCACGACTGAAAAATATGGAGACCTGGTCTTGGGAGTCAAGATATGAATTAAAATCTTCGCTCCTCTATCTACTGGGGAAAAAAAGACAGACACAGTTATTGTGCTTCTATTACATACATTCTAGACCTTTTTTTATACATGACCTCATCTAATCTTTATGACATAATTAACCAGGTAGGTCTTATTTCTGTTTTACAGATTAAAAAAATGAAGATAAGTAAATTTTGTAGGGTCAGTCAACTAATTAGTGACAGTTGTGAGATTTGATCTTAGGTCTGACTGTTGCTCACTTAAGAGTTCGCTGCTTCAGTGTAATCATGAAATAAGTTATTTACTATATTTGCTTGTTTTCATATATGCAAAAAAGGAATAAAAATACAGTACTGGGTTGTCATGAAGATTTAATGACATGGAAATTCGTAGCTCAATGCTCAGCCCGTAGTAATTACTCAGTAAACGTTGCTGAATCCGAATACTGACAGTTAAAGTTTGCCTTGTAAAAAACTGAGACAGATGAAATATGTTTTTTTTTGTTGACCACTACTTTCCTGTCTATCCATTAGAGAGACTGTGCTCCTTTTACTCTCTCCCTAACAATATCTGCTCTCAGAAAAGGATAAATGCTGTGGGTAAAGAATCCTCTACCTGTAATCACTCCCAGGGACACAGGAGTTTTGCTAAGGGGCTAAGAATCTTAAGGTCTTTTGATATAATTTCTGGCTTATGTGAACTCGTGGAGTAACATTTTGGGAGACTGACCAGAGCCTCGTTGTGTTTCTGAAATAATTACCAGCAATCAAAAAACAATTAGAGATCTAAAAGATTATAGGCTAGCTTTTAAAGAGATAAAGAAGATAGCTGCAGTCTTCAGCCTGAGATAAGATAGCTGCAGTCTCCAGCCTGAGATAAAGAAGATAGCTGCAGTCTCCAGCCTGAGATCGGCGGAAGATCCCAACAAAGTATATATCGACACAGGGTTCAAGGCAGAGTGTGGAGCATATTGTGACAATACGGGTGTTGAGAAGTGAAAGCCCAAATCACCGCTTGTCGTTTTCCTCTTCCATTCTCTCAAGGCAAACGGGTAAAAGAGACAGAAAGGGGAATCAACCAAGCCCCAGTGGAGGGTCTTAGGCTCTACTTGCGGGGATAAAAAGGTAAAGCAAAATTTCTCAGACGCTTACTCTTTCTCCTCCCTGCACATGAAAAGACAAGCTCTCTATCCCCTCCAACTCCCACTCCCCCTGGGTCTCTTAGACTCCCGCCACCCCGCCCTCCCCTGCGTTTCGCCAGGGACCTCCTCACTCCTTAGTCCAGGGCTTCGCCGCCAGAATTTCTTGCTGCTGTTTCTTGTCGTATTTGTAGATTTCATCGATACTCTGGGCTTCCTGCATGTTGTTGGCTAATTCCCACGTTTTCTGGGCCATACCACTCCCGGAAGCCGCCATCGCCGAGGAATCGGAGAAGCTGTTGCCTCCACAATCTAGACGCAACTTTACCTCGCTGGGTTTCCGGTTGTGGGCTCCGGGCCCGCCCCAGCACAGGTGCAAACCCGCACTAGACTTTCGAGGCCGCCATGACACCTAGCACCGGAGGTGAAGTTGGTACGGACCATTCGGGAATGGCGGGGGTCCTTCGAGAACGCGACGGTATAAACAGCAGTTACGCAATAGTAGAGACAGAGGAATCTTTTTATGGCTGAAATGAGAACGCATGATCTTGGAAAATTGTACGTGTGAATTAGGACAAAAACGGTGATTACGCAGGGAATGGTATAGCCTCCCGCACCGGAAGAAGGGCATGTAACGTTATGCCAGAAACTGGAATTCGTTCGGACTGCGCAGGCTCGGCTTCCGCCATGTTAAAAATGGGTGGATCCTTAAGCTGGGATGGGGGAGAGAAGCATTTTTGTGTGGGTGTATGTACTTTAAACGAAATAAGTTTGTTGAAAGACTTAGAAAAAATAAAGGATGTCTGTGGAAAAACTGACATGTAAGTGGTTCTGAATGCTGGTTTTGAGAGAATAACACGTGAATCACTGCACATGAGTAAAATCCTGAGGGCGCGTGCTGGCCGGGCCCTAGACTTCTCTAGAGGGGCGTTCTCTGGCGTTCCGAGGGGGCTGTGGAAACTGGTGGATCGCTGTGGTCATGTCGGTTGGCGCTTTTGTAAAAAGTAACATCTATGCGAGCTGTTGGTGTACTGAAAGTGTCCGGTACCCAGTTCTTAAAATAGTTCACAGTTTAATCTTCTGCACTAATCTATAGAACCACCTCTGTCCCCGAGGCCGGATTAGTCTACGGGGACTATTTGTTGTCATCCAAGAGTTAATACAGTGTTTAACCGTTTCATTTATTTGCTGCTTTTTGGTATTCTTCCTCTCTTGCTTTCCCCCACTCCACACTAGATTCCAAGCTCCAAATCACAGGAACCAGGTCTCTTATTCCTTGTTTTATCCGTAACACCTACCACAGATGTTCAGGAATGTTTTGGCTGGGAAAAAAGAGGAAAAAAAGCATCACAGTTCACCTCTCCCGCTTCATCTTTCTTTAGTTACCCTGAAACTTTGCATAAGTGGTCAGCATTGCCTGAAGTGCTCTCCCCTTACTTTTCTGACTGGGAGCTCATATTAATATTTAAAAACACAGCTCAGCGATCTCTACCATGCAGTCTTTCTTGACTTTCTTCTCTCTCCAGTAATCTTCCTTCCACGGTGTCTCTAAATGTCTGTAGGTGCTCTGTAACTGTTACATTGCATTGAAATAATGTATTTGTTTACTTGGAAGTATTTTTTTCACTGTAAGCTTCAGAGTGCAGGGCACTCCGCTCTGAGTTGTATCCGCTACTCCTAAAAAGCTGTGTGACATTTAGTTAAGACAAAAACATTAGAATTATGGAGTCCACACCCCCGCCTGAGGTTTTTGACATTAACGTCCAGTTGAAGATAATTTGTCTTTCAAACCCTCATACAAAGTATTTTTCCTCTCTTCTTACTTTGTCTTCAGCAGTTAGCTAACTTACAAGATCGAGAATGGTTAACAGAGCTTTTCCAACAAAGCAACGTCAGTATGCAGAAAATGCTCCCAGAAATTGATCAGAATAAGGACCGCATGTTGGAGATCTTGGAAGGAAAGGGACTGAGTTTCTTATTCCCACTCCTCAAATTGGAGAAGGAACTGTTAAAGCAAATAAAGTTGGATCCATCCCCTCAAACCATATATAAGTGGATTAAAGACAACATGTCTTCCAAACTTCATGTAGGTAAAAGATCTGTGAACATCTTAATGCCTAGCATCTTATATTTCTAGTGAAGTAAACCCACTCAGTGATGAAACAGAGTCTTCCTCTGCTCCTTCCAAAGAACAGAGCAGGAAAAACAAGCCAGTAATGCAGAAATTCGTTCATGATCACGTTGAGCTACAAGTCACTGCCCTCTATGCGCTTCAGGTGCACTGATACAAGAGCAACTTCCCAAAAGGCATGTTACTCTGCGTTTTTTTCACTTCTATGACATGGAAATTACTTAAGACGCTTTCTTGGCTTGAAAAGAAGATATAACCCAAGAGTTTACAGGGAAAGGCAAGGCTTTGTTCCAGTTGAATCAGTGGCTAACCTGGCTAGAAACTGCTGAAGAAGAATCAGAGGAAGAAGCTGACGAAAAGAACCAGCCAAAGCCTTAAGTTGTGCAAAACATACTGTTGCTGTGATGTAACTGCACTTGACCTAACCACTGTGAAAATTCATTCCACTGTAATGTTTTCACAATATTTAAAGCACATCAGTTAGTATTTCCTTCTGCATAAGGTTTTTTTGTAGTGTAATGTCTTAATCATAGTCTACCATCAAATATTTTAGGAGTATCTTCAATGCTTAGATAGTATATTAGCAGCATGCAGTAATTACATTGTAATTTCTCAGGCAGAGGCAGTCTATTGCAAGGACCTTCTTTGCTGCCAGTTATCATAGGCTGTTTTAAGTTAGAAAACGGAAGAGCAACAATGAATACTGTAGAAATGCACTTTGCTCAGTAATACTTGAGTTGTTGCAATATTTGATTATCCATTTGGTTGTTACAGAAAAATTCTTAACTGTAATTGATAGTTGCTGCCGTAATAGTATATTGCCTGTATTTCTACCTTTAGTGATGGTTTTTTTTTTAGTGATGGGTTTTATGTGCTAGATTTTAATAACCTTGAGCCTGGGCAAGTGCACAAGTCTTTTTAAAAGAAACATGGTTTACTTGCACAAAACTGATCAGTTTTGAGAGATCGTAAATGCCCTTGAAGTGGTCTTTGTGGTTGTGAAACAGATGGTGGGAATTTGAATTGCTCCCTCTTATTATAGTATTGAAATTAAGTCTACTTAATTTATCAAGTATATATACTTGATATATTATATATATATACTATATATACTTGTATCTATCAATAAACATTGTGATACTTGAAAAAAAAACCGTTTGGTTTAGAATTATGAACCATTAGAATTATGGAGTCCACACACCCACCTGAGGTTTTTGACATTAACTTACATTTGAAGATAATTTGTCTTTCAAACCCTTATACAAAGTAACTTAAGATAAAGGACTCTTAGTCCCACTGTCCTGGGAAGCTAGAGATCTCTTTTCTAGCGGTAGTATATGGCCACTAAATATTGGGTGAACTGAATATGTTGAAATTAGTAGTAAAAGCCTAGGACAAAACGTTGACCCGACTGCTGGGAGAGCAGTGATGACCCGGAGAGGTATGCCAACAGTTTTTCTATCACTACCAAACCTACCCTTCCCCCGCCGCCCCAGGCCCCCGCCCCCCCACCAAGCTCTGACCCAGGCCGGCTGGGGCTTGGAAGGTTTGGAGGGGACAGAATCAATTTAGCCTGGGGACGTGTCCCCCACGGTTTAACAGTCTCCAGGCGGAGCAGGGGAACCAGGTGGCTGAGTACCCAGGCCAGGTATAGGCGAGCCCTGCGAACTGCCGGGCGTCCTGCGGCCTCCAGGTCGGCAGGGGGCGCCCCCGGACGCGTGGCCTTGCCCCGCGGCCGTAGTGGGGCGGGGCCGCGCTTGGCCGTTGGCGAAGGGCGGGCGGAGGGCTCGGCCTGAGAGGTGGAGTCCGGGCCAGGCAGCCAGTCGCCCTGTTTCTGCGCTAGGCGACTGCCGCCACTTCTTCGGACCGCGAAGAGCCGCGCTGGAGCGCTGTGCGTCTCCCCCACGCAAGCCCGGGAGCCCGCTTTCCTGAGTTAGAGTCCGTCGGCCGCAGGTGGGGAGCGGGCCTGGTGGGGTGTGGCCGGGGCTGGGTTCTCGGCCCTGGGGAGAGGGCAGGGCTTCGCCGTGGGCGGATGTCTCGCGGCGGCCGGGCTGGCCGAGGTCCCGGGGAATGGGGTAACGGGGTTGGGGTGGAGGTAGCGGTTCCCCGCCGACTGAGGTCTCGCGGCCGCCGGGCTAGGGGCGGTGCCCGAGTTACGGGGTTGGAGTCTAGCAGCAGCAGGGCCGAGGGACCCGGGACCGGGACGAGGCTCACTGTGCGTGAGGGTCTCGCTGTTGCAATGCCGGCCCGGGGCGGTGCCTTGGTTGTGCGGTCTGGACTCGGGTCTGGACCCCGGGGCCGCAGCTGCAGCCACCGCCTCGGGTGCTGTTGAGACCCGGTTGCCTGACAACGCGCTGACGCTTCCTAAGGAAGCCGCCACCCACAGTGCCCACAGACCAGTTGTGCCTCGGTTTTCGTACCTTGCCTCCCCATCAGCCGCCCTCCGCTGCTTGGCTAAGCCTCCGCAGCACCTTTCCTTTTACTCGGTGCGGGTTAGTGGTTAACGTTTATTGAGTGCTTGTGCACCTAACGCTGCTTCTCAGTGATTTGCTTTGCAAGTAAAATTTAATTACCACAGCCCTGTGAGGTCGGTGCTGTTATTAATCCTGTTTCCCTTCGGCTCCTTGAGCTTGAACCTCTTCTTTCTAATTGTCTTGATTTTGGCATTGTTACCTGGGATTGGAATCCCTTTTTTAGTAAATGTTAGCAATGGGACTCATCTTTTGAGAGGGGGTGGCTCTCAAGATTATGGGATTAAGAAGTTTAGCTTAGATTTTTGGGAAGACTAATTTCTTTTTTTTCTTTCTTTTTTTGTTGGGGGGAGACTAATTTCTAAAGTAAACCACTACCTAGTTTCTAAACACCTCAGGAAATGCTAGAGCCAAATAGTAACCAATATGAGTTTGTAAAAAGCCAATTATCCTCAGAGAGGTTCGACTTTATATGAAAGAATGGCTTTTCATGTTGACAAGCAAAAAGGAATCCCATGGTAACCAATAGGCTGCTGCTTTCTTTTCTGCATATTTTTTCTTACTAGGAGTAAACTGACTTTCTGCTGGTTAAGTTTATGCTGAATGCTCCCTAGGGATGAAATTTTGGGTCTCCTGCAGTACAGATAACCTACTGGAAGGGAGGTAAATTGATAGGGTAAATTGAAAACAGGTGCTTTCAGTATAGTGTTTCTCAAATGAAGTTTTTAGACATGTGATTTAACTATTTCAAACTTTGAGAAGATTTCAGATTATCCCTTTAACGTCATTCTCACTTAAGTTCTGGTTACTTTCCAGAGTGGGAGATAGAAGTGTTTGAATAAATGTTTTGGCAATTTTGCATAACCAAAGGTTATCTAATTTATGTTACTGTCCTTAGTCACCATTAATGATGTATTGTTAACAGCTGCTAACAGACTTAGTTGTGCCTTTATATATTTGCACTCTCTCTGTATCCTGATCCTCAACCTCCTTTCTCCCCCCAGTAACATGGTATTTACTTCTTAGCAACATTTAGAGGGTTTTGTCAAAATTTGTATGTGCCCTTGGAAGTTGCTCATGTGGATGTCATCTGCCAGGAGAAAAAGATTGGGCACCTTTCATTTGGTGGAAAGATCTCCAGATGGTTGGGAAATGAGAAACATAGTTCTGGTTCAGCTCATCCCTCCCTCTCTTTCTAGGCTTTTTCACAGGCTTCCCCCTGCACCCCACAGCCATATGTAATCACACCCTGCTACTCTGTTCTCCTATGTTAGGGTCTCTTTCCTGACAACCTCTTCTTTTATAGCTTTAAAGATTATTTAAAAAACTGTTAACCCTTTTTTCTCCAACCTGGACTCTACTCTGAATTCCAGACTTATTCAAATTGTTTTCTTGATTCTGCTACTGGGTCCCATATGGGTGGGTATCAGTCCCTAACTCTCAGTCTGGCTAGACTGAGCCACTGTGACAGGGGACATAATCTTGCCCAAATTTGAGGGCAAGGATCATATTTTATACTTTTCATCCCCCTAACATCTTGAACAGTGTCCACCTTTGGGATGGGAGTTATTTTCCATTCCTAATTCTATAGAGGGGTGGAAATTTGCATTTCACTGGAGAGGGCAAAGAGTGGGAGCAACATTTCCCCTTCTCTTTGTGATTGGTGAGATTGGGAAAAGGAATTGGGCATACTCAGTTCTTTCTGGATCCTCTCTGTTTATTAGATTGACTCAGGCTTTGCAGAATGATTATGTTCTGGTCTACTTATATTTTCATCTGTATAATAAGCACGAAGGGCCTAAGTTTAAGATTTAAAGATGTTGATTTGGATTATGATAAACAAGTATCAATTATTGTCTATTTGAATCCCAATGTATTTTGGAGGCTTTTTAAAAAAAAGTGAGTACTGATGTATACAAAGACTTTAACTGAGTTAACCCAATAAAATGTAATTAGAATATTCCTTTCCCCTAATGAGAATTAATAAAACAGCTATGATTTATTGATTTCTAAGTGTCAAAGGTGCCATACATTTTGTATCATTTTTTCTTCATAGCAACTCTAGAGTAGATACTTTCATTTTACAGATGAAGAAACTGAGGGATAGAGAGGTTAAGGAACACATTGAGGTCAATCACGTAGAGTCATGAAATTGGTTTCAAATAGGTTTCAATAGGTCTTTCAGTTAAACTGATTTTCTGAAAACTATTTATCATCTACATACTATGTACACAGCTACTAGGGGGGAAAAAACCTGGTAATAATATCTTGGAAAAAGTGTGAGTGATGTTATATTGTAGAGTGAAGAATAAAGAATCCCATTTAGGTTTCCTTAAGCTGATCTTTCTTATAACTTAATCTTTAAATTGTAAACATTTTTACTTTATTTTGTACTTAGGTTGTATCCATTAATTCAATTTCTGTGATTCATTAAGTAATTCTTGAATAATTTTGTAGTTGAAATATGTTTTATGTAAGTTGTCACATGTGTTTAGGAGTGAGAAGGAGAAAAATGGCCATGACAGCTAGAGGATGGCCTGTACTATCACCAAGGGCTTGATGTTGCTGGGAACTGGCCTGACAATACTGCTTAGTCTTGGTGTTCTTCTGTTGAAGATAAGCAGTTGCACAGAAAATCAACATCAGACAAAGTTGCTCTGTGTCCATGATGGAGCAAGAGAAAAACAGTACCACTCCATAGTTATGTCCAAACATAGACGAAACATGAATGTTGTCCCAGCCACAAAATGCCAGACACCTCTCCCAACTGATTATGATTGCTGCTGCTTTACCTAGTTACAGCTTCGCTGTGGGTGAGATTTACTAAGATGTCCAATCAAAGAATTACGCTCACTTCCTGACAGCATTTAATCCTGAGCAGAGCTCTGCTCCCTTAAACCCTCCCCCAAATCACCTAATACAAGCCCCAAACCTGTAAGTCTTTTCTAACACCTTCTTAATAAGATACTCCAGAGTACCCCATGGTGGGCATTGATGTCTCGCAATGCAATGAGTAATAAATCCAACTAGTTTAACTATAGTAGTGTTCCTGGTATTCTTTGTCTGGAGGGCATTGCCAGGAGAAAGGTTATTAGTATCTTTGACTCTTCAATTTAGTATTAGAGATACTATATTCTAATCGGATTAGACAGGGCAAAATTAGAGATAATTAAATATGTACTTATATCTGATAAATTTCATGTTTTAGCTATGGCATGTTTTATGCTCACTACCACTGTTTAAAAATGTGTTTTATTGCTGTGATTACTGTTATGTGAAATCAATTCTAGAATTTATAATTGATGTTAAATTATTATAGTACAGGGAAATTCAAGTATCTATAAATTCAAAGTCTGGTTAAAACTAAGAAGTGAACATGTTAAACTAATAATTGTTAACAGACGTTAGATAGCTCAGAGTGAAAGAGGCCTGTTAAACATTTTTTTTTAGATTTAATGACGTTTCTGTTTAAATTCTTCATGAAATCTTGTAGCAAATTATATTATTATATATGTATTATCCCACCATTATCTTTTATTTTTTTCAGACATAAAATATTTAGGGAAATTAGGGGATTTTAAGAAGTGATTTTCTTTAACTTGAAAACTCTGCTGTTGAACTGTTTTGAATTTTTACTAGGAAAAATCTTTTGTGACAAATTGCACTTTAAAAATGGCTGAAGTATATTAACTTTTCTTGGTTTGTAATATATTTTGCTAAGGCCATATTTTAAAATCATTGCTCTTTTTGGAAGTAAATAATAGAATGAAGTTCATGTTATGTACTACTTAACCGATATAAGTTTCAATACATTTCTTTTAGGTAAAACTTGCTTTTCTACATTTTACAAATTATTATTGTCCTCCAAACATTAAATTCAGTGGATGCTTTTTTCTCTAGCTCTTGCATTTGATATTGTTTACTACTTTTTTTCTCGTATCTTTTTTTTTTTCCTCTGCAAATTATTTTGACTGGGTTTTGCTTTATATCCTCTTTTAATTATTCCTCCTTTGTACTTTTTTTCCAGCTTCAATTCTTCTGTTTCCCCCTCAAGTTAACATTCCCATCATTTAGTTCTGGGTCATCTTTTTTCACTGTATACCTTCATTTACCACAGCTTCAACTATTATTTTTAAAATTGTTGACTTTTAAATAAACATTTCTAATGTGGTTCTCTTGAATTTGAGTCTTGAATCTGCTGGACATTTCCATTAGCATGTCTGACTAGCTGTAACTTAACACAGCTAAAGCAAACCTTTCCACACCAGCCAGCTTCTTTTGACTTATTTTTGTCCAGAATTCTGTTCACGTTTAGTTTCCAGGACTTAAAACCTGGCTCCTTTCTTGCCACACATTGAATTAGTCAGTAAGTTTTATGGGTTTTTGAAAGATGTATTTAAAAAAAAATTAATTTCAATGAGGAAAGGATAGATAGTCTTTTCAAAAAATGGTGCTGAAATAATTTCCATATGCAAACAAAATCGAACCTTGATGACCTTGCCTTACACCGTTTGCAAAAACTAACTTGAAATGGATCATAGGTATAAGATGTAAGAAATAATGCATGTAAGAGAGAAACTTATAAAAATTCTAAAAGAAAACATAGAAGAAAATATTTGTGATCTCAGGTTAGGCAAAAACTTACATAGGATACAAAAAGCACAAACAATTGATTAAAAATTGATGAAAAATGGATAAATTGAACTTCATAAAATTTAAGAACTTTTGCTCTTAAGAAGACATCACCACACATGTTTATAGCAGCTTTATTTATAATTGCCAAAATCTGGAAGCAGCCAAGCTAGCCTTTAGTGGGGTAAAGGAATGGATAAATCGTGGTACATCCAGACAGTGGAATACTATTCAGCACTACAAAGAAATGAACTAGCAAGCCATGAAAAGACAATGAGAAACCTTAGTAGTACGTGTAAGTGAAATAAGCCAATCTGAATAGGCTATATACTGTATGGTTACAACCATATGACATTCTGGAAAAGGCAAAACTATGGAGACATTAAAAAGGTCAGTGATTGCCAGAGATTAGAGGGGAGGGAGGAGTGAATAGGTGGAACACAGAGTACTTTCAGGGCAGTGAAACAACTCTATATGATATAGTAAAGGTGGATACGTAGCGTACGTGTGTCCAGACCCATAGAATGTTCAACACCAAGAGTGAACCCTGATTTAAACTGTGGACTTAAGGTGATAATGATGTGACAATGTAGGTTCATCAGTTGTAACATGTGCCATTCTGATGGAGGATATTGATAATGGGGGAGACTATGCATGAGTCAGGGCAGCGGATATATGGGAAACCTGTACCATATGCTCAGTTTTGATGTGAAGCTAAACCTGCTCTAAAAAATAAAGTATTAAAAAAAGACATTATTAAGAAAATTTTAAAACAAACCACAGACTTGGAGAAAATATTTACAAAACATGTTTGATGAAGGACTTGTATCCAGTGTACATAAAATTTTTTTTTACATCTCAATAAGAAAACAGTTTTAAAAATGGGCAGAAGATTTGAAGACTTTGTGCCAATGGTTATATATATGGATATATGAATAACAACATGAAAAGATGCTAAACATCATAGTCATTAGAGAAATGCAAATTAAAACCACAATGAGATACTTCTATATACCCGATAGAATGGCTATAAAAAGACTGAATATACCAAGCATTAGTGAGGATGTATAGAAATTACAATCCTCATACGCTGCTGGTTGGAATGAGAGGAACAGTTTGGCAGTTTCTCACAGCGTTAAACAGAGTTACAGATAACTCAGCAATTCCATTCCTAGGTATCTATCAAAGAGAATTGAAAACACACAGAAGCCTCTGCATAGATGTTCATAGCAGTATTATTATTTAAAAAAAATTTATTTATTTTTGGCTGCGTTGGGTCTTGGTTGTTGTGCGTGGGCTTTCTCTAGTTTCAGTGAGCGGAGCCTACTCTTTGTTGCCGTGCATGGGCTTCTCATTGCGGTGGCTTCTCTTGTTGTGGAGCGCGGGCTTTAGGCGCGCAGGCTTCACTAGTTGTGTCACGTGGGCTCAGTAGTTGTGGCTCGCAGGCTCTAGAGTGCAGGCTCAGTAGTTGTGGCGCACAGGCTTAGTTGCTCTGTGGCATGTGGGATCTTCCCACACCAGGGCTTGAACCCGTGTCCCCTGCATTGGCAGGTGGATTCTTAACCACTGCGCCACCAGGGAAGCCCCAATAGCAGCATTATTCTTAAATAAGCCCCAAAATAGAAGCAACTCAAATGTCTAGCAATGTATGAATAATAAACAAAATATGATATTTCCATATAATTGAATACTATTTAGCAATAAAAAACAACTACTTACTGATAGATACAATACAGGGATGAATCTTGGAAACATTACATTAAGTTAAAGAAGCCAACATAAAAGACTACATCTTATATGATCCATTTATATTAAATTTCCAGATTAGGCAAAATTACAGAGACAGAAAACATCTTACAGTGCCTGAGCCAGGGGTGGGAGTGAAGCTGGACTACAAAGGAGCATGAGAGAACTTTTTTGGGTGATGGAAGTATGCTTGTGGTAATAATTGTACAACTGTATGAATTTACTAAAACTTATGGAACCTTTCACTAAAATGGGTGAATTTTATGGCATATAAGTTGTTCCTCAAAAAATCAACAACTTGGGGCTTCCCTGATGGCGCAGTGGTTGAGAGTCCGCCTGCCGATGCAGGGGACACGAGTTCGTGCCCCGGTCTGGGAAGATCCCACATGCCACAGAGCAGCTGGGCCCGTGAGCCATGGCCACTGAGCCTGCGCGTCCGGAGCCTGTGCTCCGCAATGGGAGAGGCCACAACAGTGAGAGGCCCACGTACCACACACAAAAAAATAAATAAACAACTTACGATTTTAAAAATCCAAGACTTACTGAAAAGAAATAATTCATGAGTTCTTACTAATAATAAGCTGAAAATAAATATGGACAAAGGAAGGGCTCTTTGGAATAGAATGATTAGTGCCAACTTGTAAATATATATGGAGGGAGTGGTGGAATTGGAAAGTCAGCATTTTGCAGGCATCTAGAATCAAAGATTCGATCAATAAAGAATCACCAATTGATGCTAAATCTTGGAAATTTTCATCAGGAGCAGGATATTTGCATGGCCTAAAAATATCTTTTTATAGACCACTTATTAGTTACAAGGAAACAGTAATGCAGAAATCAGTCTTGACCACCATGTGATAAAAAATAACATCACTAGTAAAGAGCAGGTGGACATGTGTCTCTAATTGTTGACACCTTTAGGACACATCACCACCTATGTAATATTTCTTCTGATAATGCATAACCTGAATTTACTTGTGAAGAAACATCAGGCAGACTGCAAATAGGACTGTTCTATTAAAAAGAGTGGGTGGTCGGTGGGCGGTATCAAAAAATATTAGTGTCATAAAAGACAAAGTAAGGGTGTAGAAATGTTCCAAATTAAAGAAGGCTAAAGAGACGTAACAATGAAATGCTGTACCCAATCTAGACTGGATCCTGAACTGGAGAGAGAGAAAAATATGCTGTAGAGGACACTATTAGGTCAGGTGACAACACTGGAACATGGACAGTAGATTAAAAAATCAATGTTACTGAAGTTGAGAAATACATTGAGTTTATGTCAGAGAATAATCTTTTTTTAAAATTTTTAATTTTTTTAAACGTATTTATTTTTGGCTGCATTGGGTCTTTGTTGCTGTGCGCGGGCTTTCTCTAGTTGCAGCGAGCAGGGGCTACTCTTCGTTGCAGCGTGCAGGCTTCTCATTGTGGTGGCTTCTCTTGTTGTGGAGTACGGGACTCTAGGCACACGGGCTTCAGTAGTTGTGGCACGTGGGCTCAGTAGTTGTGGCTCGCAGGCCCTAGAGGGCAGGCTCAGTAGTTGTAGTTCACGGGCTTAGTTGCTCTGCAGCATGTGGAATGACTTCCCGCACCAGGGCTCGAACCCGTGTCCCCTGCATTGGCTGTCGGATCCTTAACCACTGCACCACCAGGGAAGCCCGAGAATAATTCTTTTTTTTTTTTTTTGCTGTACGCGGGCCTCTCCTGTTGTGGAGCGCAGGCTCCGGACGCGCAGGCTCAGCGGCCATGGCTTACGGGCCCAGTCGCTCTGCGGCATTTGGGATCTTCCCGGACCAGGGCACGAACCGTGTCCCCTGCATTGGCAGGCGGACTCTCAACCACTGTGCCACCAGGGAAGCCCCTGAGAATAATTCTTAATACACACTGAAACGTTTAGGGGTAAAGGACTAGGATATATGTAATTCACCCTCTGAATGACCTTAGAAAAAATTGTGTAAAGAGAACAAACTTGTGTTCACAAAGGTAAAGCAAGTGTTGCAAAATCTTAGCAATAGGGAATGGATAAGGAGTATGCAGGTGTTCTTTATACTATTCATATTGTAACATTTTTGTAAGTTCAAAATTACCTCCAAATAGTAAAAGAAACTTTAAAAAAAAGTGCTTTGACTTCAGGGATTTTTTTGTGTATATGTGTGGATGGTGGTGATGGTTCATTTTCTTTTTTATTTCTTTTCTGATATTTTAAAGTAGGTTGTAGGTTTTGGGGGGAGTTGGGATTGAAAGCAGGTAGGCAAATTTCATTCAAGCTTGTTTGAAGTTCTCAATTTGATAACTGAGATTGAATACTAAATGTAGACTAAGCCTGTGTGTTAATAATTAGCCTAAAGATATTCTGTTACAGCTATGTTTGTTCACTGAAGGGTTTTAAAAAATTTATTAAAAAAATTTTTTTTTTAGTATCTGCAACATGACTGATAATTTGGATGAATTTATTGAAGAGCGAAAAGCCAAATTGGCCAGAGACAAAACAGAATTGGAAAGTGATCCACCTTACATGGAAATGAAGGTAATTCAATTTTTTAATGAGTCAGTATCTTAAACATTTTTGAAATCTACAAAAGTACATTTATTAGAATAGTTTTTTTGTGTGTATTTTTCAGAATATACATTTGTTAAAAAGTTTCTGAAAGCAGTGTCTGAAAAAGCTTTCCTACATTTGATAGTTATTGAGACTGTGCTGGGCTCTGAGAATATAGCACTAATCTAGACAGATGTGGCACTTTCTGTCATGGGCTCAGTGTATGTAATAAGGTATAGAATGTAGATTAATCTGTGCCATATGGTCCATCCTAATTAGAGTAACCGTATATATTGGCTTGCGCAAGACAGTTCTGCTTTGCTTGTTGTCCCAGTGTGTCATCTGGTTTAAGCATTTGTCCTGGACAAAGTTATCCTGATTGAAATGATAAAAAATATGGACACCCTAATTATATAGGAATTTTACCCATATAGCTAATATTTATCATGGGCTAACTATGGATGAGGCATAGTCTTTAGAGGTTACATTGATACTTTGCATGAATCTATGAGATAAGTAGTTATTATTGTCATTTTCCAAATGAGTAAACTGAGGCATGGTGACGTTAAGTAATGAGACTTAGGTGACAGAGTTAGTAGAACTAGGCTTTGATCCCTGGCAGCCTGAATCCAGTGCTTGTTCTCTACACCGTCGCACAAGTTTGCTTTCCTTCTGTAATATCTGCCTTTTACAAGGAGCTGTGCCAAGGACTTCACATGTATTACATCATTTAATCATAAAATCCCAGTGAAGTAGGCTGAATTTTTGTTGTTTTACAGATCCAGTAAGTGAGGCTTAAAAGGGTTAAGTAATTTGTCCAGGTACACACAGTAGTGGATTCAAGATTGGAACCTTTATGTGTTCAGCTCCACAGTTTATGCTCTTGACCACTCTCCAGTACTTAGGACTAACTGACAGTGTACAGCTTTATTATAATTTCTAATATTATAGTAGATAGGTAATAATCTTTAAGTCTTAGGTCAAGTATCACCCTCTCACTCAGGCCTTGCACTCCCTCCCTCATCATTTCTGGGACTCCTCACACTGTTCTGTTTCTTTCTATTGCTCCTCTGTATCACTCACTACATATAACATAATCTAATTACATATTATGTTTATTGTTTGTCGCCACAGTAGTTTATAAGCTCTGTGATGGCAGAGATTCTGTTGTATTTTTTTCACTCATATGTTTTTGATGCCCAGGACAGTGCCTGTTTCAGAAACTCAGTGAGTATTTGTTAATAAGTCAGTGAGCTAAATAATAGAACATTGCAATATTAAATACCTTTGGTTAACTCCTCAAACCTTACATTTAAATCTCTTCTATGGTGTACCATGTAATTTCATCAAGTTGTTTAATAAAAGTACTGAGATGAATTGTAAATTTTGTGGGTTTTTCCCCCTCTGATTTTGTAAATATTATGTCTCTTTCAGGGAACATCATCAGAGAAGCTTTCTGAAAACAGTAAAATATTAATCTCCATGGCTAAGGAAAACATACCACCAAACAGTCAACAGACCAAGGGTTCCTTAGGTATGTCATTAGGTGTGCTAAACTGATTTTAAGATATTCTTATCCAGCTGTCATGAAAGAGCTTTGTCTTGTCAGAAAAAAAGGTAAATTTGGAATCCTAGTAAATAACTCTTTCCTTTCTGGAATCTTACATGTGACAGTATGGTCTACATATGAAATATAACGTATACTGAGAACCTTCTTCCCATTTTAACTGCTATTGTCTTGGTTATGATTTATAGAAATCATAGCAATAAGTATGTATCAAAATTGAAAATTTTGAATGGAATGTGTGTGTGAGAGAGAAAGTGTATTAATTGTGGAATAAATGTGGTGGACTAGTTTTTATTTAAAAATCAAAGACATATGCTTAAGGGATACAAAATACTATTGATAACTATATTAGAATTGTAAATAAGTTAATATTTAGCTATATTGAGTCTTTGGTTATGGTTTGGCATGAAAATATTTGGGAAACTTTACCTCATTTTGGCTTGTTGGTAGGTGTACATTTTTTTTTAAAGAAAATGTATGAATATTTTAAAAGTGTATCTTGTGAATTACTGATGACGACTGAAACTTTCACATAATGGAAGTCAAATATGATGAGTTGCATTTGGTTAAAGCATTGTTCTCATGTGGATGATTTTTCATGGCCATGGGTTTACTCCTAAATTGTTAGCTGCTTTGCATTTGTATTCCACTGGGAATACAAGGGGATGTTGGCCAAGAAACTGAGCAGATAGTGGGCTCTCTGTCTCTACTAGAAAAACAGCTGAAAGTGAATGCCATACTTTTAGTATCTCATATATAGATAATGCTTTCTATTCTGAGTCTGTTACAAATTATTGGCCAATATACAGGTTTAGTGAATTTAAGCATTATATTTTGGTTAAGTGCCTTAATCTCTAAGGCACTCAGTTTCTTTATCTGTAACATAAAGAAGTTGGATTATCTTCTAGCCCTAAATTTTTATGGATTGAAAAATTTAATTATTCCAACAGGTAATGTATTTAAAAGTTTGATAGTACGTTCTCTCAAGCACTAAGGTCAGACAGAATGACTGAAATTCTGGAGTTACAGGTTGCTTTGGACTGCGGCTCTCATGCCTTTGCAACCCGGCACAAGTTATTTAAGCTCTTTGTTTCCTCATCTTAAGAATTGCATCTATCTTAAAAGGTTATTGTGGCAATAATTGAATACATATGAAAAGATGACTGGCACATAATTGGTGGATAATAAATTTTAATTTCCTGACTTCTTTCACATTTTTTTAAACTAGGTTTTTGATTTTTAAGAATTATATTAAAAATTATTCTTTGACTATTACATTCACAAATGATGGAGAGTTTAAAGTCCAACTTACAGTCAGTGACTTCTCCCTCTTCCTTAATTGGTATCCCTTAGGGCTCTATCCTAGGCCTCCTTTTCATTTCATATACTTCCTGAATGACTCATTCACTCACAGGGCTTTATTTCATCAGTGCGTTCACTATTCCTAAATCTCTATCCCTAGTTCCCATTGCTTTTATGAACTCCAGACCCATATATCTAATATTTTAATATCTGTCCTTGGATGTTGTGAGCTTAGAATCAACATGTGCAAAATGAACTTTACTCCTCTCAAACTTTTACTGAGCTGGCTGCTTGGTCATCCTCGGCTCCTCTCTTCCTTTTTGTATCCCATAGCAAATAATTATGTAGTTCAGCTGATTCTAACACCTGAACCTCAAATAAGTTTACTGTTCTCTAATTCCACAGAGGTTATTTTATGTAGGCCTCCACTGTCTTTCACTGGCATTTTTTTCTAGTGTTCTTTTTGTTTTACAGTCTAGCCTCCTGTACTAAATCTCTGCACTGCCTGTTGATATCCTTCCAAAAACCAAATCTGATCATGTTAGTCCCTGCTTCAAACCCTTCAATGGCTTCTTGTTTCCTGTATGATAATTTTACTCTTTTATTACTTTTACCAGATTATGGTGGCTGTTCCTGCCTTGTGCTCCTGTGACATTGGCTCTCCCCTTGAAGGAAAGTTTTGAACTTGTTCAGCTCTCTGTTTTACCGCAATGGCACACCAGTTTTCCTGCCATTGTCTATTCATTGCTTAACACAGTGTCTGGCATTTTGGTGCTTAGAGAAGATATTTTGAATGAATGAATGAAGGTCCCCATTGCAAAAATAAACAGTTCTGTTAGGTGTGTAGAATTTAATTTTTATGGATTGTTTCTTTTATTGCCAACTGAAGTAATAATTATTTTTGATGCACATTGAATCTTACTAAAGAATAATATATAATTTGTCTAATTTTGTATCTTATTAGCCTTCAGTTACTGATTTCTTGTGTGAATAATTGTGGCCTTCAGATTAGGCCAAATAGTTAATTTTTGACATTAGGAAAAATGTAAAATAATTGGGCAACAGAGAGTTTTCCTTAAGTGGTCTCACCTAGGAATTATAAAACAAGCTGGTCTAAAAAACAAACTGGTCTAAAATTATATATTGAATTAAAGCTCTGTGATACCGTACTTTGAGTAATTAAGCATAGTAGCTATCAGTAATATATAAACTGGCAATGTTTGTTTTAGCCAATGAAGACAGTCTATTAATAGTTCATTGTACAGCTGTCCCGTCAGTGGTACAGCTGTCATGTACCACTACATTTTTATGGTTTTGTAAATTCATTTCTGTTAGATGATGATATTCATGGATAATGCTTATCCACTGCGGCTCCTTCTTCCAACATTTATATAACACCTCTCATAAAAGGATTTGAGGAGCATTACAATGACTTCTGACACCAACTACCCAGATTTAGACCAGACTTCACAGATTAAGACTTCTACAAGTCTTAATCTCCAAGACTTCTCTTACTTCAGATACCAGCTGCAAGTTTGGGGTCCACAGGCCACCCTCACTCCTTATTTATTTATTTAATTTTTTGGCTGGATTAGGTCTTAGTTGCCACACGCAGGATCTTCCTTGTGGCACATGGGATCTTTTGTTGCGGTGTGTGGGCTTCTCTCTAGTTGTGGCGTGCTGGCTTCAGAGCGCGCAGGCTCAGTAGTTGTGGTGTGTGGGCTCTAGTTGTGGCGCATGATCTCTGTAGTTGTGGTGTGTGGGCTCCAGAGTGTGTGAGCTCAGTAGGTTGCAGTGCGCAGGCTTAGTTGCCCTGCAGCCTGTGGGATCTTAGTTCCCTGTCCAGGGATCAAACTCGCATCCCCTGCATTGGAAGGCAGATTCTTAACCACTGGACCACCAGGGAAGTCCCCATCCTCACTTCTGACCAGCTGTTTCCACCACCTCCTCAAGTTTGATAACTCACTAGAATGACTCTCAGAGCTCAGGAAAGTGCTATACTTATTATTACAGTTTTATTATAGCAAAAGGATACAAATCAGCCAGCCAAAGGGGGAGATACATAGGGCCTGGTCTGGCAGCGTCCAAATATGAAGCTTCTATCAGCCTCAGGGATCTGTCACCCTCCTAGCACATCAGTATGTGACAGTATAGAGTATTGCCAACCACGATGTTCACCTGAGCTTTGGTGCCCAGAATTTTTACTGGAGTTTCATTGTGTGGGCATATGAATGATTGAATCATTGTCCATATGTCTCAGTCTCCAGACCTTCTACTTTCCTGAGGTCAGGCTGATGTCACATGAGTCAGAGGTCCAACCCTCCAATTACATGTTTGATCTTTTTGGTGTGACCAGTCCCCACTTGTGTCATCTCTTTGGCATAAACTATCTAGGGGCTTGTGAGTCACCTTATTAGTATCAACTAAGAGGTATGTTCTGGGGACCTATCATGAGTAACAAAGACACTCTCATCACTCAGAAAGTTCCAGGAATTTAGAAGTTACCTCCCAGAAACCAGAGACAGAGGCTAGCCAGATTCTTTATTATATACAGCATGTACGTGGTTTAGTCCGTATAAGCTGATGAAATGGTGTCCTTGATAAGGAGTTTGTTAGAATAACTGAGATTTAATGAAATTATGAAAGAATCAGCTGAAAATGATCTGTAAAAGCAAATGATATCTTCCATCTCTCTAAATCATTTCTAGGCATAATATTTGTGGTTCTTTTATTTAAAAAATTCTTAGACGTCTCTTACTTAGCTCATTTTCATGTTTAATAACAATTATTGAAGAGAAATGCTTACATTAATCTTTTAAGTTTAGTTCAATCATACCTCAGTTAAAGATCATCTCCTAATCCTTTCTCTTCTTTAGAGAAGTTGAACATTTTCCCTTAGACTGGTTGAGCATTATTCCTTTGATTTTGATGTGTTATATCCTGGAAGACATTTTTAATAAATGAAATAATGCAGTTAATACTTCCAACATTTTTTCATACATAAATATATTTTGACCCAACATTCATAGATTTTCTGCAGTGCTTTTGAAATGTAGTTCCTGGCTCAGTGACAAGGATGAGAGCATTACTGTATTTGGGGTTTTTCCCCCTGTATTTTCCATTAAAGAAATAAAAGAAAACATGAACATGGTAAAAAATTACAAAGAACAGAGAAGTATATAGCCTGAGAATTGGTGATCCTCCCAACCTTGTCCTCTATTCTCTCTTGTTAAGCAGTTTCTTGTGTACAGTTTTATGACTATACTGTGCACACATGTATATAGCCCTCTCTTCTCTTTCTGTATATGGTAGCATAGGTCGTGTTGTGCGTTTGAAGATACCACTTTTGTGACGTATAGTATAGGGATGTGACCATGACCTCTTGAGACTAAAAAGCAACTTAATGCATCTGTTGAGAGACCTGGAGCAGCTACTGTCTGCTGCTAAGGTTTCCACTACAGGCTGGCTGTTGGCTACTGTCTGGAACTTAGCTTGTAAATCGTTTCCTACACCTATAGAAAGAGTGGCTCATTGTGCCTAAACTGTTTGTACAAACCACATGGTTTATGCAGAATACCTGCTTTCTGTCTGCAGAGTCTGGAATTTTGGTCCGTACTAGGAAGAGGGTGCCTAGGTGACCAGCTCCCATTAAAAACCTTGGGCACTGAGTAATGAGCTTCCCTGGTAAACAACACTTCACGTGTGTTGTCACAACTTGTTGCTGCAGGAATTAAGCGTGTCCTGTGTGATTCCACTGGGGAAGAACTCTTGGAAGTTTGCACCTAGTTTCCTCTGGACTTCGCCCCATGTACCTTTTCCCTTTGTTAATTTTGCTCTATAATCTTTCATGGTAATAAGCCATAATTGTGAGTATAATGACTTCTGTGTCCTGTGAGTCCTATCAAATCACCAAGCCTGGGGATGGCTTTGAAGACTACCAACACAATCCTTTTCAGTCTTTTTTTTTTTTTTTCTGGTTCCTTTTTAGCTCCCTCACCTCTAAACTTTGGACTACAAAATCCATCTTTAACGTTTGTATTCCCTAGGTATTTTTTAATCCATCCACCGTTTCTAGGCAATATCTCTCACTCATATCAAAATGCCATTGATCAACCCTCCAGCCTCCAGAATGCACTAGATTTATTTTAGCTTTCATGCTCTGAAGTCATGTTTTGTAAATCTGCAAGCAAAAAATGACAAATTATCTAAGTAAGAAAAAAGATTTTATTCTTGTTACTAGAAATTATTTGGTATGATTTTTAAAAATTCATTTTAAATACAATTATGCTCATGGAGACTTGGAAAAGAAAGAATTATAAGGAAGGAAAATTACATTGTTGTAATTTTTAAAAAATACCAGAAAAAGATTAAAAAAATAGTATCAGAAAAGAAGCAACAGCAGAATTTCCCATTGCAGAGTCACTCTAGAGTTGAGACTAAGCTAAAAAATTACAGTTAATATAAAGATTTTGGAAAATAGACAAAAGGAAATTGTTGTTTTTACTGATTTTTAGTTGTACTTTTAATTGTCATTCCTTGTAGCATATCTAGTCTTAGCTTTCTCTTATTACAAACTAAATCCCAGACATTCTACCTCTTTGCTTCAGTTTGTACAAGTCAAATGGATCCTTTGTAATAATGTCTTTATAGCTGAAGTTTGAGTACAATGTTCTCCTCAAAGTAGCTGCATCTGTTAAGTCACCTGCTTAGGGAAAGGCTTATTATTATTTCCTATATTTTGTCCTTTGATTATTTTTACTTAATACTTTATCATGGTAATATAATAATGAAAAGAAGAAACTGTTTCATGGTAATTTGTAAACTATTTATTATGAGTGCTATGTTAGAAGGTAAATTAATTTTAAAAAGATTATACACTGTAGTTTTAAATATTTAACCCACAGCCACTATGGAAACCAAATACTTCTAATCGCTGTAGTTCTGAAACATAATGTTAACTTAGAGTCACTGATGTTGTTCTTGGTGAAGTGGCATCACTTCAAATGACCCTAAGATGACACTAATGCTTTACTTGCCACTAGAACCATGAGAAGACAACTGCTCTGAAAAGGTAAGTCTCACCATATTTCTCAGCTCATTAAGTCAGTTAGGATGTCATTGAACAGAACATTTAAATTGTTCCATATAGTTCTTAATTTTATTTCTATGACCTACGTCTAATACCATAAAATATTGGTACCAAATGACAAAAATAAGAATTAAAAAGTTAGTATTTTCTGTTGCCTAAACCTTCAATTAATAAAATTATAAATAATTCCGAAGGCATTATGTATTCTTACTGTGTTTTAAGACAATTATTACAAATACTATTTGAATCAATAGTAAAAAGCAAATACTCATGATAAATAAAATTGAACTTCGTATGAACGATAATTATAGGTGAAAATGAACCAGATTTTTCTTTCTTTTCTTCTGCATAAATCCACCAAGCAGAGCTGAAAATCAGCAGTAAAAGCCACCTTAAATACATGACTTAAAAAGCTGTAAATTACTTGTTCCGCCGAGTAGGAAAGCTGAGCATGTTGCAGGGTGCATCACCCTTGTAGCATTGTTTTCTTTTCCCCTTTGACACAATAGAGCATCCACTGTGATCCTGTATAACGAGAGATGCGTAACTCTGGTTACTAGTTATTACACTTACTTTTTCTATACAATCAGACCACTAGAAGCAGAAATGAAATACTAAGAATAGTGTTCTTTCTCTGTTCTTCCTCTTACTCACGCATGCATTCATATATTCTTTTACACGTTTATTCAGTGAACATTTTTTGAGTACAAGTTGTGTGCCAGGAATTATAAAATTGAATAAACATGGACCTTGCCTTCATTGATTTTATAGTTTAATTTCATATATGATACTCCATTCTGAATGTGAGAATCAAACCATTTTTCTCTTTAGGCTTGAATTCTGTATCTTTAAAAATAAGGTTTTTAAATTTCCTTTGTGAGGAAAGAATGCCTTTCTAGGATGATTTAAAGTTCCAACCATATGGAATGCTTTAGATTCTTTTGGAAGAGAGTTGGGAGCATGAGTGAGAGGTGTCTCTAAGGAATCCTCTGTTATACCCTCTGTCATCAGGAGTTAAGCAGGCCAAAAGTGTTTATGAAGAGAATTCAGGTGTTTATGGTAGAAAGGGGAATTTAGTATTGTATAAAATAGACATCCATTTATATTTATACTACTTTGGCATTTTTGCCCCTGAAATATTTTAGTGATATAATAAAGCAGTGATATGACACAGTCATGATAAGTTTCCATCATTTAGCTGCATTGTGAGGAATAAGGCACAAAAAATGGTAATATCCTTATTGGTTTGTTACCTACAGTCAGTTGTTTCATCTATATTTCTTGTAGCTGACTCTTTAAAGAAACTTTTTATTTTGTTCAGAAATAATATTTTATACTATAGTATTGCATAGTGGGACTAAAAAAAGCGAGAGGGGCTTCACAAATCGAAATACTCATCTGATACCTGTGCTTCTTGATATAACATTTTACTATTAAAAATAATTAAAAGTATGTAATTTGATTTTAACAGTTTTATTGAAATATAATTTATATAACATAAACTTTACCCATTTAAATTGTACAATTCAGTTGTTTTCAGTGTATTTACAAGTTGTGCAGCCATCACTGTTGTCATCACCCCAAAATATAATTTGATTTTTAAACTCTTGAATAAGGAAACCCTACTCAAAATGGAAGTTTTTCTTAAAAAAAACTAAGATTCTTTTACAGAGTTTCTGTTGGGATTATGAAAAAACTCTGGAAATGGTTAATGGTGGTAGTTGCACATTTTGAATGTACTTAATGCCAGTGAATTGTATGCTTGAAAATGGTTAAAATGGTAAATCTTATATCATGTATGTTTTATCACAATAAAAGTTAATATCCATTTATATGAAATCAGAATTGGTGGCTTAACTTTAAAAGTTTTTGGAAATTTCAGCCTAAGCCATGCAAGGCTCTAACAGTTTTTTTCAAACATGTTGTATTCAGTACCCTGTGATAAACCATAATGGAAAGGAATATGAAAAAGTATATATATGTATAACCGAATCACTTTGCTGTACAGCAGAAATTAACACAACATTGTAAATCAAGTATACTTCAGTAAAATTTTAAAAATTATAACACGGATATCCTTATAAGTTAAAAAATCACATTATTAATTTTCACAGACTGAAAAACAGACATTAAGGTTGTAGGTATTTTAAAAGAAATTTCAATAGAATTAAATGAAGAAGTAAAGGTAATTGGCTTTTCTCTAATTTTGTTTGCAAGATGGCAAACAATGCAGAACCATTTATCTAAAGGGGAAGAAGTAAATATAACACACGCACACTGTAATAGAAAGATATCTTTTTACAGATATATAAAAGTCTCTGGAAGGAAGCACAGACACAGCAATGTTGGTTGTTTTGGGCAGGAGAACTGGGTGGCAGGGGTTCATGGGAGGGAGGGATATTTTCCATTATGTGAATGTATTACCTATTGAAACATTTCAAATGAAAAATTTATTATCCTGATCCAACTCTCAGAATCAACATGACCGTGTTTCTTCCTACTGTGCTTTGTTATAGGAGATTGTATTAAAATTGAGATTGGGTTGAAAATGAGCTACATTGCTTAAGAAGTTGTTTTCTTTCTAGGAATTGATTATGGATTAAGTTTACCACTTGGGGAAGACTATGAACGGAAGAAACATAAACTGAAAGAAGAATTGCGGCAAGATTACAGACGCTATCTTACTCAGGTAATGAGTTCTACTAACTAGTTTTATGCTTCAGAATTTACCTCCTAAATTTGTTTTCCTAAGGTTTTAGTCATATGCATTAATTTTTAGGTTTTTAATGGTATCTAGCAATGGGTATTGTAGCAAATGTTAAGTGATACATATACACATACACATTGATAGAGAAAAAACGGTGCTGAGAACTGGTGCCATGGAATAACAGACTCTTGACCTTTTAAGTAGGGCAGTGGGTTCCAGTTGTACATGAGATTGTAAATTCTTTTTGTTCATGTTTTGTGTCAAGTTGTCATGGTTTAAAATATCCCGGTTATGATTTCCTACTACTCTCCTCTGCTCAGCCATGTATTAATATGACATGTGGAGTTCTAGTTGCTAATTATTTTCCTATGAGCTAAGCTTATAAAACTTCCTTCAGCATATTTCCTTAACCACAAGTCTTTGCTTTATAGTTTAATCTATTTACTTTATAGTTTAATCCATTTGCTTAGTGGAACTCTTGTTTTAAGTATATTTTGTTAAATTATATAATAGCTAAACTAATGATTTATTGTAAGTTTTTTTTATTTTTAAACATCTTTATTGGAGTATAATTGCTTTACAATGGTGTGTTAGTTTCTGCTTTATAACAAAGTGAATCAGCTATACATATAGATATATCCCCATATATCCTCCCTCTTGTGTCTCCCTCCCACCCTCCCTATTCCACCCCTCTAGGTGGTCACAAAGCACCGAGCTAATCTCTCTGTGCTATGTGGCTGCTTCCCACTAGCTAGCTATTTTACATTTAGTAGTGTGTATATGTCCATGCCACTTATTGTAAGTTTTAAAATGCAATTTACTTACTAGGCTATAAATGTATCTAAACAGTCATGATGTTTCTAGTCATCCCAAGATATTCTTTAGTTTTTTCTACTTTATAATGTTTATTCCAAATGTATAAATGGTCTCTTATTTATTCTGATTTGTACATAGAGAGAAAGGACTTTGAATACATTTTACCAATGGTTTGTTTCCCTTGACTCTAGGGTATTACACAAGCAAAAAGAAAGGTAGGGCTGCCTGCAAAATGCTCTCCTTTAATTGTTTTGTTTTGTTTTAGATCGAGTAGCTTGTAATCATTTGCATTTATGATATTGTTGTACTCAAACTAAGAAGAAAAATAGCTTTATTTGTGATTCAGAGACTTTTGAATGGCACCATTTTGGTTTCTTGCTTTTAGCAAAATGACATTCTGTAGATTATAAGTTTCCATTAATACAATCAAGTATTCTTTTTGATTCCTGCTTTGCATTTGTTTTTGTTGCTTTCTTATTCATCTTTTAGAAATACTCAGCAGCTATTGTAAGTCCATTTGTTTTCAGCATGCTAGTTTTTGTTCTTCAGAATAATTATAATTGTGCTAATCATATTAAGATTAATAAAATAATGGAATATTCAGGATATTCTAAGATATTTTTGAACTGTGTGCTGTCAGTCTGGATTACTCAATATTTTTGCACCCAAACTTGTGGATTACATTTGTAAATTTATATTGGAAAACAAAGAAAACGTTTTATAAAACTGTTTTTAAAATGAATCTTACACATCCATTCATCATACAACCAACACTTTCTAAACACTTATGAAGATAAATCTGGTATGAATCCTGTCTTCAGGGGGCTTAGCATCTAGTTGTAGAGATAACATTCATACAATTCAGAAAGTGGTAACTCTTAACAAGACAGATAAAATGATCAGGAAGGGGCTCAAGGTGTTATTTTGTAAGACATTATAGGGTAGGTAGAATTTGGATGTTCTAGAGGGTGAATATTTTAGAGGGTGAGGAGAGGAAGCTTTTCAGATGGAGAGTAGTAGAATGAAGAAGGACTTGGAGGGCAGACTTTAGTTGTGTATGCATGAGACATATTAGCTTTACCAGCCTGACTGAGTTACAGTAGATGTTTTTTTTTTGAGAGTAGTAAGATATAATGATGTAGGTAGATAGAATAGGATAGATTAGAAGGCAGTAGATTTTTAACTTGATATGTATGATAGTTGTGAACCATTATATCTGCTTGAGCAGCTTGTGAGGAGCTTGATAAATTTGCTTTTGGATAGTTAGTTCTTCATGTTAGACACTGTTATTGTCTTAAATTACTGCTATAGATTTTTAAAAAATATTTATTTATTTATTTGGCTGAGCTGAGTCTTAGTTGCAGCATGCGGGATCTTCATTGTGGCATGCTAACTCTTAGTTGTGGCATGTGGGATCTAGTTCCCTGACCAGGGATTGAACCTGGGGTCCCTGCACTGGGAGCGCGGAGTCTTAGCCACTGGACCAGCAGGGAAGTCCCAGATTTTTGACTGATCTCCTTGCACTGATTTTCATTGCATTCTCCATGCTACTTTCCAGAATGATCCTGTTCTTACTGATTTAAATACTTCAGTGTCTCCTCACTGCCTTCAGGATAAAAATCCAAATTCCTTAGCTGTGACACATGAAGTCTTTCATGTTCCAGCCTGCCTCCCTGGCCTTGTGCCTCATTATCCTCTCCCCTTCCCTACTGCTACTTATTGGGTGGAGTTTTCCTCTGACAGCTACTATTTTCACTTGTGGGTTTTACATTACTTTATAGATACAAGATTTTAAAAAAGAATGGCAGTGGGAGGTATAAGAAGAAATTGCCTTTATGAAGCACAAATCTTTAAATTCAAAGGGATGTGAAGGAGTTTTTGGTGTTGGATTGTTAAGAATATGGTTGTGGTAGAGGAACAGTCGTTTCTTAATATGACAGAGACAGTTTTTGGTTGACATCTGAGAAGGCGGGAGTGGAGAGGAAAGCAAGGGAAAAAGAAAATTCCATAGGACATGGGGAGGTGGCTGCAGTAGCTTCCTTGATCCCTGGAATATGTACAGTTTACAAGTCCCATTCTTTCTGGATTTCTTGTGGCTTCCAGACTTTTGGTTTGCATGGATATTTAAATTAAAAAGTAATCAAATCTTAAAATTTTGCCAAGAAGAGCCATTAAAACAAATAACTACCATCTTCTTTCTAGTTTTTAGAATAAAAGACACTTGACCATCTAACAACACACAAAGAACTCAGGAGAAGTTTTTAAACTGAATCAGTAAATTTATATTTCTAGCCCAGACCTCTCTCCTGAACCTCCAAGTCTTCTAGTTGGTGCCTATTTGACATTTTCACTTAGAAATCTAGTGGGTATCTTGTGTGGAACATGTCTAAAAGGGAACTGCAAATTTCCAGTTTTCCTACTCCCATTCCCTAGAAACGTGTAATATCTGTAGCTTATTCTTTTTACTTTTTTATTTTTTGGTCATAGCACTTACCACCTTCTAACATACTGTATAATTACTCTTCATTATGTTTATTATTTCTTGTCAATTTCAGCTGCTGGAATGTAAGCTTCAGGAAGGCCAAGATCTTTTGTTCACTGATGAGTCCCAGATGTATTAAACAGTTTAGACATATTAGGCACTCAATATTTACTAAATTAATGAGTGAATGATTAAAATTCAGCATTTTGAAAAACTCACTGTATTGTCCTTATTGTTAATTTTTTTCATTTTATTGAAAAGTACAAACATTGTCCTGGACCCATGTTGGGAGTGGGGAATTGCCTAATGAAGGAGTAAGGATGCAGTATCTCTGTATTTCCAAGATTGGAACTCTGAATGTGTTTTTTGGTACATGTATAACTCTACAAAGTGGCTAGGTTTACAGTGTACTTTGGTATATAGGGATCAAACTGACGCAGGGATCTAGTCATGTGACATATTGTTTTCTTGACAAATAAGCTTAGAATTTTGTATTACTAACTTTCAAATTAGCTTTTGTAGCACAACTTATTTGTAATTCAGATTTAACGAAACTTTATTAATCAGTTTTATTAATTACTTTGTTCCTGTAATGTTTTGAATGTAACTCTATTGTAGTACATTATATTGTAGTTATTTGTTTCCATGTTTGTTTCTTCAACTGAATTTTAAATCTCTTAAGTATAGGGAACGTATGTTTATGGTTGTCTCCCTACTACCTATAAAAGTAACTGGAAGGTATTAGATAGTCAGTAATTGCTTGTTTTATTAATAAATAAAAGACATGAAATTAGGTTAATAAGTATTGATTGATTTAATCCTCATAACCTAGTGATGTAGGTGCCATTACTCCTGTTCTACAAAGAAACGGAGGCAGAGAAGTTAAGTAGCTTATCCAGATTATATGACTACTAAGGAACAGTACCAGAAAGTTGGTGGTTGTGTATATTTTTTACAAATCCCTTGTGTTTGTTTTACAGTGTTCAAAGAGATTTTACATTTCTTTATCCTCCTTGATCCTATACCAGCTTTGGTAAGGCAGAGCAGATACCATTCTCATTTTACAGAAGAAGAAAGTCTGGGTCAGGGAGGTTAAGTGACTTGCTCAGTGTTGCACAACTGAGAAATGCTGGGGCTGGTCTTAGAGCCCAGGTCTTTGGATTCCTAGTCTGATGCTCTGTCCGCCACACTGTGTTACCTAAATGCTTAATGAGCAAGAATGGAGAGGCACATAGAGAAATAATGTTTGTAGTTTATGTCTTCTGGCATTTAAATAGATATCCACTAATATAATTATAGGAAAATTAGAAAATTCTCTTTTTTTTCTAATTACTTCTGGTATAGTCTCTATACATTTGTAGTTTCTATTTTCATCTCCATTTCATTCTGTTGGTCTGTATAATGTAATAATTTAGAATATAGAATGTAAAGACATTTATGAAACATTTTATAAAGGCAATTAGGTAATATTTTTTTTTAATATGTACATATACAGAAAAATTTTCTATCCACGAGTGAAACAGATCCATCTTCTCTGGGAGTTTCTCTTCCTATTGGTGAGAGGTTATCTGCCAAGGTAGGTCGATAGGAGTAGTAATTGTTGGTAGCAGTTTTATGAGGCATCAAAATCATGAAAGAACATAACTCTTGATTTAAATGCAAACAAGATTACATCATATCCCGTACTTGATTTTTTCAAAATGTGTGGAGTCTCCAGTGCTGTTGAAACAAGATTTTTTGAATGTTACATTTGTAGCCATGTAATATGATATATTTCTTTAATATAATGATTAACTGAATATTCAGAATTCGGTTTTTTTCAGCATTGGTTTCTAAGCTATAAAGTTCATGCTATATGACACAATTATCAGTGAGATGAGCGGATGAGAGAGTATACTGAGCTTTTATGTAGGTGACATCTGGGGCTATTTGAATGTGTGTTCCCATCACAAATACATGTACATAATCTGAACAGGGCATAGTGATTAAGCACTGTACACCTCTTGTAGAGACTCAAATTCCCAAGCTAGATCACAGTCATGACACAGTATGTAAGCCAAATGGACAGTTAAGTTTCAAAAGACAGCCTCGCTCTTTTAATACTTTTTTTTTTTAGATTGTTTCAATGATGTTGAAGGTATTAGGGCTTAAGAACATTTACTAATGCAACATGTTTGTATTTCAACAGAACATTTACGTTATAATATTTTACCTTTTTATGTTTAAAATATAACAAGGATATTTCCTTAAACTTGGGAAAAAAATGGTTAGAAGCAGGTCTTTCAGGAGTGGGGTGGGGGACTGGAGGCAAGAGATGTCCCTGAGAAGGAAAGTAGGACAGTAACCTGGTCAGATCTTGGAAACATGCTAATGATAGACCTCCTGGCAAACGCATTCATATACTTACTAGTGGGAGAGATTTATTTACGAATGCTTTTGGAAGAGTGCACCTGGATTGTCTAGGATTGATGTTGGTAAACAAACCTAGAATTCAGGGACTTACAGGGCATGGCTCCTAGGAAGGTATCATCTAAGCCAGGTAACTACTGGCATATAAAATGGAGGTGTTTCATAATCAAAGCCACTCCCTTAGTATTAGAGACCTCATGTGCTAATCTGGACTTAAGCATGTAGTAAATCTTATTTTAATGTGGCAAGAATGGACGTGGGGAATTGCATTGGTGGTCTCGGACCTCTTCCTGCTTCTCCTGTGCCTTACAGCTACTTCTGTCCTTGAAAATATTAGTAAAGCTTGATTCTGGGTAAGATCTCTGATTTGTATGAGTCTGATTTGACATTAGGTACTTTTTCCTGATGTTGAAGTTAACGTTGCCTTTTGGTTTTCTATTTGAAGGAAAGGTTGAAACTTGAACGCAACAAAGAATACAATCAATTTCTCAGGGATAAGGAAGAATCCACGGAAAAGTTCAGACAGGTAGGAAAGAGTACTGAGGTAGGTTTTGCTTTTAAAGTAAAGCTTTAACACCACAGGTTGAATATTTGTCCTTACTTGAAAATATTTTTATATTATTAGACATTTCACTTAGTTTTCATATAAATATTTAAAAAGTTAAGCCAAATTGAACCAAACACAGGACATTTAAATTTTGAATTTTGTAAATGGTTTTATCTCATATTGAAGAACTTACCCCACTTTTTTTTTTTTTTTTTTTTTTTTGCGGTATGTGCGCCTCTCACTGTTGTGGCCTCTCCCGTTGCGGAGCACAGGCTCCGGACGCGCAGGCTCAACAGCCATGGCTCACGGGGCTAGCCGCTCCGCGGCATGTGGAATCTTCCCAGACCAGGGCACGAACGCATGTCCCCTGCATCGGCAGGTGGACTCTTATCCACTGTGCCACCAGGGAAGCCCGAACTTACCCTACTTTTTAACTTCATGGAGGAGATTTAATTTTAGAGATTGGTTTTACGTGACCTTTGTTTATTTTTAAATGATTTTTTTATATTGACAATTTCTAGCAATGTGTGTGGTGTTTATATATATATATATATATATTTTTTTTTTTAACCCAAATTTAAGGGTGGTTGATGTTACTAGGGCCAAAAAAATTTACTACCTTCTATATTCTTTGTGTTGAGAAGGAATTTAATGTGAAATATTTTGAAGCAATATTTAACTGCCAAAATATGCCTAATATCTCCCTGGCATAGTTTATCCTCTCTTTTTGTAGCCATCTATCCATATTACTGTAACCTATTTATTTGGTATTTATTAAGTTTTATTAAAGGATAACACTTCCTTGAAGGTTTTTTTCCTAAAGATAAGATGTTTCTTATGGGTGATTAAGCTTTAGAGTTGAGACAGTAAATAGATGAAGATCATTTGAGAGTTTAATTGCCTTTTAAGAAATAGCATCTCTTTAAGATCTTTTTCTTCTTTTTTTTTTTAATTGGCCAGCACAAGAATCAAAGAAGTAAAAAACCTATTAGTCAGGTTAAACCTGATTTACCTTCACAAATGCAGTCATCTTGGGAAAATTCAGAGGGTCCTAGGAAAGATGTCTTAACTCCTTCAGAGGCATATGAAGAGCTTCTAAACCAAAGACGACTAGAAGAGGACAGATACCGAAAACTAGATGATGAAATTGAATTAAGGAATAATAGAAGAGTCATTAAAAAAACTAATGAAGAAGTGGGCATTTCCAATAAAAAACATCAGAGGTTTGTCAGCAAGACTGACATTCCAGATAGAAGATTTCACAGGTTTAATGAGGATCGTGCTTTTGATAAACAGTATTATAGACCAGGCCAAGATCCTGAAGTAAGTGAAGAAATGGACGAGAGGTTTAGATATGAAAGTGATTTTGATAGAAGACTTTTGAGAGTGTATACAAATGACAGGTATTTACAACTTCATTTTTATCTTCTTTATTTGCTTAATATTATTCTTGTTACTTTTTATCATTATGTTAAGGAGACACAGTTTCATTTGATTTACATGATGCTTCAGTTTTAAGTTACACCATAATTTTATGTGCCACTGTAGGAACAAAGAAAACAACCCAAGATGGGGAGAAAGGGGCCCCATTAAAAAGCTGGGACACTGAAAGGCTACAACCTTTATATAAACTTAAATGGGAAATAGACTTTCCCACAGAAAAAGACAGCAAAAAAACTTCCACTGTCAACCTTGGCACTGAGTGGAGGGAGTAAAAAGGAACTTCCCTGAGAATTTGAGCTGTAAGCCAGTACTGATTCAGGTTTTCAGTCTGAATTCATGCTGCCAGTACTGTACAAAACAATGCTGAGGCGAGAATTCAGAGTTATCTCATATCCATAGTGCCCCTAGGTGACTGGCAGGAGAAAAATAACTTCTCCCTGCAATACGTGACTTACAGCCAGGTCCAAGGCTCTCCTGGTTTCAGATGTTAAAATATGGGGGGGAAAAAAGACACCTTAAAACCGATGAAATACAGTTTATTCCTTTAATATTTCTATGCTCTAAGTACTTTTATCAACTTTTTTTGTTTTTAAGTTACTTATTGAATGTTTATTTTAGTGATATGGCACTAAGTTTTTTTGATCAGATTTTTAGATGCTTTTCAGTTCCTTTGCATGTTGTTTCTATGACACTATTTGTAATTTATTAATTGCTACAATGGGGTCTTATTAAGTCATTTGTCTTAATACTTAAAACTTGCTATATTTTAATCTAACTTTTGATTTGGAGATAAAAAATATGGTAGGATCTGATATTTTCATTGACTAGTTAACCTGTAGGGATTAAATATAAATGTTGAGCAGTTCATGGGACCTGTTTCATTCATTAGTCCAAATAGATTATTTTTGTAGTATTTTAGAAAATTTTCTGAGACATAATGCTACATGTTCATTATTCTAATTACTAAATAATCATACAAAGCCTTTGCAGTTCTTTGTCATCTACTCTTTATTCTTTAGTTATTACGTCCTGCTCATCCAATCTTTTTAATATTCACCCTGATTTAGGTAATTTGACTGAAGGATTAGAATTTTGTAATGCCCATTATAGTTTATCTCTGATTTGAATCTAATTGTACTTCAGAAAATGTTCTGAATTCTGTAACGTGTTATATTTGAAAATGTTTGTATCTGGAGGTAGTCAAAGGCTACCTGAACTCCAAGAAGTTTCAGTTAGGGAAATACAGATATTCTTGGACTCTTGGTACTGCCTTATTTGTACATGAGAACTTTTTTTTTCTTATGGTGTCAGTTTACCTTTAGAGTATAATGTAATGCATATCTTTTAAGTTTGGAATTTCAAAAAACTTATGATGGTTGTTGCTTTGTTTTTAATATATTTTAATATATTATTTTTGTAATTACACCCTGTGATAATTTTATACATGAGCTAACAAATCAATTTCAGCCTAATTATTTGAGAACAGCCTTATTTTCTTATGTATCCCATGAACGAAATGAACTGTTTCTATATATAATCTTCCCCAAGTAGTAGTTTAAGAATAGATTAAATATGTAGATGAGTGAGAATAATTCCTGTTATACATTTTAATGTTTTTACAATATTTCTTAAAAATGTAAATCATTATTATACATCTTGTTAATGTGTAAACTCTTACATCTCTAATTGTAAGGTTTTTCACATATGTCTTAGTGGCAGGTGAGGTTAAAATTGGATTTCTATATTTCAGATTTGGAAATTTCTAAAAGAAAAGATTTCACATTGAACATTAATTATATTTATTTAGGAGGCAGAGTGGTTACTAGGAAAAATGACTTTACTTGTTAGTGAAATTTTTGAGACTAAAGAAATGTGTAACTTCATTTGATCTCTTGATTTAACTATTTATTCTTAAAACAGTTGTTTCTTGGTATCCAAGGGGGATCGATTCCAGGATCCCTCATGGATATCAAAATCTTTGGATGCTCAAGTCCCTTATGTAAACTGGTGTAGTGTTTGTGTGTCATCTATGCACATCCTCCCTTATGCTTTAAATCATCTCTAGTTTACTTATAATATCTAATATAAATGCTCTGTAAATAGTTATAAGTGCTATATATTGACAAGTAGTTACCTGTGTGTGGGAAATTCAAGTTTTGCCTTTTGGAGCTTTCTGGAATTTTTTCCCCCAAAATATTTTCTATACAAGATTGGTTGACTCCACGGATGCAGAACCTACAGATATGGAGGGCTGACTATATACTGAGAAGTACAAAATTTTTCTTCATTCTTCTAAATTTCCCGTGTTCTCTTTTTTCCTTCTAATAGTCAACATGTGATAAATTCTAGTTTTGATTTTTAGTAATTTTTGATTTTTAGGTTTTTGGTCTCAGTTCTTTTCTAATTACCCTATAAACTTTTCCATATATCATTATGTATTTATTAATGAAATATTTTCCCCACTTTTGGAAGGATAAAGCCCAGGAATGATTTTACTTTCCTAAACTAATCATTAATCACTGGCAAGTGTTTTAAAATAGTTAACAGAATGGTTAGCACTTAGCTCAACAGTTGCATTCTGTGTGTGTGTGTGTGTGTGTGTGTGTGCGCGCGCGTGCCTGTGTGTATTGTTTGATACATATTTACCAATTTAAGTAAAGTTACAATGTTTTAGGAGCTTTCTAAAGTTGAATATAATAGTATATCTTATAATACTTTGACATTTATATGCTTTTAAAAAAGATAGTCATCCTAGTCTTTATTATTTAACTTGAACTGTAGAAGTTAATATATTACCTTATTATGTTTTACTTTATAACCAATGTTAATGAGTAAAAGAAATTTTTAGCCTTAAAGAATGCTGTTTTTTAAATTGTTTATGTGATTAATTCAGTTAGCACTTCCAGTCTGTTTTACTCTTGATATTTGTTAGTTTGTAATCTTGCTAGTTATGTAACAAAATTCTGAAATTCCACTCCATCTGAAATTAGAATCTGAGATAGAATTAGAATCTGACTCAGTAGATTGAGTGCTCGCTTACTTAGTGTAGGACATTCTAAGAAGTGTGCATGCTTAATATGTAAGGTATAAATGAGGAGAAATAGCTTATTAGAACATGAGTTATTTAACTTGATATTACTTTTTTTCTTGTAGTAGTTACTTTTCATTTATACTTGGAAGGACCATTTTTATATTAATTATTTTCCCCACTTTAAAGATGGGGTCAATATTAGAAAAACACTGTTATTGAATTAAAGTAATGTAAAAATTGGGAAAGAACAGAAAACACTGAGAAAAATGGTGACCAACATTTAAAAAAATTAATTAATTAATTAATTAATTTAGGCTGTGTTGGGCCTTCGTTTCTGTGCATGGGCTTTCTCTAGTTGTGGCAAGTGGGGGCCACTCTTCACTGCGGTGCATGGGCCTCTCACTGTCGCGGCCTCTCTTGTTGTGAAGCACAAGCTCTAGACACGCAGGCTCAGTAGTTGTGGCTCATGGGCCTAGTTGCTCTGCGGCATGTGGGGTCCTCCCAGACCAGGGCTCGAACCCGTGTCCCCTGCATTGGCAGGCAGATTCTCAACCACCGCGCCACCAGGGAAGCCCCGTGACCAACATTTAACAGCTCAGTAGTTTTCTTTTAATTTCTATAGTTGAGAGTAACCCTAATAGCAGAATTCATTCACATTAGAGAAATTTTTACTATGAAACCAGGTGATGTAACCATTATGAATTGGATGATTTCTTTTAAGTAAGGAGGAATTTGATTCTTTCTCCCTGTAAGTTGTGTCAGGACCAACAGATGGTAAATATTTTATTTTTATAATATGTCATTCTTTTTTTTTTTTTTTTTTTTTGCGGTACGCGGGCCTCTCACTTTTGTGGCCTCTCCCGCTGCGGAGCACAGGCTCCGGACGCGCAGGCTCAGCGGCCATGGCTCACGGGCCTAGCCGCTCCGCGGCATGTGGGATCTTCCCAGACCGGGGCATGAACCCATGTCCCCTGCATCGGCAGGCGGACTCTCAACCACTGCGCCACCAGGGAAGCCCTGTCATTCTTGATAGCATAAACATTGTAAATTTACTTCTGAAGTAGTTATTTTGATTCTGTGGTTTATTAATGAAAAAGATACATTATTATCATTTAGGAGTTGTTCATTCACATTTAAATTAGCTGAAAATACCTGTGGTTTTAAACAACTTGCTTTTCTTCTGTAAGAGTAATTTTTTAAAAGATAAACTTGTGTTAATTTAAAAAATTAATTAATTTAAAAATTTTTGGCTGTGTTGGGTCTTCGTTGCTGCACGCGGGCTTTCTCTAGTTGCAGCGAGCGGGGGCTCCTCTTTGTTGCGGTGTGCGGGCTTCTCATTGTGGTGGCTTCCTTTGTTGCAGAGCATGGGCTCTAGGTGCACGGGCTTCAGTAGTTGTGGCGCGTGAGCTCAGTAGTTGTGGCTCGCGGACTCTATAGAGTGCAGGCTCAGTAGTTGTGGCGCACGGGCCTCGTTACTCCACTGCATGTGGGATCTTCCTGGACTAGGGCTCGAACCCGTGTCCCCTGCATTGGCAGGCGGATGCTTAACCACTGCGCCGCCAGGGAAGTCCCTCATGTTAATTTTTAGAGTAAACTTGGCTTCTAGCCTATATCTGGTTTCTTTGGGCATTGAGATTTGAACCTAGTTAACTAGAATTACTGACCCGTTTCTTCAAGGAAGTAGAAAAAGCTTTTTCCGTTTAACTTAGCTTTACCTTTTTTATTGTTGGTAGGATGGTGAAACTATTTTACAATTATTTTATTCCCTCAGTCAAATCTGATTTGCTATGTGAAAGGAAATAAATTCTTCCTTTTATGAGGTCTGTCCGTTTCTGAAAAAACTTTCCTAGCATGTGCCAAACATGCTAGGAAAGTTTAGGCACATTGGGTCACTCTTACCAGTTCTGAGAATGGTGGACTCCTCCCAAAATCTATGTTCTCAGGTGCCAGCTAAGGGCCAGTCTTGCAAACAGGGCTTTCTAAGGGTAAGCAATCTCAGGCATGCTTTGTTTACTCTTTTCTACACATGTGTATTTATATAGATGCAGTATAAATAAATCTGGTTACCTGGCATTGTTAATTACAAATTTGAATTTAAGTTTATATTTACCTGTTCTTTAAGTGGTAGAAATAAGGAATGACACTAAACTGATGTATCAGTTTAAAAGAGAGATTTGAGCACTTAGGCTTTAGATATAAAATCAGCTGTGTTTTGATAAATTGAAATAAGTTTGAAATTCTTTTTTGAACGGGATTGGGGAGGATTCTGTTTTAGATATGGATAAAAAATGGAAGCCATTTATCTGTCATGCCACAGGTCATACATTATTAAGGTTACAGTTCTGGGTAGTCTTTTCTCCATAGGTGATATTGACAATATATGATAGAAACAAAGAGGATTTTATATGCTGGCTCTGTGGAGAGTGATAAGTGCCTTTTCTTCTAAAAATTGCTGTTTTTCTTAACGTGATAATTCAATTCACCTAAAATATTGAACAATACTGTAACAACCATATTTCTTACCAGTGGTCCTCATGAGAGACAATATAGTTTGTTAACTCAAGAGCCATGCAAAGAAATATGACTTATGAAATGCTGATTTTCATGGGTACTGATAAATGTTGGTGTGAAAAGTCATGTTGGTTTCTCTGGTATGAGAAATTAAATTTTCCATGTTTGCCAAGTGGAAAAAATATTAACTGAAAAACATTTAAAAGTTATTTTCTGAAAAGCATTCTTAAGAAAATAAAACAAATTCTAATCTTTCTTTTTGTTGTTCATGACCTTGTGAATAAAGTGAACTAACTTTCTACCCATGTTTATAATGTTCTGTATTCACCTATTGCTAATATTTAGTATTTCATGTGGGTTACAGTGTTAGCAAATGTTGTGGCTTGCTACATTTGATTTAATTTAATGGTAAGACTGCTGCTGTACTTTTAAGTTAAAAAGGTTTGTATATTCAGTGAAATAATTCCCAGAATCTATGAATTTTGATTAAAAAATGATCTCATTTTGAAATTTGACTATTATCTTCATGAGGGCTAGGACCATGTCCACATACCCAGTACCTAGATTAGTACTTGGCATGTAGTTGGTGCTCAGTAAATATTCTTTGAATAAGTGAATAATAAAAAAGTCTTATTAGTATTTGCATAGCTTTGATATTAAAAATTTCTAGAAGTTATATTGAAATAGTTTATAATAACCTCCCTTTGATTTAAAGACTAGTGAATCTAAACTCTTAGTGTCTCTTATTAACCAGCAGATCATACTTGAGTCAAATGTCATTTGAATTAATTTTAGAATGTATTTACAGTAAAACTTCATTGTAACACTTTGTTCCCTTTAATATTTCCAACATCAAATGTAAAAACACCAAAGAGATAAGAAAAGTCCATTGTATGTGGAACAAGCTCTGTAAGCTAATGTGTTTTTAAGGATGTACGGGAACAGACGAGGGAATGTGCCTCCTATGGAGTATGGTGGTGATGTCACAGAACAGTCAAACATACGGGTTTCATCTGCTGGAAATCAAAGGTATAGTATGTAATATAAATTCTGCCCTTCAGTCGTTGTACTGTAAAACAGCAACTGCTAAAACTGGCTTGCTGGAAAACTAGAAAGTTATAGTATGTTAACAGCCTCCCTTATTAGTGAGAAAGGAATTAGGGAGAAAGGGGGAGGGGAGAATTGTGTTACATGAAACTTTATGGTACTTTACAGCATTCTTCTGAAGAGCAAGTTTTGATTATAAAGTGTGCCAAGGTGTTCTGAGTCCCTATCGTTATAAAGTATATATATTTGTTTGAACTAATGAAAGGAGAAATAAGTGTATAATTTAATGGACTAAAAATCAATTTAAAATATCTTGGAGTTACAGAGATGACATAACTTGAAATAAATTGAAAATGTTCTTATGAGTTTTCTTTTCAAAACTTTGTTTTTGATTTTCAACATATTGAGTAGATAACGTTTATGCTTACTTTGTAAAATTAGTACTCATACATAATTGTGTCATGTTGAAAAAAAGGAAATGATATGCATTTTATATTCATGTTCTCTTTCTGTAGTTTTTATCATTTTGGTGGCTTTATTGTGTTGTACGTAAGGATAAATGATTCCGAATTTATAGTGCATAATGAAGATAATATTGTCATGTGTCAGGAAAGGTGTCTATTTTCTTTGAAGAAAAGTAACACATAAAAATCCTTGAGATACAGAATTTGCTATTTGAGTCTAATTAATTAAATTTTCTTTGAGAGAGTTGTCTTTTTTTTTTTTTCCTTGTTTCTTTCAAGGAAGGAGTTTTTTAGAGATGATCTTCTTTTCAAAGTGCGGGTACAGATATCATCCTTCTTTTTTAGGATTTATTTATGTGTACTTATATTCATTTTCCTTACTTGGGTAACTGTTCTTATGAAAAAGGGTTTTATTGGGAATCTATAGAGTTAGTGAAGCTGCCTGAAGAAAAAGGTCACATATTTATAGAGCCTGAATGCATTGGGTTCCCACTGTATAAAGAGATAAAATGCCATGATTTTACATTAACTTTAAAAACATATAACTATTATAGTGTCCATAGTACTTTGAAAGGCCAATAACTCATACCTGCATTTCACTCTAAATTTTTGTTTCCTGAAAATTATTTGGGTTTTAATTCTTTTTGTTTTTTGTTTTTAGCGCTCGAGACAATGAACCATCCAAACCTACTAATCGAGAGATGTGTAGTCCTTTTGCGGGGATGCTCTTTGGTATGTACAAAAACCTCCAGTTGATTAGACTTTTGTGGAGTGTTTTATAAAAGGTCTTCGTGAGAACTCAGTGTTGTAATTAATACCACTCTTACTAATAATAGAAAACATTTCTCTAGTGCTTACTTTGTGATAGGCACTATGCTAAACATTTAGCATATTATATAGCTATTATAATTATTTAGTGTATTATATAGCTCTGTGTATAATTTTAAAGCTAAAAAACTTTAGTGATGAACTTTCTATTGATGATAAATATTAATTTCAGTAAAATCTTTTAAATTCATATTTCACTTTGTCATAGTGTTGGCTATTTCTTTTTTTTTAAAATTAATTAATTAATTAATTTTTGGCTGTGTTGGGTCTTTGTTTCTGTGCGAGGGCTTTCTCCAGTTGCGGCGAGCGGGGGCCACTCTTCATCGCGGTGCGCGGGCCTCTTACTGTCGCGGCCTCTCCCGTTGGCAGAGCACAGGCTCCAGATGCGCAGGCTCAGTAGCTGTGGCCCACGGGCTTAGTTGCTCCATGGCATGTGGGATCTTCCCAGACCAGGGCTCGAACCCATGTCCCCTGCATTGGCAGGCAGACTCCCAACCACTGCGCCACCAGGGAAGCCCTTGGCTATTTCTTATATTCTATTTTATATGTGATAATTTCTTTCTTCATTTTTTTTCTTCTTTAGCTAGCACAAAACTGCCTTACATTTCAGTTCCCCTGAACTAAACCTTTTTATCCTTTGATAAACATCCTTTCCCATGTTCTTTCCATGTAGTTTCTGAGAAAATGTTTTGTTCAAATAATGATTATAATCCAGATTTTCTATTTATTTTGTCAGAAATGAAGGTCATCGCTTAAGATAAGCATGTTGATTTGCTATATTAACTTGTCACATTTAATTTGAGAAACAGTGTGAAGAGAGCATACTTCCTGTATGTAACTTTAAGTAGAAAAGTGGTCTCTTCTTTGTGTAAAACTATCAGGAAAAATTGCCTGAAATTTTGTTTCACTGAAGTATATGAAGAAATTAGATAATAGTTTAGATTCATTCAACCTAAAAGCAGTCAGGAATTTAAATTTTGGCTTAGAGATGTATAATTGCATGATATTCTCAGACTTTTGTTTCCTTGAAATGGCTATTATGAGAAAAATGGCATAACACCTAGAGTTTTATTCTAGTGTAATGTCTTTGAGTGAGAATTGACCAATTTAGCCTATCAATAAGTCAGAGTAAGGGCTTGCTTCTTATGTATTTTGTTAAACATGGTAAAAATTGGAGAAATGGCTTTCTGTGTTGAGAACGCTAGTGACAAATAATTTTATCAATAAATGGATTACCCTGATATTTTAAAGATGAATGGCATGAATTTATCATTAATGCAATCAGGAATTATAGATTAATGTTTGATAATAGAGTCATGTTTGGAATAGACTATTAAACTCTTTGTTAATTCAGTGATTTATCTCACGGTTGTATCTTTCTCCCCCAGCCTAAATTTGTGTGTCCCCTTAGGGAGCTTACTCTCTCCAGAGGCACCACATTCCAACTTCACGTGGCTCTGATTGTTGAAGTATTCTCATTTCAATTGAACTGAAATTTGTCTTCCTATAATTTTGCCCCAAGGACCTTGTTTGGAGCCTTTTTGCTTTATTTAAAGAATTAGGACAGCTGACTGCTGAGAGCAAAAATAATATGGGGTTTCTAACAGAATCATGGGTCATTTAGAAGTATGTTTTAACATTTCCAAATACTTGGGGATTTTCCTGCTTTTTGACATTGACTGCTTGTTTAATTCCCTTATGGTCTGAGAAAATAATTTGTAAATTTCAATTATTTCAAATTTGAATTTTTTAAATGAAACTTTAAAAAGTGACTCAGAATATAGTCTTTCTTGGTGAATGTTTAATGTGTACTTGAAAGAGTGTGCATTGTGTGGTTGTTGAGTGTAGTGGTTTATAAATGTCAGTTAAGCCGATTGGTTGATAGTGATGTTCATGTTTTGTACATATTTAATGACTTTTAACTGTTCTTCTACCAGTTGTTTAGAGAGAAGTGTTAAATTCTCTGACTGTGGGGCCTGGAGAGATTTTCTCAGTGTTCCTGCACCTTCCTCAGTTTTTAGCAAGACCTGCCAGCCCCTGACAGAAGAGGTTGTCTCTCTTGCCACACTTTTCCTTCCTCAGCAGTAGATTGCTGTAGCAAAGCTGGCCCTGTGCATTTGGTTCTCAGAAATGAGTATCAGTGTTCCTGCCCCTCCTCAGAGTGGTAGCCAAACTCTCCTTTATGCCTGTGGAGGATCTTTTTTTTTTTAATAAATTTATTTATTTATTTTTTGGCTGTGTTAGGTCTTTGTTGCTGCGCACAGGCTTTTTCTAGTTGCAGCGAGTGGGGGCTACTCTTCGTTGTGGTGTGCTGGTTTCTCATTGCGGTGGCTTCTCTTGTTGTGGAGTATGGGCTCTAGGCACTCAGGCTTCAGTAGTTGTGGCACGTGGGCTTCAGTAGTTGTGGCTCGCGGGCTCTAGAGCGCAGGCTCAGTAGTTGTGGCGCACGGGCTTAGTTGCTCCGCGGCATGTGGGATCTTCCCAGGCCAGGGCTCAAACCCGTGTCCCTTGCTTTGGCAGGCGGATTCTTAACCACTGCACCACCAGGGAAGCCCTGTGGAGGAGCTTATATGTGAGAATTTCCTGCTCTTCCCCTAACAGTAGCAGACCTTTCTATGAGTGCAGAATGCTGGGTCCAAGGTTTTCTGCCCTTCAACCAATAGATTACTTTATATGAGAGAAGAGTCTGGAATGTGGGCATTGGTTTTCTGTTGGTTTGTTTGTTTTGCCTCAGAATGGTGTCTTTTAGATGTCTTGCGTTGCCCCATCTTCGGTCTCATAAACATCTGGTAGGGGCAGCAAGTGAGTGCAGATTCCCCTTCTGCATTGCTATTCCAATCCACAGAAAGCCTTTAAGAATTCATTAGCGTTTCAGTTATTTTCTTTTTACCTACTTCTAAGGTAGCTGCCTATTTCTCTGTACTCTGGTAAAGGTAAAACCCTTGGGTTGTCCCATCTTTCTATGGATTGGTTTTTATACCCTTTGGAATTTAGTTTACATGGTTGCTTGTAACCTCAGCTCTCTGATGGGCTTTTTAAAAGTTTTGATTTTGTAGATGATTGAGCTTTTTTCCATTGTGGGGTATGAGCAATGTTCTCTTGTGGCTTTCTAGTTTCTAAGCAGAAGTAGGACTCCCCATTTAGTTCTTTATAATAGTTTCCATTTCCTCCTCATTATATTACTATTTTCATTTAAATATTTGGGCATAGTTATGATAGCTGTTCTAACATCTTTGTTGTTACGTCATCTCTGTTGTTTATGTGATTTTTCTTTCAATTGATTAACTTTTCTAATCACTGTATTGGGTTTCTATTGCTGCATCACAGATTAGCACAAATTTAGTGACTCAAAACATCACACATGGGCTTCCCTGGTGGCGCAGTGGTTGAGAGTCCGCCTGTCGATGCAGGGGACACGGGTTCGTGCCCCGGTTCGGGAAGATCCCACATGCCGTGGAGCGGTTAAGCCCGTGAGCCATGGCCGCTGAGCCTGCGTGTCCGGCGCCTGTGCTCCGCAACAGGAGAGGCCACAACAGTGAGAGGCCCGCGTACCGCAAAAAAAAAAAAAAAAATCACACATTATCTGAATTTCTGTGGGTCATGAATTTTGTTGGGTCTTTTGCTCAGGATCTCATAAGGCTATAGTTAGGGTGTCAGCCAGGCTGTTTTTCATCTGTAGGCTTATGAGGGAAGAAGCCCCTTCATATTTTTCACTAAATTCATTTCCTTGTGGCTGTATAACTAAGGGCCCTGGTTTCTTACTGGATCTGCTGGAGACTGCCCTCAGTTCCTGGAGGCCATCTGCTGTTTCTTGCCACATGGGCTTCCTCACCAAGGCCAGCAAGGAGAATCTCTAAACTCAGTGAGGGCTTTTATCTGATTATATCAGACTCACCCAAGATAATCTCCCTTTCGATAATTCGAAATTGATTTGGGCCTCAATTACATACATCTGTAGATTTCTTTCACCTTTGCCATAGTCATTGGCTAGATGCAAGTCATAGGTCCTGCCCACACTCGGGGAAGGTTTATACAGGGAGTCAGCGCTAGAAGGCAGGGAACATAGGATCTGTCTTCGAATTTTGCCTACCACAGTCATGTTTTTCTGTTTCTTAAGGACCAGTCTTTCAGAGGCCTTATTTTAAATCTAAACTTAGCTGGGACATCTAGAGTAGCCTTCGCTCTAGGAAGATTGTTCAGCCTTCCTGCTACAGAGTGACCTTTCTCGGGCTCTTCCCTGAATACCCTTAGAGGATCACCGAGAACTCCAGTCTAGCTGCCTGGAGCTTAAATTTCTCTCCACTTTGTTTGAGGAGGTCTGAGAATTCAGTTTATGTGTCCTCCGTAATTTTTTGCCCAGCCTAATGGAATTTCACTCTGCATACACAGACTAGTACACAGTAAAGTTTGAAGGAATGCCTTTACAGATTTCTAAAGCCCTTTTTACGCTTCTTTTTCAATCTTTGCCCTAAACTTCTAGTCATTTTAGCTTTCCTGAATTTTGATCTTTTTTTTTTTTGCGGTACGCGGGCCTCTCACTTTTGTGGCCTCTCCCGCTGCGGAGCACAGGCTCCGGACGCGCAGGCTCAGCGGCCATGGCTCACGGGCCTAGCCGCTCCGCGGCATGTGGGATCTTCCCGGACAGGGGCACGAACCCGTGTCCCCTGCATCGGCAGGCGGACTCTCAACCACTGCGCCACCAGGGAAGCCCCTGAATTTTGATCTTTATCTGCTCAATTTAACATAGTTTCCCAGCTTTGTTTGGATTTTTCCTTCCCTGTATCCATGGAGATTGCATGCAGGTAGAAACGGGTGCCTGAAGGGCTCACCTCATTTATTTAACTTCTCTCAGGTATTACAGTTGTGTGCTACCTGTTGTCCAGTGTCCAGTATCTGAAAAACAGTTATTTCATATATTTTGCCTAATTTTATTATTATTTTTTTAATGGAGGGAGGCCGAGTTTTGTGTTTAACTCCATCATGATCAGAAGCAGAATGGATATATCTACTTTGATTGTAAAACATTATTATTAACCTTAATGTAATTTATGTTACCCTTTGGGAGCTTCACTGTTGCTGACATCTGTCCTTAATGGGCAAATTCAGATGCTGTGTGTCCAACTGATGGTTGGGAGACTAATAATTAAGGTAGTAGAGAAATTTCTGGTTTGGTTGCATTTTTGATAACCCTGTGATTTGTGTAATGTTCCAGATTTTGCATATCTAGATTAAGAGGTTATTTTATGTTACTAACATGCAATAATAATAATTTTCTGTGGATCTAAGGTGCTTGCATGACTGGATTTTCATGTAAGTGATACCAGAACCAGAGGTTTATATATTTTTTTCTGTAGAATTGAGGTAACTATTGAAGTTTTTTGAGCAATGTGTCATCATGATTAGTGTTGTATTTTAAGATAGTTAGTCTTACATAAGTGTGCTGGTTGTATTGGAGTAGGGAGTGGGGGAGGAGTTCCAGAGACTAGTTAAAAGGTTATTGCTGCAATTCAGGTAAAATACAGAGAGTTCCTATCGAAGGCTGATGGCCATGAGAATAGAGAAGAGGGTCCTCACATGAAGTAAATAAGAAAGCATGAGCCATAAAAGTTACAGTGGGGTTTTGAGGCTCGATTATTTGGCCAGTAACAGAAAACAAAGAAGGGCGATTGCTTTTGAGATGTTCATTTTGAACACACTTGTTAAAGTTAAGGGTCTTGTGGGAGGTGTTAGTGGAGATATCCTGATCTTTGGAAAATGGGGATAGGAGTTAGAATATTCTCTTATTTAGAAGTTTGGGAAGGATTAATGTGTCTTGGTTTGACACATAGTAGTTATTCAAAAATTATGAAACTAGTCGAATAGGTAATGATACATATGATTTACCTTCTATATTTGCTGCATATGTAGTAATTATACTCTTTGATATAATTAAAAATGGAGATTAAAAAATTGACTTTCCAGTTACATGTGTTGCTTAAGAGTTAAGACTGCATTTTTTTCTTACCACTTTCTAGGAGGTGAAGATCGAGAACTTATTCAGAGAAGGAAAGAGAAATATAGACAAGAACTGTTGGAACAAATGGCTGAACAACAGAAGAACAAGAGACGGTAATGAAAGGTTTGCATTTTAAAAAGATGTTTTGAATTTAGATATGTTTGTTTAAAATGACATAGTGGTGACTATTACATGCTAAAATAAGGGGATATTTTTCCTAATACGATTCAGTATTTGTAAATCATTCTATTTCAGTCTCCACATTGTAAATCAGCCAGGGTAATAAAACAGATACCATGTGGGTGTTCATTTTCTTTATCATAGGTAACAAAGGAGACTATGTGTTCATCCTATAACAGGCCTTGTACATACTTTCATTAATTTCTTCAGTTTTAGGGTAGCATTTAATGCTATCTACGTGCCCACTGTATTATCCCATATATAGTAGCAAATATAAAATAAAAGTATTTTGTCTTTTAACAATGAAATGGTAAGCACACGTATACATGCTGTATAAAAATAATCATGATAGATCCACAGATATTTATATTGTATACAAGTCTCAGAGTTTGTAATCTTTCATGTAGAAATACCTGTGAAATATTAATTCCAGTTTAAAATTAGGGATAGATATCTTGGTTCTAAGATAATTTGAGACCTGTCATCTTTTAGTTTTGTTTTTTTTTCTAAGAGGAAGCCAATATCTACTGTCTGATATTAGCCATCTTCAACATCATTTTCTTAAAAACTCTTATTGGAAAGTATTGTATTAATTTTTCATTTTTTTACCCTCCTTTTTGTGAACTGAAGATATACATGAACCTTAAAAAAAGTTTCTTATTTGTTTCACTAAGTAAAGATTTTGTTTTACTTCTCTACTTTATTCTGTGTGAATTCCTTAGCCTTTGAAGTATCCCAGGCACTGGTTTAGAGATATTTATTCCAGGGCAGTTTACATGTGAATATTAGTTTACTTTGCACCAAATCGGAAAAGTTAGTTTTCAGAATTATTTAAGACTTTATTGTCAGTTAAAGGAATTATTTGTTTTTGGAGATGTTATTGCATGGACTTTGTGTGTAAGGTTGTTTCAGTAATGATAGTGTTTATTATAACTTTTTAATATATAAAACTTTAATTTTGTTTAGAGAAAAAGATTTGGATCTCAGGGTTGCAGCTTCTGGAGCACAAGACCCTGAGAAATCGGTAAGGGTTCCTGCCGTCTTTTAATGTTTAATCTTTCATTCAAATAAGCCTCAAATGTAGTGGCAGGTGGAGATAGAACATATTGGGGAAAATGTATGAGTAGACCAGTTTGAACAGTAATAAACTAAATTCAGTTCTCATAAAACATTAAGTCCTAACTCTTACTTGTTTACTTCTCTAAGATAATTTTTCCTTTTTCATGTGTGCGTTTTTAAAGTTTCTTGTAAATTATTCCTTTCCACTTTATTTACATGCACTATTCCATGCACTGTTTTAGTTTAATTTACAATGGATGTTAATAATTTTTTTCATTGTATCATGACCATTTTCCTTATATTAGAGGAATTTCCAAAGGAACTGAAATCTTTAATTCTAGGCTTTAAGCATTTTAGTAGTTTTTACTTAATGTAAATCTAGAGGTAATAACCTTATTTTTACTTTAATTCTTCAATTTTCATAATTGGAATGAATTACACATATCATCGCAGTTGAGTAAGGAGAAGGTAATAATTTATTACTCTTCTCAAAGGATACTTTTTTTTTTAGCTGAGTGTGTAGAATTTATTTGCTAAGGCAAGTTTTTGTTTCATCTTTAATGATTAAGAAACTTTAATTTCATTAAAAAGTTCATTCTTAAAAAGAATATATCAAAATTACTCAGCTGTAGGCAACTTTTGTCTTTTTCTTATGCTAAGTATATATCCTGTGGATTATTCATTTTAAAAAGTTTAATACTGCACCAGCATCACTCCCAGTGTGCTTTTTGACTGCTCATAGAGTAAAACTTTCAGATTAATCTGAGAAATCATTCCTGAGAAATTAAACATGCTGGGGAAAAAAGGATGAATTCCAAAACTGAATATATTTTCCTCTGTCAATAAATACCTTTGAAATAGTTTTGACAATCAGAAATTTCCTTTTCAAATCTTGAACTTTTTAATGTAATATGGTGGCATGTTAAACTTTGCATTTATAGTTACCTTAGTGTTTGATGGACCTTCTTATTTATATTTAAATGAAACAACCTTTGGAGTGTCAAGTTGCTTTATGAGAATAAATAAATAAAAATATTAGATATAATATGTAGACCATTACTTTTGGGTTTACTTTTGATGTACACATCTTAGAAAAGGACACGTAAATGATGTTTTGGAGCGAGAGTAAGCAAACTGTAGCCTGTGGCCAAATCCACTTGCTGCCTATTTTTGTAAAGCTTTATTGCAGCACTCCCTCGTTCATTTGCTTACATATTGTTTTGGTCTACTTTAGTAGTTGTGAAGAGACCACATGGCCTGCAAAGCCTGATATATTTACTAGCCGGCTCTTTACAGAAAAGCTGTGCTCACACTGATCTAGAGAATACTTTGATGTTAGAATACTTTGATGGCAATTGGTAGTCGAGCAGCATAGTCTTGTAGTATAATAGAGTTTTTTTTTTTTTTTTTTTTTTTTGTGGTACGCGGACCTCTCACTGTTGTGGCCTCTCGCGTTGCGGAGCACAGGCTCTGGACTCACAGGCTCAGTAGTTGTGGCTCATGGGCCTAGCCGCTCCGCGGCATGAGGGATCTTCCTGGACCGGGGCACGAACCCGTGTCCCCTGCATCGGCAGGCAGAGTCTCAACCACTGCGCCACCAGGGAAACCCCCAGTATAATAGAGTTTTATATTTAGAATTAATATCTGGCTCTAGTCTTTGCTTGATTATTTATGAATGGTGAGACCTTAGGTGATTTATATACTTTCATGGAGTCTCAATTACCTCTTTTATAAAATAAGAATTGGATCTTTAAAATCTCTTAGTTATAGCTGTAAAATTCTGTTATTCTATGTCTAACTTAAGTGCCTGCTGGCAGTCTGGGATAGAGGGTCTTTGGAGATCCCTTCCACCTTTAAATTTATGATTACATGCAACAAACAGATTTTTTTCTTTATTTTAGCCTGATAGACTAAAGCAGTTTAGTGTGACACCAAGATACTTCGAAGAGACGATACCACCTGAAAGACCCAGAGTAGCTTTCCAGACACCTCTCCCTCCTTTGTCTGCCCCATCTGTCCCACCCATCCCATCAGTTTACTCCATCCCATCTCAAAATGAAGATTTGCACAATGGACCCAGCAGCACCCTTGGTGAAATGGTGCCTCCCAGGTGCTTGTTTAAAATGTTTTGTGTTTGGGAATTAGGTAAGGTATCATTATATTGTATATTCAGAAGGATTTGCTGAAGCAAGTAATGTTATCCTTCAGAGATTTTTGTGCAGTTAAAGGCTTTTGTCAAATAATTTCTATTGAAATTTGTTTCCATTGTTGATCTTTTCTCAGTTATTATAAAAACAAGGGGAATCCTTATAACATTCTTTTGCTGTTTAAAGATGCTTCCGTATTTTTAAAATGCATGACTAAGTATATTTATTATTTAGTTTTAGGTCGTATTTTGGAATATCTGTTTAACATATAAAACCTAGCCATTTTCAATTTTGTAATTTCCACTTGGCAAACATTGAATACTTTCTTCAGTTAATGTAGAAAAAGTTTCTAATGTGACTGTTTTATATATATATTACTTTATTTTAGTTTCTGTTTCCTTCAACTCTTTCTCTGTGATTACTTACAGGCTATGCAACTCAAATACCTGAAATAAAGTGTTGAGATTATAAAACCTGTATTTAGGTATTAGGGTAAAGATTTGACTTCCATAGGTAAAAAGCATTGTGCTATCCTGGACTAAACATAAAGAAAATCCTGTTAACATTGGTATTTTCTGGTCTATACTTTCTTCTCTTAGTAGGATTTTTCTCTTATTTTTGCTTACTATTAATGTATTAATTGTAGGATTGCATTTAATCAGGTGTTTTTCCTTTTTAACATTGATATTGTAGGATCGCATTTCATCAGGTGCTTTTCCTTTTTAACATTATTTTCTGGGCTATACGTTCCTTTAGGACTTGGTATTATCTTTTATTTACTGCTAACGAATTGTAGGACCATGTTTACTGTATTTATCAGGTGTTTTGTTTGTTTCATCTAATGGCTTCCTGACTCAAAGGACTAGGCGGGATTGGAATTACAAAGGATGGTATGATGATTTTAGCATTGATATAGGGATTAAAATGGTTGGCTTCACTGCCTGGAATTTGGGCAGACCACACTTGTATTGAACTTCAGTTTTCTCATTTGTAAAAGGTAGAATAGTAACAGATATTTTTATATGTGTGTGTGTGTGTGTATATATATATATATATATATATGTTTTTTAATCTACAGTTATAGGGTTGCTGTGAGGATTAAATTTTATATCAATCTCTATAAAAATTTAAGATTTAATGATATTGACAGTTCCCTTTTATAGTAATTTTTCAACTGCTTTGTTTATCTATGGAGTGAGGATAGTAAGGTTAGACACGTTGAATGATTAGTAAATATGAAAAATATTCATGACTGAAGAGAACTTTAATGCCTTCTCAGCTCTTCACAATTATTTTGAAGTATACAAGGGAGAACCTAATATATACACTCAAAAGTGAAAACATTTTCTAGGATGCCTCCTTTTTCTTTCTGTTCATCTAAGGGAATTTGCCTTTTACATTTTAACTAATGGAAAATATTGCCTTGGTGGAAATACAGAGATACTTCCTAAACATTAATGAAGTGCTGATGTAGAGGTTTTTAGAAGTTTTAACTTTATGAAATGCTGAAAATGAACTCAGAAATTTACTGTTGATATTTAAATAGTTTCTTTTTCACATTATAGTTTAATTCCTTTGAAAGAGCAAAACATTTTTAGGGTTAAAAAACTACATCTTTCTCCCAGTCAAATGGAACCATTTATAATCTCATTTTGTACCTCTTTGCCTTTTCTTGATGTTGTTTCTTTCTTCTCTGTGACTAACTCACTCTACTAGTGTGGCTGAAGCATTGCCTTTCCTAGAAAGCCTTCCTTATACTTTCCTCCTCTTCCCTATGTGATTTAAATGTTCCTGCTCGATGTTCTTGTAGCATCCTGTGTCTACTTGTATTGTTTCATTTACTGTACTTTGCTGTAATGGCTGTTTATTTTTGTATTGTTCCTGAGGGACAGAGACCATGTTTGGTCAATACTGGCAGATAGTGACGAATTAGATGTTAATTGATTGAATAAGTGTTGTACCTTAAATTATGAAATTTTATGTTTTTTGCTTTTTGAGTTATAATTTTTGATAAGAGATTGAAGCAAGATGGTGGCTTTTCCTAAAGCAGCAATTAGATTTTCAGTAAGATTTTTGTAAGAAAATCACATCTTGATTTTTAAAAAATTTGCAGTGGAATATGAGAAGAATTTCCCAATTGTCTTTTGATACAGCATTGCACCTCTGCCTCCACCTCCCCTGCTACCACCTTTGGCTACCAACTATCGAACTCCTTACGATGATGCGTACTATTTTTATGGGGCCAGGAATACGTTGGATCCTAGTCTTGCTTACTGTGAGTTATCTGTGAGGTAAACATTATTTTCCAGTGGTTCAATCAGGAAAATTGGTTTTTGTGCAAGCAAAAATATATAAATGAGAAAAAGCACAGCTTTACTTAATTCCAATATTATATATATATTGATTTAATAAATACTGTATTTTAAAACTCAGTTATAATTCATAGTTATTTCCTTTTTATCTAGATTTAAGAAATATTTTATGTTTTCTGGCCTTATTCTCTGCTAACTCCTAACTCAGAAGGAAATTGGATTTTTTTCCTTAGGAAACATTTTCAGTATGTGACTTTTCCTTTAGAGATAAAGTGTTATTAAGTGGGTACTCTGAAACAAATATGTTGGTTTTCTTTTAAGATGGTTCAGGAATGATGGGAGTACAGCCTGCAGTTTATGTTACAGCTCCTGTCACCCACCAGCCAGCACAGCCTATTGTGTAAGTAGTTAAAATAATAATTTGTTTCAAGATTAATTTGTCTTCCATAGAACTTGTATTATTCAATGTGTTCTTTTATTCTTCAGAACAGATATAACTTATTTTAATTTCCAGTTATTACGTAACCAGTATGTTCAAAGTATTGCTTTTAAGTCAGTGTTTCATAGAAAGCACATTTAAAAAATTAAGAATAACCTCACTTTCTTTCATTAGCAAAGTCATATATGTATAGTTATAGTTTTACATTTAAGTTCATGATCCATTTTGAATTATCTTTTGTATAAGGTGTTAGATTTCGATTGAAGGTCTTTTTTTTTTCTTCTGCTTTATGAGTGTCCAATGGCTCCCAGCACCATTTGTTGACGCGATTATTTTTCCTGGGAATTGCTTTTGCACCTTTGTCAAAAATGGGCATATTCGTGTGGGTCTCTTTTTGGGATTCTCTATTCTATTCCATTGTTCTATGTGTCTATCCTTATGTTAGTATCACTTGATAATTGTAGCTCTGTGGAAGTTTGGAAATCGAGAAGTATGAGTTCTTCAAATTTGTTTTTCTTTTCCAAGATTGTTTTGGTTATACTAGGTCCTTTGTATTTCAATGTGAATTTTAGGATCAGCTGCTCAGTTTCTGCCAAAAGGCAGTTGAGATTTTGATGGAGATTATATAGAATCTGTAGATCGGTTTAATATTAACCATCTTAAGTTTTTTTCAATTTTTTGTAATGGTAACATACACATAACATAAAATTTATCATTTTTAAGCATTTTTAGTGTATAGTTCAGTGATGTTAAGTACATTCATATTGTTGTGTAACCATCACCACCATCAATTTCCAGAACTCTTTTCATCTTGCAAAACTGAAACTCTGTACCTATTCACTATTCCCTCTCCCCTGTGCCCCTGGCACCCATATTCTACTCTTTGTTTCTATGATTTCGACTACTTTAGGTACCTCATAAAAGTGAAATCATACAGTATTTATCTTTTGTGTCTGGCTTTTTAATTTTATTTATTTATTTTTTTTGTGGTACGCAGGCCTCTCACTGTTGTGGCCTCTCCCGTTGCGGAGCACAGGCTCCGGACGCGCAGGCTCAGCGGCCATGGCTCACGGGCCTAGCCGCTCCGCGGCATGTGGGATCTTCCCAGACCGGGGCACGAACCCGTGTCCCTTGCATCGGCAGGCGGACTCTCAACCACTGTGCGACCAGGGAAGCCCTGGCTTTTTTAACTTACCATAATGTTCTTGAGGTTCATCCATGTTGTGACCTAAGTCAAAATTTCCTTCCTTCCTTTTTTTTTTTTCCCACACATCTTGCAGGATCTTACTTCCCAGAATTTCCTTTATAAGGCTGAATAATATTTGATTGTATGTATATACCGTATTTTGATTATCCATTCATCCACCAATGAATACTTGGGCTACTTCCACATTTTAGGTATTGTGAATGGGCAACTGTGAATGTGGGTATACAACTTATCTCTTTGAGACTCTGCTTTCAGTTCTTTTAAGTGTATACTCAGAAGTGGAATTGCTGGATCATGTGGTAATTCTATTTTTAATTTTTTGAAGAACCACTGTACTGTTTTCCACAGCAGCTGTACCATTTTATATTCCCACCAACTGTGCACAAGGGTTCCAGCTTCTCCACATTCTCACCAACACTTATTAGTTTCTGTTTTTTTGCTAGTAGCCATCCTAAGGCGGGTTAGGTGGATCTCATTGTGGTCTTGTTTGCATTTCTCTATGATTACTGATGTTGAGTGTCTTTTCATCTGCTTTTTGGCCATTTGTCTGTCTTTGGAGAATGTCTTTTCAAATCCTTCTCTCATTTTTGAATTGGTTACTTTATTTTTTTGTTGTTATGTTTTAAGAGTTCTCTATATACTCTGGATATTAATCCCTTATCAGATATATGATTTGCAAATATTTTCCGCCATTCTGTGTATTATCTTTTTATGTCATTGACACTATCTAGCAGTACTATAGATGCACACACATTTTTAATTTTCATGAAGTCCAGTTTGTCTATTTTTTCTTTTGTTGCCTTGCCTGTGTTTAGTGTCATATCTAAGAAATCATTGCCAAATCCAACGTTGTGAAGCTTTTGCCCGGTGTTTTCTTCTAAGAGTTTTATAGTTATGAGGTTTTACATTGAGGATTGTGATTTTGAGTTACCTTTTGTGTACAGTGTTAAATAAGGGTGCAACTTCATCCTTTGCATGTGGATATCATTTTCCTAGCACCATTTGTTGAAAAGACTGTTCTTTCCCCATTGTATGGTCTTGGCACCCTTGTCAAAAATCATTTGACTTTGTATGTGTGAATTTATTTCTGGGTTTTCTGTTCTGTGCAGTTGGTCTATGTGTCTGTCTGTATGCCAGTGCCATGCTGTTTTGATTACTGTAGCTCCGTAGTAAGTTTTGAAATCAAGAAGTGGGAGTCTTCTAGCTTGTTCTTTTTCAAAATTGTTTTAGCTATTTGAGGTCTCTTGAGATTCCATATAAATTTGGGGAAGGGTTTTTCTATTTCTGCAAAAAAGATGACTGGGATTTTTTTTTTTTTTTGCGGTATGCAGGCCTCTCACTGTTGTGGCCTCTCCCACTGTGGAGCACAGGCTCCGGACGCGCAGGCTCAGCGGCCATGGCTCACGGGCCCAGCTGCTCTGCGGCATGTGGGATCCTCCTGGACCAGGGCACGAATCCGCATCCCCTGCATTGGCAGGCGGACTCTCAACCACTGCGCCACCAGGGAAGCCCGGTCACTGGGATTTTAATAGGGCTTGCATTGAATCTCTAGATCACTTTGGGTAGTTTTGACATTTTAACAGTATTAAGTTTTCCAATCCATGAACAGGGGATGTGTTTCCATTTGTTTATGTCTTTAATTTCTTTCAGCAATGTTTTGTAATTTTCACTGTACCAGTCATTCACCACTTTGGTTAAGTTAAATCCTGTGTAGTCTGGGTTTTTTTGACACTATTGTAAATAGAACTGTTTTTGTAATTTCCTTTTCAGATTGTTTATTGTTTGTGTATAGACATTCAACTGATTTTTTTGTGTTGACTTTGTATTCTGGTACTTTGCTGAATTCATTTTACTAACAGTTTTGTGTGTGTGTGTGTGTGTGTGTGTGTGTGTGTGTGTGTAATTGTTAGGGTTTTCTGCATATAATATCATATCATCTGCAAACAGAGATAATTTTACCTCTTCCAATTCGGCTGCTTTTTTTAAAATATAAATTTATTTATTTATTTTTGGCTGTATTGGGTCTTCGTTGCTGCACGCAGGTTTTCTCTAGTTGCGGTGAGGGGGGTCTACTCTTCATTGAGGTGTGCGGGCTTCTCATTGTGGTTGCTTCTCTTGTTGTGGAGCACAGGCTCTAGGCACACGGGCTTCAGTAGTTGTGGCTCTTGGGCTCTAGAGCGCAGCCTTAGTAGTTGTGGTGCACGGGCTTAGCTGCTCCACGGCATGTGGGATCTTCCCGGACCAGGGCTTGAACCAGTGTCCCCTGCATTGGCAGGCGGATTCTTAATCACTGCGCCACTAGGGAAGCCCAATTTGGCTGATTTAAATTTTTTTTTCTTGCCTAATAGTTCCAGTACTATGTTGAATAGAAAGGTGAAAGCAGGCACCTTTGCCTTGTTCCTGATCTTAGAGGAAAAGCTTTTAGTCTTTCACCCTTGAGTCTGATGTTTACTTTGGATTTTTCATATGTGGTATTTATTATGTTGAGGTGGTTCCCTTCTAATTCTAGTTTGTTGAGTGTGTTTATCATGAAAGGTTGTTGTTAAATTCTGTTAAATGCTTTTTCTTAATCAATTGAGATGGTCGTGTGTTTTTTCTCCCCGTCATTCTGTTAATATTGTCTATTATACTGATCAGTTTTTATATGTTGAACCATCCTTATATCCCAGGAGTAAATCCGATTTGGCCATGGCATTTAATCCTTTTAATATGCTGATACATTTGGCTTGCTAGTATTTTGTTGGGAATTTTTACGTCTGTGGTCATAAGGGATACTGGTCTATAGTTTTCTTTTCTTGTAATGTTTTTGTCTTGTTTTGAAATCAGGGATATGCTGGCATCCTAGAATGAGTTAGGATGTGTTTCCTCCTCTTCACGTTTTTGGAAAAATTGGAGAAGGACTAGTGTTCTTCTTTAAATGTTAGGTAGAATTCATCATTGAAGGCATTAGGTCCAGGGCTTTACTCTCTCAGGAGATTTTTGATTAGGGATTCAATCTCCTTATTAGTTACAGGTTTATTCAGATTTTCTATTTCTTTGTGATTTAGTCTTACATCTTAACTATATTAAATCTCCAATCCATGACATGGATGTCTTAATTTATTTGGGGTTTTTAAATTTCTTTCAACAGTATTTTGTGGGTTTTAGACTGTTTAACTCTTGTTTAATTTATTCTAAAGCATTTAATACTTTTTGATGACGTTGTGAATGGTCTTTCCTTAATTTCATTTTTATATTATTCATTGGTTTATAGAAATACAATAGAAATTTGTATATTGATCTTGTATCCTGCAGTTTTGCTGAACTCTTTTTATTATTACTGTTTTTAGTGCATTTCTTTGCATTTTTCTGTATATATGATTTTTTAAAAATAAATCTATTTATTTATTTATTTATTTTTGGCTGTGTTGGGTTTTCATTGCTGCGTGTGGGCTTTCTCTAGTTATGGTGAGCAGGGGCTACTCTTTGTTGCAGTGCATGGCTTTCTCATTGCGGTGGCTTCTCTTTTTGTGGAACACGGGCTCCAGGCTCACAAGCTTCAGTAGTTGTGGGTCGCGGGCTCTAGAGCACAGGCTCAGTAGTTGTGGCACCCGGGCTTAGTTGCTCCGCGGCATGTGGGATCTTCCCAGACCAGGGCTCGAACCTGTGTGCCCTGCACTGGCAGGCGGATTCTTAACCACTGCGCCACCAGGGAAGTCCTCTGTATATATGATTATGACATCAGTTAATAGAGGTTACTTCTTCCTTTTCAATCTAATGCTTTTTATTTCTTTTTCTTGCTTAATTGCCCTGCCTAGGGCTGCCAGTACAATGTTGAATAGATATTATGAGAGTGGGCATTTTTATCTTATTCTGATCTTAGGTGGAAGGCATTCAGTCTTTAACCATTAAGTATGATGTTAGTTGCAGGTTTTTCATAATTGCTTTTATTAGCTTGAGGAAGTTCCTTTGTATTCTTTGTTGATTATTTTTATCAAGAGGGGGTATTTAGCATATTCTTTCAACATTTTACTAACTTGGAAGTTGAATTTTGCGAAATGCTTTTTCTGCATCTATTGAGATGATCCTGTGGTTTTTGTTCTTTATTCTGTTAATGTGGTGTAGTATATTTATTGGTTTCAGATATATTAAATCAACCTTGCATTCCTGTGATAAATCTCACATGGTCATGGAGTATAATCCTTTACATATCTTGCTAGATTTTTCAGTTTACTAATTTTTTGTTGAGGATTTTTATCTCTATATTCATGAGTGTTACTGGTCTTTGGTTTTTGTTTTCTTTTGATGTCTGTTTGATTTTGGTATCAGGATGATACTAGCCAAATAGAATTAGTTGGATGCGTTCTTCCATTTTCTATTACTTTGGAGAGTGTGTGAAGGATTGTTGCTAATTCTTCTTTCAGTGTGGTAGAACTCACCAGGAAGCCAGTTGATACTCATCTTTTCTTTATGGGTAATTTTTTGATTACTAATTTAATCTCTTTCCTTGTCATTGGTTAATTCATATTTAAAATATTGTTCTTGCATCAGTTCTGGTAGTTCGTGTCTTTCTAGAATTTGCCCATTTCATCAAGATAATCTAATGTGTTGGCATACAGTTCTTCATAGTATTCCCTTACAATCTTTTTCATTTTAATAAAGTCAGTAGTGATGTTTCTTTTATTTTTTTAATTTCAGTAATTTTAGTCTTCTTATTTTCATTCTGGCTAAACATTTATCAATCTTATTGATCTTGTCAAAGGATCCTCTATTGGTTTAGTTGATTTTCTCTGTTGTGCTTCTGGTCTCCATTTATTTCTCCTCTAATCTTTTTTTTTTTTTTTTTTTTTGTGGTATGTGGGCCTCTCACTGTTGTGGCCTCTCCCATTGCGGAGCACAGGCTCCGGACGCGCAGGCTCAGCGGCCATGACTCACAGGCCTAGCCGCTCCGCGGCATGTGGGATCTTCCCGGACTGGGGCACGAACCTGTGTCCCCTGCATTGGCAGGCGGACTCTTAACCACTGTGCCACCAGAGAAGCCCTCTCCTCTAATCTTTTTATTTCCTTCTTTCTGTTTACTTTGGGTTCAGTTTCTCTTATATTTTCTAGTTTTTGAAGGTGGAAGTTTAGGTTATTTAAATATAGTGTCTTCTTTTTAAATATATACACACTACAACTATAAATTTTCTTTTTATTACTGTTTTAGCTTCATTCCTTAAATTTTATACATTGTGTTTTCATTTTTATTCGTCTCAAAGTATTTTTCAGTTTCTCATTTGATTTGTTCATTGATCCATTGGTTAGTTTGGAGTATGTTGTATAATTTCCACACAATTGTGAATTTCCCAAATTTCCTTTTGTTACTCATTTTTAATATTATTCCATTGCAGTTAGAGAACATATTTTGTATTATTTCAATCCTTTTAAATTTATTGAGGCTTATTTCATGACCTAACCTGTGGTCTGTGCTAGAGAATATTTCATATGCGCTTGAAAAGAATGTGTGTTATACTGTTTTGGGGCAGGTAGTTTTATCAATGTGACTTAGATCTAGCTGGTTTATAGTGTTTTTTATTTTCTGTTTCCTTGTTGAGCTTTTGTGCAGTTTTTCTATTATTAGAAGTAGTGTATTGAAGTCTTCAGTTATTATTTTTGATTTATTTATTTCTGTCTTCAGTTCTGTTTTTGTTTCCTGTGTTTTGAGTCTGTAGTTATGTACATATATGGTTATAATTGTTGTATCTTACTGATCAGTTGACCCCTTTATTGGTATAAAAGATCCTTTCTTTGTCTCTAGTAACAATTTTTGACTTAAAATATATTTTGTCTGTTAACAGTACTGCTACTCTTGTTCTTTTTAGTTGCTGTTTGCATGATATATAATTTTCTGTGTTTTAACCTCAGTGTAGTCTTTGAATCTAAAGTGTGTAGACAGCATACATTTGCGTCCTACCTCCCACCCCCTTCAATTCTGCTAGCTTTTGCTTGTATTTACATTTAATGTAATTCCTGTTAAGGTAGGATCTCTGTCAGCCATTTTGCTATATATATGTATCTTTTAAAAGTATATTTTATGTCTTTTTGTTTCTCTGGTTCTCCATTAATTCCTTTTCTTTGATGTTAAATATAGCATTCCATTTTAATTCTCTTGCTTCTTTTAGTGTAATTTTTGTATTATTTTCTTTATGGTTTCCTTGCAGATTGAAATTAATATTTTAATTTAAAAGAACTGAGTTCAGATTAACACCAATTTAATTTCAGTAGTATACAAAAATTTTTCTTTAATATAATGCCATTCCTTTCCTTTTTTTTTTTAATTGGCTCATTCTACTCCATTCCAAGCCTTATCTTTTTTTTTTCACATCTTTATTGGAGTATAATTGCTTTACAATGGTGTGTTAGTTTCTGCTTTATAAAGAAGTGAATCAGCTATACATATACATATATCCCCATATCCCCTCCCTCTTGCATCTCCCTCCCACCCTCCCTACCTTTCCTTCTTCTTGATGCCATTGTTGTCAGACAAAGTGTATCTTTATACACTTAAGCTCCTCAACACAATTTTATAACCCTTCCTTCCTTTATGTAGTTGTCTTTTAAATCAGATAGAGAAGAATACAGTTACAAATAAAAACATATTTGTAGTATCTTTTTAAAAAATTTATTTTAAAAAATTTATTTATTACTTATTTTTGGCTGCATTAGGTCTTCGTTGCTGTGTGCGGGCTTTCTCTAGTTGCGGCGAGCGAGGGCTACTCTTCATTGTGGCGCGTGAGCGTCTCATTGCAGTGGCTTCTCTTGTTGCGGAACATGGGCTCTAAGCACGCGGGCTTCAGTAGTTGTGGCACACGGGCTCAGTAGTTGTGGCTCGTGGGCTCTAGAGCACGGGCTCAGTAGTTGTGGCACTCGGGTTTAGTTGCTCTGTGGCATGTGGGATCTTCCTGGACCAGGGCTCGAACCCATGTCCCCTGCATTGGCAGGCAGATTCTTAACCACTGCACCACCAGGGAAGTCCCATATTTGTATTATCTTTCATCTTTACCTATGTGGTTACTGTTACTGGTGTTCTTTATTTCTTTGTGTTTACTCCAGTTACTGTTGAGTGTTCTTTATTTCAACCTGAAGTGCTCCATTCAGTATTTCGTATAAGACAGGTCTGTTAGTGAGGACTTCTCTGATTTTTATTTAATAATGTTCTAATTTCACTTTTATTTTTGAGGCATAGTTTTCCTGGATATAAAATTCTTGGTTGACTTTTTTTTTTTCTATTAGCACTTTGAATATGTCATCTCATTGCCTGCTGGCCTTCATGGTTTCTGATCAGCTGTTAATCTTATTGAAGATTCCTTGTATGTGATGAGTTATTTTCTTGCTGCTTTTGAGATTCTTTCTTTGTCTTTGGGTACGTTGACTATGATGTGTATAGATGTGGCTCTCTGAGTCTTTTTGCTTTCAGTTTGATGAGCTACATTTGCATAATTTCTAAGAAGTACGAGCCCTGGATCACCAGGGAAAAAGGAGAAAAGGAAGCTTGAGAGGAGCCTTCAGTTGTTAGGAATCATTGCTCCTACTTTGCCCAACACTTAGAACCTCTTACCTTTGACACAATTCCCATCCCATGCCTCCATAAACAGGGCAAGGTTTTAGGGATTTTATTAGTCGTATACCATCAATACCATCAATAAAATCTATGATTCAGTGAACCAAAAGTGTGTATAAGTTTATGTAGTTTTTCCATTTCTTTATTTTTAGTTTTGAATGGTGGTTATCTTTGCTCTTTGTTTTATGTGCTTTCTTTGTGTACTCTTTCAGAAATATATTTCTTGAAATGTGGAAGCAATATCACTCTTGAAGCAAAAATGATTGGAAAATTGATGAGAGAATTATAGGAGGATGATACAAATTTGTTTAACGGAGGAGGGTAAAAAGTACAGAGATTATTAATGAAGCTACCAGTGTCTGAGTAATAAAAAGGGAAATTCCCAAAGCAGTTGGTAAAATAGAAAGTGAAGATTAGGGACTTTCAATACTTTTCCATGGAAAATGTGACGTTCATATTCAGAAATGACAAAATATACAAGGATATAAACCATAAGTGGGAATAGGCTTGCAAAAAAAGAATGACAGAGACCTCAGATTAGGAATTGTTAGGCAAAATATAAAATGGTCATATTGATCATGTTTATATCAGGGCATAAGAAACTATGAAGAATGACCAACAGATTTGAAATAGAACTAACTAGATATTTTAGTAAAAATTTTAAATAATTGAGAGTAGTAAGTCAATGGATGGGCCTTAATAGCAGATTTGACATACCCAAAATGAGAATTAATAAGTTGGAGCAATGGTTTTCAACTGTGGTTCTCAGAGTAGCAGCATTATGGGAACATGTTGGAAATGCAAACTCTCAGGCCCCATCCTACCTATGAATCAGAAACTCTATTCTGGGGCCCAACAACTTGTGTTCAATAAGCTTTCCTGGTGATTCTGATGTACACTAAAGTTTGAGAACCTCTGAACTAGTAGATCTGAAGAAATTCAGCCAGAACGGGGAGAAAAAGACATGGAAAATATGAAAAAGGGAGTAAAAATTATGGCACTGTAAAGGTTTAAGTGTAACTAATTGGAATTCTAGAAAAAGAGAGAGAATGAAATAGAAGAAGTATTTGAAGAGATGATATCTTAAAATTATCTACAATTGATAAAAGGTCCTAATCTATAGATTCTAGAAGCCTAATACCTCTCAAATAGGAGAAATAAAAGAATTCCATACCAAGACAATCATAGTAAAACTTTAGAACATAAATGAAATAAAGGAACTTAAAAACAGCCAGAAAGAAAAGACATTACTTTCAAATGAACTCTAGGAAGGAATTCAGAAGATAACTATAGATACCGTCAATTTGTTGAGATGATTTTGTACTCAGCAAAGTTATTTTTCATGAATGAGATTGAAATAAAAATATTTTAAGAGAAACGGCTGAATTTGCCACTAGCAGACCCTTAGTAAGTACAATTCTAAATGCAGAAGGAAGGTCACATAGGGGAGGTCTGAGTTACATGAAAGAGTAGAAAGAAAAAAATGTGGTAAATATGTAGATGGAATTAAATAAATATTATGTATGGTAAAATTATAATGGGTTTAAAAGTAAGTAAAATTAACAGTAATTAATAGGAATAGCATGTAATTTGGATGGGGTTAGATGGAGTTAATGTGTTTAAAAATCTTTATCATTTGTGAGCATTGTAAAGATTTCGATTAGCTTTAGTCTTTGATAAGTTATGTATGGGTGTTATATTTCTAGGATAACCACTAAAAATATATGGACAAAAGATGCAACTTACTAGTGTGCTAGAGGAAAAAAAAAATCCAAAAGGAGGCAAAAAAAAGAGAGAACAAAAAGAAACATTGAAAGGTTTAAGGAGCCTATTTAATCTGATTGTTAGTCCAAATTAAATGGCAAAATTAAATTTGATGTTAGTAAATGGTAAAGTATATAGGTCAGAGAGAAAGCTTGTCATACTAGTTGCAGAAGCAAAATCCAGGTACATGTTACTTATAAGATATACTTGAGCAAGTGGTAGAGAAAAGTTGAAAGTAAAAGGGTACAGATATACTAGGAGAATATGAATTATACTAAAATTTGTTTAGCTATAGTAACATTAGATGAAATGGATTTTTCAGTCATAAGGGTTTGTTTGGGACAAAGAGGATCCATTTATAAAGAATAGAGGTTCATTTTAGCAGGATAATATAACAAAAATTTTTATGTACCTGAAAACATCATCTCAAAATTCATAAAGCAAAAATTTAAAGAACTGCAGGTAAAAGTTGACAAATATAGTATCCTAATGTGAGACTTTATTACTTCTTTATATAAGTGTTAGATAAAGCAGAAAATAATAAAGTTAGAGAATAATTTACTTAACATAATTAACAAGCTTATTTTAGTGGAAATGTATAGAAGTTCACCTCAAACTTGAGAATATCTATTTTTACTAATCTCACAAGAATATTTATAAAACTTACACATCCTAGTCCTTAAAGGAAGTCTCAGTAAATTTTGGTAGACTCATATCCTATGGACCATTTAAAGTAGAAATCAATTTTTAAAATAACAAACCCTCGATATATTGGAAATTAGAAAACAGGGAACAAATTAGGAAATATGTAAAAACGATGAAAATTAAAATAATTATCAGGCATCTAAAAAGTGAGAAAAAGAATAGCAAAGTAAACCCAAAGAAGCAAGCAAAGAAATAATAAAGAAGAGAAATAAATGAAATAGAAATATATAATACTGAGGATCAACAGAATCTAAAGTTCTTTGAAAACACTATTAAAATAGATAATTCTCTACTGATGTTGGTCAAGGAAAAAAAGAAAAAACCAAAAGTGAAAGGTATAAATAAGAAATATTAGGAATGAAAAAAATTGTCAGTTTAGTTGTAGTTAACCTTAAAAAGACAATAAAAATATATTATGAACAAGTTTATGACAGTGACTTTAGAAATTTAAGTGAAGAAAAATTCCTATTAAAATTTAACTTAATAAAACTGATAAGAAGTAATAAAAAAACATTGATAATATCAAAACTGTTTTAAAATTTGGGGATCACAAGTTTCAAATCATCCCACAAAATAAACTCTGCATCTAGATGGACTGGTTAATTACACCAGACATTCAAGGAAAAAAATTAATCTTACACAAACTAATACAGAGTATCAAATTCACACTGCTACTGAGACTATGATACTCTTGATACTCAAACCTGACAAGGCCAATATGAGAATAGGAAGTTATAGGCTAGTTTCACTCACAGAAGAATCCTAAAATTGAACCTCATAAAGTAGAAAAGGATATTTCATCCCAAATTGCAATTATTCTGGAAAGTAGAATGAATAAACTTAGTATTTCATATCAATTAAGAGTGTAGGCTCTGCAGGCAGAGTGCCTTGGTTTGAATCCAGGTTTTACTAATCAGCTTAAGGCAAGTTTCTTAAGTTTTATTTCTTGTTTGTTAATTGGGATAATAGTGGTATCAACTCATAGGGTTATTCTGAGGATTGAATGAATTAAAATATGTAAAGCATCTAGAACAATGTCTGATATATACTAAATGCTAATTGGTGTTAGATATTGACATTATGGTAAAATCAATTACTGTAATACATCATATTAAGAGAACAAAGAAAAAAGCTATATGGTTATCTCAATAGATACAAAGAAAGCATTAATAAAATTCAATATGTCAGTATATTAGAGGGAGAGCTGCTTACACTGAGAAAGTATAAACATGAAAAACCTACATCATATATTTTACTTAATGGTGAAATGTTTAAAATACTCTTTTTGAGATTGATAATAATGACTAGTGTAATTATTGTCATTACTTTTAGGGCTCAATAATTGTAGCAAGGTCAAAAATAAGAAAGAAAGGAAGGAAGATAGGTACAAGGATTAGAAAAGAAGAGAGAAAACTGATATTATTTGCAAAAGAATGTACAGATAAAATATAGAATTAATAGTGTTAGCAGAATTGATGAACACAAAATTAGTATATAAAAAGCAGTTACAGGAAATGGTAATTTCTTAAAATGTTAAATGTCTACTTACCATACAACACTGCAGTTCCACTCCTAGGCATATACTAGAATGTCCTCTAACACCATATACAAAAATAAACTCACAGTAGATTAAAGACCTAAATGTAAGACCAGAAACCATAAAACTCCTCAAAGAAAACATAGAACACTCTTTGACATAAATTGTAGCAACGTTTTTTTGATCCATTTCCTAAAGCAAAGGAAATAAAAGCAAAAAATAAATAAATGGAACTTAATTAAACTTAAAAGCTTTTGCACAGCAAAGTAAACCATCAACAAAAGGAAAAGACAGGCTACTGAATGGGAGAAAATATTTGCAAATGATATGACCGTTAAAGAGTTAATATCCAAAATATATAAACAGCTCATACAACTCAACATCAAAAAAACAACCCGATTAAAAAATGGGCAGAAGACCTGAATAGACATTTCTCCAAAGAGGACGTGCACAGGGCCAACACGCAAATGAAAAGAGGCTTAACATCACTAAGCATCAGAGAAATGCAAATTAAAGCCACAATGAGATATCACCTCACTCCTGTCAGGATGGTCATCAAAAAGAACACAACTAGCAAATGTTGGTGAGGTTGTGGAGAAAAGGGAACCCTGGTACATTGTTGGTAGGAATGTAAATTGGTGCAGCCACTGTGGAAAGCAATATGGAAGTTCTCAAAAAGCTAAAAATAGAACTACTGTATTACTCCCCACTCCTGGGTATATATCTGAGAAAAACAAAAACACTAATTTGAAAAGATACATGCACCCCATTGTTCATAGCAGCACTACTTATAGTTGCCAAGATATGGAAGCAACCTAAATGTCCATCAACAGATGAGTGGATAAAGAAGGTGAGATTTATATACACAATGGAATACTACTCAGCCGTAAAAAAAGAACAGAATTCTGCCATTTGCAGCAACATGGATGAACTTGGAGGGCATTATGCTAAGTGAAATAAGTCAGAGAAAGACAAATACTGTATGATATCATTTGTATGTGGAATCTAAAAAATACAACAAACTAGTGAATATAACAAAAAAGAAGACTCACAGATATAGAGAGCAAACCAGTGGTTACCAATGGGGAGGGACAAACTTTTGGGTGTAAGATAAGCTCAAGGATATATTGTACAACATGGGGAATATAGCCAATATTTTTTAATAACTGTAAATGGAAAGTAACCTTTAAAATTGTATAAAAAATAAAAAATATATTTTAAAAAATCCCCAGAACAATAAAGCACACATTTTATTTCTGCCAGCAAAAAAAAAAAAAGGTGATGATGTTGTTTTCAGAGATAGGAGCCTTTTGTAGTCTCTTTTTTATTAGTATAGTTTTATTTTAAAAATAATATTTGAGTTTATCTTTTATAATAAAGATATTTAAATATATTGTTTTCTTCAAAATGGCTATATTCCTGTATTTTAACATGTATTATAAACAAATAGTACTTTATTCCTTGAGGTTTATATTACTGTAATATGTTAAAAATTCTTTTTTGATTCCTTGTAAGTTTTTTAAAATTTTAAATTTATTTGGGATAGTCAGACTCTTTACTGTATTTATATTGTTTTATTCTTGAAATGGCTAGGAAGTTATTTTCAATACTTTATTTTGGAGCAGATTTATTGAGTAAGTCATTAGTTATGATATTACTAGAGGGACTTCCACTGCATTCAGAAAAGTGTGAAAGTAATACGTATATTGCTTGATGAATTATCACAAACTGTTTTTACTTGTATGTGAAATTTTAACTTGCATGTAACTGCCACCTAGGTCAAGAAATAGATTCAGTAGATTTGAAAGTTCCATTAATTGTGAAAGCAGAGATAGGGGTCATTTACTTAAGGATTTCTCTTTGAACTATAGAGAAATTCTTTCTCTATTTTAAATGTACTTAAATGCCATGCTATTTCAAAGGCGTGTTGCATTTTCTTCTTGTTTTGTTATAAATGAATCTGGATTATTGTGTATTTGATGTAGGAGTACGGTTGGACAGAATGAACTGAAAATTACAAGTGATCGAGCAATAAATTCAGGATTGTTTTTTGAAGGTAAACCAAAGCCTTCAAAACAGTCACTTCAGTCTTACCAAGAAGCTTTGCAGCAGCAGGTATTCATTCATTTTTTTATTCATTCGTTTGTTTGTTCATCTAATGTTAAACATCTTATGTGTTAGTACAGTGGTCTGTTAAAACTCAGAGTGTGGCAGAGGAGAACAAATTCCATTCATTTATAATTCAGTGTGATAAGGTTTGATGTAGGTAGACTGGAATGCATGGGGTAGGGAGAATAATTGCCTGGGCTGTTAGGAGGGCTTCACATGGTTGATGATATTTGAGTTGCATGTTATACAGTGAATAAATGTGAAATTCCTGGTGTATTCAGTAAATGGAATTGATGTAGGAGAAGGGGCTGGAGTGTTAGATTGTGCTGGATTGTGAAGGATAGCTAATAAGGGGTTTTCAGTTTCATCTTGTTATCAATAGCCAAAGGGAGGACATTTTAAACCAAAAAGTGAAAGAAATAGTTGATATGAGTAGATGTGGCTTTCAGGAAGATATCTGGTTCTGATATGGATGGTTGGGAAAGAGATGTGGCAGAGAAACCTTTTAGTAAACTATTGAGGTAGTCCAGCCAGGAGGTAGCAAGGCGCTGAACCAGGTGGGGAAGATGGAGAGGGCATCCAAGAGACAATTCTGGGGTTCCATTGATAGGGCTTAGATTTAGGGAGTGAGGAAAGAACAGAGGGCTTGAAGATGATTCTGAGTGTTGTAATCTGAGAGAATAATGAGGCTGTGAACTGATGGTAGGGAAAAAAGAGGTAGAATGCTTAGGGAGGAGGATAATGTTCTGTTGTGGTTTGTAATGTTTGGAGAGAGTTTACTTAAGAGTAACTGTATCAGGGACTTCCCTGGTGGCGCAGTGGTTAAGAATCCACCTGCCAATGCTGGGCACACGGGTTTGAGCCCTGGTCCAGGAAGATCCCACATGCCGTGGAGCATCTAAGCCTGTGCATCACAACTACTGAGCTTGCACTCTACAGCCCGCGAGCCACAACTACTGAGCCCGTGTGCCACAACTGCTGAAGCCTGTGCACCTAGAGCCTGTGCTCTGCAACAAGAGAAGCCACTGCAATGAGAAGCCTGTGCACCGCAACGAAGAATAGCACCTGCTCATCGCAACTAGAGAAAGCCCTTGTGCAGTAACAAAGACCCAACGCAGCCAAAAATAAATAAATAATAATAAGTTAATAGCTTAAAAAAATAAAAGAGTAACTGTTTTAGATGTATGGGTTTTTTGAGGGGAATACTCATATCTCCTCCAGAGAGGACCCTGGAACTCTAGGTATATATTCACCTGAGGTACTTTTCTACAAAGTTTCACTTGGATTTCTTCTAAAGCTCAGCTTTTTTGTTCAGTTTTTTACGTTGGGCAACCTCCTTGGAAGGTGGATTTTTTTAAATTACAGAATTACCAACATTATTTTTTTTGTGTTATGATTCTACAAACAAAAGACTGCATTTATCTGTTTTCAAATGAGCATATTAAAAACACCACCGACAAAACCAGATTTCCTAACTCTAGAATTTTATTTTATGTATGTGATAACTTCCTTGGCCCTTCTGGAGTAGTTGCTTAAATTTTCCATGCATATGGTTGTGATTTTAAAAGTAGCTTTCCAAAATGTAGATCTTTATTCATTGCCTATTTATGGTTTTAGAGACCAACCCTGTGCTTATACTTGATGATGATAAGACTGTATTTGTTTTTTATGCTTTCATAAAGTATACTTAAATAGCCCAACACTCTCCAGAGAACTTTGAACCTTCAACAGCTTTGAATTTGGGGAATGGAGTTTGCCCGGGGTAGAGTAGGTCTGGTGAGGTATAGGAAGTAGTTGGCCCAGATCTAATGAGGTGTGAAGAGTAGTTTGTTGCTGGCCAGATCCCGTGAAAGGGTAGATGAAAAAAGGAAGTAGGGAGATTTTGTTGGTCCCCATGAAACTGGTGAGGTTAGGGAGGGAATGAAGCTGGGGAGTGGGAAGATGGAGTTGGTTTAGTCCAAAGTGGCACCAGTGGCTGGAAAGGACTCAAGTGACATGATGTGAGGGAGTAGCAGCTATATATTCCAGCTAGCAAATTGTTGTTAAATTGTTTTTATTTTATTTTATTTTTTTTATAAATTTATTTTATTTTTGGCTGCATTGGGTCTTTGTTGCTGCATGTGGGCTTTCTCTAGTTGCGGCGAGCAGGGGCTACTCTTCGTTGTGGTGCCCAGGCTTCTCATTGCGGTGGCTTCTCTTGCTGCGGAGCGTGGGCTCTAGGCGCGCGGGCTTCAGTAGTTGTGGCATATGGGCTCAGTAGTTGTGGCTCGTGGGCTCTAGAGCGCGGGCTCAGTAGTTGTAGTGCACCGGCTTAGTTGTTCCATGGCATGTGGGATCTTCCTGGACCAGGGCTCGAACCCGTGTGCCCTGCATTGGCAGGCGGATTCTTAACCGCCGCGCCATCAGGGAAGCCCCTTAAATTGTTTTTAAATATATTTGTGATGTTAAATTTTATAGTGAAGTATATTGAAAAAAAATCCAGTTTTTTCTCTAATAAGAAAAATAAAATCTGATATTAAAACTTTTTGTATCAGAATACTTGTCAGCACTTATTACGAATGTTTCTTAATGTTGTTAAGATTCGAGAAAGAGAAGAAAGAAGAAAGAAAGAACGAGAAGAAAAAGAAGAATATGAAGCTAAATTAGAAGCTGAAATGAGAAGTTATAACCCCTGGGGGAAAGGTGGAGGTGGTGCTCCTCTGAGAGATGCAAAAGGAGATCTGATAAGTATGTTATTTCCATTGATTTGTTGTTTTTAAGAGAAACTAAGTTTAACTTTTTAAAAGAATGGGGAGTAGAAAAAAGTGGGAATCATAGTCTGTAAGGCAAGGTCTCTTTTTGTACAGCTTAATGCAAAAGAGGTATTTTGATAGTAAGCATAATAACAGGTTAAAAAGCCTTTTTTCTTCAGATTACTATTCATTTATTTTTATTACAAAATTTTCACCTTCCAATGATAATAACTCAGTTGCAGAGAAAAGTTCATGTTAGTTGGCAAGTTTTTACCCAAACTAGTAGTTAGAATTTTTAGAAGTTTTCTAGTAAAAACAATAAAACCCTTATTACAATTTGTTTTTAAACTAGTAAGACGTCTTTAAAATAAGTGATCCGGTGTAGTGGGGGCATGTTATATTTAATTCATATATGCCATGTACTTGCACAATGCAGGACTCCTTTGACAAAGATCTGGCCTCAGAAAGTTTTGGCAGGTTGCAGAATTATATTGATTTATCTTTCAATTATGTACTCTTAAAAATGTTCCATCTAGAAATCACACAACAAGCACTTTGAAAAGACTCTTTATATAACTTGTTATATATATTGGAATGGTCTCTGATTAGCTTTTAGCTTAGAATAAAAGCAGAGAAAGATAATGGGTTTTTAAAAAATTGTTTAATTGTAAATGAGAAATGAATAATTAGAAACCCATTAAAATGGTAAAAGTGTAAATTTCACATTCTTTGGGTTTATGCTTTGTTGTAGGGATAGCTGAGTGATGAAATCAGAAGATTTTGAGGGGTACTGAGTTATTAGAGTTCTTAAGTATTATGCCTTTGATTCTTTGTTAAAGATGACTTTTTTAAAAAGATATATTTGAGGCCCACTTAAATTAATGAGATAATTCTTTTATTTTCCAACGGATTTATTCCTTTCCTTTCTTCACCTCATAAATACTTTCCTCACGGTTTTGAAGACTAGAACTCTTACTCTCTCTTTACAGATGAGCTGATTTTAGGTGATGCATAGATAAGCCTAGAAGTTAAATGTTTATTTGAATATATATTCGAAAAACACTGGTTTTCCATTAATGGATAGTACTATAACATTTCCTTTGAAAGTAAAGGCATTTAACGAAAAGTGCTCTAATGAAGAACTCCCATTTCTCAGAGGCTTAAGGCTTAAGGCAGTGTAAATTTACTTCTCACTTAAGTCACATTCTGATGCTGTTTGGGTGGTTCTCCTCCAAGAGGTGACTTGGGAATGTGAGCTGCTTCCATTGTGTCATTCCACCGTTTTGGAGTCCTTTATTTCTAGCTGCATAGATGTGGTCCAGAGGGTGGGAGAACAAGTTGAGAATTTTGTTGGGGCCTGGCCTGAAAGTGGAGGAATATCACTTTTGTCTTTGTTCCATTGTTCAGACCTAGTTATAAAGTTCTAAAGTAACTGCTTGGGAGGCTGGGAAGTTTTGGGTTCTTTATACCCAGGAGGAAGACATGAGATTGATAAGCATCTACCCAGTCTTTGCTATTAAATTTAAATTGTAAATTGATAGAAACATAACAGTTACCACGAAGGAAGTGCTTATTTATGTAACAGAAACTTTGGGAAACACTGGAATAATTTCCTAGAAGTTTCCAGCTTGCTCTAAGATTATATCCAGTTCAGACAGTACAATTACAGTGTTTTGTGTATGTTTAATTGGTGGAAGTGAGTAGGATAAGTGTTTGTTATTGAATTATAAAATACTGTTTTAGAATTGCTTGACCTGACAGGAATGGAGCAAACTTTTCTGAGATTTTTACTTTTAGTGGTAATGTTTAGTTTGCTTATTTAATGCTACAGTCATGCCATGAAATAAAAAAGGTGTGCTGTTTTATCAAATGCAGTGGAACTTTTTTTTTAATGATATTTTGAAAGCAAGTAAACTCATCACTTAAAGAATATCAGTTTGTTTTGTATGTGGCTGTTATATTTTAGAGAGAGAGGGAACATAATTTTTCTTTTTAAAATATGTAGTAAAGGGCTTCCCTGGTGGCGCAGTGGTTGAGAGTCTGCCTGCCAACGCAGGGGACACAGGTTCGTACCCTGGTCTGGGAAGATCCCACATCCCGCGGAGCGGCTGGGCCCGTGAGCCATGGCCGCTGGGCCTGCACATCCGGAGCCTGTGCTCCACTGCGGGAGAGGCCACGGTGGTGAGAGGCCCGAGTACCGCAAAAAAAAAAAAAAAGAAAAGAAAAGAAAAATAGAACTACCATATGGCCCAGAAATCCCACTCCTGGGCATATACCCTGAGAAAACCATAATTCAAAAAGAGTTATGTACCACAATGTTCATTGCAGCACTATTTATAGTAGCCAGGACACGGAAGCAACCTAAGTGTCCATCGACAGATGAATGGATAAAGAAGATGTGGCACATATATACAATGGAATATTACTCAGCCATAAAAAGAAACAAAATTGAGTTATTTGTAGTGAAGTGGATGGACCTAGAGTCTGTCATACAGAGTGAAGTAAGTCAGAAAGAGAAAAACAAATACCATATGCTAACACATATATATGGAATCTAAACAAACAAACAAACAAACAATGGTTCTGACGAACCTAGGGGCAGGACAGGAATAAAGACCTAGACGTAGAGAGTAGACAAGAGGACATGGGGAGTGGGAAGGGTAAGCTGGGACGATGTAAGAGAGTAACGTTGACATATATACACCACCAAATGTAAAATGGATAGCTGATGGGAAGCAGCTGCATGGCCCAGGGAGATCAGCTTGGTGCTTTGTGACCACCTAGTGGGGTGGGATAAGGAGGGTGGGAGGGAGATGCAAGAGGGAGGGGATATGGGGATATACGTATGCATGTAACTGATTCACTTTGTTATACAGCAGAAACTAACACAACAGTGTAAAGCAACTATACTCCAATAAAGATATTAAAAAAAAATTCCAAATATTTGGACATATTTCCAGATAGCTTCCTGTTGTTCACTTCTAGCATATATTCTGTTTTGTTCAGAGAGTATACTTTTTTGTTATTTCAATGTTTTTAAGTTTATGAGATTTATTTTATGGACTACCAATTTTATATATATATATATATATATATATGTATTTTTTTTTTTTGGCGATACGTGGGCCTCTCACTGTTGTGGCCTCTCCCGTTGCGGGGCCAGGCTCCGGACGTGCAGGCTCAGCAGCCATGGCTCACGGGCCCAGCCGCTCCGCGGTATGTGGGATCTTCCTTGACCGGGGTACGAACCCGTGTCCCCTGCATCGGCAGGCGGACTCCCAACCACTGCGCCACCAGGGAAGCCCATATCTTGCAGTTCTTGAGTCAGTAATTTGTGAGTGTTTTAGCTGGATGGTTCTGTCTCAGGATCTCTCATGAGGTTGCAGTCCAAGATGTCACCTGGGGCTATAGTCGTTTGAAGTCTTGATTGGGACTGGAGAATCTGTTTCCTATATGGCTCCCTCACACAGCTCAGGAGGCCTCAGTTCCTTGCCATGTGGGCTTGTCTTTAGAGCTCCTTAAGTGTCCTTTTGAAATGGTAGGTGGCTTCTTCAGAGTGAGTGAGCCAATAGATCAAGCAAGGTGTAGATATATTGTCTTTCATGAAGTAGCCTCAGAAGTCATATACCATCATTGTGCATGCAGTATCCTTTTCATAAGAAACAGCCCACACTCCAGGGGAGGGGAATTGAGCTCCATCTTTTAAGGGAGGATTGTAAAAAAATTTGTGGATATATTTTAAAACTCCACTCCACATGATATTTTTTCATTAGGAATACTAATGAAGTTGGGTAAATTTCACTATGACTTGTTTTGAATTGTAACTATGTTTGTTCTGTATTTAAGATATTCAGAGTTCTGAAGTAACATAGATATGAATATGGTTTTTATGGGTTGTCAAAAATCCATATACTCTTAAGTTCTCTACTGATTTTGAATTTATTTTGTAAGGTTATTTTTTGAAAAATTTCTTACAAGTTTTGATAATTTTGTTTCTGTTTCCAGGGCACCAAGATACCATTGAATTATTCCAGCTCTGTCCTATTGTTTTTCTCTCCATTTGCCTACTTTAAGAAAATGTATTAAGTATACTAATTATAGAAATGCGTTTATTGAAATAAATGGCTTATTTTTCCCTCTCAGCTGATTTGAATAGGATGCACAGACAAAATACAGATGCCTTCCATAACCCAGATGCAAGAACATATGAAGATAAAAGGGCTGTTGTATCTCTAGACCAAAATTTAGCCACTTCAGATGCTGAGAACCTAGAAGATTCTGCAAATAAAAACTCAGGTTTTTAATCACATTCTATTCTTTTGTTTTTTTGGGTTTTTTTACATTTCTAAAGTTGTTCTGTTCTCCAAGAAAGTTCTTATGATTTTGAGAATTTGGTTACTCTGAGTCAGGAAGCATAACACATTATTCATGCTATTTACAATAACTTTTCTACATAGGTACTTTGAAAAAAGTGAATAAAGAAATACATCTTGCTCCTTAATAATATGTATGTATTCTCAGCTTTATTACTTGCTTATGTATACTTTAGCTGCTGCTAACACTTTTATTTTGCTGATGGGGAGGGCATTTCTTAAAATCAAATAGTCTTTCTACCCATACAGAGTTTGGTAAAGTTTATGGGTTCTTATACCATCAGAATTAGTTTGAATTAGTGAAAACATATCAGATGTTGTATGATAAATTATACGGTGAAATTCATTTTTTGTTTGTTTTATAATCAGTTGCCCTCCCTTATAAAACCACAATATACAAAGAAATAAATGAAGTAATTAAAAGTTTACTTTGACTTCTGGTCACATCTGCCTTTCATAAGCAAATATCTTTGATTTGCTATTAAACAGGGTCCTTTAATTAAAGATTCTGTAAATTGAAGATTATTCAATATCTTTCTTTATGACTTGCCAGGAAACGTTGTAATCATCTTTCTTTATCAAGTATATGTGAAAGTATGTTACATATTTAAAATTCAAATGAAGTTTAAAGAATATACCACCTTACACTATATTTTGATGCTTATAAAGTAACCATTTATTTATGACAAATTCTCTTTTGTACATTCACAGAAATTTTAATTTTAGACTAGAAAAGAACTCTATATTAGGAAGTCTTTCTACAATGTCCCTGACTAATCATACAGTTTTTTAAAAACTTAAAAAATTTTTTAATGCATATTGGCCAAATAGGCAGACTAGATGGTGAGCTCTGATTAGAATTACTAGCCTTGCATCTTTCAAGTCTTTGATGGTAGCACTGATCTCTGCAGCCTTTTTGAACACTTCATGAGATGTGTGGTTGGTTGTTTCCATGGACAGCCTGTATCACTGTTTGATCTCTAATTACAAGAAAATGCTTTCCTACTTTGATCCACAATAGATTTTTACACAATGGATCTAGTTTTGATTTTTGGAGTACTAAAATTAGAACTTTTGATTATGATGAAATTACTAATTTGGCTCTCACTCTGAGTCTGTAATAATTCAGTGTACAATAGCAGCATCAAAACACCTTTCCATTTTATTGAAGAGAATTTTGACCTCTTTCTGATTATCATTATTTTTCTCTTCATTGGCTTCTGCTTCTGGTAGTCTTTATTGAGATCAGTGGTACAGACCCCTTCTCTTCCATTCTCTTCTACACCCTGTATTGTTTGTAGTTCTCTCTTAGCCTAGAACTTTCTCTGTCATAGTAATAACACTTTAGGCATCTAGCTCTGCTTACAAAGCAAAAGCCCTGGAAAAATCAAAGCTTTCCATGACCCATTCCCAAGAAGGAGCACACGCTTGATGATTGAATATGCATAGCAGAATTTATTGTCTATTGCCTTTCTGTACACTACCAGGGTTTTGGTGCAGCTGTTGTGGCCAGGATGCTCTAGTTTAAGAAATCATATAAAATCATAAAATGTTAAAATTTCCCTTTTTTGTGAATTGAAATTTCCTAAATTAACTTTCATTCCCTAAGAATTCACCTAAAACAGACTTTCTGAATGCAAAAAACTATTGAGAGTCACCTAATTTGTTGGTATGCCATCATATATGTGTAGGAGTGTGTGTGTATACATATGTATGTGTGTGTACACATACACATACATATGTGGCATGTAATATTTTAAAGGCTTTAAGGGAACTTGAATATACCTGAGCGTTGAATATGATAATGTATACTTAAGGTTCATTATCCTCTAATGTTTTGTCTTGATTAGGCCTGTTTCTGAGGCCCTTCTTAATGTTTGTTGTTTTTCTTTTACTTTATGGTTCTTGGATGAAAAACAATGTTGATAAAGTCCATACTAATTTGGCTTAAATTTATTTTTTCGCTTATTATGATGCCTGAATACATTTTCATTTTCTTTGTTTAGAGCATGTGTTTCCCTTTGGTTTTATTTTTATAGTGTTTTTATATTTGAAAGAACTTATCTTGCCTGCCTCTAATAATATTTTTCTCTAATTGCCTCAACGGTTTAGAATTTGAGTGATCATCAAAGTGAAACAAACTACTCAGTTTTGGTTTGCTAATCAGCTTTTCCACCATAACATAAGATTTTAATGTTTAGGTATTGATTTGCCTTTCTGCTGATCTCTTCAAGTAAGCATTAATAAATTTAAACACAAAGGCAAAATAGACCTAAATGACAGCTAAACTGCAACGCAGTTGTCCTGCAAACACTATATGAGTGAGAGAAATAAATGCTTTAGATTGATGGTATAAGGAAACTAAAAAATGATATAAAAAGTTATGTGAGGCTTAAACACCAATTTTTTTTTTCTGCATTCAAAGAGACCCCTGGGGTATAATTATTTTCCAGGTTGCTTTTATGAAATAATTTTTTCCCTTTCCCAGAATGTTTAATACTATTTATAGGTAATATATAGCATATCTTTATTTTTCATGTTAATATCTCATTAATATGGTAGAATTTTTAAATAAAAAGTATTGCAGTGATTAAAATAGTCACTTTAATTTGTAAAAAATGTTTTTGGAGCTAACTTTCTAATCTATTCTTTAAACCATGGATGGGAATCCACTTTTGGAATTACTGATTTTTAAAAACAATTTTAGAAAATTTTTGTATGTGTATACATAATACATTTTAGTGTATAATTAAGCAGTGTTCTTAAGAAAAGGATATTTATATTCATAAATAAGAACTTAAACATGTACTTTTTTTTCTGTCTATAAATTTTACTTTAAAGCCTTTGCTGCAGTGAGAGTTGCTTACGTTATTAGCTTTTCTGTTTTCTTGATGTCTTTCAGGTATAGATATGTTATGCTTTTTCAACTGTGTATTAATTTTATTTTAGTTTCACCATTTTTTTTCTCTCTTTACTTTTTATCTGGTCTTTAGATTCTAATCTCAGCCTTCTTCTGAGTTTAACCTCTGGAGTTCCATATTTAGCACATTTTTTTTCAAGATTTGAATTTATTAGCAAAGTCTTTATTCTTTAACCTTTATGTTTTCTAAGCTCTGGCTAATGGTATGTTTTTGCAAAATTTCCCTTTCAAGGTCATATGCAAACACAGAGCTCTCCTTTTGCTCGGGGAAATATTTTTGGTGAGCCTCCAACTGAACTTCAGATTAAACAGCAGGAATTATACAAGAATTTTCTTCGTTTTCAGGTGAAATGCTTACTTGATCACAGTTTCAAAGTTTCATAAGAGTTTTTTTAAAAAAATTAATTATTTTTGGCTGTGTTGGGTCTTTGTTGTGGTGCGCGGGCTTCTCATTGCGGTGGCTTCTCTTGTTGCGGAGCACGGGCTCTAGGCACGCGGGCTTCAGTAGTTGTGGCATGCAGGCTCAGTAATTGTGGCTCGCAGGCTCTAGAGCACAGGCTCAGTAGTTGTGGCACAAGGGCTTAGTTGCTCCGTGGCATGTGGGATCTTCCCAGACCAGGGCTTGAACCCTTGTCCCCTGCGTTGGCAGGTGGATTCTTAACCACTGTGCCACCAGGGAAGTCCCCATAAGAGTTTTAATAAACTAAACTTGCAAAGATTTAATCCACAAGATAATAAATTCTAAAATGCCACACAGTTACTAAAATATCTAATTTATATAAGATATAAATTACATTATATTATATTATTATACTGTTCTACTTATGTCTGAAAAAGGAATAGGGAGACATGTTAGGTATACCAGTTGACTTAAATTTTATTAAATCATTAAGTGTTAAAGAATGCTGAAATTTCTAAAACTGAAACACTTAAAATGTTGACCTGTTAGGCATAGAATGAATCTTTCTAGATGCTCACATGTGTTAGTAGAAAATAATTAGTTTTTTGCAAATGATTTGATATTCTTGACTCAGTTGTATAGTTTGTAAATAAATAAATATTAAATGTAATCACATTTTGCAATTATTTGCCTCATTTATGTATATAAGCAAATAGGATTTAAAGTACTAGAAATTGCCCAAAGGAAGATACTTGAGCATCAGGTGTTTATTAAGCAAACAGATTTATTGAACTCTCATACTGTGGCCACCCTTGGGATGGAGCCTGAGGTGAATGAGAGGCCTGTTCATAGCGGGCTCACAATATTTTCTCTCCTTACCTCCCTCCCCTCCATACCCACACTTACATCCCAGTGTCAGATTAATCCTGTGGCCAGGTTAATCTTCCTTTGATATGACTTCTCATGTTTTTATTCTTTATTCAAAACCTGGCAATAGCATTTCTTTTCTACAGAAAATGTCCATATTCTTTATTCTGACACTTCTGGGGCCTCCAGTCTAATCCCAACCTCTTAAACAGATTCTTCTTACAGAGATTCTATTCAAACATGCCATCTTTCTGATCCTAATTATTGTGAACTTTTAAGGCAGTGACATAATGGATGTAGTCTTAAGGATAATTGATCAGACATTACTGTTGAGGATGTATTTTTGGAGAATTTAAAAGACTGGAAGCAGGGGTGTTTTACTAGAGTGGTGACAGTGGAAATGGATGGAAAGACCTTTCAAAGGATCGACAGAATGAATAGAGATATTGACTGTAAGAGAGTAGCATCAGAGATCCCAAGGATACTGGCCACTTGAGTCAGGTAGCAGCAGATTGAGGGTCAAAGAATCACGTTTTGAACTTGAAGGACCCTCTGGTATATTGCCCATAATGATAGCAAGTCAAAATTATGTAGTTCCTATTATACTTACTGAGTGTTAGCCTGCTGTAGGGTAGAATTCAGGGAAAAATAAGTCTTGCCACTTCGTAGCCTATTATTATTTATAAGATAGTTTTACATATAGTATCTTATTAAACCTCAGTACTCTCTGAGGAAGTTATTACTCTTTATTTTATGACCAACTAAAATACAGGATGAGGCTCACCTTTGGTGGCAGAGCTTGCAAGTTGTGAGGCGGTGCTTGAACCCAAGTCTCCTGACTTTAAGTATCATATCTAGAGGTACTACAGTTATGTTTCTAGCTCTAGGAAGTCTTTCGTCTGGGAAAAAACTACTAGTAGTGGGGGAAACTTTGTATAAGTTTCAGAATAAGTTCAACCTTCACTTCTCCCACTGTATAAAATGGTGGTTTATGTATTTTTCTTTTAGCAGCCTCTTAAAAATGCCATTTTTGCCCCCAAACAAAATCTAATCCAGAACTCTATGAAAATGTAAAATAGCTAAATGGTATTTATTTTTAATATCAACAATATAGTGTCAGACAAAAAGAATCCCCAAACTTAAGTGTTAAAAGAAATGTTATAAAATGTTTAAATCTGTGCACAAAATGGCAAAGGAAGCCTCAGCTCCATGTCTGCATAAATAAGTTATACCGTTAGTTTAAGTTAGTGCAGCAGAAGTCTTCATGTGGTTAAAATTTGGTAAATAACACATGTGAGTGTTTAGATGTCAGTTTTAATTGCAGCTTTAAAAATAATTAACAAGTTTAATAAAATATTTGCAGGACCCTTGAAGCACTTTTGTGTTATATGGTTTGAAAACCACTGACCTGGATGATAGCTTTTCTCTTTCCATTGAACTTCTGTGTGGCATTTTTGTTGGAATGATATTTCTGTGGATTCATTAGGTGTGAGATCCATTTATGATTGTGACCCCATTAATGGAGAAGTGACTTTGTCATTGTGATTTTTTTTTCATGGAGGAGGAAAAAGGGGGAACTGAGTATTAAATGTGAGGTTTTGTTGTATGGATCATAAATGATGTTTTCTCTAGGGCTATTGTAATTGAAGAAGTGATTACATACACACCACTTAGTATTAAATATTAGGATTGTACATATTTAATAGTGTTGTGAGAAAGAAATGTTGGAAAAAGCCCTAGCATGTAAAATCATGGCACATATAAGAAGACTACAGTTCTTATAGCTCAAAAGTTTGTCAGCACTAAATATAGCAACCTTGAAGCTAGAGGAAACGCAGACAAGAACTATAAAAATAATACGAATAGTCATAATCAATCCATACTTAAGAGGGATGAAAATCTATTGATATCCTTAAACCAGCATCATGAATACCCAGTACCTGTGCTGTCATTCTTCTCTATCTCATTCATGGAGGATGTAGACTATCTGTTAAGGTCCTCTTCCTTTCAGATCTTAGACTCTGTCTTAGAATATTCCCCCAGAATACTCAGCACTGCAGGCCCCAGGTGGCATTCAAACAAAACTTAGTTATGAATTCTTGTGGCTAAAATCCTCATTTACCTTGCCAGTAGATAGGAAAGGAGAAAGGCCATTCTAGGGAAGGGATTCCTACTTAATGAGTGATTGCTAAAATATTTCACTGTTGTTTTAGGATACTAATCACGCCAAGGAACTTTGAGACGTAATAGTAGCAGTCATTATAGAATAATATAATCATGAATTATTTACTAAGTACTTCTACATAGGAGGAACTTTTATGTTTTTTTACATACATTATTTCATTTCAATTCTTTGAGTACTGCCTTGAGGTATAGACATTAATAACTCTTTTTACCAGATGACAAAACTGAACAAGAAAGTTTCTTAAGGTCGCACAGTCTGATGGAGCTGGAATTTTACTCAGAGCTCTTAACATTACATCATGTGGCCTCCCTAATAAAACATAGGAAACTGAAAAATTTAGGAACTTATTTTTACTTACAAAAAGAGGGCAAAACGTTGATAATAGGGTAAATTAAGTGGTATTCTAACTTTTCAGTAGTTTCACAAAGTAATAACTAGGTTTAATTCTTTAGATTGAGGAAAAGAAACAAAGAGAAGAAGCAGAGCGAGAGAGATTGAGAATTGCCGAAGAAAAAGAAGAAAAACGGCTTGCAGAACAGAGAGCACGAATTCAGCAAGAGTATGAAGAGGAACAGGAAAAGAAAAGGGAGAAAGAGGAAGAGGTGCATTCTTACCTACTGTATTTTTCTACTTAGTCTGAAAGTGAACTCCTTATTTTGACTTGAAAAGATATTTATTACTTACAAAGGAGAACGGATCCATATCCATTTGTTAGATGCTATTTTTATAAAAATGAAAGACTAAATTAAGAGATAAATGATGACTTTTTTTACAGACGAAAAACAGCTTAGGCCGACTAGGATGTTATAATAGATGCCTAATATTTTATTGTTAAGCAGACAGCTTTTTTATTTAAAGAACACTATATCATCTATACCTTCAATTTTATCTCTTTATTTCAAACAAATATGAATGAACTATAGAACGTGTGTATGGAGTGTATATTTTTCTCTTTATTTTAAAGCAAAGGCTGAAAAATGAAGAGCTTATTCGGTTAGCTGAAGAAAGACGAAAAGAAGCAGAAAGAAAGAAGAAAGAAGAAGAAGAAAAACATAACCTACAACTTCAGCACTACTATGAAAGAGAAAATATAATTGGTGAAGAAACAAAGGTAAGTTCCAGACAAAAATGTCTATGGAACCCGTAGTGCAACCCACTTTCACTGTGAGAGTGGTAGAGTAGTTAGCAAAAGGAAGAGAGCAGAGAAGGTGCTTTTGTCTCTCCTTTCGTCATAGTACTTTTTCTGGGGGCAGTGCACTGAACTTCCTGTACTAAATGATGTCACTGTGCTGCGTTGTGTTTTCCCTCCTATGAACGGAATAGGCTTACTTTCTGTCGCCATTCTTAGTCTTGTTCCCATAGTCCGTAGACTAGCACCCTCCACACTGTTCATGACAAGACTGAAGGTGTTTGGAAACTTTTGTAGCAATTTGTCAATGTAATTTTATGTCTGTTGAATCTATAAAATAGCTGGCCTTGAATTGTGTAACATCTTTTAAAAGTTTTTATTTATCTAGTACAGTTGACCTTTGAACAATGCAGGGATTAATCTGTGTGTGTGTAATTTATAGTTGGCTCTCCATACCTGCGGTTCCTACACATCTGCACATTCAGCCAGTCACTGACTATAGTACTGTAGTGTTTGATGAAGAAAAATATTCCTGTATAAGTGGACCTGTGCAGTTCAAACCCATGTTGTTCAAGAGTCAACTGTAATTCAGTCTTACTCTGTTTTACACATCTGTCCACAATGGATTGGAAATTAAAAAAGAAACTTGTGGCTCACCACAGACTGGTTTGAAGTCCATGTCTCTGAGATGGGGGTTGATGTTCACACTTAGGCACATGGGTCAAAGTTATTAGACAGGAGTTTTCTCTCTAGAAAGCCAGTAGGCCCTTATGAAAATCCAGTTCACATCCTTGCTCATATTTCAAAGCTATATTTAAAATTTTGTTTGTATAGTATCACTAGGGACTTATTAAAAATGTGTCTTCCTGGTCTCATCTACAACGTATCTAATTTACTAAGTGTGATTTAGTAACCCTTAGGGGTTTGGATGCAGTTGGCCTGTGAACCACACCTTGAAAAACCCTATGTCTTGTACGTTTAGCCCAATTTAATTTTTAAAAAATTGTTTTCAGAAATTTAGATTTATACAGACATGATTTCTTGTAAGTAGAATTGACAAAACGATTACTTTTAACCAGTGTGTTCCTTGGGTGTATTTATGATGTGATTTGCTACATTGTTCAATGTGTAACCTACTATAGGTAACGTGAGCCATTTCTGGTGCAAATACACTCTTTGGATTTCTCATCCCAGGGTTTTATGATGATAGAAATAAGTATTCACAATTTGAATTTGCTGAAATGTTGTTTAAAAGGGAATTTATAGGGGCTTCCCTCGTGGCGCAGTGGTTAAGAATCTGCCTGCCAATGCAGGGGACATGGGTTTAATCCCTGGTCCAGGAAGATCCCACATGCCACGGAGCAACTAAGCCCGTGTGCCACAGCTACTGAGCCTGTGCTCTAGAGCCTGTGAGCCACAACTACTGAGCCCACGTGCCACAGCTACTGAAGCCTGTGCACCTAGAGCCTGTGCTCCGCAGCAAGAGAAGCCACCGCAATGAGAAGGCTGTGCACCGCAACTAAGAGTAGCCCCCGCTCGCAGCAACTAGAGAAGGCACACGCGCAGCAACGAAGACCCAACACAGCCATAAATAAATAAATAAAAAGGGAATTTATGAGTCAGATCTATATTTTTTGTTTTATTTTCAGTGTTGCAGGAACATTAGGCAGTATCCTTCATTTTTAGGATATATATAGTTGCTCATCCTTTTAAAGTATCATTGAAATGTCATATCATTCATATTTCTAATTGATAAAGTTTGTTTTTTAGAGCATCGTTGGGTTTATAGCAAAATTGAGCAGAAAGCAGAGAATATTTTATTGTAAAATTGATTATTTGAGAATGAAGGTTGTTAGTTTCTCACAGTTGTGTTTCTGCCATTTTCTTATTATGTCTAAGAAAAAAGCTATTTCTTAGGAATATGTAATTTTATGACTGTCATAGTTTAATTGTGAAGTAACATAAAGTTTTAGACCAACTTTGTTCCATTTAATGCATTCTGCCCTCAATTCTGAAATTATCATTGCTAGCTGTCATTTTTTAATTTATGTAGGCCTGATATATATTTTTGTCTACTCTTAGTTTTTACTTTTGTGTCTGCATTTTAAATTTTTTAGTCTGTATATTTATTTAGTTTGTTAAAATTTGTTTTTTTAATCCTAATCTGAGAGTTATACTATCATAATCAATATATTTGATCATATTAATTGAATTTCTGACTTTTTTGTTTTTGCTTCCTTGACAGTTACTTGTTTTTTTTTTGTTTTTTTAAAATTATGTGGACTATGCTTTCTTTGCTTCATTCTCTGCAGTCCTTTAGAAGGTTTAACTTGTCTTTATAATTCTGCCTGTGGTCACCTAGAGTTTTTATTTTTAAACTTTGTCATATATTTCTAATTTTATCGAAGTCACTAGTGAAAGTAATATTTGATTTTGTACTGTGCAAAATGAACAATTTAACATCCACATTTATAAACATACATTTATATTTTTATCCAGATAATTCTTATTGTATTTTGTTGGGAGTTTTTATGTTTTCAGCATTTTGATTTTAATACGAAGTTGGGAACTATTAGCTTTATTACACTGTAACCTGAAACCCTGTTTTATTTCCTTACGGAGACATAGAAACTCTATCACAATCCTTGATGCTCTTGGTGACAAGGGATCTAGATTTTAGAGATGTGTGTATGTATATATACACACACATACATGTTGGGGTGTGTGTATATATACCCACACACACATAGACATACGTTGGTGTGTGTGTGTGTATGTATATATATATATATTTTTTCTCCCCCTCAGCACTTGAGACAGCCCTCTCCTGTAGTTCCTGCTCTTCAGAACAAGATTGCAAGCAAACTCCAAAGACCTCCTTCAGTTGACAGCATTATAACTTCCTTTATTCAGGTATATACTCTTTTCTTTTGATTTATTCATCTTCGCTAAGTTACTTTGGATTGCGGGTATTGAATGAGATTTTCTTATTCATCTTACTTAGCTAGATTACATTTTTCACATCTGAAATATAGATGATGTTTACATTGATTTGTCTGTTGCTTCAGTTATAAATGATAATAATTGGTGCCCCAAAGTTTAAATTCTTTTGACAGATCATAATTTAGCAAGTGGTACTTGTCCAGGCCCCTCAGGAAGGCCTTTTCTCTGGTAATATGTCTTCTAGCTAGCTGTAGCTATGCTAATAAAGTCCCTTATACTGTAGACTGAGCTACAATCAGAAAAGCGCCAGGAAAATGTTCCAGAAGGGTTGATCCTTGAGTTGACTCTTGAGGAATGAGTAGGAATTTGCTATAAAGAGGAGGAGGAAGAGGGACTTGCAGCATATGCAGAATCATGGAGGGCACTGTAAGCCAAGCGGCATGCGTGGAGAATACATGGTTTGTTCCGGCCTGCTGACACCTCACCAAATGGCAGAGGAGGTGAAGGCTAGAATGTATGCAGGGTGTTGTAGGGAGTGCTAAGGGGTTTGACTTTATTCCATAGGCCAGTGGATATTAAACAGGCTTTTTACCAGAATAGACAAACATATTAGAATGTTTTCCTCAAGCCCACCCTCTGAGATCTGATTTGGTAGGTCTGTGGTAATGTATGGGAATTCATGGTAATATTTTAAATAGGAGAATGACATGGCCATGTTTGCCTTGCGTAATGTTCTCTCAGGCAGTGGTGGCGTAGAGATATAGTATGGAGGCTGGGCAAGACTGTAAATATGGAGAAAAGTTAAGATGCTTTTGCAGAAGTCCAGATGTGACTTTGAGGACCTAAACGAAGGCAGTGACATTAAGAACTAAGAAGAGGTGACAACTTCAAGATATATTTATGAGATACAGATAGCGCTGTTTATTGACTGTGTGTGACGGGTAGAAGTCAGTGACAACTGTCAGGTTTCTGGTGAGGGTTCTATAGAGTAAGCAGCTGAAAATACAGGTTGTGGCCAAGGAAGGCGCTCTGCACTGGATTTATAGTTTTGGAAACTACTAACATTATTGCTTGTCTAATTAGTATGATTGTCTAGGATGTGTTCAGGGGAAGTAAAGAGGGCTGAGGATGGAACAGTAGGGAATTACCAACGTATAAGAAGCAGAGCAAGGAAATTGGGAGAGTGGCAATGATATCAGTTGCTACTGGCCAAGTAAAATAAGGGCTTAAAATGCCCATCAAATGCATCACTGAGGGATCACTTGGTAGGAGACGCAAAGGCTGTGTAGTGAGGAGTGAATGGGAATAAGGAAGCAAACACCGTATGCACTGCACATACTGTTTTTTAAAGAACGGCTATGAAGGAAGAGAATGGACAATAGATAGTGATGAAGGGTGAGGTAAGTTTTTTAAAAAATGGAGAGATTTTTAAGCACAGGCTGTTAGGAAGGTGGTTGGAGAGAGGAAGAGGGTGGACAAAAAACAGTAATTGATGGAGGAGCTGAGAGTGACTTATCAGATACAGAGTACAGGTGAAGGGATTATCTTTGGATGGGGCAAGGCCTCTCCCATTGCAGTGGGAAGAAAAAATAAATGTAAGTAAGCTTATAGATAGAGTGGTGGGGAGTTTGGTTTCTCTTACATATAGTTACTTCAAAATAATTCCTCTTTTAAAGCTTCTGAGTAGGGAAGACATACTGAGTGTATCTTTGTTGTGATTGTTAAACAGGAAAGTTCCATGTCCAGGGCACAGTCTCCTCCGGTACCTGCCAGGAAAAATCAGCTTCGTGCAGAAGGTAGAGTGGACTATTAAACTTGTAATCTAGACTATTTCTGTTTTTAACTTTTTGTTTTGAAAAACAGACTCACAAAATATGAAACAGTATAGAGAGGTGCTGTGCACCCTCCCCCCAGCTTCCCTCAGTCGTGCAATATCACAACCAGGAAATTGGCATTGGCATACTCCACAGACCTTCATCAGGTTTCACAGTTTTCACATGCACTAATTTACGTGTGTTTGTGTGTGTGTGTGTGTAGTTCTATGCATTTTTATCATGTATAAGTTGTGTAGCCACCACACAATCACGATACAGAACTGTCCATCACCACGTAGGAACTCCATTGTGCTGCCCCTTTATAGTTAAACTCCCCTGTCCCACCTGCCAAGAATGTTTCTTACCATTTGAAATTCTTGTATTATCAGAAATGTGTTTGTGGGTCTTAATGATGTTCATAAATATGATCTATAAAGCATTAAAAATAACTTTCATAAAGATGTCACTCTGAGCATTTTAGCTTTATGATAAGTCAGGTTATGTTTAATATTTAACCTTTTATTCGTATACATGTCTTATTTTTCACTTATCAATGTGAATTTGCAGAGGAGAAAAAAAATGTAATTATGGAATTATCAGAAATGAGAAAGCAGCTTCGTAGTGAAGAGCGGCGTCTGCAAGGGCGGTTGCTGCACATGGACAGTGAAGATGAAATTCATATAAGGCAAGTTCAGAATTGCATTTTTTTTTTTTTTTTTTTTGTGGTTAGCGGGCCTCTCACTGTCGTGGCCTCTCCCGCTGCGGAGCACAGGCTCCGGACGCGCAGGGTCAGTGGCCATGGCTCATGGGCCCAGCCGCTCCACGGCATGTGGGATCCTCCTGGACCGGGGCACGAACCTGTGTCCCCTGCATCGGCAGGCGGACTCTCAGCCACTGCGCCATCAGGGAAGCCCTAGAATTGCATTTTTTGTTTGTTCTTGTGTTCTTTTCTGTCAGGATAAGGAATCGGAACATATCCAATAATTCTACAGTTTTGGAACAGGATTAATTATCTTTATCATAAAGCCACATCTGTTAGAATTTTGCATGCTTGAAAAAAGTTTTTAACGGATTATTGGTGAAATTGTAATGACTGAAATAGCCTTTCCCTCCCCCCAAAAGAAATCTAGCTAAATAATTACATTCTAGTGGAGGGACTCAGTATAACTAATTCAAAATAGTGTATGATTTTTTTAGTGTGTTTGCAGTATGTGGTAGGTTTTCTTTCTTTTCTTTTTTGGCAGAACGGCTCTTTCTTTAATTAGCTAATGTGCTATTTAATTCACATTCTTCAATTTTATGTAGATAACATTGCCTTCATAAAACATTTCTTCGCAATTGTAAAATCTATTCACTGTGAAAATATGGGATATTTAATGAATATTGATTTAACCTAATATAAAATATTTAAGCAGAGAATTTTAATTGTCCTTCCGTACTGCCAGTAGTATATTTATGGCGTTGGTGATGACAGTGGTGGTGTTGATAGGAGGAAGAAAGAAAAAAAAGAAGAAAGAAGTAGCACTTTCTTGAAGGCAAACCAAAAGAGTTATCCCTAACCATGGCATCTTTAATAGGATTAGTGAAAAATCAGTATTGGGAACAGGCCATTCTTCAAGCTCTATCTTTGAGATAGTTTGCCTCACTACAGAGAAATCACTGAGTGAAAGATAATTGACTAAATTGGGACTCATGTACAGAAGGCACACGGATGCAGAAGTTCCTTTGTAAGCTAATCTAAGTGATAAGAAAGCCCAAGATAGGAAAGAGATGGTTGAAACAAGACTAGAAGAAGACATAGACTAGACAATTATAAAAACAATCTCCTTACTGTCCCTTTCTCAGTCTTCGAAAAAGTCAGGCATAGAAACTTGGTCCTTGAGAGGAAAATGATAATAGGAATGGAAAACTTCAGAGATGGAATAACCATTCCATCAGCAGTGTATTGTTTTCTGAAATACTTATTTTCCAGCAAAATAATTTAATAGACTACCAAACATTTCTGATCATTTTTGCCAAAAGGACTCATAAATTTTCTAAAGCAATATTCTTCAAACTGCAGGTTGCAGTCTTTTAGTAGGTTGTAAAATCAATGCAGTGGGTAACTACCACATTTTCTTTAAAGAGTGTTTATCTAAAAAAACTCATTTATTTTGGCATAATTTTAGTTTATAGAAAAGTTGCAGACATAGTATAGAGTTTCCATACACCCCTCACCTAGTGCTCGCTGTCGTTAACATCTTACATTCCCAGAATATGTCTGTCACAACTAAGAAGCTGACGTTGGAACATTACTACAAACTAAATTCCAGACTTCATGGATTTCTCCAGTTTTTCCATCAGTGTCCTTTTTCTGTTCCAGGATTTAGTCAGTACAGGGTACCACACTGCATTTAGTTGTCGAATTTCCTAGTCTCCTCTATTCCGGGACAGTTTTTCAGTCTTTCTTGTTTTTCATGATTGTGACAATCTAGAGGGGTATTGGCCAACTATCCTATAGAATGTCCCCCAGTCTACATTTGTCTGATGTTTTCTCATGATGAGGCTGGGGTTAAGGGGTTTTGGAAAGAATAGCACAGGGTAGCCTTCTCATCACATTGTATCGGCAGGTATGTGACATCCATATGATAGCGCTGGAATCACTAAGTTTACCACACTGGCAAGAATTGAGAGGTGGTGGGAATAAGCTCCATCTCCTGGAGAGGGGTTATCTACATATATTATTTAGAATTCTTCTGTAAGAAAGATTTGTCCCTTCTCCTCTTTTTATTTATTCAGCCATTTATTTATATCACTGTTGTTTCATGTATATTTATTTTGTACTTTGGCTTATAATGTTATTTATAACATTATAACATTATAGTATTATGTTATTTATGTTGTTGCTCAAGTTGTTGCAACTTAGGCCATTGGGAGCTCTTTTTTTTTTTTTTTTCGGTTTTAATACTTTTTTATTGAAGTATAGTTGATTTACACTATTGTGTTAATTTCTGCTGTACAGCAAAGTGATTCTGTTATATATACCATTGGGAGCTCTTTCATGTTGGCTCCTGTATGTCTTTGATATGTCCCATCCTTTTGTTTCTTGAGCACTTTTTTACTTTCTGTTACTGCAAGATGCTCCAGGCTCATCTTGTATATTCCCTGTCCCCTGCCCTGGAATCAGCCATTTCTCCAAGGAGACCTGGTTCCTCTTGGAGAATCGTATTTAGAAACCAAGCTCTCGGTGGGCAGAGCTAGATAGTATATATATATATAGTAAGTCATAAACATTATCTGTAATTGTTCCTGTGTCTATCAATTTGTGTACACGTTAAATTCATACTGATATTTCTGACTGTAATCCAGGATGTGGTAGGATTTTAATGTAGCATGTTAACCTGCCGAATTATGCTTTGCTTAGATTTTTGTTGGCATTCTCTAGGCATGTTCTGGCTAAGTAAACAAGGTGAGGAAATTTCAAGATACAGACTGGCTAGGTAATGGAATGTTAACCCAAGGTGGTAATTTTCAACAAAGAATTCTTCCATAGTAGGTCAACTACTTCTTAGTAATGGAGAGGTCAGTATAGTTTTTCTGTATTTACTTTCGTTATAAATGCCTTAACTTTTGCAGCTTTCCATATTCCAGACATGCATATTCCATTAAATCTAATGGATCGTTGACTTTTTATTTTCTTTATTTTCATTCATAAACTGAAGACTGTGCTCTCTTTTGGCAAACCAGTGTAAGAAAGAGAAGCTGGGCAGCTTTTCAGTTTTCTCACTTGCAAATCTTACACAATAATTTCCACCCCATGAGATTCTAGTGAAGAATAAGTAAATGTATGTATTTGAAAGCACTTTGTAAATTCTGTGTGCTAACTTGAGTTAGATAATATATGTTAGAATTACCATCATTTAGCAAGAATTGGTTAAATACATTTAACTTCGGGGTAGTGTTCGATATGTCTTGTGATCAGCGACATCTCAGTGTTGGCTCCTTATTCCAGTTTTACAAATAGTTTCACAAAAAGAATCTCTTATTCATTAATTAATTCACCATATTACTGAATTCCTAATAGTGCTAGGCACCCCCAGCTCACATGCAAAGAAGAGCTAATAACCTAATTCCTAACTGAACAGCCTACTTAACTATTAGCATTAATGGTATAGAGGAGTCCAATTTAATGGCCTCCAAAAGCCTTTTTAGTATTTGTTTTGCATTTTAATGAATCTCTGTTGCAGTTCCTATCCCCCTAGGTGGTTCACTATTAGAGGTCTATGTCAGCCTTGACAAGGTGATTTTGGGGCTTTGGTGAAACCTTCCCCATAAAAGGAAACCCCAGGAGAGTAGGGGGCATTGCCTGTGGGGATCCCAGCTCTTCCCATCTAGGTGCTTAGGGAAGATTTAGTGAATAAAGACATGAAGGCAGGAGTCTGGCAAACTTCTAGCTTAGAGCTACATTTTAAAAAATAGAGGGGACCCACCTAGGGCTGAGGGAAACAGCAGCAAATACTTTATTTTCAGGGCTGGAGATACCATCCCCCATCCCTGTTTTCTATTATCATCACTCCCTCAAAGTCCTAGCAGAAAACTCCCTTACTAAGCTACCTGCCTATTTTGCTAACTTCCTAGGTTAACAAAGGAAGAAATATTCTTCCAGAAGTAGAGTAGTAATTAACTAATTAGGTATCAAGTTCCCGGAAAGCCCACTGTAAAATTAGTTGGGGGACTGTGGATAATACCTCTTATTTTGGGCAGCATATTTATGCTGTATTTCTCTGTATAATTTCTGTTTTAGGCTGAGGGGAAGGTAACATTTATTGAGACCTAGTACATGTCAAGTACTATGCAGGGTACTTTACAATATATAATTTCATTTAATCTCATGCTCACAGCAAGACTAAAAGGGTAGACATTATCTGTATCTTACAGATGGTGCAGTCAAACTTCTAGTAAGTTGCAAAGCTGGTCTTTGAATCTTGGTTTCTTTGACCAAAGACTAATCTTTCGACTACACAAACATTTTAAGGTAAAGCTAACTCATTCTGTTCTTCCAATAAGATACTTTGCTTCTGAGCATTTTGAAAGATTATAATGACCTTATAAATACCCTGGTTTTTTTTTTTTTAAATTAATTATTTATTTATTTTTGGCTTGTTGGGTCTTCGTTTCTGTGCGAGGGCTTTCTCTAGTTGTGGCAAGCGGGGGCCACTCTTCATCGCGGTGCACGGGCCTCTCACTGTCGTGGCCTCTCTTGTTGCAGAGCACAAGCTCCAGACACGTAGGCTCAGTAGTTGTGGCTCACGGGCCTAGTTGCTCCGCGGCATGTGGGATCCTCCCAGACCAGGGCCCGAACCCGTGTTCCCTGCATTGGCAGGCAGATTCTCAACCACTGCACCACCAGGGAAGCCCCCTTGTTTTTTAATACGAGGAATTGAAATAACAGCTACTAGAATAAATTTTTGTAATATATTGTGGTGAAAGATGCCAAATTTCTTGTACAGGGAGTTAAATGTCAACTCAGATTTTTTTCCCAGAAGACACTTTTATCATAATTTGTCATTTTCTACAGGAAAAGAGAAAGGAATCCCATGGATGTATTTGACATGGCCAGACATCGGTTACAGGCTCCAGTCAGAAGACAGTCACCTAAGGGCCTAGACACTACTACTTTTCAGAATATTCATGACTTTAATGAGCTGAAAGATAGAGGTGAGTAGAATGCTGCTATTGTAATGATACAGCAAGAGTGTCCTACCCATATTTAAGTATCTTTAAAGACGTTTGTATCCTTTTTCTAAAGTAAAGTTTCATTTATGGTATATATTTTAAGTGATGCTGAATGAAACTTCTGTATACTCTAGTTCTTCAATTTACCAGTCTGGTGGATGGACCTTTAGTTTGGCTATTTTCCTTTGGAGGGCATACAGCTCTTAAAGCCTCAGGAGTGGATTAGATCAGTAAAATAGTGTGAAGAGTGGCACCTGACATTGAGTGGAGGATGGACAGCCAGATGAGCTTAGTAAAGAGGTGGAGAAGGCAGAGTCAGTGACTGGAGGTTAAGCAGGAGAATGTGGTGTCTTGAAAGCTGAGGGAAGAGAGTGTATCGGGGAGGAGGGACTATGTAGAATGAATATTGGAAGGTGTCAGTTGGATCAGAGGTCATTGGTGACCTCAACTAGATCTTTTTTGGTGGAATTATGGGATCAGAAGCCAGTTAGCTTTGGAAATGAGGACTGAATAAATAGGAAGCAAAGTGCTAGAGGCAATGAGCAGAAGAACCCTTGGAAGAAGGGTGGCTGGGAAGGGGAGGAACACAGGGTCTGGAGCTGGAGGAGCTTGTTAGGAAGCTGATGTGAAAGCTGTTACAGGAGACAGAGGCTTACAACATAGGGGAGGGAGGGAACGTCGTTGAAGAGATCAGGGTCCCTGAGTAGAAAGGAGGAAATGCAGGACTTTTGAAGGAAGGGAGTAGAGAAGATTTGATGCGGCCACTTAGGAGGAGGAGAGAAAGCTTATTAGGGAAGTAGGATTGCCAAGGTAACAGAGGCTTGGGAGACTGAGAGGAACCAAAATGTGTGTTACCTGTGATTTTTCTTCAGGTGCACTCACAGAGCGGCTGTTGGGATAGAGGAGGCGAGTTGTTGGATGGTGGTTTTATGACCTATACCACATGAATCGGAGTTTACACTTTTCTTCTGCTTCTTATTTTTAAAAGTAATATCTATTTTAGAAAGTTTTGAAAATTTAGGATAGAGGGAAAAATCACTTTACTCAAATCACCTAAATATAAACACAATTAATATTTTGTATATTTACTAGTCTTTCTGAGCTTAATTAAAACAAAAAAAGTAAAATAAAAACTAGATGTAATTGTTATTTAATTTTTTTTTTTTACTTAGATATACATGTGTCATCAATTACATATACCATAGTTATGTTTTTATTCTGTCATTTATTGATTACTTATTATATGCCAGGTATTATATTAAGCCAGTAGGTCTCAGGGGCCTTCTTGAGGTCAAAACTATTTTTTTTTTAAACATCTCTACTGGAGTATAATTGCTTTACAAAACTATTTTTATTATAAACTAAGACATTATTTGTCCTTTTCATTTTTATTCTCTCCTGTGTGTACAGGTTTTCCAGAGCATATATGGCACATGATGACTTCATTGCTCTGAAGCTAATAGAATGTTTTTGTATTAATGTTTTAAAAATTTCTTAGGTTTAATTCTAATATGATGGGGGGCAGTAAATAAAAGCTCTTTGGGGTCCTTAACTTTTAAGAGGGTAAAGAGGTCTTGAGAACAAAAAGGTTTAAACTGTAAAATTGAGCCATTCATTTCCCTGTTACTACATCTAGTCCTCATTGATCATATGACTTAGTTGTTGATGTCTCTTGTTTTTATAGAGAGGAAAATGAGTCTGGAAGTGGGGAAATCAGGCTCCAATCCAAGTTCATGTGTCCAGAGTCTCTTCTGTTAACCTTGCTCTTAATCATTTTCTAATTCTTAGATATTCAGCATGCTTCTCATTTCCCACTATTGTTACCAAATCAGGTCCGGCTGCTTGTCGCTTAAAAAAATCAGTACTCGCAAAAGTTGGTGGAAAGGAAAGTTGTTTTTAATCAGAATGCTGACAATCTGGCGAGATGCTGGACTCAGTGTCCCCCAAAAACCATCCTGAAGATTCTGCTGGGCCATGAAAGTTTTTAAAGGGAAAGAGGGAAGTCATCTCAGTTAATCATTGGGATGGGGGTCAGAGTCATCGCCCCCCCACTGTGTGCAGGCCTGTTGACTACTCATGATCATTCTTTAGTTGCTATTCACACAGTTTGTGAGATTACTGAAGGGGAAGCTAGGGAAGAGACCTGGTCATCTGTTAATTACTTATTCTTCATTTCTACTTCTTTGATCTACAGAAAGAACCAACACATTAGGCAAGGTATTGTGTGATCAAAAGATTTGAAAGGTGTGCTAGGGCTGGAGATGAGGAGAGCATGGGGGTGCCTGGTTTAAGGTTAGTGACAGACAAAGGGGCCTCCTGCAGAGAGCTCTTTCCTGCCAAAAACTGCTTACAAATCCCCACTTGGCAGAACATCATTCCGTTTCTGTGGGATCATGCATGAAGGTCTTTGTAACTTCTTCATGCTGACATACGGTGCTGTATTCTTAGGGTGGAAGTTGTCGGCATGGGTCTGTAGCATCTCTTTGCTGGCAGTTGTAGTTGCCCATTTACATATATGGGCAGAACAAGCGACTGCTCAAGGTGGAGCAGTTTATGTCATGGCTGCAGTCTGATCATGCAGTCCGCTTTTTCCTTCTGGTGGCAGGTACAGTATCTGTAAAACAACTCAGGAGTGTGCATCAGACACTGAGTCTGTGACTCTGTTGTCCTGACCATTAGCCGCTTGAGCCTGCTCCTTTGTGACTCAGGGAGGCCTGGGAGACTTCAGCTTCTCTATAAACAAGAGGCAGGAGACAAGGAGGGGCCTTTGTACTTGGGTTGGGGGCGGGGCATAGGGTTCTGATTAGTTCCACTGTGGATCAAAAGGAATATTGTCAAGACTTTTTAAATGTGTGAACTATATTTTTATTCTCGATTTAAAAATTAAGGTTTAACATTTTAATTCTGATCAGTTGATAATTCTTGAACTTGTGGCATAGGTGAATTCTTAGACTGTCATTTCCTGCAGAAATGACATCCCTCCTAAAGCTCCCGGCAGCCTACATTTATCTTTTCATTTTTTTTGGCATGATATTTACAAATATTAATTGGCCAATAACATTATGGTTTCATTTTTCCAGTGTATTTTAGGGATCGGCTGTGATTCAGTGTCTGGTGGCTGCCTGAGTTACAGCCATCTGAATAATTGCTTGGATGTACCTGCACATAGTGGCAGGCTCTGGGTGGCATCTTGGGGGAGTGGGAAGGTCAGGATGGAGAATGTGGCAGTCAGCTGCTGCTTGCTCTGGGGGCTCCCTTATAATGGTGATAAGTTTGTGAAAAGGCATTTATTTAAAGAATGTTAATTTTGTGTTCATTAGTTTTATGATGATGTCCTTTGACTTTGCTGATTGATGTCTCGTTATTTATACTGTTCCTATTTATAGTGAAGTTTTATAAAATCTCATTTGGAAACAAGATTTAACTTGGTTATATAACTTATTTTTGTACCAGATTCAGAAACACGAGTTGATTTGAAATTTATGTACCCAGATCCTCCAAGAGATTATCATACCTTAGAGATTCAGCAGCAAGCCTTGCTAAGAGAGCAGCAGAAGAGACTGAATAGAATAAAAATGCAGGAAGCTGCTGAAGGTAAGAAATAATCATTGCTGTTTCACAGTTTCAATGGGTTGTTTTTTTGTTGGCTTTCTCAGTCTCTGGTATTGATTTCAATCCGAGGCAGGCTCCCTCCACTGGCAGCTCCACACTCACATGCCCCTTTTGGCCTATAGTCCCTGAGAAGAGTAAGTCCCAGAGAGGGCTGTGATTGGCTTGACTGGGGTATGTTATTTGTGCACGGGAGGGGTCCAGCCACTCATGATAGCCAGGAGGATTGAGTACCTTGACTAGGCCAGGTGGTATGTGCACCAGGGTAAGGAATGCTGGGCAGACACATCGGTGTCCTATGGGACATTTCTCTACTGTGTGTGTCTGTGAGTTTTGATATAGCATAAAATCTGTAAAGCTTCAGACTGGGCTATGAGTATATTTCTTTGTAATTAGCCAATCAACAGATACTTACTGAGTGCCTACTATGAGCCTGGGTAGTGACCTATATCCAGGGTATATGGTGATGAATGAAATATGCCACTGCTCTCAAGGGGCTTATACTCTGTTGGAGAATTCAGATGCTTAAAAAGTGTGAGTGTGATGAATGTTGCAAAGGAGATAGCTAGGGTCCCTTGGGAGTGTGTAACTGGGGGTGGGGTGGGCAGGCACCTAGAGGTGGAGTGGAGCTAGTGGGCTCAGAGAACATCAGTGGGCCCTATTGACCCGGGTGTCCTGCATGACCTTCACACACATCTCACCAGCTTTGCCTGCCTTCAGGCCATTGAGTGCAGCCATGGAAAATGAGTCATAAAAATGCAGCAGTTAGGTAACAAGAATAGAAGGAGATGGTCCTAGCAGTTATTTTCAGGAAAATTCAAAACCCTACCTTATTAGCAGGCTTGTCTGACCTACAGAATCTGAAGAACCTATTTTTGACTACATGAGAGTATCACAGGAGTAAGTGATATACCACTTTAGGCCCTGATCACAGGTCAAGGCTTCAGTAAAGACTGACAGGGAAAGTCTTCCCTCCATCCTGCATAGAATTTTTAACAGTGGTCTCACTGATCACCCTCTGACAGCAGAGTAACCCAAAGTCTGTGATAAATAGTAGGCATATCATCAGGAGAGAAGAGAGAAGCAAGTACAGTCTTCAACCTTTACACCCATTTTGGTGGCATTTTTCCTTAGGAGACCCAACTGATGATCTGATCTGGTGTGATCTTGGCAACTTGCTCTGATTAGCCCAAAAGTAGTCCCCATGTGGAAACAGGTCCATTTTGGGACTGAGGGTATCCATCCCCTACAGCAACTACCCCACAACTTCTACCAAACACTGTGATGACTTAATTCATAAGAATATGGTTTAACTATAAAACAATCAAAAATGTGGGTATAAAATATTTTAACAAGGAATACAGGCTATCATTGGCAGCCTATTTATTCCCACAGGCAGTAGCTAAAAGGATAAAGTGCACTATTGAGAGGAACACATAGGAACCCTGGTCATATCAGAGGGGCCTTTGGGTTACCTGATCCAAAATCTTTGCCCCGGAACCAGGTGCCTGGAGTTGAATTCAGTTTCCTTCAATTCCACGTGAGGGAGTTGTTTAACTCTTCTCAACAATTTTCTACACAGATTGTAGAAATATTAGGGGAGATGGTTATTTTTCTATAGGCATCAGTTTTAAATTCACAATGATTTTACTTTTTATATTTATTACATGTGAATGGGAGAATTTTATCCAACTAGAATGGATTGGACGCTGGGTTATATTTATTAATAAACAAGTAGTATCTTAAAAAATTCTGAAATGTGATCATTGAAAAGTAATCTCTAGTAAAGAGTTAATTACAAAAGCTATTCTATTTTTTTTTTTTTGTGGTACGCGGGCCTCTCACTGTTGTGGCCTCTCCCGTTGCGGAGCACAGGCTGCGGACATGCAGGCTCAGCGGCCATGGCTCACGGGCCCAGCTGCTCCGCGGCATGTGGGATCTTCCCGGACCGGGGCACGAACCTGTGTTCCCTGCATTGGCAGGCGGACTCTCAACCACTGCGCCACCAGGGAAGCCCTACAAGAGCTATTCTAAAATTTATTTTTGTTTTTAAAGTATTTTCTAACCTTTTAATTTGTTCTTGCTCTCCACTGGCTACAGTTGACTTGGATGCTGTCCCAAGCACTAAAGTACAAGACCACAGAATGGTAAGAAAAGTTATAATTTTTCAAGCTAGTTTTTGGGTGATAGAAATTTTTAGGAGTATGGTAAGTGAGTATTCCAATTTTGAATTCTTCAGGAATATTGAGTTAAGAAAGAATTTAAAACTTGTCCCATCAGTGTAGTGGATAGCTAAAGAGATATTAGTGTAATATGTAGAGGAAGCATATTGTAATGAGTAAGAACAAGACTCTAGGGTTAGGCTGTTCAAGTTAGTCTGTTTTTAGCTGTGTGACTTCAGGCAAGGTATTTAATCTTTCTTTGCCTCAGTTTCCTAATCTGTAAAGTGGGATGATAGTGTTTATCTCTGAGGGTGGCTGTAAGATTAAAATCAATTAATGTCTGCAGGCACTTAGGGACAGGCCTAGCATGTAGTAATTTCTATATAAATGTTTATTAACTAAATAAAAAATAGCTCAAAGGCTGTTGTGAGGATTAAATGAGATAATATATTAAAAGCCCTTATAGGGCCTGTCCCATAATGAGTGAGGTCAGGTAGCAGCAGTAGTGGAAGTAAGAGTCTAATCCATGTAGTGGTGAGACCTGTCAAGAAGCTAAGCAAGGTAAGGGCATAACTCTTATCCTGAGGAAGGGACTCTCAAGCAAAGACTGAACAAAAGGAAGGGGATGAGCCAGTTTTCATTCAACAAATATTTGTTAAATACTTACTGTGGACCAGCTAATATTCTAGGTGTTTGTGGGCACAGGAGTGAACAAAAGGAACAAAAATCTTTGTCCTCTGAGGGCTTACTTTCTAGAAAGAAGGAGAGACAATAGACAAATAAAATACTTAGTATGTTGAATCGTGGGGCTCTGGAGAAAATGATAGCTGGGAAGGGGGCACTGGGAGGACTAGAAGGAAGGGTTTACAGTCTGAAGGACAGTGAGCAGGGAAGGCCTCACTGTGAGTGGGTAACATTTGAGAGAGGACGTCAGGGAGGTGTCGTGTGAAATATCGGGGGACACATCTGGAGGAAGAACCTCCCAGGCAGAGGCCCCGGGCAGGAGTGAGCCTCATGTGTACTAGGAGAGCGGGAGTCCCGGGGAGCCTGGACCTCCAGGAGCAGGGGTGGGTGGGAGCAAATGAGGCAGAGAGCGGGTGATGAGCAGCAGAGCCTCAGGGGGCCTTAGGGTGTTGCTTTTATGCTGTGAATGTGATGAGAGGCTTCCAAAGTTTTGAGCAGAGGAGTGACATGATTGGTTTCATGTTTTAACAACTGACTGCCATTCACTGAGAATAGACTGAGGGGGACAGGAGGCTACTGCTATAATCTAATTAAGAGATAAGGTGCTTTGGCCTGGAGTGGGAGCAGTGGAAGTCATAAGTGGTTGGATTTACTTTGAAAGGAGATAGGATTTTTGACATATTGGATGTGGGGCATGAGAGGAGTCAAAGGTGGACTTCAAGGTTTTTGGTTGGAGTTGCTATTTGCAGAGATGAAGAAGCAGGAAAAACGGGTTTCAGGGTGAGGGAGAAGGTCAGGAACTTAGTTATAGTCATGGTAAGTTTGAGATGCCTGCTAGACAAATAGTTGGAGCTGGTGAGTAGATGGGTAAGAGAGAGAGTTTGAGGAAAGACTGAGGTTGAAAATAAATTTAATCTTCCCCCACACTAATGATACAGGTAGTATTATCCCCATTTTCAGATTATAAAAGTAAGACTCAGCTAGGCTGTTAGTTGCCCAGCGTTACCAGTTGGTAGCTGTTGGTGCTTGGTTTTGAAGTGATAATGGTGATAACAACGTTGCAGTAGCAACACTCTGTACGTGCACGAGGTACCTGACATTTATTTGCTCTGAAGTTCACAAGGTATGCTTATCCCCATTTTACATAAGAGGAAACTGCTAGCCATGGCCACACAGCCAGTGAGCAGAAAAGCCCATGTCTGAATGCAGGCTGGACTCCGGAGCCCCTCCCTGTCCCTGTACCACATTGCTTGAGATGTATGGACACCTTTTCTGAATACCCTGTAGGTTTCTTTGTATGTGGCAGCCATATTTCTCAGTGAAAAATACTGAAATTTAACTTCTGGGATTTTGATCAAAATCCTGGATTAATAACACCATATTTTGCTGAGTAGAAACTGAGCATAAGCCAACAGTTTAACATGGCTGTTACAAAAAAAGCTACAAAGTTTTGGGTTCACCTTCCTAGGAACTGGATCATATGGAAAACGCAAGGTGAAACTGGGGAAGAGTGTCAGGGAGAAGATAGGGCTGAGGTGGGCTTTGATCACTCTCTCCTGTGTGTGAAGAACTGTGATGCAGAAGAGAAGCTGGGCAGTGTGTATGCAGTGCTAAGAACAGCTGGTGAATATTAGATGCTATTATTACCATTACTGTCATGCTAGAAAGCAGACGTAGTCAGCGGGTGTTAAATGTAAAAGAATTTAGTACATGGAAGAACTCAGTGAAAGAGAAGAACTTTCCGATAACCAATGCTATGTCTCAGTGGAGTGCATTTCCTTAGAAATTAATGGACAGCTCTTCACTGGAGTATTCTAGCACATCCTAGAAATCTGGAAGGGAAGTGCAGGGAGGTGGTGTTGGGTGACTTTAGGTTCCTTCCAGTATATAAGGTGACATTATTGTAAAACTCTGTATGTAAATTTCTTACCTCTAATTTGAGAGCTCATTACAAGCCCAACCCTAGCATCATTTTTCCGCTACTCCTGTGTCCCTCGCTATCTGTGTTATGCCTCTGTGACAGCTGCTGTCACAAGGGGCTCATTATCCGAGGGTATGCCTCTCCCCCCGGGACTGTGATCCACTCCAGAACAGAAACTCTTACTCATCTTTGTATCTCCAGTTCCTAACACAGAGGAAAATAGTAAGTGCACTAAACAGATTTATTGAGAGAATGAATAAATCTCGACAGTGGTTTAAAGACTTTTAAAGTGGGTTCACTGCTTCGTACTCTATTATATTTTTATCAGCAATAATGTAACTCTTAATAAAAGGTCTTTCCTCTATTTTCTGGGCGTTGGAATGTGGTGGAGGAGGGAAGCAGCCAGTTCTACCTCACCCTGTCCTCTTTTGCTAATTTTGGGGAGAGTGTGGAGACTTGTGCCTTAGTACAAATTTGCTGTTTTTCCACACAGGACTAATAAAAATAGTCATTAATATATGATGTTTCTTTTAGCCCAGAGATGACACTAATGATTTCTTGAAAAATTCATTACTGGAATCTGATAGTGCTTTTATTGGTGAGTATATTTATTTTACCAACCTATTTCTTTAAATATTAAGCATTATTTATACTTGTGTTTTTCTCCAAACTTAAAAAATCAGTACTTTACTCTTTGTTGTGCAAGATGGTAAAAAAAAAAAGGAATATTTTGTTTTACTAATAATCATCAAATATAACTTAACAAAAATTTCAAAATCAGATACTTAATACAAACACACAAATGAGTACAAGTAAAACTGGGGAAATTTGAATAAGACTGGAGGATTTTATCAGTATCAGTGTCTTGGGTGTGAGGCTGTTGCTCCTGCTGTACAGAATGCTACCGTTGTGGGGAATGAGGCAAACTGTACAAGGGGTCTCCCTTACTGCTTACAAGTGCATGTGAATCCACAGTTATCTTAATAAATATTTTAATTTTAGCAAGCCATAAGAATATAACTTAGTCTTGAGAAGATATGTGAAGGTACATGTACTGTAATAGACACTTATAGTTGTGTACTCTGAACATAAGCATTTCTGCTATCCTAGGGCCATCAGGGAATTCTCCCTTCTACATGTTAGTTTTATTTCATGTCAATTATTTTATATTTTCAAGTGATCAACGTTCCAAACTAGCCTATATTTCTTTCTCAGTTTTTTCTTTTCTAATGAGTTTTTCTTTTGCAAGGAAGTCATAGTGTGGAGAGTGAGTAAAGATAGAGAAATCAGTAGGAAATAGGGATGGGAAGATAGCTCATTAGACGTCAGGGAAATGTGACCAGTTCCTGCTAATAATGAAGACAGTCTGGGGCACTCAAGACAGTGGCTCGGAATATTTCATTACATAGACCTTATACTAGACCAAAGATATGCAGTCTGTCTTGATTAATGGTCACCACAAGCATCCCCTAGTCATGACTGTTGCCACTGTTCTGATGAGTGTGGGTAAGGCTGGTAGTGTGAATGCTTTCTTTTTTTTTTTTGTTTTTGAGAAGTCACAATCTGCCAAATACAATTTGAATAGGCCTACATCTTTTAAAGAAATTGAGAGGTGGGGGAAGTGGAGAAATGTTGGTCAAAGAGTACAAACTTTCATTTATAAGTTGAATATCTGGGGATATAATGGACAGCATGGCAACTATAGTTAATAATACTGTATTTTATACTTGAAAGTTGTTATGAGAGTAGAACTTTAATGCTCTTACCATAACAACAATAATAACAACAAAGTGGTAATCATGTGAGGTGAAGGATGTGTAAACTAGCCTTATTGTGGTAAACATTTCACAATCCTCACATTGTGCTCCTTAAACTCACACAGTATGTCAATTATATCTCAATAAAGCTAGGAAAAAGCCCCAAATTGACTGTAATAACAATAAAAAAAGAAATTGAATCAATAATTAATAACCTTCCAAAACAGAAAACACCAGGCCCAGATGGGTTCAGTGGTGAATTCTACCAAACATTTATTGAAGACTTATACCAATTCTCTACAGCCTCTTCTAGAAGATAGAAATAGATGGAATACTCCTAACTCATTCTCTGTGGCCAGCATTACTCTAATACCCAAACCAGACAAAGACATCATAAGAAAACTGTAGATCAGTAGCAAATCGAATCCAACAATGTATAAAGAGAATTATACACCACGACTAAGTAGGATTTATACCAGTTATGCAAAACTGGGTTACATTCAGTATAATTCATTCAAATATAATTCATTGCTTTAACAGGCTAAAGAAAAAAATCTTCATTATCATCATCAATAGATGCAGAAGGATTAAACAAAATCCAACACTTATTCATGATAATTGTCAGCAAACTTAGAGGGAGACTTCCTCAACTCCCTAGAGAACATCAACAAAAAACCTACAGCTAGCATTTAGTGATGAGACACTAGCAACTTTTCTGCTAAGATAAGAAACAAGATGAAGATGTCCCCTCTTACCACTCCTCAACGTCATTATGGAAGTCCTAGCTAATTCAGTAAGGCAAGAAAAGGAAATAAAAGGTACACAGATTGGGAAAGGATAAATAATACTGCCTTTGTGCACAGATGACATGATTGTAGGAAATGTGAAAGAATCAATCCCCCACCACCAGAAACCACCCCCAATATTAATAAGCAGTTATAGCAAGCTTGCAGAATACCAGGTTAATACACAAGTCCATCATTTTCCAATATACCAGCAATGAACAAGTAGAATTTGAAATTTAAATGCAATATCATTTACATTAGCACCCCCCCAAAAGAAACATTTAGATGAAAATCTTACAAAACATGTACAAGATCTATATAAGGACAACTACAGAACTCTCATCAAAGAAATAAAATAACTAAATAAATGGGGAAATATTCCATGTTCATGGATTGGGAGACTCAGTATTGTCAAGATGTCAGTTCTTCCCAACTTGATCTATAGATTCAATGCAATCCCAATAAAAATCCCAGCAAGTTATATTGTGTATATCAACGAACTGATTGTAAAGTTTATATGGAGAGGCAAAATACCCAGAATATCCAACAGAATACTGAAGAAGAAAGAACAGTCAGAGAACTGACTTTCTATAAAGTTACAGTAATCAAGACAGTGTGGTATTGGCAAAAGAACAAACAAATACATCAGTGGAACAGAATAAATACCCTAGAAATAGACCCAAACAAGTATAGTTAACTGTTCTTTGACAAAAGAACAAAGGCAGTAAAGATTGGACATCTACATGCAAAAAAGTGAATCTAGACACAGACGTTACACCCTTCAAAAAAATCAACTCAAAATGGACCACAGAGCTTCCCTGGTGGCGCAGTGGTTGGGGGTCCACCTGCCGATGCAGGGGATGTGGGTTCGTGCCCCAGTCCGGGAAGATCCCACATGCCGTGGAGTGGCTGAGCCTGCACGTCAGGAGCCTGTGCTCCACACCGGGGAGGCCACAATGGTGGGAGGCCCATGTACAGCAAAAAAAAACCAAAAAACAAAAACCAAAATGGACCACAGACCTAAAGGAATCAGGCTCCCTGACTTCAGACTATACTACAAAGCTACAGTAATCAGAACAGTATGGTACTGGCACAAAAACAGAAATATAGATCAATGAAACACGATGGAAAGCCTAGAGATAAACCCACGCACATATGGTCACCTAATCTATGACAGAGGAGGCAACAACATGTGATAGAGAAAAGACAGTCTCTTCAATAAGTGGTGGTGGGAAAACTGGACAGCTACGTGTAGAAGAATGAAATTAGAACACTCCCTAACACCATACACAAAAATAAACTCAAAATGGATTAAGGACCTAAATGTTAAGACTGGACACTGTAAAACTCTTAGTGGACCATCTGGAGGGGTGGGATAGGGAGGGTGGGAGGGAGGGAGACGCAAGAGGGAAGAGATATGGGAACATATGTATAACTGATTCACTTTGTTATAAAGCAGAAACTAACACACCATTGTAAAGCAATTATACTCCAATAAAGATGTAAAAAATAAATAAAATAAAACTCTCAGAGGAAAACATAGGCAGAACACTCTGACATAAATCACAGCAAGATCTTTTTTGATCCACCTCCTAGAGTAATGAAAATAAAAACAAAAATAAACAAATGGGATTGAAACTTAAAAGCCTTTGCACAGCAAAGGAAACCATAAACAAAACAAAAAGACAACCCACAGAATGCGAGAAAATATTTGCAAACGAAGCAACCAACAAGGGATTAATCTCCAGAATATGCAAACAGCTCATGCAGTTCAGTATCCAAAAAACAACCCAATCAAAAACTGGGTGGAAGATCTAAATAGACATTTCTCCAAAGAAGACATACAGATGGCTAAAAAGCACATGAAAAGATGCCCAACATACTAATGATTAGAGAAATGCAAATCAAAATTACGAGGTATCACCTCACACCAGTCAGAATGGCCGTCATCAAAAAATCTACAATGAATGGTGGAGAGGGTGTGAAGGAAAGGGAACCCTCCTACACTGTTGGTGGGAATGTAAATTGGTATAGCCAATATGGAGAACAGTATGGAGGTTCCTTAAAAAACTAAAAATAGAACTACCATATGACTCAGCAATCCCACTCCTGGGCATATACCCGGAGAAAACCATAATTCAAAAAGATACATGCACTCCAGTTTTCACTGCAGCAGTATTTACAATAGTCAGGACATGGAAGCAACCTAAATGTCCATCAGCAGAGGAACGGATGAAGATGATGTGGTATATATATACAGATACAGTGGAATATCACTCAGCCATAAAAAAGAACAAAATAATGCCATTTGCAGCAACATGGATGAACCTAAAGATCATCATACTGAGTGAAGTCAGACAGAGAAAGATAAATATCATATGATATCGCTTATATGTGGAATCTCAAAAAAAAAAAAAGGGTACAAATGAACTTTTTTACAAACCAGAAGTAGAGTCACAGATGTAGAAAACAAACTTTTACCAGGGGGTAAGTGGGGCAGGGGGAGAGATAAACTGGGAGACTGGGATTGACATATACACACTATTATATATAAAATAGATAATAACCCGCTGTACAGCACAGGGAACTCTAATGACCTATATTGGAAAAGGATCTAAAAAAAAAATGTGGATATATGTATATATATAACTGATTCACTTTGCTGTATACCTGAAACTATCACAACATTGTAAATCAACCATACTCCAATAAAGATTAAAAAAAAAAAAAGGACCATAGACCTAAATGTAAAATGCAAAAACTATAAAACTCCTAGAAGATAACATTGGAGAAAACCTAGAAGAACTTGGGCATGGCAATGGCTTTTTAGATTCAATGCCAGAGCACAATCTATGAGAGAAATAATAGATAAACTGGACTTCATTAAAATTAAACTTCAGTGCTCTGCAAATGACGATATCAAGAGAATAAGACAAACCATAGACTGGAAGAAAATATTTGCAGAAGACACATCTGACAAAGGACTCTTATCCAAAGTACACAAAGAACTCTTAAAACTCAACAAGAAAAGAAACAACCCAATTAAAAGATGGGCAAAAGATCCAGACACTTCAGCACAGACAGATGGCAAATAAGCATATGAAAAGGTGCTCCACATCATTTGTCATCAGGGAAATGCAAATCATGTGTCATCAGGGAAATTGAAATTAACACAAGAGATACCATTACATACCTATTAGAATGGCCATGGGACTTCCCTGATGGTCCAGTGGTTAAGAGTCTGCCTTTCAGCACAGGGGACATGGGTTTGATCCCTGGTGGGGGAACTAAGATCCCACATGCCCCAGGGTAACTAAGCCTGTCAGCTCTGGAGCCTGTGCACCACAACTAGAGAGCCCACACACCACAACTGCTGAGCCTGTGTGCCACAATGAAAGATCCTGCATGCTGCAGCTAAGACCTGACACAGCCAAATAAATTTTTTTTTTTTTTTTTGCGGTACGCGGGCCTCCCACTGTTGTGGCCTCTCCCGTTGCGGAGCACAGGCTCTGGACGCACAGGCTCAGCGGCCATGGCTCATGGGCCCAGCTGCTCCGTGGCATGTGGGATCTTCCCAGACCGGGGCACGAACCCGTGTCCCCTGCATCGGCAGGCGGACTCTCAACCACTGCGCCACCAGGGAAGCCCTTAAGTTTTAATTTTTTCAAAATAAAGTTGGGGAAAAAATTCTAAATGTTTTAAGTAATATATTCAACTCCATGGTCAAATAGGCTGTTGGCCCACTCTGAATGGCTGTGATCCAAAAGAATAACAGTTCCAAGTGTTGGTGAGGATGTGGGCACACTAGAACCATCTTACAATGTGAAATGGTTCTACCTCCTCCAAATGCTAAACATAGTTACCATAACACCCAGCAATTTCACTCCTAAGGAATATACCCCAAAGGGATGAAAACATATGGCCACAAAAAGACATGTACATGAACATTCATAGTAACATTATTAATAATCTCCAACGAAAAACAGTTCAAATGTCCATCAACTGGTGAGTGCATAGGCAAAATGAGAGATACCCATATGGCATAGTATTGCTCAGCAGTAAAAACAACAAAAAACAAACAGAAAAGAACTACAGTTGACCCTTAACAACATGGGTTTAACTACATAGGTCCACTGAATAGAGTTTTTTCAATAAATATAGTACCTGTATTTCCATTTTACAGATCTTTAAACTTAAGTGTGGGGGAAGTCTGTGTTTGATTAGAGATCACAGTATTTGGAATCTTTAGAAGTAGGGTTTGAGTCCTGATTCAGTCCACACTGTTTCAGCTTCCTGCCCTTGGGTGAGTCATTTATCATTTCCTTTGTTTTTGAGGCAGATAGCAGTATGTGGATTTTCAACTGCACAGGGGGTCGGCATCCCTAATCACCATGTTGTTCAAGGGTCAACTGTACTGATACATGGTACAACATAGATGAACCTCAAACACATGCTAAGTCTTAGACAGACAAAATATTACATTGTATAATTCCATTTATATGGAATCTCAGGAATGGTAAATCTCCAGACTGAAGGCAGATCAGTGTTCACATGGGGTTGGCAGGTGGGAGTAGGGAGTGATTTTGCCAGTGAGCACAGGGGAACATTTTGAGCTGATAGAAATGTTGTAAAACTTTGTAGTGATTGCGCAATTCTATAAAAATCACTGAACTGTGAACATTTATAGTGGGTGAATTTTACTGTATGTTAAATAACATCTTAATAAAGCTATTAAAAGACAGTCTTGGTTTAGCTCTGAATAAAACCATATGAAATGGTGGATGTTTAAGGCTTCTCCCTGTGTGGCCTCTAGGTGCGTATGGCGAGACATATCCTGCCATCGAGGATGACGCCCTCCCTCTGCCATCACAGCTGCCCTCTGCGAGGGAGCGCAGGAGGAACAAACTGAAAGGACTCGACTTTGTATGTATGATATGTCCTTTTCTTTTTTCGAGTTTAGGAACGAGAGGTCTGGGTTCTGACCCATGCTAAATTGGTGTAGTCCAATGAAGAGAGAACTTGCTCTGGAATAAGGTAGACATTGGTCTGAACCTAGGCTCTACCACCAAATACTGGATGACCGTGAGCAGGTTATTGGACTCAAAAGGTCATCTGAGTTACAGCATATCTGTAACATTCCTTTTATTGCTGAGTAATATTTCATTGTATGCATATTCCACTATTGTTTATCCATTCAACAACTGATGGACATTTGGGTTGTTCACACTTTTTCTGTTATGAATACTGCTGCTTTTAACATTTGCATACAAATTTTATAATGTTTTCATTTCTTTTGCTTGTGTGTGTGTATACACACACATACCTAAGAGTAGAATTGTTGGGTTACATACTAACTACATTTAACATTTTGAGGAACTGCCAGACTGTTTGTTTTCCAAAGTGGCTGCACCGTTTTACATTCCCACCAACAGTCTATGAAGGTTCCAGTTTCTCTACAGGCTGGCCAACATTTGTTAGCGAGTGTAAAGTGATATTTCATTGTGGGTTTGATTTGTATTTTCTTGATTAATGATGAACATCCTTTCTTGTGCTTCTTAGCCATTTGTCGATCTTCTTTGGAGACAGGTCTATTCAAATCCTTTGCCCATTTTCAAATCAGGTTGTCTTTTTATTGTTGAGTCCTAAGTTCTTTATAGATTCTGGATACAAGTCCTATATTAGATATATGACTTGCAGATATTTTCTTGATGGTGTCCATCGAAACACAGAAGCTTCTAATCTTGACAGAGGTACAGCTTATCAATCTTCTTTTTTTGCTTGTGCTTTTGGTGTCATATCTAAGAAACCACTACCTAACCCAAGATCATGAAAGTTACTTCTGTGTTTACTTCTAAGAGCTTTATAGTTTTTCCTCTAAAAGTTACATCAGTGAATCCACTTTGAGCTAATTTTTGCAAATGGTGTGAGGTATAGGGGTCCAAATTCATTATTTACACGTGGATATTGTTATTCTGGTACCATTTGTTGAAAAGACTCTTCTTTCCCCTAGTGAATTTTATTGGCTTTTCTGCCAATAAAAGGGCTTATTTCTGGACTCTTCTGTTCCATTCACCTATGTCTATCCTTATGCCAGTACTACCCTGTCTTGATTTTTTTAAAAATATATTTTATTTTTGGCTGCATTGGATCTTCGTTGCTGCACATGGGCTTTCTCTAGTTGCAGTGAGCGGGGGCTACTCTTCGTTGTGGTGCACACGCTTCTCTTGTTGCGGAGCATGGGCTCTAGGTGCACAGGCTTCAGCAGCTGTGGCTCACGGGTTCTAGAACGCAGGCTCAGTAGTTCTGGTGCATGGGCATAGTTGCTCCGTGGCATGTGGGATCTTCCCGGACCAAGGCTCGAACCCATGTCCCCTGCATTGGCAGGCGGATTCTCAACCACTGCACCACAAGACGGAAGCCTCCCGTCTTGATTTTATAGCTGGACTGATTCTTAGCCCCTACGTTGCAGTTTTTTTCCTTTTGTGTTTTATAATTCCCCACTTTTATCCAGTCTGGCAGCATTTATATGTTATCACAAATGCTAACCCTTCATCTAAGCCTGCATGGATAAACATCAGGAGTTAGAATATAAATGCTATAGATTTTCATTTGTTTTATTTTGTTCATCACACTATACATTTACCAAGGGCAAGAACAGGTTTTGACTCACTGGTTTATTCTGAACATATTTCACATTAATGATCGTTTCTTAAGTTCTCTTTTCTTAATTACAGGATAACAGTCATCCTAATGTACCACCAGATGGTCTCTCTTTAAAATCTGTATCCAGTGTAAATATTGATCAACTTAGAATGAGAAACGAGGAACGAATGCGAAAACTGAATGAACTTCAGGATAAACCTGTTAATACAGGTAAATGGCCAAGTTTAATAGCCAACAGCAGATTCTGTGAGAACTCTTAAACCTGCTTCATGGAAGTTTTCACTAATGGCTGAGGGACAGAGGAAATGAGTTTTGAAAGCCTTTGAGTTGTAGGGCCTAGAACACAGTAGCTATTCAGCAAAACCAGGACGAAGGATTAATTTTGCATCAGATTCTTTCTACCAGAGGGGGTACCCTTTTTTGAGTGGATTCTAAACAGGTAAGTTTCTGTGTATTAAATATATCCAGGCTTTGCTTTCAGCAGGGAAAATGTTGATCAGTATTGGCATCTCGCTTCCCTACTGAAGTGAGAGATTATCAGAAGTCAACTTTAAAACCTTGAGTTCTTTGTGTAACACATCTATTATAAATCTGTAGTACTACAAAGAAAACTTTTTTACCTTTTTACTTGGCCTTCTGTACATAGATATAAACAGAAAATAGATATTTTTTGCTTTAAGTCAAAGTATAGTCTTCTCATCATGCTGGGCATTGCCGTCTCTCACTGCTTTGGTGAACAGCAGGTTAAAGCTTATCACTGAGCCCAGGCAGGCAGGATGCTTCCTCAGGCAACTAACGAGCTCCTCTGCCAGCCCTAGGCCACCTTCCTTATGGAGATGCTGTTAGTCATTAGGATAATGTGACAATATTATAGTAATAAGCCTTATTAATTAGCTTTAGCAAATAGCAGAGTGGTCTATTTGGACAATTCTCTTTATTGTGTTAAGCTACATTACAATAATTTTCTAATAGCAATTTTCTTAAGGTATTTTTTAGATCCAATCTTTAATATTTGTTAATTTAAAACTATACTCAGTCTCTAGGAGTAAGCTGTCATGCATTCTGATGGTGGTAATTTCATACCAAATACCAGCAAACATGGTAAACTGATAGAGCAGTACTGTTCATATCATATCTGGAAAACTGTGGACAGTGGGAAAGGAATGCCTTCTTTTTGGCTAAAAGGCATTTTAATCTGTACTAAGAATTACCTATTCCTCAATTTCTTTTAGAACCAATAAGTTGAATTAATATTTAACAGGGATATATACTTGAGAGAAAATAGACCATTTGAAGACTCTCCTCTTTTTCAGAAGGCTTTCAATTTCTAAACTTTTTTTTTTTTTTTTTAAGATTGTCCTTTCAAACAGGAGCTTTTTGGTACGATGTGGATTGATTACTCATTACATTGAGTTCATATGTCCCTTTGCTGACGTAATCTTTCACAGACCAGGAGATGTAATTTAAAAAAGTAAATAAAGAAATTGACATCACAGGGCAGGAAGACAGATTTTCCTATTATTATTATTATCTAATAAGTAAAATACAGATATAGAAGTTGAGTATAACCAGTTAAAAGAATGCAACATAAGAGCTATATCTCTTAATGGAGTAAACACAACTTCTTAGATAAGGTATAAGAATGGATGTAATTTCATCCCGTCTAATGCTTTCCTAAAATGACCTTATTTCCTCAAAGCAGTGTTATATTCAGTAGGCTAGGAATATTTCCAAAACCTTGCTAAATTAAAAACAAAGTTTTGCATGGCATCCCTCAGGTGACACAGAGTAAGACTGCTGACACTTCTACAGTCAACATTTGGTGCCATCTCCTCTGCTATCCTTGAATCCCTTTGGGTGCTGCTACCAGTACCATGGAGTCACCTTGGTCAGTTGATCGTTTTTTGTTTCTGTTCCTGGGTTTGCTTTCCTACCTCTAAAAGGAGGAGGTCTGAACAAAACAGGACAGTGTAGAACACAGTACTGCGGAGAAGCGCAGAGCTCTAATGGGTTAGACTACAGGAGACTTCTGTTCACATGACCTGCCTGCCGCCCGTGTTACCTGAGTCATGTCTTTCTTGCCTCCATTAGATGATGAGAGTTCACTGGTTGACCCTGATGACATCATGAAGCACATGGGTGACGACGGATCGAACTCTGTAGCAACTGAGCCCTGGCTCCGCCCGGGCACCTCAGAAACGCTGAAACGATTCATGGCGGAGCAGCTGAGGCAGGAGCAGCAGCAGGTTCCTGTAAAACCAGGTACTTTCACTTGGCAGGGCCTGTCTACTGCACACGGTTAAAATAAATCTGTATTTGGACCCAGTAGTGCCTTTTAAGGTGAAAAGAATGTGAAATCTGAACCTTAATGATATGTGCTACTTTTGGCCCATACTTGGCAGTTACTTATGTTCCATCTGTATATAAGGTGTATTTTTTTTCCATGATGATATATATGATGTATAGTATGTACATAAATAAAAGGACATGATTACTAAGTTATATAATGTAGAATTGTATAGAATTACTTTTGCACAAATTTTGCCATAAATTAGGGTGGTAATGAGCTCTTGGAATCAACTACCATATGTGCATTATTTAAAATTCTGCTTGTCAGTAAGATAAGGTGAATAAAACACAAGTGTCTTAACAGTACTGTAAAGCCAGAATACTTTGTCATATGTATGTCTGCTATTATCACTATTCAGAATAATTTTTCATTTAGTAAATATACTGGTTATAGCTGTTGCTATGTAATGAATCAAATGTGCTTATTTCCATGTCATTTATTAACTACTGATTCAGTATAAATGATGGGAGTTGTTAATGATTATATTCCCGTGAGCCATGCACTTAAGTGTCACATCTTTCTGCCTCTATTTTTGTGCCAATGAAGGCATTACGTTTGCTATTTATATGATTTAACTACTTATTGATAAAAATAAATTATTTTTATTACAAATGTCAATTTCTTATTTTAACTGGAATTGAGGTTTCTAGACAAGGTGTTCTAGAAGTTGAAGAGAGGCAGGAACACCCAGGGGTAAAGGATGGGGATTGGAATCCTTGCTGTGCCACTGTGGACCCTTGGGTGAGTTAGTTTTTCTAATCACTCCCTCCCTAAGAGGTGCCTTTAAAAAGGTAAAGACTAATTCAAATTCTTGGAAATAATTCTTAAGAGTCCAGCACTGTGACTGACAGCTAAGAACACCCCCAGGCACTGATTGCACATTTCCACTGATGTAATTAATGGGACACAAGATCAGATAGGTCTACCTCAAGTGTGAAACTTCTGATATTTTGAATTTCAGCTGCATGTAAATTGCATGCTAATGTTTGTAATCGAATCATTTATTTTACTTAAAGATTTTTCTTCTTATATCTTCATCTGAAAGTAATATGAAAGCCTCCATCTCTGCTAGAGAAGAGTCCTGATATGATACCATACAGTAACAAATCGCCAGGTCATTTGAAACACTTACCGTCAGAGGCCAGAAGGTCACGGTGGTGGCTCCTGGCTGTAGCATCCAGCTGGGCTTGAGCAGGGCTGTGTCTTGGGGGTAATAAATGTAGTGCACTTATAAATGCTCTGTTCACAGTGACTACTCACGATCTAAGAGATGCTACAGCAAAGACCGAACACGTCTCCTGTTTTTTAACACAACCATCAAAATAAATAGTCTTGACATGTTCTATTTTCCTTTTCATGCTGTCGTACCATCAACTTGGACTCCGAGGACACACGATGGCAGCCCTGTAAAGTGCTCCAAAGTTAACTTCAACTTTAGCTCCTTCTCTCAGGATTCAAATAGTGCAGCCTTATTCTGGGTTAATAAATACACAAAATATTAAATTATGAATAGCCTATAGTTGAGAAAGCAGGATATGGGGGAGGCTGTAATGCCAGAAGCTGGAAAGAAACTATCAGAACTAAAGAGCATCACTGAATTTACATGCAGCTGTGAATGAAAATATCCTTTTCCTGGTTGCATGGCTTTTAGTTAAAAAAAAAAAAAGTCAATGAAACATGGGGCTGTGGATTACACAGGTTTTGACTGCACTGATGAAATAATCCAAAAACTTTATTGACCTGTAACCTGATTAGAATATGCCAGATGAGAATCAATATTGTACAGAAAGTTGTACAGAATTTTTTTACATAGAAAACTTTACATCTGTACCATATACATTTTATCCATCTGAAAAAATTTTCTACATCCACTGTTAATACGGAATGCTTGACAATCTTGTCGTTTTGTTTAACCATCAGAGCACAATTCACAGTATGAACACATTTCCAGTAAATCTAACTTCCCCAAACCATGCCAGATTTGTTATTTTAATATATTCAACATTAAATTCTGTACATAGAGTAAAATCTAAATCAAGCCCCGCCACCCAAAAGAAAAGGAAGTGACAGCAACCGAGAGTCATTTTGCAGTGATTCAAGTTTCAGTTCATGAAGGATCATTCTATTTTAATGGCTCATCTTTAAAAGCCCGAAGAGAAGTGTATTACAGGTGGTTAAGTCAGCAGGGATATTTTCTACTTTCTTTGTTGTTGATCATGACAAGTGTCAGCCACAACAGCTTCTGGGCTTGTTAAACCCTCAAAGTAATCACCCCCTAAAAAGGGCAAAACCAAAATCCCCACAAAATAAAAAAGACAAAAAGCTCAACCCAGATGTTTAGTGCATTTGACAAAATATTATAGGTACTTAGCAAATGAATAAGAAAATAAAGAAAGAAAATAAAACAGTGCAGGAAGAACTATATAATGTTTAAGATTTTTATATTACAGACCTGCATCTCTGTACAATTTTTCACAGAAGGATGATTACCAGTATCTCAGATAGCCTGAGTGTGCAAAAATCTTCAGAATAAGAATACCATAGTTGCTTAATATCTTTTACCATGAACAATAATTTCTTCTTCTCCCCCCAACCCCCAATTATAAACATTTTATCCTTCAAAATACAGCTCTCCTGAGTTGTACTTCTTGCAGAAGTTCAAATCTTTACATCTAGAGTTCTTTGGGTAAGTTTCACTTCCACACCTGCCAGAAATATGTGGGGCTCTCCCTGCCACCGAGGACAGGGAAGGACACGTGAGCATATAAGCTGACACTGTGGGAAAAAAAGCTCGTGAACCCAACACGACAAACAATCCATCAGGTTACAAAAAGGGACTGGAGCACTGCAGGTTCGAGCTGAAGTTCTAAGCTTCTTTATCAGTAACCCTTAGACACTGCAATTCAGAGAAACCATTTTTCAGGTAGGAAACCTCAGCTCCGGGGTCCTTTTGAAGAACGGAGGGATGTAAACGCCAACAGAAAAATATTAACTTCCCATCATTGCTTGTTTGTTCCAAGTTCCTGTTCAGGTGGTTGTGATATCTGAAAAACTACTCCAATTCGCAGAAAAAATCTTCTAAGAACAGCACGAAGTTCAGGAATCAAGTCAAATTGCATAATTTCACATAAGAGAGGGTAGTAGAATGATGCGTGAGCTTTAAACTGGGGGGAAACGAATTTCTCTGTTAGTAGTGCTTGCACTGCAAACCACAGAACCTCAAAGTGCCCTGAGAGGCAACCCACTTGGGGGCAACGCCCTGATGGGTGAAGACCGGAGACGCGTCTGCATAAAGCAGTGATTATTGATCATGCAATTGAAAGATTGAGAAGTGTTCAAAACTTAATACATACATTATTCACTTGGTTATCTATCCTTATCTTGAAAAACATTTTCCATTACATTTCCTTGACAAACTTATGACAAACGTTTAGTATTTATCATTGTTTTCCCTGGGTAATAAGCAAAAGAAGGAAGCCAAGCAAGACCCACAGCTGAGTTTTTATAAGCTATGGGGTATTGAAACTGCATCTACCTAATACTGCAATACAAAATATGAGGTCTCCAGGCAAAGATTATACCTTCTATATTTATAGTTCAACTGATACACTTTGTATTTTTGCTGTAGTTCTGAATACTAGTTGTCTGCCTATTTTCTGTCCTTTTCTGCTCTCCGCACCCCACAAGCTACAAGTAAGCAGTAATGACACACCGTGGTCAGAAAGCAAACTGTGGAATAAGGCAGACGGGTTGGAAGTCCTTCTCGGCCACTTGGCTGTTGGTGCCTTAAGTTACTTCTCCAAGCTTTACCTGGCCCACGGGTCAGAGGGACACACACGTGGACAGAGCATGCCGCTTGGGACGGCTATCTGTGGGGCACCGAGTAGCATTACATGGCCTCTACGGAGTCCCAAACACCACCATGGCCTGACGTGTCAAAATTCAGGCCACCAGACTAGGCATTTTTAAAACCTATTCAGGGATCACAGTAACCCATTTCCATTTTAGTGGGCTGAAAGTTGCTACATTTTTTAAAGAGTGAAATGCGTATTTCTGAAAACTAAATATATATATATATATATATAATATATGTATATATTATACATACACAACACACACACACACACACACACACACAGCTATACATTTATATTTCATCTTTATTTCTACTGGCTTAAAAGTCTTAAATGAGTTTATGGCCCATTCACTAGATCTCTGGGTCGCATGGAACCAATCAAAATGCCAAAGGAATGGCTGAAGCCTGGAGCACAGGCCTGGGGCCCAGACGCAGCCGTGGGTGGGGGCGGATGGAGGGAGGGCTGGTCAGCAGTTTTTTTTTTTTTTTTTTTTTTGTGGTATGCAGGCCTCTCACTCACTGCTGTGGCCCCTCCCATTGCGGAGCACAGGCTCCGGACACGCAGGCTCAGCAGCCATGGCTCACGGGCCCAGCCGCTCGACGGCATGTGGGATCTTCCCGGACCGGGGCACGAACCCGTGTCCCCTGCATTGGCAGGCGGACCCTCGACCACCGCGCCACCAGGGAAGCCCTGGTCAGCAGTTTTGAAAATGGGGCAGAAGAGACTTCAGGGGGCAGGATGGGAGTTGACCATGTGCGGGAACCCAAGTTGCTTGTCAGGGTATCTTTAGGATCCCTCCCCTACTGAACCCCTACAGAATCACTGACTGGAGAACTCGGCGGGGTGAGGTGGGAGCAGCAGGGGCCGCAGCCCGGATGCCAGTGAGGCTCGGGGTGCTGTACTTACCCTATTGTCGCTGATCTTCAGGACTTTAGTTAGAAACAAAAGCAGTAAGTTAGTCCAGGCTTCCCGATGACTTTCCGATGTTAGGGTAAGGAAGTAACTCAGGGCTTCGCTGCAGACACTGGAACAGAAAAGGTTCCCTGTCACATGTGCTCGCACACCTGCTGGTATGACATTCACAGAGAACAACTGAGACGAGGAGGGCAGTGGTTCTTAGGAACCTGCCAGACGCCTTGTGTTTACATTAACTGGAGTGTCAACATAAACATTTATACGTTTGCCAAATAAAGATATCAGAAGAAGCCACTGCAGCTTACCAGGAAACACACAGTTTCCAAGTTTCATTGAATGCAAAGCCACCGCGCAGGAGCGCATACAGGCTTGGCATCAGGAGACCTGGGCTGAAACCTGGGGTGACCCTTCCCCTCCTGCATTGTGACCGGGACGCTTCTAGGCCTTAACAATCTCATCAACAAGATGGGGAAACAGAGCCCAGGTGACCGCTTGGCGTTCTAAAATCAATTTAATTGGTCTCTGAGAACATCTATTCCCCCAAGAAGACACAAAACTACAATGTAGGGGCTTCCCTGGTGGCGTAGTGGCTAAGAGTCCGCCTGTCAATGCAGGGGACACGGGTTTGAGCCCTGGTCCGGGAAGATCCCACATGCCATGGAGCAACTAAGCCCGCGATCCACAACTACTGAGCCTGCACTCTAGAGCCCGTGAGCCACAACTACTGAAGTCCGTGCGTCTAGAGCCCGAGCTCCGCAGCAGGAGAAGCCACCGCAATGAGAAGCCCGCGCACCGCAACGAAGAGTAGCCCCTGCTCGCCGCAACCAGAGAAAGCCCGCACGCAGCAGCGAAGACCCAACGCAGCCAAAAATAAATAAATAAAAACACAATGTAAACAGCAGTATTCCTTCTGAATGGCATGTTTCATTCTTAGTGTGAATTTAAATTTTAAAGGACAGGATCTTAACATGTCATGAAGTAAAAATGGAGTGCAAACAAAACAAAACACCAACAGAAACTCCACACACTTTTTCAAACTAAATGCAGGCAGGAAGGTTTTCACTTTCTGAAAACCACAGATGGATTGGTTTGTAAAAATGGAGCTATCTATGGCATGAAAAAAAGCCTAAAAATTACAGCATTTGAAAATTTTAAGACATAGAACTTGCTCCTTTGTCCTGTAGCAGCAAAAACAGACGTAATCTGCTTGCATCTCACCAACTGTGTGAGAGCACGTTTGTCTGTAAGACTGTGTTTAAGTTCCACAATCTCCTCAGGCCCCAAGCCGGGCAGGGCTGTGGACTCGGTGTTGTGTGTCCATCCCCATCCCCGCCCCACACACACCGCGTGGCCCTTCCTGCTCTGAACCGAGCCGCGTGGGCCAAAGCCAGGAACCCAGCCCCGAGTCTTACTTTAAAAGCCTCTGCTGGACCTCCTCCCAGGCGCTGGCCCGGCTCTCATCCATGTACATCCGGAAGAGAATGCGCAGCCCGCAGGCCAGGCTGCTCGTCTCCTGCTTCAGAAGGTTGGGTTTGGATTTGCCCTTGAAGCCTGCAGAAGGGGGAAGGGCTGCGTTAGCAGGAGGAGACGCATCTCACGTGGAGGCAAAACAGCCTGCCTGGAGCCCATGTGCGTCCAGCCGTGGCGCCCAGGCCTCGCGCCCTCCACGGGGACAGGGTCACACGGAGAAGGCGCTGATACCTGTGCAGGGAGGGCGGGGGAGGTGCCTAGTCGGGTACTTTTGGGTTTAGAACTCCCTCCCCTCAAGCTGGGGACCCGAGATACAGAACAGCTTTGCCTGGGAAGGCACAACTCTTCAAACGAGACACACTTCAGCTCCGGGTACCCTGCGCAGGCTACACCCCGGCAATGGGGAGAATGGGCCAAAGGTGAGCAGCCCGGGGAGGGGGAAGGGGGAAGGGGGGGATGGGGAGGCCCTGGGGAAGTGAAGAGCCTGGTGACCTTGGCAGGAACAGTCCCAGCTGAACAGTGGCCACAACTTGGGTTGAATAAAGGGGAAAAGATAAGTATAGACTACTCCTTACAGAAGTGAGGTTGTGAACGGAGGAGAATGAACAAAGCCTGGGTGGGTTTAATGAGGAGCTAGAGAGACACTGGGCATAAAATAAATCACGCAAATGTAAGGCACCCGACACTGTCAGAAGAGTTTGTTGTTTAAGGAAGGGCAGCTTCCTTCTTTCTTCTGCATGTTCTGCAGCCGCTCACTCTCTGGCACCGTTTTGCACCTAACAGGTACTAAGCAACTATTTCTTAAATAAAAAATTAGCTATGTCAGTAAAATTATTATAAAGCTTGTTTTTTACTTAAAACTTCCAACTTGTTCAAAAACAAATCTACCTCCCACTTCAAAGCCCTGCACTTCCCTTCTGAGGTCTGGCCTCAGGAAAGGGCAGCTTGTAGCATGCAGCCGGTGTCGACAGGAAGGCCCAGACTGGGTAAACAAGACGAAAGACAGTCTGAAAATCAGTCGAATAACAGTTTGGCTAAACACGGGGGAGACCAATCTACCCAGGCAGCTATCTGGCTTTTATAAACCAGAGAAAGGCCTGTGGTACGGTGGCGCGGTTCACTGGGCAGGCAGGGGACCCCATCCACAGCTTACCCGCCTTCCACAGAGCCGTCCTCTGGTCATTGTTGGAGTTAAATGCTTTTGCAAATCTGTGTGACTCCAACAAGCAGTCCAGCAGCTTGAAGAGTTGTTGCGATGTTAGAAAGCGATACATTCCTTGGTCCTGAGTATCAACTCGAACGTCAAAGTCCACGGCGTCTCTCTTCGGGAAACAAACCACCGCAGCACACGCACCCCGTCACAGAGGTCAGTGAATTTAGAACTCAGGGCTCCCCGAAGACCCGTTTATGAGCAAGCCACAGAACTTAATCTGTGCTGCCTCAACAGAAAAGGTCCACCTTTTGCTATTAAATTTCCAGAAGCTTCATTCTGTGCATCCTAGTCGCCTCCAATGTCTTCAGCTCCCTCCCCACAGTTCCTGACCCCAGAGCTCTGCACCCACTGCCCCGGACCCCAGCCCGTTCCTCGCCCTCCCCACGTCCTTGCTTCTCTTCACCAGTTTGAGGCCAGGGACTGTGAGTATAAATATTCTCGTGCATCAACCCCTCACCTCCTCTTTTTAGTAACTGGCTGGCAAAACCGCCTACTCCGTTGTACCGCACAATACGCAAGACTGGAGAAGAGCGGGCTTTCTCTTTAGATCCAGGGGCTCCGGGTGCTGCCCTGCAATGCCTCCACACCCCTCTAGCCCACTCTGCTGCACGCCTCACTCGTGTTTTTCTCTTCTCTCCTCAAGGACCTAAAACTTTCTTCCCAGCCTCACCTGGTAGATGACTTTGCTTCCTATCTCAGTGAGAAAACAGAAGAATCTCCCACAGACTCCGGCCACCAGACAGACCAACCTGCCGAGACTTTCTAACCCACCCACTTTGCGTGCCCTCCTGTTACCATCGCGAACTGTCTGTGCTGCTTATTCCAGGCGCCCCCAGGACTCTGCGCCAGGCGCCCCTCCATTCGCTCTGAAAGACGCTCTAGCAACTGTCCCTCCCTCTTCTGCACTGTCTCTCTCTCTCTCTCTCTCCCGGAGGAGAGTTTTCCAGGCTGCCATACTGCCAACCTTAGTGACAAAACAAAGCGAACCCTTCTCTTGAGCCCCTCATCCTCCCCCCGTGATCAGTCCATTTCTCTGTACCCTCTCTTAACAGCAGAACTCCTTGACAGACTTATGGATATCTGCCGTCTGCAATTCCTCTCTTCTCTTGTACCCATTTTAATAATGCTTTTGTATCAACATTACAATTAGACACAACGTCAAGGTCAACCAAAGTCCACCAAATTGCCGGAGCAATTCTCTAGGGCAACTGTCGGGTGGCTTCTCACCTGCTCTATGGAACACCTGACAGGGCTGATCACACCCTTCTCCTCAGAACACCCTCCTCACCTGACTTGCAGGGCAGCGCTGTCTCCCGGTCTCCCCCGGCCTCCCTGGCTCTTGTCTTTAGGCAAGAGGACAAGAACCTGCCTCACCACCTGGAGCTCTAAACCACAGAGGCCCCCAGGCTCGGTCCCTGACCCTCCTCCCGGCTCTGTCCACTTCGTCAGTCCCACGGTTTAAAAGGACATCTATGTGGCTGTGGTCTCTAGCTTGACCTCTGCTCTGAAGCCCAGGCTGTGGCGCTAACTCCCCATTCAACAACAAGCAGTGGCCCTCGCACCCGCTCACCTGCGCTGCGGCTAAGTTTTCCGCGTCCTCCTTCTTACTTGTGGCAGGAAAGAACACGATGCTGTCGATGGTCTGGATGAGTTCCAGCTGCACAACACATTTAATCAACAGGGCGGCAAACAATTTTTGTTCTGGAAATTCTGTGAGGAAACCCACCCCAATGCACATGCAAACAAAAATTATTTTGAATCCTTTATAATTTCTATGACATTACAATGCTAAGGAAACATTAACACGTATGAAGGTAACCTGCACACATCACACTGAGGATAGCCTGCTTCTGCACATAAGCACTACTCAGTAAAAGCTTCATTTAATCGATATTTAGAAAAGCCTTAGAAAATTACCTTTTTAAGTAAACAAAAATATTCAAAATGACTTAGAACAGTGAATATGTTCAAGAAGGTTCCACTACAAATTTTAAGACTTAGATTATTCCTCAATAAAATGTATCAAATGGATTAAAAGCTACAATTTTAATAGCATTTACTGTAAACCCAAGTTTGACCTTTAACTAGAGGTAATATAAAAACCTCAACCAGAAGAAGACAACGGGAACTAGATCTGTGAGGCAGGAAGCGAGGGGCAGACAAGAATTCTGACCACTGGGACAATACTGTGGGTCAACCAGAGCACATGTTTTCTTTGGATCCAGGTGGGTAGCTGTAGCTAAAATGACCCCATGTTTCCAAAGGGATTCATAAGCACAGAAGTCTATGAAGAGTTCCGCTAAGTGCGTGACCATAAAAGTAAGCACACTGGAAGTAACCGGTGCTCAGGCACTGCGTCCCTCTGGCCTGAACGACTGCGCTCGATGGGCCGTTTCCTTAAGGAGAGACATGATCACGGAAGGGTTTCCACTTCACTGGCCATCGGGTAAGCAAACGTAGAAATAAATGCAAGGCTCAGAACAACGACTCAACAGCTGAGGAGCTGCGAGACCCAGCGGCGCTGGCCCAGCCCCAAGGTCGGTTCTCAGGGTGGCTCTTGGGGACCTGCACAGCCGCCCACGGCGAGGGTGCTGCCTGTCCATCGGCCTCAGGGCAGCGGCTCCAGCACTGGACGACTGACTGGACAGTCCTTCAGTTTTTTCCCACTTTGCTATTATTAAAAACTCCCTTTTCTGACCCCAATTTCAAGAAGTTAGTTTTGTTTTGTTTTGGGCCGTGCGGGATCTTAATTTCCCGACCAGGGACTGAACCCGGGCCACGGCAGTGACAGCGCTGAGTCCTAACCACTGGACTTCCAGGGAATTCCCCAATTTCTACAAGTTAAATTCAGGTTTTAGGGATTTGGGGGAGATAGCAAAACAACTTGCTTAAATTTATTCTTACTTAGGTCATAACGACTCCTTTCCAGAGAGTTTTCAGAAATGCTGATGTACTGAACATTTAGTTCTTAGTACCAGATCTCAAGTCAAAGAATATAAGAAATCCAAGACACCCCCAGTCCCGGGGGCAGGGCATCCTGGCCGCACGCCTGGACTGGCGGGGACGCTTGGGAGGGGCTGGCACCTAAGGAGACGCGTCCTCCTCAGCTCCAGTGTCAGCCGGGCGGGCATTCAGAGCTGTCGGCTGGGGAGCTCAGAGCTCTCCATGCCTCCCAGGGTCCTTTCAGAACTTCAGGAGGAACTTGGTCTCATCAGCAACGACCAACTGCATGTTTGGGGGACAGTACCTATTTGAACAAATTTCGTTCACAAGGGTTGACAGTGCCAAGGGTCATATTAGGCGACCATTTCACTGGGTCACCAAAGGACGGGGGCAGAGCTGAGCAAGGACAAACAAGGGGGACGGCGGGCACTGGGCGGAGCCCAGCTGGGGCAGCGGTGGTTTCTGCGCATGAAGAAGGAACGAGGCAGCTGCCCCTCGCACAGGGTCACGGCGACACCTCCCCACAGGCACAGCAACCACAATGTCCCCTGAGCGAAGGGAAGGGCTCGTGGGACACAGTGAACTCTTCCTCAAGGACCTTGAGGGGGTGGCACAAGGAAGGAAATGCGAGCCCTCAGGTCAGAAGGGCAGGGGAGCAGCGCTCTTCACTCCGTTCAAGGGATGTTCCCAGATCAGGCAAGTAAAAACTTGCCGACTATATCCTTCCCTTAAAAAGCGAAGTATATGTAAGTTCAGTCTTGGGGCTGAGGGAGAGATAAAGCCATGTCCTCATGGCACCTTCCAGGGCAGACCAAAGCTGTGAGGGACCCTAACAGCTGTGCTCCAGAGCCCAGGAATGAAAAATGAACACAGGCCGCTCATCGCCACCTGTCTCCCTTCTGAGAAGCAAGACATGGCGACTGAAGCTGGAGGCTCCTTTCAAGGAGGACACCAAATCTGCCGTCCCTCAAAAACAAATGTAAACACCTAGGATTAATAAAAATTCCCTGAAAAAAATTAACTGCAAAGGGATCGATTACCTAAACGTAAGAGCTACAAGTATAAGGCTCTTAGGAGAAAACCCTGGGGAAAATCTCTACGACCGTAGCTTTGCCTGTGGATTCCTAACTATGACACCAAAAGCATAAGCAACAGATAAACGGAACTTCATCAAAATTTAAACTTTTGTACATCACAGAATTATTATCAATAAGAAGTAAAAAGATGACCTTCAGAATGGGAGAATATAAATATTTGCAAATCATATATCTGACATGGGTGTAGCATCCAGAGTACATAAGAAGCTCTTAACAACAACAAAAAAACAAACAACCCAATTAAAAATAAGCAAAGGACATGAATAAATATTTCTCTAAAGGAGATATGCAAATGGCCAATAAGCACTTGAAAAAATACTCAACATCATTAATCATTAGGGAAATGCAGAGTAAAACCACAATGAGACAGCACTTTATACCCACTAGAATGGCTGTTATTAAAAAGAAAACAGAAATGTCTGTGAGGAAACGTCTGTGAGGATGTGGAAAAAATGGAATTGCTGGTAGGAATACAAAATGGTGCAGCCACTGCAGAACACATCTTAGGGGTTCCTCACAGAATTATCTTATGACCCAGCAAGTCCGCTCCTATGTATACACCCAAAAGAATTAAAAACAGGTAATCAGACAACACTTGTACACAGAGATTCACAGTAGCATTATTCGTTATAACTAAAAGGGGCGACAAACCCAAATGTCCACCAGCAGATAAAAGGATAAACAAAATGTGGTTTATCCATACACAGGACAATTAGCTATAAAAAGGAATGAACTACTGATCCATTTTACACTGTGGGTGTACCTTGAAAACATTATACTAAATAAAAGCCAGACATAAAAAGTCACACTGTATGATTCCATTTATATGAAATGTGCAGAATGTACAACTCCATAGACACAGAAAGCAGACTGGAGGTTGCTAGGGGCTGGGCAAGAGGAGAAGAGGGGCAACAGCGTAATGGTTATGGGGTTTCTTTTGGGGTGAATGTTTTGGAACCAGATAGAAGTGGTGACTGCATAACATGGGGAATGCACTAAATGCCGCCAAACTGTTCACTTTAAGGAAAACGGTTACTTTTGTTATGTGAATTTCCCCTCAATTTAAAAAGCAACTGAAGTTGTCCTGTTTTCCTCTAGGGAGGAGGTCCTCTTTCCTCTGTGAACCAATTTAGTAAAAATCAGAAGGGATTCCCCTTCTCTGTGAAAAGAACTAAAGAAGGGGAGGGGAGGGGAGGGGCAGAGGAGACAGAGGCTGGGGGCAGCGGAGTGCTCAGAGGGCTCGCTCCATGCCCTGGCCACTCCTCTCTCCTCTCAAGACCCACGTGCTTCAAACAGACAGCAGCTGAAAGCACTGCAGAAAAAAACTGGTCTTGTAGGTGTCAGCAGAGTTCCTGACCATCTGCCGGGGGACGTCCAGGTTGGAGCAAACACAGTAAGGAAGTGACCACACAATTACAGTATGTGTTTGTTAATAAAAGTAAAAGCAAAACTTTCATATCTTGCCTACATAAAACAAAATACACAATTTACTTTTATTAAGAGAAATAACTCACTTGCTGCGGGTTTAATTTTGCTGACTTCCTCATTCACAGCAGAGACAGAAGCCGGTGGGGCTTGCTGTCTATTATCTGCAGATCTTGGCTGAACAGAATCATGAATATCTACAGATTTCTGCGATATCGTATCCTAATAAAGTAAAAAAATTCATTTTAAGTACAATGAATAAAGCTTAACGATGAAAATAGCTTCTATTACACTGTTTAAAAAATTACGTCGTGTCCCTATGAAAATCACATTGTACACACTGCAATTATGGACATACTGGGTAAGTTATTTCATATTACCTGCACATGGATAAGAGCTGATAATCTTTTAGAGAAAAGCTTCCTTTCTGACCCTCACTGAGATCAAGCCTGACACCACCCAACAGCAACAGAGAGAAATGCTAATAAGCTTCACTCTGTGGAAAAACTTGTCAGCAATACCCATGAATTGTCATGAAATCGAAACAGAAACACACATGGTGGGCAGGGGTTTCTGCGAGCTTTGTGTAGGCTGAGCCCAGGAGAGCTTTGTAGGGGTGCATTTAGGGAAGGATGTTGTCACCCAAGAAATCAGCAACCAGAAAGGTCAGTGAGAAGGTGACCAACTAGGAGAGCAGAGCATGGAGAGAAGCTGAGGTTCAAGTCCAACAGAGCCACTCCAGAACCCGGCTCCAGCTATGCGTCACCTTTGGGAAAGCAATGGATCTTCCGGAGCTGAGGTTTTCTGATCTGAAATCTGAAAATGGAGATGACACTTTCCTTGCAGGTTGTTAAGGATTTGGCAGTAAATCCTTAACACTTAACAAGCCTTTGACACTAGAGGTGTCAGACGATATATGGTATCTGACATTACTACTCTTTTAGCTTTACTTGGTTCCAGCAGGAGACCAGATACAGAGCCAGGGCAGCTGCACCTCCCGGATGGAGCCAAGGAAGAGACTGAGCAGCCTCGAGGGGCACCACTGGGCCCACCGCCTCGGCCTGGCAGCAGGCAGAGTCGCCGAGCGCGCCCCCCGGCACATGCTGTTCTGACGACTTCATGTGCAGCACCAGATCTACCTCCCACCGCAAGACTCACTTTAACATGAGGTTAAGTAATTTGCTGAGGCTGCAGGGCTAGTCAGTGCAGAGCCATGATTTGCTCTGGGGTCTGGCATCACAGCCCACCCTGCAAACTACTACACTATACAGCAGAGGGAGCAAAAACAAAAGCCCACAGAGCAAGCAGGGAGTGCGCCAAATCTAAGAGAAACAAAAATGAGAGCAAGTTCATCCTGGGCTGGAAACAGGATGTCATAAGCGGTGGAGTCTGTGATGAACGAACAACTCCGGCGGATCAGGGTCATGGAGCAATGCGGGCCCGACGTGCCAGGTGTCACAGTTCTCGACACGTTCAGCGTGGTGCTCTTCTGTGAGACCTAAGTTTTAGCCACTGACAGTTAGTTAAGAAATTAAGAAGTTCTGGGGGACAGATCAGGTCAGTGGGCATAGATTTGCTACCTCTGGCTTCTTGGGTTTAAAATTCAATAACATTAGTGGGAGAACAGCAGAAATCTGAATAAAGCCAGATTACAGTATTGTTTCAATAGTAATTCCCTATTTTGTTAACTGCACCGTGACTATATATATTTATTTATTTTATAGAAAACACACTAAACATTTTAGGGAAAAAAGGGTGTGTTATTTTCAAATTATTTTCAAAGAATCCAGAAAAATGTATATAGGGAGGTGGGAGAGTGAGAGAAGAAGAGGGAGGGTGGAAATAAGAAAGCAAACTGTAGTACAGTGATAACACTTCGAGAAACCTGCTGTGATGGTCAGTTTCATGCATCAATTTGGCTGGGCTATAGTAACCAGTTATTCAATTAAACACTATTTCAAGTGTCTCTGTGAAGGTATTTTGTAGATGTGGTGAACATTTACAGTTATGATTGTAAGTAAAGGAGATTATCCTCAATAATATGGGTCAAGTCTCATCCCATGAGTTAAAAGGCCTCAAGGGCAAAACTGACATTTCCCTGAAGAAGTTCTGCCTGTGGACTACAGCTGCCCAAGAGTTTCCAGCCTGCCCACCTGCCCTACACATTTCAACCTTGCAGCCCTCACACCTGCTTAAGCCAATTCCTTGAAATTAAGGGGAAAAAACACATAGGGATACGTATACATACATATATTACACACACACACACACACACACACACACACACACGTATAGACAAATATGGACACACATAGGTGTAGGTTATCTCCTACTGGCTCCATTTCTCTGGAACTGGAGAACACTGATACAGATTTTGGTACCATGAAGTGGGTGCGGCCATAACAAAGACCTAAAAATGTGGAAATGGCTTTGGAATTGGGTAATGGTAGAGGCTAGAAGAGTTTTGAGGCGTACAATAGAAAAAAACCTAAAGTGACCTGAAGAGACTGTTGGTAGAAATATGGATGTTAAACTCAATTCTGGTGAGGATTCAGAAGGAAGTGAAATGCCTGGTAGAGAAAGCTTCTATCATCCTAAAGAATACACACACACACACACACACACACACACACACACACACACACACACACACACACACACACACACACACACACACACACACACACACACACACACACACACACACACACGGTCATGACTAGAACACTGATAGAAATATGAACATTAAAGATGCTTCTGGGGCTTCCCTGGTGGCGCAGTGGTTAAGAATCCACCTGCCAATGCAGGGGACACAGGTTCGAGCCCTGGTCCAGGAAGATCCCACATGCTGCAGAGCAATTAAGCCTGTGAACCACAACTACTAAGCCTGCGCTCTAGAACCCGTGAGCCACAACTACTGAGCCTGAGCTCCATAACTACTGAAGCCCACGTGCCTAGAGCCTGTGCCCCGTGACAAGAGAAGCCAGTGCAATGTGAAACCTGTGCACCGCAGTGAAGAGTAGCCCCTGCTCACCGCAACTAGAGAGAGCCCACGCACAGCAACTAAGACCCAACGCAGCCAAAATAAATACATACATAAATAACTTTATTTGAAAAAAAGGTGTTTCTGGTGAGATCTCAGAAGGAAATCAGGAACGTGTTATTGGCTGCTGGAAGGATGGTGATCCTTGTCATAAGCTGCAGAAACCTTGGCTGAACTGTGTTGTACTACTGGGTGGAAAGTGAAACTTGTAAGTGAGGAATGGTTCAGAGGGCAAAGCCGAAGCACCCGAGGGAGAAGCCATGGGCCCGGAGGGCAGGGCAGGGCACCAAGCTACAGAAATTACCCTCAGGCCTTGAAACTTACGAATTTGTCCTCCTGGGTTTTGAACTTGATTAGGAACAGTGACCCTTTTACTCCTTCCAAGCTTCCCTTCTGGAATGAGAATGTTTACCCTATGCTTGCCCACCACTGTATTTTGCAGCAGTTAATCTGTTCTACAGGTTCACAGGTCCACAAATAGAGAGGAATTTTGCTCCAGAATAGACCGCATACCTGATTTAGATGACTTAGATGATGAGATTTGGGACTTTTGATAAGATGGTATTTACATGACATTTTGGACTTGGTGTTGATGCTACACTAAGTTGAGACTCCGGGGATGTTGCGATGGCATAAATGACTTTGCCCGACAGACAGACATGTATTTTGGGGCACCAGAGGGTAGATAATGGGTTAAACAGTGGCCCCCAAAAGGTAAGTCCAAGTCCTAACCTTTGGTACTTGTGAAGGCTACTTGAAAACAGAGTCTTTAAAGTTAAGGATCTTGAGACGAGATTGTTCTGAATTTGGGGAGGACCCTAACTCTAATGACTAGTGTCCTTAAAGGAGAAAGGAGGGAGAGATTTGGCTTTACACAGCTACGTTAAGATGGAGGGATGTGTGTACAAGCCAAGAAGGCCAGGGGCTGTCAGCAGCCACTAGAAGCTAGAGGAAGCAAAGAAGGGTTCTCCCTTAACACCCTGGGAGGGAATGTGGCCCTGCTGATGCCTTGAGTTTGGACCTCTGGCCTCCAGAGCCGTGACAGAATGAATTTCTGTTGTTTTAAGCCACTAAGCTTGTAGTAATTTGTTACGGCAGATCTAGGAAACAAATAAGCTGCGTGAAGGGTCTATCAGAATTCTTTAAACTGCTTTTGTAACTTTTCTCTAAGGTGAAATTATATCAAAGTTGAAAGTTTAAATAAAATAACATCCAATAATATCTTCAGCTTGGTATGTAAATCCTTATGTAAACTGGTACCTGCCTCTTGCGCTCTCAGAATCATTTTACTCTGTCTCAAGACCATCTATATTTTACGACATCTTTTTAAAAGGGTTGGGCTCATAAAAAGAATCTGCCCCATGGCAGAATACTTACCACAAATAGTGAAGTAATTTAATATATGCTTTATTTGTTAAAACTTACCAGTTGCTTTTCACTCACAGGAGACGGAGGTGTGGGAGCAGCTTCTCCAGAAGCAGGACGCCAGGTCAAGAGCCTTTAAAACACCAAAATCACACCAGTCACTGAGAGTGTGCACCACACCGCATCCAACGTGTTTTGAAATGAAACGAGCTGGGAAGCAAGTTCAAGGTGTCCTACAAATGATCCAGGCGCCACCAAGTCATTTAGCAAGACTATGTCTTAATTTCCCAATCAGTAAAAACGCCACTACAATTCAATTCCAAACGCATCCCTTAGAAAAAGATGATAATTAACCGTAAAATACAGTATTTACAATATTGTAATACAAAATACAATAAATTTTCCTTAGATTATTACATTTACAGTAACTAAAACAAATGCTGAGATTTTCTTTTTTTCAATTCAGAACCACTGCTTGGTTTAATCTGGATGAATAAAATCTTATTAAATCACTTCATTATGACCCAAATTTTAAATGATCAGACTAAAAGTTTGGGTATATAAAAAATTTAATTCATGTATTTGTTATGGTTTTATAGGAGTCTGATTTGCAATAAACACAAATTCAAAGAACACTGAGGTATTTTAAAAAGGATTTCTGTTATGAGAAATCACTAATTACTATCAAACCTTTTATGTCCATCATTCAATATACAAATTTAAAGTTGTATAAAATCTTCTTACGCATGTGGAATTGTGGTTTTGAAGATGTCCAGTGTGCAGTTACAAGTTTTATCCCAGATTTCTAGGGTAAATTTTTCACCATTCAGAATAACAACGTTCTCTAAGCAGTTCGTACCAGATCGTGCTAACTGCTCATTGTCTAGAAGAGAAAAGAGCAATTCATTTGTGTATTACTAGGGTCACATTTAACACGTTGTGTCACTTATCTGGTACAGACCTACCTTGCTGCACACACCAGTAGAGCTGGGCAAAAATGTCATCCAAAAGTACATCACTGAGTACTTCTAAATACTGGGTGAACACATCGCAGATAGCATAAAGCGCATGATTACATGTCGTTGTCATCCACTCAGCTTTCTACAGGGGAGATGGTCATTAAATGAAGGTCAGGCCATTCATCAACTACTAGAATTTCAAAGAAATATGTTTGCATATTTAAAACGTAAGCCTGTAGGTTCCTTTCAGAGCACTTAACTCCTTGAATGTGACATTCACCTCAACTTTATATCTGATCTATTTCTCTTCATTATCCCTTAGCCATCTGCATATAAAATAACTATTTTCTGCACTGTTTTATTAAAAAAACACTGCATTGTCTGGCTATTAACGCTATGACTTTTCAAACAATTGACACTAATAACAACAGTTGGTCTTGCTCCAGAATATGACAGAACGTGGAAGAAAAATAGAGGAAGGCAATGGTAAGAATTTATCCAAGTGGGTTAGCATAGGTTTAAAATAAAATGGGTATAAGTAGGGGACTTCCCTGGTGGTGCAGTCGTTAAGAATCCGCCTGCCAATGAAGGGGACACAGGTTCGAGCCCTGGTTCAGGAAGATCCCACATGCTGCGGAGCAAGTAAGCCCGTGCGCCACAACTACTGAGCCTGCGTTCTAGAGCCCGCGAGCCACAACGACTGAGCCTGCATTCTAGAGCCCGTGAGCCACAACTACTGAGCCCACACATCACAACTACTGGAGCTCACGCGCCTAGAGCTGGTGCTCCACAACAAGAGAAGCCTGCACACAGCATCGAGGAGCAGTCCCCACTTGTCATACTTAGAGAAAGCCCGCGCAGCAACAAAGACCCCACACAGCCTCCCAAAAAGGGGGGGGAGTGTAAGAATTTCTTTATTTTTCTCAAATGGACTAATCTGGACTAATTTTTTTTATTTTTATTATTTTTTTTGCGGTATGCGGGCCTCTCACCGTTGTGGCCTCTCCCGTTGCGGAGCACAGGCTCCAGACACGCAGGCTCAGCGGCCATGGCTCATGGGCCCAGCCGCTCCGCGGCATGTGGGATCTTCCCGGACCGGGGCACGAACCCGTGTCCCCTGCATTGGCAGGCAGACTCTCAAACACTGCACCACCAGGGAAGCCCTGGACTAATTTTTATACATGGTTTTGTGCCAGGGCATAAACATATGTCTACTTAGTCCACTTTATAAAATGTTTTAAGAGTCTACCTGTAGATCTAAAATAAAATTTTGTGCAGGTCAGAGAGGCCCCAAATTTGCATTTAATACACTATATGGGACAAAACACGGAGACCTGATGTTCTTTCCCACACTTACTGAAACACATACTGTAACTGGACTGTAGTAAGAGACTTTGAAATAAATAAATAAATAACCACGCGTTCCTTCTCTAATTCAGAGTAAGAAGCCCTACGAATACTAAGGAGGGCTACTGATGTTTTACTTGTGACAACATTAAAATGAGGAAAAGACACTGGAAGTTCAACAAAAACACTGAAAACAAAATCCAGTTCATTAACTCACTTCTATCCCCAAACTGCACTGTTTATAAAGACTTACTACTATATTATAATGCCTTAAAGAAAAAATTTCTAGGATATTTTTCTGTTCACTGTGCTTAAATCTGAAATACTAAAATGTATTAGGGAAGAAAAGAACCTTCTGACATCACTGTGTTAAATGAAAACCTCATGTTCTCTTACCTCTGTCTGCTGTTCTGGCAATTTCATGTTGTCGAAGATTCTGAAAACAATTCTAAATAAATCCTGCCACCAGTGTTTTTCATAAGTGTGGCCATAAGTTTTCATTATTTCAAACATTACTGTTAAACCCCTAAAATGATAACATGTAATTAGGAAAGCTATAATACAAAAAAGCATACCACATTAGTATCCCCCTCCTAAAATAGTTTTTATAGTTAGTGCACAAAGTTACTGAAAGCAAAGTTTAAAACTGGTTTTAAACTAACACATGATACTGAGCTTTAAAAAATTTAGGTTGTAAAACAGGTTTCTTTAGGATGCATCATTTAGGAAAAAATTCCAAAGGCCTTGGCCTGAAAATTTTTTCTTCTACTTTTCTTCCACTCCCACCCCATCATTCCAGCATTTAAAAAATGTAAATGGAATTATAGATTGAGAAAGATCATCATTTGGGTGAATATTAATTTTGTGGCACTGTGGCCATGGAACTCAGTCTAAGAACAAATAAAATTAGATTTTGGAAAATCTTTTTCAAAGAGCTACAGGAATTTTTAGTTAACACTCTAATTGTTCATATAATATCCTCAAACTGAAGGATTTATCAAACTAATCCACTAAGACACCAGTGTGGGCAGGGTGTCTGCTTCCTGCTGTACCCCAGGCCAGAGCAGCACCTCTCACACAGGGGCACACAGTTAAGCATTCCTTGAACAAATAAACTGCTTTAATATCCCATTCTTCTCCTTTGAATAAGTGTTAAAACTAAAACTCAAAAGTGCCTTCTGATTCCTTATTACCTTTCTTGAAATAATGCCTTCATGTAAACATTAAAAAGCTTGATCTTTTCTCTATACATTAATTTCTTCTAGTAAAATATAGGTACCCTTCCACTTAGAAAAGGTTTATATTTCGAAAAGTCTGACAGTAAGCCAGAACAGAATTTCCTTTGAAACACTCCATAAGGACTGGTACGTGGTCTAGTTCATTTGCTGCTATGCTACCCCCGGGCCTAGTACATGCCTGATGCATAGTAGGCTCTAAACAAGTACTTGTTCAACAGATGTGTAAAATAACATCATGGTAGTTCAGTCCTACGGCAAGTTCACAACAGTTTATTTGATCTGTAAGATACCTAATGTGTAAAATCAGAAGTAAAGGAACTACAGTAAAGGAATTCCTGTGGAAGAAACACACTCTGTCTTCCCCAGGAGAACCGTGTCAGAGTTCCATGTCTCCCCTACAATGGGACAAGGCTCCCTCTTCCTCCCACTCCAAGTAAACTGGATGCTAACCGCCAGGGCTGGGGTGAGTGGATGTGAAAATCCTGTTTCTTCCAGGCCCCCAAAGCAAGCACAGATCTATAGAGGTTTCCAAGGCTTTTTACTATTGAACAAGTTTTGATGAATACTTAAGTTGCTGGTGTAGGGAAAAAGAATGTGTAGGGCTCCAGGTTAATTATTCAACCCTAAATCTACAGAATTTTGAGGGACTCAAATGAGAATGCATTTGGAAGTACTTTGTAATTAGTGTGTTATACAAATCGTAGTGCTGCATTTTTAAATGTAATCTAAATAACTGCCTTTACAAATCCTGGAATGAGGTAAGAAAATCAAAGCCATCACTGAACAAAAAGTTTACTCATACTTCCCCTCTTTTTTACCAACTAGAACATCCCTTTTCTCTTCTCTTTAACAACTAGACCCATCCATAATCTGAACATAGGAAAGGGTGAGAAGCAACGTAGCGTGGTCCCAGACAAGGACAGGCTGAGAGGCTAAGAAAGCAGGTAGGTCCACGTCAAGCAGACTTCTACAAATAAACAAGGGCAGGGAGGGGGGTGCTGAGTTTCTATGACTCGTCAGTTATGACATGTTCGTTGCTCTACTGAAGTGGCTGGACATTTGAAAGCTGTATATCTAAATAATTTAGAGTTATATCAACTGGGGGCCATCTTGAATTTTATCAAGTTTCCTAACAGGTCCACTGACGAAAATCCTCAATGCCTACATGTGAAATATAATATGTGCTTGTGATTTACTAAATTCTATAACAAGTTTCCAAGGCGTGAGTCATATTTTGGATTATTTTCTATCTCACAAAATGTGTTATAACAAATAGCACTATAAAAGTGAAACATTTCTTAGGCTATAAAACAAACTTAACCGTGGCTGGGGACAGGTGTGGTTTTGGCATAAGTGGTGGAAGGAGAGATTCATTCTTTCATTATATTCTATCACTGATTTGTTACAAGTCTATACTACCTTTCTGATGCACTGTTGACAGACATTAGGATACACAAGTTGGTCATTTCAATTTGGCCATCAAAAAATACAGGGTGAGAAAAACAATACTATGGGATTGATATGAACTCTAACAAATTCATAACAACTTCTTATAACTGTAAGAAGTGTGCACTGAGTACCTGTCTGGTTACATTATACCCATAATAGTTTCTTTACAAATGGACTGGATATTCATATAGATATTTTATTGACAATATACTTTTGAAAGAGTTCAATTCTTTTTGAACAGGCCTATATTATTCAAAACTATGTTACTGGCCAGTCTTCAAAAAGAAACGGTTCTTCACCTAAAATCCACCAAAGACATGCATTTGGAAATTCTTTTATCATTCATCAGAAGATAAATTTTGGTGCTAACTTCAATTTCTGATTGGAAACAAATGTATGAAAAGAAAGAATGTGTAAATTAACATAGAACCTAAAACTCAAAGTAGGCCATAATCAAATTTTAAGGAAAAGTAATTTATTTCCATTTTTTATTGTTGCTCTACATAACATATTTTAAAATCTGCCTATCGAATAACTACTATATTGGATAAAATTGAACTTGAGTTCACATAAGTTGATTTGATTAAAGTAAGAATAAGCCTCTCAAAATTTCAATTTCAAGTACTGGCTGTTACCTGGTTCTCACATCTAACTTGCATCTGTTGATGACACAGGACAACTCAAAGAGAGCTGGGAACCATCCCCTCACCCAAACCCTGTCTTCAGGTGCCACATTCATGTCGTCACTTGTGTATTCCTTGAAAGCCTTCAAGAAGAAATGCAGGTTTACTAAAGGCAAAACATAATACCTATACATTAAGCATATTATTTCTCCAAAAATTTTTTTAACACTTTACTAATCAAAAGTGAGCAATCTGATAACTTAAAAAAAGATGGAGATTACAACTGCCTATAGAGCACTGGACTAGAAACCAGAAGCTGCTTTCAGCTTCAACTCCATCACCAGTTTTCTGCATTATTCAAGTTTCCATTTTTATCATTTAAATGGTTATTACATCATGCAGCCATGGCACCGCACTGGGGAGGTGTGAAGTTCAAATGAGTAGATGTACATAAGAAGAACGAAATGCCCCACAGGTCCCTGTCAGTATGTAGTAAAAATCTATGAAGCATCACTGCTCCTTATGACAGTTACAAAGATAGATTCAGATATGCAAGTCAAAGCTGGCAGCCAGGTTGCCAATTCAACCTTTCACTTCAGTGCTTAAGCCTACACTCACCCATAGTCAACTTCAGTATATTATGGTAATGGCTAAAAACACAGGCTTGGGTTCAAATCCCAGGTCTCCTTTACTATCCCCCGCAGGCAGGGGCACATTTTTAACTTCCTTGTGCCTCAGATTCCTTATCTACATGGGGCTATAACACAACCTATTCCATAAAGCTGTTATGGAATATTAAACAAGTTAATACACGTGAAACACTCAGAAAAATACCTGACACCTTCAACAAATGTAACCATAACTCAGATAATTTTGAAAATTCAATACTTCATATCCCCACAATTCCCAAATAAACTTAGATCTCTGACTGGAAATAAATGCTCAGTAACATTCTGTTTACTAAATGATGCTATACCTGAGGTCTATCAGACACGTATTTTGCACAATGGCGAATAAGTCGAATCGCTTCCATACTTGTGTCTGGGAAAGCTGCATTGCATGCAAATTCAGACAAGCATTTCACTGCATCCTGGAAAGAATCAATGGTTGCTGGAAAGTGTTTTTCAAACACAAGGGCTATACGGGAGAAAAACACATAAATATAATTATCAACTTTCAGCTTTTCTTAATTATACCTCAAATACACCAACCTCTAGATGTAATGGATACTTCTTAAAGACTAAGGGTTTTAATGTCCAATAGACATCGGTTCCAACGGCTGTCCTGACCAGTTACTTGACTGCCTTGAGTAGTAGAAACAGGGAAACAGGTCTGTGTTTTGTTTACACGATAAACCCAGCACCTAATACAGTGACTGGTACACAGTAGATACAAAATCAACAGTTGTTGAGTGAATATTCAAAATTACATTTAATCTCTCTGGATCTGAGTTTCTTAATCTATAAAATGGTGATAATAATCTGCACAGGATAGTGGTAAGCACTAAATAAAATGTAAGCACAGTGCTTAGCACTGTACTTAATTTACTTAATTCAAGCAAGCACTCAATAAATGACAGCTATGATGATGTCATCATTCTTGATGTTGATGATGATGACATCATTATCTTCTAGAGAGGCTTAATTTAGATCCTTAGTATTTTATTCTTCTTTAAAGTCAAAGGAGGCTGTGTAGTGCAGTGGTGAAAAACAAATGCTGTGCTTTAAGACTCTCTGGCTTTGCATCTCAACTCCATCACTCACTAGTTTTGTGCCTTTAGACAAATTACTTAACCTCAGTGGGTCTGAGTTTCCTTATCTATTAAAAAAAAGAGAGAGAGAATAATAAAGATATTTATCTCATACAGTTACTGTGAAGACTGAAGAAAATGCATGCAAAGTGCTTATAGTGCTTGCCATATAGTAAACATTCGAATAAATGTTAACTATAATATTACAATAATGATAATATTGTCACCATTTACTCTGCTTCTGTAGGCAAAACTTGGAAAACTTAAAGCCCATGACAAGCCCATGATCTTATACTTGAATTATCTTCTGAACACATTGAAGTTTTGTTTTAATTTGAACAGAGCTTAGAGGATACTCACTGACAATATGCCCCGTTGTTTGGAATGCAAGTTCAACTATGCTTTCATCTTGATCGGATGCCGCTAGATGAAATACAGAGAATATGTTCTTCCATCCAGACCGAATGTTAGCAGCTTGAGAATTAACCATCTGTGCTATACACCGTACAACCATATCTCGAATTGTTGGAGACCTAAAATATTAATACAATCGCTTGGATAAAACTCATCAGGTTTTTTTCCTTTTCTTCTGTTTTTCCCCCTACTGAGGAAAATAAGGTATTTTTCTGATATTAAGCAATTCAACAAATATAGTACCTGTTCCGTTTCATTATATGTTCAAAAGGTCTTAAGAAATCCTTCTGGAATCTGAAATTAGCAAGCTCCCCTTTCTCTAAGAACTTCATTGACAATTGCCTCAAGGAGTCTACTGCAAAAATAGCTACATCTTCATTAGGATTACAGCCAACCTGTAATGGCAACAGAAATACAGGGTGCTAATATCAGCAGTGAAACTTGCTAATTCTTTATTTTTTATTTTAGAAAAAATATATAACTAATAGCATAAATAGGTAAATTCAAAGATTCTCCATAAAGGCACTAAGTGTGCTAACAATATTTCTCAACAAGAACATATTTTAACTAAATTCTTAAAACCTAGAGCAATTATTTCTAAAAGAAAAAACAGGACTCAAAGGGTTTTCTAAATCTAACTACAAAAATGTAATAAAAAACTGATTGGAAAGGAAAAAGGTCTCAATTAGATTATGATAAGGAAATTTTAAACAACAAAAAATTACAAATTAAGCAAATCCTATAATTACTCAAATACCTTATTAAAATGATCTCCAATAACTTCCCAAATTCGAGACCACTGCAGTCTTATTCTTCCCATGTTGTAATATGATATTTCTACTATTTTTTGTAGACTAAACATTCTTGGATGTGTAGTGGAAAGTAATTCATCCATAGACACAGCACAGAGCCAACGGACAAAGTCCACTATAATATAAATGGATTAACATTTTTAAAACTTAACTTTGAAGTCTTTTAAGCTAAAAAATCAGTTTTTAAGTGGAGTAAATGTACATACTTACCAATAGCATTTCCATCTAGCCTTGTGGACCCTGTAAATATTCTAAAGAAAAAAATATAATTCAAAAACTTGTAATGTCTCACTTCTGATACATCAATTCAAAAGTAAGTGGCCTGGGGTATGAGCTACTTTTATCTGTTTTAAGGGAACAAAAAATCAGGTAATCAAATGAATATTTTTTATCATGTATTTTAGTGACAAGTATAGCTTGGATGTCCCTCCCTCCCTCCTTTGTACCGAATGATATATTAGAGCACAAATACACTGTTGTAATTTTTTTATTAGTAAATTTATAAACACTAAGAAAGGTCTCTTATGAGAGTCTTAGAATAAGAAAAATATTAAGCTGTAAAACTAATAATTGGCATACACAAAACAAGATTTTTCAATTTTCCTGAGTATTTACCCACATTAAACATGTTCTTAAAATGAAAACTTCTACTTTATTTTTATAAGCAATGTGTGTTTGATTCAAAAACTCATTTATGTTAAATTACAAATGGTTAATAGAACCTTGCAAATAGTCTCCAACAGTTTAACCAACAAGTGGCTAACCCACTTTTCTTACAGCATTCAAATGGTGAGAGCTAAGCTATGCTGTCCAGCTTTGCCCTGCCTTCTTCACTGAGCTCTTTTACCGTGTTTCAAAGTTTCATAAAAGATTTCAGCATAAACATATTAGTCCTCTTACTTTAAAGTCTGCATTTTTACCCATGTTCCGAGCTTGTAACCAAGGGTTTGATACGACTTCCAGGATGAACTGATATTCCGTAATTTAAAATGTACATCATAGTATTTGCACGATAAAAAGGAAACCTCAAAGGCAGCAGCAGGTCAAATATTAAACTTAGAAATAACAGTCGTCATAGTAACAGTAATAGCTACCAACAATCACAAGGTGGATACTATCCTAATTGCTTTATATATATATCCACTCACATAAGAATCACAAACACCATGATTATATATACTGTTATATTCCCAATTTTATCAACATAGAAACTGAGGCACAAAGATATTGAATAACTTTCTGAAAGTCACAGGATCAGTAAGTGTTAGAGACAAGATTCAAACCAGGACAGGCAGACTCCAGAGTCCACCCTCTCAACCATTTTGCTATACTGCTTCACACTTACCTGAGCAAAACATAATTTAAACATTTAAAATACATTCTAGTTTTTTCCTACTACCACTATCTAAAAATTCTGGGTATATCATGATTTTTCAACCTCAATGTCCTTGAAGGTCTATGCATCCTGGCAATGAGTAACAAAAACAAGATAGGAAAAATGGCTTAAAAACTGACAATGTAATAACTCAGAATCTGATCTCCTGCCAAAGGGGTATCTTGAGATTTCCTATATTGCTCTTATCAGTAGAACAAAACAACAATTCAAAAATCTGACTGAAAACACAATCTGGGAGAAAAAGTAAGAGTAATGGGGCCCCACTGAATCCACTGGTTAGACTGTATCCAGAAATTTACAATATACAAAGCCTACAAACCTCTCACATGAACAAAAATGAGATTCGCTAGACTCTGCATTGTGAATGTCATTAAGCTGTTTCTCAAACTAGAGGTATTCTCATGGAAGGCAATGGCTATAAAAACCATACCACAAAGAAGGTCAAAACTAAACAGTGCAGGGGAAACAACAGGAGAAGGAACAAAAGAAAGGAGAAAGCTTTTTTTCTTTTTTTTAACTGAGAAGGAAGCAACTGACAAGGCATATAGGAGTAAAGAACAGAAGCTGAGATGGCGATTATATGCAACTCCAGGGGAAAGCAGCAATGAATCCTCTAAATGTGGTGAGATGGTGAAGAACAAAGGCAACAAGAACAGAGAAGATCGTCAGCAAACAGGTTCTGTCGACTCAGGAGACAGTGGAACGTCGGTGGAGCGCGCATCCTGAGAAAGGGCATTTAAATTCCTACTCACTTTGGTAGCCTCTGAGGGGTCACTCTATTTCTAGTAACGCTCCACTAAAGATAAGTCAGATGGTGGAGCACAGCAGTCTGTGGAGGCATTTAAAGTTAAGCCTTAATATGCTAAGGCAGGAGAACAGAGCTGTGTTTCACAGAATCATCTATGAAATGGATTCTACATGCCATGTATGAAAAGCAGAGAACAGAAGTATGAGAATCTTGTGTGTTAATATCAAAAGACATTCCCTGAAAAGTACGAGTAGGAAAAGAAAATTGATAGATTACTAAATTCATTCACATTATGATAGCAATGTAACAATGCAAAAAAAAAAAGATAAAACTTGCAGATTCCGGATCAAATAAACTTTTAGCTGTATGCGACATACAGGCAGACTAAATTCCTGTGTATTTAACGTTTTCGTAGTGAAAATATCAGACGTAACATTTACTGCTTAGACCCAAATGAAAGATGTTTATGAGCAAACACAGTTGGGGAGGAGCTGTCCATATTTTCTGATAGGTGACAGAATATTCCAAAGTGAGGGATGGGTCAGTATAAAGCTAGATCTGGTGTGCTTAAAAAACAATAATAAAAATAAAAACTATGGTACTAAATAACTGCTTTTTAACTTTCAGGGATAAATCATTCCTGGACAAAATCCACCCCTGCAAAGTTTAGTAATACTTATGAAGTATCTGGTTTAACAATGCCTAGCAAATGTTTCCGTAGCAAATCCTAGAGGATCAGGTACCCCAGATTAAAGTGCCCTATATTCTCCTAAATTCTAACAGTACAGGATTCCAAATACAAAACTGAAGATAATCAGAAAATTTTACCATTTTAAAGCTTTTGATGGAACCACATATATCTTTCCATTGATTAATATAATTAAGCAAAGAAAAATTATTTTATTTTCCATATTTAGTTCCTATACTTGTCATAACAGATTATCCAGAACAACAGGCCTAAGGACAGTAAAATGACTTTTCTTGCTGGACAAGTACAGGACTTTCCAGGATGATGCCTGACAATATTCTCACCACTGTCTTGAATACCAGGGATATCTCACTGAATTAGCTTATAGACTAGAATCAGAATATTACAAATAAAAATAAACTCAGATACTCAGAAAGGAATTCAGAAGAAATTTAACAAGGAAGTGATATGTACCACATAAGAATAAAATAATCTTATAACAAATCAAAGAGGTAACTTTTAATGCTGTCACTATAAAGTAAAATTTAAATATTGAGGCCTTGTATAAAACTGGACATTGAATTTATGTTGTAGAAGTATCTGGTGATGAGTTTGAGACAATGAAGTACTAACAGAATTTGTGCTAAGACTCCTCTGAAACAGCACACATTCTTAAAATGGAGAGGCATATCATTTGTTCAAATGAGTGACATGTCTCCCTGTAACAAACAGTGGACAGCTGGATAAATCAGAACTGGCTTTGGTCATACAAAATATATTATGGAAACAGACTGTTGCCTGAATAGATTCTCATAATGACAGTGAAAATGATTTTCTGGATGGCTAGAAAACCATTTGGAAGACATCTATCCTAGTAGTAGAAGGGCAGATATTACACTGCTCTGGAGCTGTACATGCAGGCAGAAAGGCAGAGAGGTTGAACACACTCAGAGATATGCTGCCTGAGTGTATATCTTGGTGCCACTCCTCCAAACTCTCTACTAATGAAAGGGTTAAGGTAATAATCAAGACAAGATTAGCGTGGTAGTGAGAATGAGCAAATTATCTAATTCCCCTCGTCTCAGTTTCCTCATTTGTAAATTGAGGACAATAATAATACTTATCTCAGAGGCTGCTGAAAGGATAAAATGAAGTAACACATGGAAAGCACTTTGTTTTTTTGGTTTGTTTTAAAGTGAATCAGTTATACATATACATATATCCAACTCTTTATTAGATTCCCTTCCCAGAAAGCACCTTGAAGAGTCCCAAGCAGCACATGTTAAGCCTCTGAGTTATATAGTAGGTATAAGATGATACACAATCTTTTTTCAACCTTCACAAGAGAAAGGCAAATTACCTCCTTCCCTTAAAAAAAAAAAAAAAAAAAAAAAGGAAAGCAAGTGGACATTGGACACGAAGAATTCTTTTCAAGGAAAAAGTTCCAGGGAGTATTGCCAGGGCCAATAGCAAATGAACACTCTAGTTCTGTCCATACTTAGAGCAAAAAGTTTTTATCTAAAGCAAAGTAAAATAATGGATCAGCATGAGTCTCTAAGCACCAAAAACAATTATAGTACATATTGTATTTTTGAAAGTTTCCATCAGAAGTGTTAAAAAAAAATTTAAACATCAGTGTTGTAAAATGTTAAGTTTCAATTATTTGGGCATCCATCTGGAAAAAGCTCATCTTCAAAAAAAAACCACTAGATATTGTTTTACACACTGGGAATTTTTAAAATCTAGAATAAACTAAATATTCTATAGTAAAATAAACCATAGTATAGATTTTCTTTTAGAAAACAAACTAAAAATGAGGAATATCTGGTAATGTATATAATATACAAATTCTGAAATCCTATTCAAAGAAGTTTATAATGAGAATTGCCACCAAACCCCTTCATTTCACCCATAATTCAATACTATATCATACACTCAAAAAGACAAATTATACTCTATTTTCAGACAGGGATAATAAGGGGAGTACATTTTCTATAAAGGAAATTTTAAAAAAGAAAAAAAAGAACCGTGTTTTTTCTCATCAAGGGTACAATTTCCCTAATGCGCACTAATGTCTATCACTTAAATTTTCATACTGTTTATCTCCTTCCTATATTCTATGATTTGAAAGCAAAATTATAGGTACTTCATCATTTAAATCACAGCATATCACAATACAGTCTTATATTACTTAAGAGAAGATGTCCTGGCAATAACGCTTCTCTTTTAACTAACGAGCAGATACATCTAAGTGCTACAGAATTAAAAGTGTCCATCTGAGAAGGGAATAAAGCAAGCACCTTACCTATCTACTGCAACGACAACACTCTGAGAACTGGTCTCTCCAATGGATTCCTGAATACTTGCTATCTGCTTCCAGTCCACATTTCCTCCAACTGCCACACAGGAAAGAGAGGCATTTCAGTATGAAAAGCATTCAGCAGAAGAGCACACATTCAGTTCTAAAACACATTTCTGAAATCAGTTATTTTCCTAACGAAAGAAATCAAGCTTTGGGGAAGCGATTCTTTTGATATCAGTGACCATTTATCAAGGCCAAAGGTGCTTATTGAGCTATATACTAAGTGGTATACAGACATGGTTAAAGACACAAACTGTGTTTGCAAAGATCACACAACTTAGGGGCACTGAGAATTTTGATCACAAAATTAATGACATTAGGAATAATTTCCCTCACTGTTTAAGAAACACAGCACCAACCCCAATTCCAAAGATATCTACTAATGGGCTTCCCTGGTGGCGCAGTGGTTGAGAGTCCACCTGCTGATGCAGGGGACATGGGTTCATGCCCTGGTCCAGGAAGATCCCACATGCCGCGTCCGTGAGCCACGGCCGCTGAGCCTGTGCGTCAGGAGCCTGTGCTCCACAACGGGAGAGCCCACAACAGTGAGAGGCCCACGTACCGCAAAAAAAAAAAGATACCTACTAAGGAGGATTACCAATTCCATGTATCGATAATTAGATCTCCCCTGTAATGCACTCTCCAGTCCCATTTACAAATGTTTACTGGAAATTCTACCAGTATGCTGTAATATTCTCTTATTCAAAAGAATCACTCATCTTTTCCCCCAACACTGGTTCCATGTGTTAGGTAGCAAAACAAGTTTCCCCAGTTTTCAAACTCTTAACCTTACAATCATCTTTGATATCCTTCCCTTCCTCCACTTTCACTAAATCTTTCTTTTGGGCTGTTTTTCATATGATTCATTCATTTTCATCCCTACTCGGTTTAGACCATTGTAACTTCAGGCCCAGATGACTATTACTATATATAACAGTTCCCTCACTGCTTTCCCTTTTGCTGATTTCCCCCCTCTTCAATCTCTCCTTTCTTTTCCTGGAGATTAATTTTCCTAAGTCATCACCTTCATTTTGCTTACTATTACTTTCAGGACAAAGTATAAACTTTTCAGCCTAGAGCTTAAGGCAGTTCCCTTCAACATTCTTTTTTTTTTTTTTTTCCCTTCAACATTCTTGCCAATACCTGTCTCTATTCAGGCCATCCCACAACTACCTAAAATTTATCTACCAAGACCCAAATTTGAGTTCTCAATGAAGGATTCCCCTCCACTGTTTCACCTTCCTCTGTAAGTATTTAAGTTTATATTTAAATAAATACTGCTCAAATCAGAATTTCTTCCATTTAGTTTCTTATTTAAATTACTTTAGGTGTGTTACTGTTGCCTTCTCAGCCAGATAAAAAGTTCCAAGATTAGGAACCAAATCATACACTTTCTTTGTATTCCTCTACTCAATATTAAGTCCAAAGCAAATGCTCAACAAATACTTGTTGACTCGATTGACTAGACACTCAATAAATGACTTTTTGAATGCAAACATAATAGACGATGTTATTTAAACTAGCTGAACTCAAATTCTATTCCGGGAACTGAACAAAGTGAAAAGAATGTGATCCCTGTCCTACAGAGCTAACAATTTACCAGGAGAGACAGGCTTACAACCAACTTTAATACAATATAACAATTATTTCATGGCTGAAATGAACTAATTACATATAATACAAGTGTTGTTAAACAGAACTAATTTTGACAGGGGAAGGGAGAATGCGGTGTTAGCTCATGGAAAGGCTTCACATGACAAAATATTAATTCAGGTTAGGCCTAAAAGGATGATCATGTGGGAAAGAAAGGAGAAAAAGCAATTCAGGAAGAAGGAGCAGCATACATAAAGTAATGGAAGTATGCACGTGCAGGTCATGTTCCAACACACTTGGGTGAAGCCATAATGGAGGACGATTCTGGCAGGGGACAATGAAGGAGAGAAAGACGAGCAGTAGGAGATGAAGCTGGAAAAACAGACTAGAAATAGAATGTGAAGAACCTGGACTGTCACGTTTAATACACTACTTTTGAGAACAGGGAACCATCAGACCTTTTAGGAGATTGACATGATCCAATCTATTTTCTGAAAAATAATTCTGGTAATATCTGTAGAACACAGTGAAACAGGCAGAGCTATTGGAGCCATGGAGACAAATTAAGAGTCTATTTCTATAACACAAGTGAACAAGGATGACAGCCTGAAATAACTGACAGAGAACTGGGGTGGTAGGGAAATACTGTCAAGCCACACCTGAGGTATGTAGCACATTACAGGAATTTAATGAAGAAAAATCTGTGAGAAAAAATAATGCCAGTCACCACATAACTTTCTTTGTGTGTCAACTGAATGTCCTTCCTATAGAGATTTCTATACCTTTTATATTTAAATATTGATATAATAATTTGTGATCATTAATAATAAACTTACTTAAAGAATATTAAAAATGCCTAACAATCCAAGAACCAATTTCATAAATATATAAAATCTTTCAGGGCTTCCCTGGTGGTGCAGTGGTTGGGAGTCCGCCTGCCAATGCAGGGGACACGGGTTTGAGCCCTGGTCCGGGGGGATCCCACATGCCGCAGAGCGGCTGGGCCTATGTGCCGCAGCTGCTGAGGCCCGTACGTCTGGAGCCTGTGCTCTGCAGCGGGAGAGGCCACTGCAATGGGAAGCCCACGCACCACAACAAAGAGTAGCCCCCGCTCACCGCAGCTAGGGAGAGCCTGCATGCATCGGCGGGGACCTGACAGCCAGAAATTAAAATAAAATAAAATAACATAAAATCTTTCAAACATCTGTATAACAGTATAAGTAACAGGCTAATAATTTCAGTTTTACCAAAGAAATTATTCAAAAGCACAAATATTTAGGTTAACTACGAACAAAGATGTAGGTGCTGTGATATTCACGTAAGATTTATATGACCAAGCAACTGAATTTTTAAACTTTAATATATACCATAAAAGAACAGTATGCATATAATTCAAACCTAATAATCATATGCTATGTATTCTTTTCTTTCTTTCTTTTTAAAATAAATTTATTTATTTATTTTTGGCTGTGTTGCGTCTTCATTACTGTGCCCGGGCTTTCTCCAGTGCGGCGAGCAGGGGCTACTCTTCGTTGCAGTGAGCAGGCTTCTCACTGCAGTGGCTTCTCTTGTTGCGGAGCACGGGCTCTAGGTGCACAGGCTTCAGTAGTTGTGGCATGTGGGCTCAGTAGTTGTGGCTCACGGGCTCCAGAGCACAGGCTCAGTAGTTGTGGCACACGGGCTTAGATGCTCCACGGCACGTGGGATCTTCTCGGGCCAGGGCTCAAACCTGTGTCCCCTGCACTGGCAGGCAGATTCTTAACCACTGTGCCACCAGGGAAGTCCCATGGGGTGTATTCTTAATAACTAAAAGTTCCATGTTTCCAAAAAGTGAAAGTACAGATTTGTATCACAGCAGTAAGAAAAGTCAGATAAACATACACTCAGCCCTATTAACCTGGTTACATGAATATTGGGAGTATGGATGCTGTTAATAAAGGAGGATATTAATTTATTTCTTAAAAAACATATTATATACAGACTAAACCAGCTCAGTCATCTGTACCACATCCTCTTCTAGCTTCAGTTCTGACCACAGCATCCTGAAGAAAGCATTTGTCTGAGCAGGTGACAGGGCACAGTTGAAAGGGTGGACATCTGCCACACTGGGCGAGCTGGGAACTAACCACTGAGATAAGCTGAAGGGAGGGCTCTGCCCAACAGGGGCCACGTCAACAGAGTGGCTCCCTCTAGGACACAGATTAAAATCTGAGAGACCTGATCACTTTGCAGTGAGTGGAGAACGCAGCAAGCTGAAAAGAGAAGTGGACGACACAAGAGGAAGCCTATATAAAGCATGAGAGAGGTGGAAGAGTATGGCTGGTCGCTTGAGTGGCTTGGAAGCTTGGAATTTTTATCTCATTTCCAGATTCCAAGTGTATATTTTAATATAAATTCCCTTTTCCTGAAGGGAGAAGACAGCCCATCTCATTTCCTTGCAACCTAAGTAGCACAGCAGCACAGTGATCAAATTAATTTTACTTCATTTTCAAGTATACCACTAAGCATTATTAGCAATTATTATTTCTCTTGTTTTTACTAACACTGATAGAAGATAAAATATTCCACTGGTATATTATTTTTAGTGTAACCTACTTCTGTTACTTGCCAAAACTGAGCCCTGGCAACCTCAACTATCTTTGGTTGGGCTTTCCTCCACTCCCTAGGACTTATTGGAAAAAAAAAAAAGCAGCTTTCAAAAGCTGCTGAATCAATCAATGCACATTCACTTCACTTGCCTGTAAATATTTTTCATTTGTATCTCATTCTGCCTGCTGGAACAATTATAGTTCTAATGTCTGAGTCAGACTTCCAGGTTACTTCCGGGTTACATAGGTCACCAACCATGCAGGTGCTCTGGCAGTTCTAAATCCTGCAGCTGGCTCACCAAGTCATCGGGTCTATACCTACACCTCCCAGAATCACAGAATCTAAGATACAAGTGAGGTACAGGCTGCACTGCTGGCTGCCACAGCTGGATTACCACTGGGAACTAACTGTTCCAGTCCAACCTGAAGCCACACAACTTGGTCCTCGTCTTTACTTCCTTCTCTATGGATTGTTTTTCAAGCTTGAAATTCTTCTAAATTTCCTAAGAATTTTTATTGCAAGCAACAACAGAGAAATCACTAAATCATGAAAAGATAGAAACGTCCAGAAATACAATGTTACAGTACAAAGCCTCAAAAGGTAAATGGTGGGACTTCCCCAGTGGCGCAGTGGTTAAGAATCCACCTGCCAAAGGAGAAGACACAGGTTCAATCCCTGGTGTGGGAAGATCCCACATGCCCTGGAGCAACTAAGCCTGTGTGCCACAACTACTGAGGCTGTGCTCTAGAGCTCACACGCCACAACTACTGAAGCCTGTGTGCTCTGGGGCCCGCGTACCACAACTACTGAGCCTGCGAGCTGCAATTACTGAAGCCCGTGCACCTAGAGCCCATGCTCCGCACCAAGAGAAGCCACTGCAATGAGAAGCCCGCACACGGCAACAAAGGGTAGCCTCTACTCGCCGCAACTAGAGAAAGCCCATGCGCAGCAACGAAGACCCAATGCAGCCAAAAATAAATAACATTATTTTTTAAAAAAAGGTAAATAGTAAATATTCTTAGATCTCAGGTTTATTCCTTCTTGTTCTCTTTAAGTCATGTCTCTAGATTTCTTGTTTGGAAGTGAGGTAGGGAGGATGGATAAAGAATAATAATAATCCAGGAACAATTAATATACCAGCCACTGTACTAAGTCCACTTATATATATTTTTATTTAATCCTGACAACTCTGTAAGTAGATATTACCATTAGTTTGCAAAAGAGGAATCCGAAGCTCAGAGAATTAAAGTAACTTGCACACAGTAAAGAAGAAATATGGAAGAATTCAAACCCAGAAGTACAGTATTCAAAGTGAAAGACAGTCTAAACTTGGCTTCTTCCCTGGTGGAACCCTTTCCATTTATGACTAAAAATGTATTGTCTTTGGTTCCTCTGTACCCATTTCTGCTAATACCTTCCTTTTTTTTCTACTGGGTTAAATCTGGAAGGTCCTGGCTATACTGAGTTCATGGGGAACCATGGGAAAGTTTCCAGACTGGCATAAGAGTTTGGTTATGTCTGCAGAGCGCCTTTAAAAAAATATGAATATGAATGCTTTCTCCAGTTGCCCCAACTATTTATCATCTTAAGCCTTCACTCATATATGTTATCTGCTTAGTCTTAAAAGCTGGTTAATTTTTTATATATATTTTCAGATTATTTTCCATTACAAGTTATTACAAATATTAAATATAGTTCCTTGCACCATGCAGTAAATCCCCCCTGTTGCTTATCTATTTTATGTACAGTAGTTTGTATCTGTTAATCCCATATTCCTAATTTTTCCCTTCCCCCCTCCCTACTCCCTTTGGTAAATATAAATTTGTTTTCTATGTTTGTGAGTCTGTTTTGCATACAGATTCATTTGTATTATCTTTTAGATTCCACCTGTAAGTGATATCATATAATATTTGTCCTTCTCTGTCTGACTTACTTCACTAAATATAATATTCTCAGTCCATTCATGTTGCTGCAAATGTCAATATTTCATTCTTTTTTAGGTAAAAGCTGGTGATTTTAAACTGAACCTTTCTCCCACCCCCAACTGTGAGATTATGACTAACGGTCACTTAATATTGGAAACTAGACCAGGCAAAAAAGACTTATAATGTCACCTTGCTTTCCCCTCATAAGGCTAGTCAAAGGGCATTTTATCTTATCCCTCTAATTCTGTTTTATTGCTACAACAAAGTTACTTATATTGAGCAAGTTAAAAATAAATTTTGATACTTCACAAAAGTAATTCAAACACTTCTCACCTAGCCCGAGACCCACAAATTCATCAGCAGCCTGCTCCTTTGTTCCCGTAAGAGATCCTTCTCTGCCTCGCACTGTTCCAGAAATGTACCGAGGTTTCACTCCAGTTCCTATAAGTTGTGCAAGCTCCAACTGACTGATGCACTTCAGAATCTTAATTACAAAAAGGAAAAAAAATTTAAATTCCATGTTACAAATGTTCGCAAAAAATATTTAAATGTACTCAATCACGATTTAAACATAGGCTACATTATAAATCATTATAAAAAGCTAAATGTACTTACCCTGAATGTACTAAATTAATTTTCTCCCCAAACACTTAAGCATGTCAGTGATATACTGTTTAGCATGAGCTCATTTTATAAACCAGATTGCAAAGCTGAAAATAAAGGAAGTGCTTATACCTCATGCCATGAATTTCCTAGATAATTTCCATCTGTATGAGCCACTGTGATAAGTGTTTTAATTGTGTCAATGTTCTTCTGTTTCATTTCAGTAATCCCAGAACTCACTGTAAGTAAGGTAAATCTTGCTAGCGCCTGGACATATGCATCTCTTTCCAGCTATGAAAAAGAGAAAAAGCAAACTTACATGGTTGTAAACACAACAGGGTAATCCCTAGTTCCCTACTGACAAACTGTTTACTTGTTTAGTAAGTTTTTAACTAAGTTATGAATTACATATAATACCTCAAACTGTAGTTTTTTTAATTTTAAGATGAATGAAGCAGAAAAGGATGAATTTCTAAAACTGAAAGGCAATGGAGGTGTCAAATCAAGACAAGATTTTAGTGACAATAATTCATATATATAGTAGAAAAAAAATTCATTGAGCATTTATGTTTCAAGTGACTGAACTAGCAGAAAGTTGATTTATAAATTTGCTCATTTTTTCTCTACAGCTAGACTGCTTTTTAAGCTATAACATTCATAATTAAATGTGAAATGGGTTTTTAAAAAGAAAGCAGGCAAGCATTGGCTAAAATTTATTATCAGACAAAGCATATAAATTACTAGAAGGGACTGTCTTCATAAAAATTGTTCTAGATACCTGGGTCTCTTAAAGATAACTTGTTCTTAGGATAGGTAAAGTTATATATATATATAAAATGTGAAAAATATATGATTTAATAAATAAAAACATGCAACACAGATAAGATATTCAAATTGCAATATAGCAATTCAAACTCTTGGAAACTCTGTACATAGCTAATATTCTACAGAGAAAAAAACTGCAAACCAAAGTTATTATGAGGAACTTTAGACACATCAATAAAGAACCACCCTGTTCCGTCACAGCTTCTTGGAAACGTAAACATGAAGACAGTTAAATTCCATTATAAACTTGAAATTCATTTTTAATAATTTCAACACCAGAAATAATTTAAACTGTAGTAATGACAAAAGTAATTGACGTTTTCCAGACTGGCTACAAAGGCAAAATTCTTTGTTACCTGAATGCTGAAAATGCATGCAATTCTGATTGCACATCTTATACCTTCCAGGCAAAGAGAGGCTACTTCAGTATCATCACAGTCTTGTAGACCCACACTGAACGCAGCCAGAAAAGGGGTCCAAGCCAACTACAAAGATTAAAAATTTGAAATACATCACAAACATCAAGTGATAATTAAACTTTATGATAATACTATATTAACATTTCTCAGATTTCAGGCAATTTGAGGAAGTTCTGAAAAAAAAAGCAATGAGTTTCTTGGCATAGTTACTTGGAAAGCTTTCTTAGACAAAGGAGAAACTATATAATGCCGCCTGGGCTTAAATAAGCGAGAGAGCAAAATTATAAATTTGGGAGAGGACACTAGGCATATTTTAAGCACAGCAGCTATAAATTATTTACATTAATGAAAAATGGGAATAGTCAATACTCATAAATTAGATTAATTTTACCCCTGACTTCAGAACTCCTCTCCCTCTGTAAGCTGTGTCTCTTGAAATATTTCATGGACTAATTTTATTTCCAAGAAAATCCTTTTAACCATTTTCCACTTGTAACAGTTACATTACTCTCTTTTCTTTAAGCCTGCTCTGTGGACATCATTTAGCCTTATTTATTTATTTTATTTTGGTAGTCAAATATTTTACTTTGAAACATGAGCAATCTCTGGTTCCTAGTTGGACAATATTTTAAAATACAGTTCAATAAAATACATCTTGATTACAGACTATGAAAGCCAACAAACACTAAATTTTAATAGAACTGAATACCTTGTGAAATTGTAATGTAAAATAAACAAAAAAAGAGAGCTACCTCTGACTACTGAAAATCCTCATATCAAATCGTATGTGTATATACTGGTGTGTGCATGTGTGTGTATAACTTTGAAATGTCTGATACAAGAGTATTCGCTGCTTTTGATAGGTCAAAATGAAGCAAAACTATATATCCGTATAGCCATACAGATGAAAAATGTTTATACCAGTGTGGTACAGAAACGACAACTGGAATTTTTTAAAGATCTAAAAAAATTTTAGCACTATTAAGAAAAACAGAATCACCCAAAGCTTTGCTTATAACGTCAGAAAGTTTAGAAGTACAAGTGTAATTCCTAAACAGAGGAATATAAGCCACAGTAACTAACTTCCAGTCCTAGCCTTGTTACTTATTTAACCTCTTTTTTTCTGAACCTCACTTCTTCCCCTTTAATACCTGGACTGCCACTATAGAGAGATGCTGTGGGAAGCATAGGAAGTGCACTACCTTTAAAATACAAAGCACCACATTAAAGTAATAAATTACACATCCTATTATAAGTGAAGAAACAGCACACCTATTTGGAAACCTTTGTAATATTTTACACAAGGAGAAGTATAAAGTTCTTAAGCCTGTGACAAAAGGTTTAACCCCACTGCAAATTAAAGACAATGACTTGTCTTATCAAATTATACCTAAATAACATCCAGAGAACAGTGAAATTGTCCCCTCAAATGTATAAATCTCTATAGAATACAATCTGGCGATATGTAAAAAGGTTCTTAATAAGGTTTTCATCCCTTAATATTATATCACATTCTAGGAATCTCTCATTTATTCCTTTACTCAGCCAATGCTTATTTACTGAGCACTAACTGCAAGCCAGGAATTGTGCTAGACATTGGGAAAAGTCAACAGAACAGATGAGTCCCTTGCCTCATGGAGCTTCAAGTCCAGTAAAGAAATAGCCATTCAGTTTTAAAATAAATAAATGTATAAATACATACTGTTATAAATACAATGAAGGAAGAGTATAGCATGTTATGAAAAGGGACCTAATCTAGATTAGAGGGGCCAGGGCAGAACTCTCTGAGAAAGTAACATTTAAAGTAGAAGCTACTCAGGCAAAGAAGGAAAAGGCATCCTGGACAAAGGACACAGCTTATATGAACGCTCTGAGGAGGAAGTAATTTAGGGCGTTCTAGAAACGGGAAGAATACCAGTGTGGCTGCAGGACAGTAGGAGACGAGAACCCTGGCGATGAGGTTGAAGGAAGCTGGAGCTCTAGGCCACACGTGTCTACAGACCCTTGGGATGTGCTAGGCTTCATCATAGCTGCAAAGTCAGCGAATGGCTTTAAGGAAGAGGATGACAGTTCATTTTGTATTTTAAACATTCTGGCCTCTGTAAGTGGGTACGAGAAGCACAAAAGTAGACATAAGGATACTAGTCAGGAGGATGTTACAGCGACAAGAGTGAGAAATGAAAGTAACTGGAGACGGTAATTACAGTAGAAATGGCAGTGAGAGGAAAGGTTCTTAATTCTAGCTTAGAGGATTAGTTTAAATAAAGGATAACTAATCCAGAGAATAGATCATAAAAGCTATTTATGAAGAATTTTTAATGATATGGGGAAATACTTATGTGAGAAACAGCAAGATACAAAATTCTATACACAGTAGGATCACAACTGTTTAAGATAAAAAGTAGTATGTAAACATATTAACAGAAATTTTTTCTGAGTGGTACAATTATGGCTGGTTCCTTATTCTTTTCGTTTTTTCATCCTCCACCTCCCGTCTACCAAAAACATTTGAAAAGAAAAACAAAATAAAGGTATAAGATTATTCAAAACAAAACAAAAATCTGCTTTGTAATTTATTTCATAATAAAGAGAAAGTATACCTTATATTTTGACATCACTTTCTACATTATGCCAAAAGGAAGGCCAGTTATACTCCACTGTTCCTTCTAACGTTATCTCCCTAGCATCCCCGCTCGCGTCCTGTAACTCTCCATCAACTTTTAGAAAGGTCACTATCACACAGACCTTGAAGTAGGGGTAGAACTGTAAAATTTTAGAGCTGAAACCTTGTAGTCATCTTTTACTACCCATACACATATGTAGTTATGAATGAGAACTCGAATTATAATCTTCAACCTCCACAGTCCATCTAACCACACTGTATCACAAACAGAAATGTACTTAACCCATTTTTCCTTCTCAAACTTGACTGGACTCCCCTCCACTTCCCTACAATCCTTATGATGCACTGCTTACTCCTTCTGGAATTTGAAGAAAGGATAGAAAAAAAGAATAGGAAAATGAAGACTGAATGGGAAATCAAATTTTAAAGAAGCAGCAAGAATCATTCTTACTAGATCTATAAACATAAGAAAGCTCCCTTTTGTTCCTGACTCTACTTTCTGGGCCCCAGGAATACTCAGAACCCTCAGCTTAGTTCCTGGGCCAGAGCACTGAAAGAGAGTAGGAGGCTCAAGATCGCTTTGAGATTTCAGGGAACTCCAAAGCTCTAAATAGAACACAGAGGAAACCAGGCCAAGGCTTAATTCTCCAAAGAGCTTTCTGTTCTTAAGATCACACGCCTATTAATTGCTAATCATGCATACCTTTTCTCATTCTCTTCAAGAAAAATTTTATATTTGCGATCTCCTAAATAATATGGCTTTCACTTCTGGGTGTATACTAATGGGCTATATCACTGTATTTCCTTAACTTAAGAATATGCTGAACAGGACTTCCCTGGTGGTGCAGTGGTTAAGAATCCACCTGCCAATGCAGGGGACACGGGTTTGAGCCCTGATCCGGGAAGGTCCCACATGCCACAGAGCAACTAAGCCCGTGCGCCACAACTACTGAGTCTGCACTCTAGAACCCGTGAGCCACAACTACTGAGCCCGCGTGCTGCAACTACTGAAGCCTGTGCGCCTAAAGCCCGTGCTCCGCAACAAGAGAACCCACTGCAATGAGAAGCCTGTACACCACAACGAAGAGTAGCCCCCGCTCGCCGCAGCTAGAGAAAGCCTGCGCACAGCAATGAGGACCCAATGCAGCCAAAAAATAAAAAATAAATAATTTAAAAAAAAAGAATATGCTGAACAGCAGTATACATAAATATATACACTGCAAACAAGTTATTAGTAACGCTTACCTTAAACATAGGTCTCACGTGCTCCAAATGTGTCGCACTTGTGAAAGGTGCTTGAACATGGCTCACGGCCTCCATGAGTGCTTTAGCTGTCTTGGCCATCTGTTCCATTTCTAAGTTATACAGAAGTCTTCTTTGTTTTTCACTGGCTACATCTGAAACAACAAACACTATTAGCGTTTAAAATGTAAAGCCTTTAAGAATGCTATTTTGATGTTTTAGTATAAAATAATAAGTACTACCAATGAATACTAACTCAAAATAGTCCTAAGAAGCCAGACACAAAAGGTCACACAATGTATGATTCCATTTAGATGAAATATCCAGAGTAGGTAAATCCATAGAAGCAGAAAGCAGACTGGTGACAGCCAGGGGCTGAGGAAAGGCAGGGAACATGGAAAAACCGCTTAACGGATACGTGGTTTTATTTTGGGGGGATGAAATGTTTTGGAACTATACAGAGGTGGCGGTTACACAACACTGTGAATGTACTAAATACCAGTAATTGTTCACTTCAAAATGGTTAATTTTATGTTATATGAATTTCAAAAATGAAAGAAAAAAATATCCTGAACTAGGAGGCAGGGATACATGGAAAATCTATGAAAAGGGAAGAGAGTAGGTACAAATCTGTCACAATGAAAGTACTAGGGAAACAGCCCAAACATGGTCCAGAAGAGAAGAGAGGTTAGTAAAAGGCAATGGAATCCTCACATGACACAGGCTTGAATGATCTGAGCTGACAAGAAAACAGTGGCCCTAACACTTGGGATGATTTCAGAATTTCAGCACACCATCACCTCCTTCCCATACCCCACTGCTCAGTGATTTCCTACCACCATATGGAGAAGAGGCCAGAGAATGAGGGGTATGAAGATGTTACTATACGGGTGTGAGGAAGAAAGTGAAATCAGATAATTGGCATCTACTTAGGTGTGAAAATGAAGTCTTGATCAATATACTTAATTTCTTAAGTAGAAGCAAATAACGCTACCAAGTAAACTGCTGATTGGTGCTGGACTGCAGTAAGAGCCAAGAATGCCGAGTTCAAGACGTGGCTTTGCCACTCTTTGGGTTTTAGGTCTAGAGAATTAGTGAAAGTTTTTACATTGCACTCAGCTCACAGATTCTATGATTCTAAGTTTCCTAACCTCTCTGCACTTGTTCCCTCTTCTATAAAACGAGGGAGAACTTATTAAAATTCCTTAGAATCATTCCCTATATTCCCCAAAAGATAAGGCCATTTATACTCCACTATTCCTTCTAACATTATCTCCATAGCCTCCGACTCTCATCTGATAATTCTTCATCAACTTCTAGAAATACACATATCACACAGGCCTTTTCGATTCTCTCCTGTTGATAGAATTTTGCTACTGCAATTTGTTCTTTTAGATGAAGCTTGAGATTCCACTTCCAAGTGGAAGTTGCTCAGAAAGGCAGGAGTTCTCTTTCCATGTTATATTACTGAGCCACTACCCTCACCTCATTCCTGCAGTCAGACTTTAGCTCTAATTTAATCACCACCATCTACACGCACAGAATGTGGAGAATGGGGCTAGGCCCCCCCGCTGGCTCCTGATGCCGGTCAGATTTGGGAATGCCACGGCGCTATAACTTGTGGTGCATCTGAAGTAGGGAGTTCCAACCCCCACGAGCTCCCCCATGACCCTAACCTTCCCCATCTCCTTGAATCACCCCTACTTCCAGCTTCTGTTTATGTGTAATGATAGGTGAACCAATGGAAATAAGTTGCTTGTAGATGACAAGGAGGCAGTAAGAAAGAATGAGAGCTGAAATCTGACTATTGGGGTTGCCTAACCAATCAATCTCTTTTGATCTCCAAATATGTGCTGATATTAACTGCTAAATGGACAAGTGTGTGTTAAATGCACACTAATCCATGCATATTATGTAGCACTTTCCATTTATCACCGGTCAGTGCTATCTTTCTTCAGGATACGGGAAAAAACACAATCAGATTAGCAAACTGTATATTATAATACTTTTCAGTACAATAATACTTGATCTACTCTAAGTAAAACACTTTCAAGAACCCCTAGTTTTCCTCCGAAACAATCAGAATTCAGTTGATTTGGACACTTACTTTGTTTACTTGATTTTGTAGGGATTGTTAGTTCTTTTGTTTCTTTCATTGATATCTTTTTTCCAGCTATTTCATTATAGATGGCTGATAGATACTCTTCAGGAAGATCTTTACTGTCATTGATACCTCTATTCATCTTAATGTACTGTTCCTTTGTCATTTTATTTTTAACCTAGAAATGAAAAACCATTATAATTCCTAAAAATTAACAGAAAAATACTCATATAAGAGAATTTATAAATACTTTGAGAAGTAGAAAGTGGAAAATACTCAACAAAGCAGACATTAAAATGAAAAAAAGGAAGTCACAGAAAATAAGGACAATGTAGGAAAGACCCATCCTGGTAATATACTAGTTCACCTTGCTCTGAGGAGTGCGTGAGTAATCTGTAATAAGAAAACAGCGAGACTGAATAATGAAATTCTTTGCTTTTGCCCAAGGTTTAAGAGCTCTAGTCAGAGTCCTTTAAAAAAGGAGCATGACAATTATTAGACACTTATGTTATCAAAAAGATTCAAATCTTAGTTCAGAAGAACATAAATGTGTTTGCTAATGATTTAAAAACTGATTTTATGTAACAGCGGATGCAAGAGTAACAAGAGCTGAAATTTATTTAAAATCAGATAGCAATCTCACTGACTCATCATGGCAACTGAATATTAGGTGATCTGGGCAAAGTATCCTTGGAACATTTTGCCTTATTTAAGAGTATGCTGAACAGGAACATCCTACTGCACACCCTGGTAAGTCTTTGGAGTACAAATCTGTAGTACATAAGATGGTAGCCCTGTCGCCAAACTTGGGAACTAGCACAGACAAAGTGTTTATGCTTTATATCCCTGAAAACCCAGATGGATAAAACCTGTAAGTCATATGATGTCTCTGAAGATACATTTACTTAATTAAATATATTCCTACCACTTTCCATGAAGAATTTAAGGCACCTCTAAAGATAAGTGTCCTGTAAATTTACAAGAAGGTACACAGAATGACAACCAAGTAAGTCATCAGAAGTTTGCAAAACTAACTATAGAAAAACCAGAATGTCCAGAGGATATAACTGGGATACAAACATTTATTTAGTTCTGACTATTCTGCAAACAGATCTTTCCAGTACGTCAGAAAGGGTGAGAGGAGCACTTCTCCTACAAAAAAGTAAAAATATTACCTTAAAAGTTTCCAAATGTAATTTATTATTACTCAAGGGAAAAAAGCTCTAACATACTAAAACTTCGAAAACTTATCTTGAGTCATGGCACTTAAAAAACATTAAAAGAAAGCCATTTCACCTGAAGTTCTGATGAGTATTAAAAAAGCAATGACCCAGGGATACCAACATAAAAGACCATACAAGTGCTGCCAGTAAGAGGCTAAAAGAAGATTAACATCACCGGAAATTTTGAACATGGTATGATGTTTTAGCATTGTGCCAATGAGAGACAAAGACAAGCCCTGGAAGAAAATCTGAAGTAGCAGCAAAGTATATTTGTGGATCTGGGCTGGGAGGTAGGGGTAGGAGCTCCAAGCACGTTGGAGAAGAGACTACATTAATTGCAGATACACAAAATGAAAATACACTGCTCAAACAGAAGACTTCTGCCACAATGGGATTCTGGAAGTAGTGTAAAACATAATCCTACTTTTCTTCTCCTGCTTTACCTTTTATAGAACATTTTACTCTTTACTTTTACTCTCATGTGCTTAAATTAAGCTGTGCCTAATTAAGTTTTAGTACTTAAATCACTTAAAGCCAATTGTTACTACTAATGAAGATTAATAAACAAAAAAATTAAACATGTTCTAAATATATTTCAAAAATTAAAAAAAAATTGTCTCACTCTATATATAAATGGTAGTTAACTATAAATATTCTAGGTGAAAAAGGAACATAAATGACTTGTTAAATTAACCTATATTCTAACTCTGAAAACAACTAGGAATGAGGAGAATTAGTTTTAAGGAATTCCTTTAAAGTAACCCGTGTTCTTTGAAAATGACATCATTTGTTATAGTTCATATAGCCCTGCATCATAAATCATATAGGGTCCTAATTATGGGTTCAATTTTCTAACAGTCCACTTAGCTTCACAGGAACTCACAAGCTGCTTAAAACTTTATAATTTTTAAACTCATAAGCTGTTTTAAACCTTATAGTTTTTCCAATACATCTCAGATTAGTAATAAGTATATAGTTTATTTCTCATCATAAGAGTAATACATATCATTAGAAGCCTGTCCCTAAGAAGTATTAAGAAATTCTTGCAAATAGATTTATAAAGATAATTTTCCTCAAGTTTTTGGAAACTACGCATAAAATACCTAAACCTTTAAAAATAATGTTTTTGTTATTGAATACCAGAAATCAAGTGACAGTTCCTTAATATTTAAAGTAAAGGAATTACAATTTAATGAAGCAAATGAAATTTAAACACTTCCTGGATGTCTGGTATTTTAAAATTATGGTTAATTTTTAGGTGTAATGGTACTGTGGTTACGTTTAAATACAGTATTTCTCTTTCAGATATATATACTGAAATAAATACAGATGAAATGATATGATACATGAGATTTGCTCCAAAATGACCTGGGGGAGAAAAGGGATATAAATAGAACAAGACTGGCCATAAGTTGGGAACTGTGGAAGATGGGTGATAAGCACATGAAGGACCCACTATACTAAATGCTCTGTTATTTAAGTTTGAAATGTTAAAACAAACAAACAAACAAAAGATGGTTTATATGATGTTTTTCCATGTTGTAATAAACACAGGCAGAAGAGCTATAAGCACATTCTTAGATTAAAATTTATCTGAAGTTTTATACAGCTGTCAATCATGAGAAAGACAAATACAGATTTTACGGATATCTAAAAGTCTAATTAGAATTACTACCAGAAACTACATTTGTAAAATGTACACTACACCAAATTAAATACCCCAATTTGGTGACTGGTTTAACTAAATTAAGATTAAAATTTCAACTATTACTTACTGAATTCAAAACAATTTATTTAATCTGTACTATTTATTGTAAAACTGGCTTGGAAGAAGACATACCTGTGGACTGTGAAGGTCTGTGGTGAGCATGATAATCGAATACGCCAGAACATACGCAGTATCTGCACTAGCAAAGAGGGTCTGTCTGCAAAAATAAATGTTTCGTGTTATAAACTTTTACTGTTTACAGTTAGCATTTAAATAACTCACCTCAAACCCCATGTCACTTTTAGTTTTCTCTTTCAGGATTTGTGTTCTATCTCATATTATAATTTTTTATGGAATTGTCTCATCACTTCCAGATCGTGTATAAACTAAGTTTCCTGGGGCAGGGGATTATGAATCACCCGATGCTCCCCAGAAGAGGGTCTTGGACATAGTCAGCAACCAATAAGTACTTGAATCTGAATCCTGCTTACCCTTGGTTGCATTCTAAGTATCTTGCAGCAAACTTTTCCATCAATCGATCAATTTTCTGAGCTTCCCCTGGAAGACGGAATCCTTCCAGAAACATACGAAGGGCTGAAACAAAATCCTTTCCTGAAAAGTCATGTTGGTCCACATATGCATACATGACTTCTTTGTTAAATTTATCATTATCTCCCAGGAATTCACCTACTTGAGTCTAAAGAACAAAAGACAGAAATTGATATCCTAATAGACTTACACTTCCTACACAGCCAATTTTTTAAAAAGCAGAAAAAATCCATAAGATCCACAGGGTTAATTAACTATTTCAAAAGTGAAGTTAAAAGTTAAACACACTAAATGTGTTTATTTAAAAAAAAATCAAGATATTCTTTTGAGTATAGAGAATAAAAAAGCAAAATTAAGAATAGCTGGCTTATTTTTATATACTTAGGAGGGCATCTTAAAGGGGCAATAATATTATAATATTATTAACTTAAAAAAGAATTTTACAGAAAAAGTTAGAATGAAATAACATGGTGTTCTTACAGAGTCTAATCTTTCCTCCTGATGTAAGAACTGGGCAATATCTTCAGGTGTAGTGCCAAGCATCCCTTGTTCTTGGAGGTACTGTATTCCTCTCTTTGGTTTCTTGGTAAATCTAGATGATGTTAAAGTTAAAAGGAACATTAGAAATAGAAAACCATTTGTATTGCCTGAAAAGATCTAAAACTACAGTGAATTAACTTTGCAGCACTTAGAAAACATAAGTGTACTTAAAATAATCAATGCATTATTATTGTACAAAATGTACAAAAAATAATATACTATGCAAAGTTTTCTTTGAAAAGGATCTCAAATGGAAGGCAACCTTTATCACTGATATAGATCATTTCACAGAGTATGTGAGATAATGCCATGTAGTAGATGAACTCTGAGTAAGGATATGGATACTAAATATCTCATCCTTTTAATATATATATTCTCCTTAGTGCTCAAGTAATCCTGGCTCATTCTCCTTATATCCATTGATTATTTCTAAGTTTCCTGCTTTTAAAATACAGAACTTGAATTTTGGTGACTGTTTTAACCACAACCTGATGGCATCATTTCCTTTATAAAAAAATATGTTTATATATCCAGTGTTTTCAAAATAAAGTCCACACTGATTGGACTGACACACAAAACCTTTCTCAATATGGCTCATTTCTTGAACGTATTTACAAAACAGAAACGGACTCACAGACTTAGAGAATGAACTTACGGTTACCCTGGGGCGGGGAAGGGTGGCGGGAAGGGATGGTTAGGGAGTTTGGGATCTACATGTACACACTGCTATATTTAAAAAGGATAACCAACAAGGACCTACTGTATAGCACAGGGAACTCTGTTCAATGTTATGTGGCAGCCTGGATGGGAGGGGAGTCTGGGGGGAATGGATACATGTATATGCATGTCTGAGTCGCTCTGCTGTGCACCTGAAATTATCACAACATTGTTAATTGGCTATATTCCACTATAAAATAAAAAGTTAAAATAAAAAAATATATAGTTCATTTCTCTCTCATTTACTCCCACATATCCCTTTCCCATTCCCTAAACATAAAGGATTTGCAGCATCTATTTCCTCTATGTGCCCTTTGCCTGTTTCACTCACTGGGGAATTCTCCTCCATGCTTGAAGATCCAATTCAAATGTCACCTCTTTCTTTCCAAATCATTTACTTTCTACTTTTATTGTTCCAATAATTAGTTTGGTACCTCATCACCGTCACCTGGGTATTGCAGGAGTTCTTAACTGGTCTCCCTGTCTCTTGTTTTGCTCACATTACAATCCATCCTTCAGGCTGCTGGCAAAGTCATCTTTCCAAAACAGAATCTAATGCTGCTGTTACTCTGCTTAAAATCCTTCAACAGCATGCCAATGCCAAGAACAAGACAAAACCTCCTTTACACAGAGAATGAGGCCCCTGTAATCTGGATCCAGCTCGATGCTCTCATCTCACCTCCTACTTCTACCCGTCCACCCCCACCCCTGCCACACTGAATAGTAATAGTCCTCAAACGTTCTCCTTTTCCTCTGTGCTGCTGCACATGCCATTCTCTTTGTCTGAAATATCCTTCCCTGCTCTGTCCTCCTAATGATTCCCGTCAAGTCCTAATTAAACTGCTGCCACGTACATAAATTAAAGTCAAGCATTTTTCCCTGAGATAAACACAATCTCTGCTCTCTAGAAGCTCTCACTCTAATGGAAGAAAAATTTTAAAATTATATAATAGTAAAAATGCAACAAATAACGTATCCACAAAGTGAGAAGACAGCACAGCAGAGGAAATGTCTAATTAACAGAGATGATCATGATCTACTTCCTGGGAAAGTGACTGTGGAACTGAGCTTTTAAGAATGATTACAGCTTTTATAAACAGTCAGGAAAAACATCCCAGACAGACAGAAAGAGGTCATACTAATACACGAGGGCATAAAGCAGCATCATATTATAATAAGTAGTTCTGCATTGTTGGAAAAATGAGGTGAAATAAAGCAGCAGCAGATGATCTAGCTTAGAGTCCAGCAGATTTAAATCATGATGGGTATTATATGCTATTAGAAGAAGCCGTGGCTTTATTCTCTAAGAGGAAGAGAGGGGAAAAACAGAAGTAGACTTTCATTCAAGAAAGATTACTCCAGCTAAGTGTAAGAAAAGACTAGAGAATAAATAAGACCAAAGAAAGGCAAGCCAATTAAAAGAGTATACTAGTCAAGGCACCAAATGGTGACGGTGTGACTTGAGTGAACGACTGGGAGACAAAGAGAATAAACTGCAGAGATATACAGGAAGTAGGATCAGCTGGATTTAGTGACAAATTAGATCTAATGAGGAAATCTAAGGTAATTCCCGGGATTCTGGCTCATAAACTTAGTAGCGTGCTGGGGTTACTAGCCTGAATGGGAAATACAGAAACAATAGGGTTTTCTGTTTGTCTTTTGTTTCGGGTTGTACTGGGGAGTTGATTATGGAGACTGATAAATTTGGTTGTGGACATGCTGAGTGTGAGAAGCTACGCGGTGCCCAGGGGAGATGTCCAACAGGCAATTACGGATGAGTCTGGAGTTCACTGGAGTTTTTATGTTAAAAATAACACTTGGGAACTGTGAGATGTTACCATATAGTAGCTGAAGTCATGAGAAAGAACATGATCATCTAGAAACTACAAAGAAAAGGGCTGAGGGACAGACCCTGGAGATGTTGAGATGTAAGCCCAGGACAAAGAGCCCATACAAGACTGAGACGGCATGGTCAGAAGGTAGGGGAGAAGGACAGAATGGTGTCATGAAACGAACAGTTGTGGAAGAGTATCCTGGGAGCACAGCATTCTCATGGAAGTGTGAAGCAGAAAGCAAGCTGCGTGGCACTGGAGGAACTCGAGTGGCACTCCAGAGGAACAGTGGAGGCAGGGGGACGTCTGCTCTGGGGCCCTGGGAGGACTCCCTCTCACTCCTATGTACTTCGAATTGAGCGGTCCTACCTCGGCAGCACTCTGTACAACACTCCATTATGGACTTCACACAGTACCATTAAAAAATATATTTTGCCCATACTTAGACTGTAATCTTGAATATAAGGACCAGTACCTTCATGGTTCTTGGCACACAGTCCCAAGTACCAAACATGTGTTTGCGGGGTGACAGCAGAATTTCAAAATGAATATCTGTTTGCACATACGAGACACTGAGACCCCCAAAACAAGGGCTGTTTCACTCATCAGGTTTCCCCAGCACTTTGCATAATGTCTGGAACAGATGGGACTTTAATAAATACTGACTGAACAGCTAGAATAAATGAAGTATTGATGGCTATTTCCTGAGGCTATTTTTGAGATTTTATAATTTTATGACAATGAATATGTGTACATTTTATCAACGTTTTTTCTTTTACATTATCGGTGAAAAGGGGCACCAACAACCACTGCTTAAGACTCAGGAAGAAATGCTTTACAGCAGAATTAGCAAGTCAAGTAAACATATAAGAGAATTTTTTTTAACAGTTTAGATTCATGGATCTAGATTCATAGAGAAAGGCCAGCAAGTTCAGTTTTCCTCACAGCATCTCTTTGAAAGAAGAGAGGGGCAGTAAGAGGAAGGAAAGCAGCACAGTGTGACTCAGACAGGAGACAGTCCAGGAGCAGGATGACAGCACACAACTTACTAGGAAATGATTTCACGAGATCAGGGTCTGGTAGAGAACCCAAGTTTGAGAAGGAGGTTATCACCTTATTGACATATAAAAATGCAATCAGTAACGATAAATCAGTAACAAGAGCAGCACATCTGTAACTGAAGTGGAAAGAATATAAACCCTATAAAGGAGCAACACTCACAGGAGAAGTTCCATACTTTAAATGTGAGTTATCATCTGCTTAGGGAATATAATGCAAGATTTTATAACTGAGCTAAACAAACAGTGCAAAACTGCACAGATGATGTTTGTCAACAACACATAAAATATAGTGCAAAATTAATGCACATTACAAGGGTCTGTTTGGGCCAGACTGCAATGAACAAGGGGAGCTGACTAAGGAGTCACTAGAAGTCTTGGATCCAGGAGAGCTGTACTCCATTTTATTCTCTGAAGGGTGTTAATAAGAAGGGACTAAAAATAATCCAAAAATGTAAAGAAACCCAGGATAAGGGTGGCACAGTACTGGCAGAGGGATATTCAATAACATCTCTCCGTAAAATTAGACACTCACAAATCTATCCCCTGTTCTATTATTTCTTTTTGCTGCTTTAGGACTTCAAATTGCTCTGGATTGTCAGTGCCAGACATCTGTGTGCTGTAGCTGCCTATTCCTGATGATGATGTTGACTCCAGGGAATTTAAACTTCCGTATCTGTTTATTGTCTCAGGGTGTTTTATTTCATTCGTCTCTTGCTCTGAGGGTTTTTCCTGACCTGTAAGTAGAAAAACTGATTCGGTAAATTATTCTGTCAAAGGAAAAAAATTTCTCAAATAAGGCAAGCTATTTCAATGTTGCTTAGATAGCTATTTAATACAAATAACGTATTAGGTGCCATAACAGATAATATATATTTTGACATTAAAACACACTGCAATTAGTACAGGTACAATCTGCATCACTAGGAGTTCTTTTTGCAAATACAGTGCTGAGTATCCACTGGGTTTCTGCTCTCAGCTCATGTCTCACAAGGAACAGTTTTCCCTCAAAGGACTGAGATAACACCAGGATAGCCTCACAGCTGTGAGTTTTTCTCTGAGTAAGGGTAAACGTCAAACATAAATGAACAATTCAATCTTCTTAAAACATTTTTGGCTTTTATATGTTTCTTCTATGATTATCCTTTAACAAAGTTGCATAAACATGATTCACTTTAATATGATATTCAAAATACTTTTAGGAAGATTTAGAAAGAAAAAAGTTTGAATAACTAAGCTGGGAAATTCATAATTTTAAGTTCGTTGTTTAACTCAGAACGCTTCTTTACCAGCTAAATGAATAAAGATGTCAGGAAACTGGCTTAATGGCTTCTGCAACTATCCTCCAAAGCATCATTTAGAATTCTACTCAAATGTCATCTTACCAAGAGTTGTCTGAGAGTTGGGATTCACATATTGATCCTTACTCCATTCAACCATACACTTCAAAATTGACACTAAGCATTCTAAACCTTTTTTCCTCAGGCTCAGTTCCTACAAAATAATTCATAAAGAGAATAAAAACAAACAAAAATCTTTTAAGGAAGATACACAGCTCTTCCTTGGCAAAGTTCAAATTTCAAAATGTTTTTAAAGTTCTTACCTGAACATTACTCATACCGAGTTCTTGACTGCCTCGTCCTTGAGCAATTTTTGATAGATCATTTACTAGTCTTTCAAATATGTTTGCTGCATTTAAGTCACAATCATAGTTTACGTAAATATCCACCACACTCTGAGCATCTGTAACAGTACAATATGTTAATTTTAACAAAAGGCATCTAGTATATGAATATATTTGGCCTTTTAAATATCTCAATAAGAAAGAGATAATAAAGAAGGATAATTTCAAGTACCTGCACAAATCCTTGTCAACGTCTGAATAACCATCCATTTGTGGTCAAATGAGCTGGTAGAAGTCTCCAAAATGTATAGGAAAATTTCTTTAAAGAACACCTGTGATTAGGGAAAAACCTCCATTTAAAATATTGTTTATAATTCATATATGTGATCACTTTTTAAATATCCCAAAGCTGCAGAGCAAAGATCAGGACCCAGGGTCCTGGAGTTCCACTCCTTTTGAGTTACATTTCTGAGACATCAGGACTTAACTTGGGTTGGTCACTTACACTGGCCCTTGCAGTAAAGAGCTGTACTTCATATCACTGTATTTTGTTATCACACAGCCACTACAAAAGAAATCTGCAAAAATTTGGAGTTCTTCTGGGAGATTATTTCTTAAACATATTTACAAAACTAATAATACTCCTATTTCATTTTTAATCCCCCACAGAACATAAACTATATTCTGTTCATCAGTTATATTTTTCAGACATTATAGTACTGGGCAAGCCTAAGTGTTCCTAGATTTTAAAGTAACTGACGTCATCTACACAATAGAAAGGATCTAACTCCCATATACTGTTATATTTTTATAATTACTCACACAAGTGGGAATCTCTTTTGTCTGAAACCTACACACTATTTCTCACTATTCTTTACAACAAATAATGCCAAGCACAAAGGATTTAGTCAACCTATTTAAAAAATTTCTATTTAAGAGCTAAGAATTTTCAGATTCATACTTATTTTGGAAAAATGACTACAACTCAAGAGGGGATGAATGAAAAAGAAAACCTAAAACAACATATTAACATTTATGGAACATATGTATTATGAATACAAAAATTCATATTTGTAATTTTAGACTACTAACATCTTATCCCCCCCAAAAGGACAAAATACCCTTGTGATGTGCTTTTCTTTCACAGAATTCAACACATTTTTATTACTCGCCTAATGTCAGCATTTCCTGTAAGACTGTAAGCTCTAAGAGGGTAGGTAGAGACAAGGTCCCTCTTACTAAGCATTGTGTCTACACTGCATGGCAAATATAGTAGGCATCCAATACATATTTACGGCCACAATTCTCAAACACTGCACCAAGTAACCCCAGAATGCTGCAGCAAACTCAAGAGGGATGCCATGAGAATTTCTGGGGGAAAATTCAGAGAGAAATACATTTGCTGGATACCTCAAAAAACTTCACAGTTTCAACATCAATTAGATCACATGACATTCCTTTCAATGACATCGTTATTTCTGCAAACCTGGGGTTCAGTGGTTGCTAAGAAGCAGGTACTGCATGAAAATCAATGAAGGAAATGAGGTGGTAATGTCCAATTTGATTTCAAAATCTAAGAAGTTTGCAGTGTCCTATAGGCTCATACATTCCAGTAGTCAGTAACTGCTGACTATTTATAAATGAAATAAAAACATTTTTTCTTTCAATTTATGTGTGCTTCATCCCCCCCATCCACCCCCTGCCCCCAAATGCAGACTTCATTGTTAAGAAAAATACTTGTTAAGTTGTTTGGACCTAACTGCTTAATAAATGGAACTGTTAGGTATTTCTTCTGGAGTAAAGTACACCATGAAAAGATTAGAAACTCTGATGGTGCCGTGGATCAAGAGTTTGAAGCTCTCTGATTTATGGGATAAATAAAAAAAACCACATATTTGGAGAAAGAGGGGGGAAAAAACCCTTTAGCTACTGTCTACAGGTTATCAAACTGAACTAATATGCAAAAGCCTATTATAGTAATTTAAGACGCCATGCCTATCAACAGGGGCTCTAAGAAAAACCAAAATTCTAAAGAGTTATAGAGCACCTATCATATAATACATGTAAAATAACAGTTCTATCATAAGCACTTTGTCTTCACATAATTTCTCTTGAAAAAGTGTGTATACAGTGTATTTTCTGAAATAGATATATAAGTTAATACCCAAGGAAAAACTGCATTATAAAAACTCTAAGATTCATTCTCATAAGATGAATCTTCACACAACAACAATCTCAATTTTGTTTTGCAAATTTAGGTTTTCATATGTTGGGTTTCCTCCAAGTGGAACACAGCTCATCTTGCATTTGAATATGTTCAGTACTTTCAAAAGCATATCTATATTTACCTTGTTTTATCCTCATAATCTCCCCATAAGGGACAATGGAGGTTGAAATAAACCTGATCTCTTTAAAAAAAACAGAATATTACTACAACAATTTTAATGAGAATCTACCATCTATGGACAAGAAATTTCTTAGAAGTATTTCCCTTTAAATTCATGCTTACAAAATTTTTGTATATCAAATTTACTTTACAGAAATAGTAATCACAACTTAAATGATTTTTATGATATCTGGTTCCATAAGAATTTATACTTCACACAGTCATCTAAATAGTACTTAAAGAAGGAGAGTCTCAGAGAAGTAATTGAATGCACAAAGTCTTCCAAAATTCTCTAATGTCAATTTAAATGTCTCATCATCGAATGAAACACTTCTGGCTTGTTACAGAAGCAAAAGTTCCACAAGTTTTTATTTTAAAGTCTCTTTTATTTGTAGTTCCTGAAGATAATGAGAAAAAACTATCTAAAAATAGTAACTTCCTAGTTTTGCCTTGCATTATTTTAACACACATATGGCAAACTTCTAAAACTTGACAACATATATGCACCAGAAATTGTTTCCTGTCCAAAAATATGACCCAAATTTTAAAAATTTTCACTTAAAATACCAAGACCTTATTCTGTCTCATTCCCATAATAATGTTCCACATGAATTTTAATAGATACTGTAGAACCTTTATAATAAAGGATAATATCAAAACTCTGGGAAAATAATGATTTATCCTTCCTGTGAGCTAATGAATTCTTAGTCTTGAGTTAGGATTAAATATAAAAATTAAAACGTAACCTGCACATCATATCAAACATAATATAAAGGCAAAAGTTGACTAGCATAAAAGTATTTCTAAAATATACCATGTCCCAACCAAAACAATATTTTAACGAAGGACAAGCTGGAAAAAAAATCCATTCAATCAGTAAAACAAAGTACTGTTTTTAAATACTGAATTATTTGAAGGTAAAAACAAAAGACCAAGAAACGGTACACTTGCACAATACATGCGTACATGGTTGGGAGATTCCCTAATTTCATTTTGCTAAGGCTCTGGAAATATTTTAGAATGACATAACTGTTATTCTAGTTCCAAAGATGTTGAGAGAAAACTTTAGGAATATAATAATAACAGATATATTGGGAAAAAAATATAAAAGTTAAAATTTCAAATGTCCTAAAATATAACTCCTAAAATATAATTCTTCTTGATCACCTCTTTAAAGTACCAAAAACTTAAATGGCTTAAAACCATGCAGACAAAGTATTTATTTAGAGCTTTCTTTTAAGATAACCAAGTTCACTATTACGTATCATATACACAATGGCAAAATTATTGTGAGGACCAAATTAATTCAAGACAATTAAAATCATTCATGGAACTACTTATTATACATTCCTTGTAGGCAGGAGCTTATGTCTTAATTTGATTTTGCATTCTTAGTGCTTACCTAGTGCTTAGTAGTACTTCGTAGGCACATGTTACATGATAATACACAAATATTATTTCACATTCTAAAAAACTTTCCAGTGTATTAAAACATGATTTAACATGAAAACAGATGAATAGCCAACAATGCTTAAATGCAGAACATACCTCAATCTGCATCTTCAGATGCGTCTTGAAGTTTGACAACAAAGTAAGAAATATGGAAAGGGAAAGCTCAAAAACCTCTGGAACAGAAGAAACTCCATTTTTTGAGAGTGCAACACACAGATACTGCTTAATAGCATTAATAAACATCTCATTTGTCCTGAAAATAGGTCCTGCATTCTGCAGAATGGATAGAAGTAACTGCAATGAAAGAATCTTGGATCGTAACTCATGAGACCTAAAATATAAAAAAGAAGGCACAGTATATGGACAAGTTTAGCATTATGGTAATAATAGGTTGTTCCAAAGATACTTCCTGTACCACATAATTTCACAAACCTTTACATGGAAAGAAACAGAAAACTCTGCAACATAAATAAGAAGGTACAGTACATAAATAAGCTTGGCCACTAATAATGGGTAGTTCCACTGATGTTCTCCTTCTACCACATAATTTCATGATCTTTTTAAATGGGAAAACAATCACTCACACGTATTTAACATCAACCTACTGTTCCTTTGAACAAGAAATTTTAAAGATTTATGCCTTGTTCCTTTCTTTCACAAGTATATTTCACTTTTTAGAAATCAACATGAACTTCTCAGATTAAGGGCCATATTTAGTATAAATAGGTTCCAATGTACTTTTTTCCTAGTTATGCTACTCAAAAATCCTAAACACTAATAAAAAGTTTTGGTGCATTACCAAATTAAAGCGTTGCTTCAAGCTTACCTTTTCTGTAACCATCAAAAACTCTTTTTTTAAAAAATACATACAAAGAGGCTTTTAGAATACTTGTACCTCTTGGTAGCTTACCCATTTATTCTAAATACGTATTTTTATATAATGAAAAGCTGAAAAACACATTTAAGCTTAAATTGAAAATGGTATTTTTCTGATCAATATACTGTGCCACACTTCTGATCACTATCTAGAAGTTTAATGATCAGATTTCACAAATACAATTTTTCTCCCATTGAAACAGGTTTTTTAAGCCCAAGAGACCAAGGAGATTGATCCCAGGCAACTTTTCAAATGCAGGACACATTTAAATGCTCTAGCCATTGGTTCTTTTTTTAATTTATTCCAAATTGTACTCAGTCACATTTACACCACATAGTAAACTTAATTGCTCTTGATTTCTACCTTAAAAATTTTATGGTTTTAAGTGTCAAGTGATTCAAGGACCTAAAACTCTAACAAGGAATATTTAATTTTAGGTAAATAGGAATCACAAAAAATACTGCCATCTTTGAAATAAAACTGGAACCAATAATACCATTAATACACAGTCATGTTTCCAAGATGCCTATGCCTCTGAAACTAAGAATACGTACGTGCAGCAAATGCAGTATTACAAAACAAACAAACAAAAAAACCTTAGATAAATCAAGTTAGAAACAGTGGGAATAAGACTTTGAATACTAGCTATAGGAAAATATGGAGTGGGCCAGGTATTCCCCCTTCACGTTGAGGCCTTCCAAGGCTTATCCACTACTGCTACTTCCTTAGTCTACCTCACATTTATCACCCTTTTTGCTCAGTTCCAATAGAAACTAAAACCCTCAGCTTATCATTCACCAACGCATGAGTTTTCTTATAAGTATATGTTATCTTTGTATCCACAGCATCCAACAAAATGCCTCGTTAGTATGTGCTCAAAATAATTAACGGATTTATTCATGCACTCATCTAAACATTAAGTATCTACTATGAATAGGGCATTAATCAATGAAGAGATGATCAAATGATTGTTTGATAACACAATAAAGTATACTTCTGACAGGCAAAAGAAGCTGGAAATTACAGGTCTGCAGTTTTTTTGTGGGGTAGTTTCAAATTACGATTCAAGCTTAAAGAACATTTCCTGGATCATCATCTTAGCAAGGCCACAAAATATAAAGAGAAGCAAAGACAAAAAGGCAATTGTATAACTACAAAAGATCATTAATTTTGGCAAAACAATCATTCAAGATAGAAAACCATATATTCTGGAAAAAGAACAGTTTCTAGGGGTGGAGAATTTGATCTCTTTCAGAATTCCATTCCAATATTTAATGACTGGTGGTCGAGAAGGTTTTCTTTACGTTGAAACAAAATTTCCTAATATCTCTGACTTAAGCCCACTACGTAGGAGGATAATTTACATTATTCGTCACAATAATCTTTTGTAATATTAAAGGTCTGATTTGGGAAAACTAAACATCTGAGGCTTTTAAGGTCACCAACATTTTTAAATCATGGGAAAAATGGCTTTCAGCACTAGCACCAAATTCTAAAGTTATTTTCTCCTTAAAGTAGGTCTTCATCAATCCAGAATGACAGGTCAGAATTGTCAGTCCCCCCCCCATAATGAAAATAAGAAACTGAAAAAATTTCAAATATATTCGTATAAAATATATAGGCTATAATCAAGTTTATATTGTAATTCGAACAACCTTAATCCTGTTTCTGTAGCGTTTGTATTTTCAAAATATTTCTGACTCTCAGGGTTTGGGGCTAAAAAGATAAGAGTTTCAGGCTTCTGGGCCTAAAAGATGTTTCTCACTGAATCAGTACAATGTGACAAAACAAAACTGTAGAAAGTATAACAAATGTGGTTTCCCAAAACTTATAAAGTTTTTATTGTAACTGTCTCCAGTCTTCCTTCTCAGTTGACACTTAGAAACTGAAATGCTCTAGGGTTTTAAAAATGAATTTCCCCCTATTTCAATATCCCTTTCTCAAAGTCACTCAGGCCTCTCCAAGCTGACTTTCTCCAGAAAGTTCTCCTAAAATTGACATGCTATATAATACATGATGCTGCAACATCAGAGGAGCAGGGCTCTTTAATAACTCCCAAACTCAACCTCGAGCAGGAAGTACTTGCACTGGAATCATTTACACAGAAAATATATGACAATTTATGACTTAAAAAATGGCACTTACCTACCGTTTAGACTAATATAATTGATGGGAAGCAGACGAGTGACTCCTATGTTAAAGTATTTCCTGCTCCCCACGGGAGAAAGTTTTCATCTTAGGGCATTTTTTCAGACCTTAATGAATATGTTATTATCTTTCATTATGACTTTTAAGATTTATTTCTCTTAGGTTTTATTACCTTTCAAGTAGTAGCTTTCAGAAGCCTAGCATGAGGCTACATGTAAAGGGCTACATTAGTACCAATGTTACTTACAATATTAAAATAATGATTCATTTAATCATTCAATACTTGATGAGCACCTACTATGCGCCAGGCACAATTCTATAATGCTGTTAGTGTGCTTTTGGAAGATAGTGTAAGGTATCTACTCTAGCAATTTTGAAACTCACTGTTCTTTAGTACATGTTTTAAAAAGTAAAATAACCCCCCAAAGTATTTTTGAAGGTCCTAAAAGACAAAAACAAAAGAAAACCCAAAGACTATTTTACAGTAAGGCTCAAGATTAAAAAGCTGCATTTGTCAGGCAGAACAGCTGAGGACTTACTTTGGATCTGGCGGTCCATCCGACAGTGGTTTCATTGACAGTTTACACAATGACCTGAATACTAGAAAGGCATCCTTTTGTAAAATGTGGGAAAACTTAGCACCAGGTGAAGGTCCTGAAGAATTTCCAGATTCCTAAACAAGTGAACACACCATGTAAATAAAGGTATCTGCCAGTGCAAATCATTTCAGCCTTCTATATATTTTATTCGATTCAGTTATATGTGGGGTTCTACTGGAAGGAAAACTAGATGAGGAATTTGCCATATTGTTTTTCTTTATTGTGACATGCCACTCCCATCCCCAACAATAAATACCTTAAAAAATGCATTCTTTTAAAATATGCCACCAAACTCTTAAAATTTACCCATTTATGGCCTAAACTATGCTTTCCACTACCTGTCACTAGGTGTTTTATGTTTTTGTCCTATTTTATTTTTTATCTACTCTGCGCAGATCGACATAAGACAATGGAGACTGTTAAGGCAACATTTAAAAGTTATTAACTGATAAAGGTCAGCAAGGCCCGGAAAACTTACCCCTATGTATGGGGCAATGATTTAGGGTAGGACTCCCTTATCTGAAAAGATAAGGAAAAAATACACAAAATACAGGGTAGGAAGGATGAGGAGGACCCTATCACTATCACAGTATGGATTTTATTGTACCCTGAGCAAAGGTAAGACGAAGTTCTCCAGATCTCCAGAAGCTCTTTCTCCTCCTAGTATACTAGAATTATCCTATAAATATGTGATAAGAATGTTCTTTTTAAATGTAATTTCAATGGGGGAGGAGGAAAGATGTGAACACATATGAGACACACCTTAGAGTTGGAAATATAGCTATCAATATTTTAAGGGAATAAACTGCTCTGGATTTATATCAATGGGAAAAAAACCACAACTTTTTATTTCCTCAAACTGAAATCAGCCAGCATTATCAACTGGATATATTCACCACAAGGTGTTGGTAGCAGCCTATCAATTTGTAAGATTAAGAGGATTTTTCCTCTATTTATACCTGAGTATCATTGGAAGAGACAGACAATCTGTCATCAGGTAAGGACGGTGTATATGCAACAGAAATTGGTGTTCCTGGAATTCCATTTGCTTGAATATTTTCAGTGTCACTACCATCCTCTATGGTTCCAATGTTGCCATCTGCACTTGCATTTATGGTAGCCCTTTCTCCCATATCTAAAACGGTAAGAAGAAAAAACATGCAAACATATTTAACTTAACTGAAGTGCACTGAAAAAGCATACACTATTTAAAATGAAACAGTGGCAGAAAAGCAATGTGAAGTAAGATGTATTGGCACCACTTAAAGGTTAGCATACTTACTAGTAAGTATGCATTTGGAATATATCCAAACATGATCCTTAAGTAGCTCTGGCAATGGAACACACTCAGCTGATGAAAGGCTAACAGAATGTGCTGAAACAGAAGCTTACTTTTAGTCTATATTAGCATTTACTGAACTGAGTCCTAATGAATGCTAATGCCTTAAGATATTAAAAGAAATTCTTCAAAAAAATCCCATTTTCAAATAAGTTTGGGAAATGATGGAAAATAGGTATCTTTATCATAGCCTTTAATTTGCTAATACGCACTGAGTTCTCCAAAGGGGATATACAATACACAGTGTTTCCAAAATTTATTTTACCATGAGATCCCAACCCCCTTTTTAGAATACCTACTAATACCTCTAGTAACATATATTCTTTGGAACACAACTATGGAAATAATGGCTGTGAATATTCTTCAGTATGTCACTCTGAGTAATCTTACTTGTGATTAATATACACAGAAATAAATGACTTCTAGTAGGACAAACATAGACAATGCAAACAATACCAAGTTTCAGAACTACTCTAGGTGTGATGTATGTTACTTTAAAAAAGAAAACTTCATAGCAGCACTATTTACAGTAGCCAAGATATGGAAACAATCTAAATGTCAATAGACAGATGAATGGATAAAGAAGATGTGATTGATATACACATATAAAAACACGATGGAATACTATTCAGTCATAACAAAAAATGAAATTTGAAGCAACATGGATGGACCTAGAGATTATCATACTAAATGAAGTAAGTCAGAAAGAGAAAGAAAAATACCACATGATATCACTTGTATGTGGAATCTAAAACATGACACAAATGAACTTATCTACGAAACAGAAACAGACTCACAGACATTGAGAACAAACTATGGTTGTCAAGGAGATGGGGGAATGGGGGAGGAAGGGATTGGGAGTTTGGGATTAGCAGATGTGAACTATTATACATAGAATGGATAAACAACAAGGTACTATTGTAAAGCACAGGGAACTATATTCAATATCCTGTAATAAACCATAATGGAAAAGAATATGAACTAAAGAAAGAAAAAGGAACACATACATGTCTGTGGCCATAACTCAGTAGCTATCTGGCAGGAAACTGCTCCTCTCATGCTGCCAAGTAAAAGAAATTACAGGCTAGCATGAGGGAAATACAATGTACTAGAAGGAGCACAGATTTTGGAATATGAAAGACCCCTGATGTTTTAATCATGTCTCTACCACTTAACTGGAGAAGTTATTTCACCTTCTTCATAAGCAACAAAGATAATAATGTCTATAAGGAATCACCAAAACACACACACATGCACAGTACATAAAGAACACAATTGGTTCTCAATAAGGGGTAGTAGCTATTATTAATTTTGCTGATAACTGGTAACATGTGCCCAATTTTTTACCTGATTTGAGTAATGAAAGGAGTGTACCTGGTAATACGCTAATGTCTGACACACTAACTACTATTACAGCTTTCTATATATATGTAAAGAATGCTTATATATATGTAAAGAACTCTCTGGAAGAAGTCACAAAAATTTAATAATGATTATCAGAAACTGATGATTGTTCCCCAAAGCACTTACTCCCAACCCTTTTCTCTGTACTCAATTACATCTCTTTCCACTGCCCCTCCTCCACCTTCCCTTAATAAACAACTTCTGCCTTCTACTTAAGCTACGCAGATAATTTAACATAGACTTCCTTACTCTTCCTCACCCACTATAAAATTCCTTAACACCAACAATCATCTTTATCTTCCCTCTCATTTCAGGGAAAAAAATATTCCTTCACATTTCTAAGATGAATCATTCATTCACCCTCAAATCTACCTCTTCTTGCCTTAGGTAGTGTCCTTCTCCCCTGGATACTTTCTTGAAACATTACATTTTCAATTTGTGCACATGACTGGATCTTCCCCAATACTCAACCAACACACTCACATCTTTTCACTATAAAGACATAACTTTCCTGCAACTCCTACCACACATCAGCTACTGTCCATTTTTTTCTAAATCAAATTTCTAAAGAAATAATTAATATTCATTGATAATACTTTCCTTCTTAGGAAATTTCTGAAACGAATTGAAAACATTCTCTTATTTTATTTTCAGGCTTTGAAGCCAGACATCTTTGGGTTGGAGTCTTTACCACTTCTTACAGGTTAGCTTAATCTCTCAGTGCCTCAATTTCCTCATTTGTAAAAAAGGGAATCATAACAGTACCTAAACATCCCAGAGTTTGGGGAGGATTGAGTAAACACAAGTAAAGCACTTAAAATCATTGGGGATACAAAGAAAGTACTTAACAGTTAGATATTATTATTCTCTATGTTTTTTCCCTCTAATTCTCCCTCTAATTGTCCCCTAAACATAAGTGCAGACTTCTGTTTACAAGGTGGTGAGCTGAGCCCGCTAATTTACCTTCTTCTTTCACAAATCCCACTCAAACTACAAGGGAAAAGAAAAACAAAACAAGAGAAATAGCCTTTAGTAGCAATGGAAAACTAAGGAGGATATAATCAATAGACCAAAATCTTGAAGGAATTTCTAAAAATTAAGATAAGTTCATGGGAATTCCCTGGCGGTCCAGTGGTTAGGACTCGGCGCTTTCACTGCCATGGCCTGGGTTCAATCCCTGGTTGGAGAACTAAGATCCCATAAGCCACGCAGCATGAACAACAACAACAACAACAAAAGGTTCGGATGGAGGAAGAAGGGAAAAGCCAATAATGTTCAGATGCCTGTGACTGAACACATGCAAAGGACAGAGCTACCTGAGAAGTGGCTGAATTGTACCATGTGAGTTCCAATATACTCCAAAGCCTAGACAGAATGCCAAGGGCTATGGGGTAGGAGGGAAGAGAGCTTGGGAAACCAGGCCAACGTCTACCAACAGAGCTGTCAGCAGCCACGATCATCTAAATGTATCTGAGTGCAGCCTGTTAATTAAAGTGGAGGATTTGCTTGGTAGGTGTCTTAACCTAAGAAGTAGGGTAGGAAGGGAGAGAGCAGCGTCCCAGCTAAGGGAGAAGAGACAGTGCTGCAATAAACACTGAGCAAGCTAGTACAGCAGTGAAATCTCAAGTTCTAGGTTTCCACTCTAACCACCTGTTTCTACTTAACTAATGCTAAATAAAGCCCTAACTGAATGAAGGCAGCCTAAGATTTCCTGGCAAAGGCTGGGAGAATGGGAACAAACCAAGTTTGAAGAACCCTCCCCCCACTCCTGACCCCGAGGCTAGAATATATAAAACGTTGAAACAGCATTTATCCCAAGCTTCACATGGCTTCAGTGTGTGCTTACAACACAGCCCAAGGATCACCAGGATCCCCCTCTGCTCAAGGGAGGCATCTGCTTCTTTTAGTTAAGTTCTCAGCTGGGAAATAAGGTCTGCCTTTGGACAGCAGTCACCTGGCAGACTCTGGAGAGGAAAGCCTCATGAGAAATGGAAAAGCAGTGCACAGAATTACTGAGAAAGCTCTTTATATACTGATCAAATCTGGTCTTTCTATTCTTTAAACAGACAGAAATGTAAAGTCTACGCTCAAAAGTAAGGACAAAGGTCAGCAATCTGAGCAAATGGTTTCCCGGTGAAACATTTTACAGCTGGAACAATTTTAATTGGTACTCCCAGAGATGTGTGAAAGAATACTGCGTCAATAAATAGGAGCAGGGGCTTCCCTGGTGGCGCAGTGGGTGAGAGTCCGCCTGCCGATGCAGGGGACACAGGTTCGTGCCCCGGTCCAGGAGGATCCCACGTGCCACAGAGCAGCTGGGCCCATGAGCCATGGCCGATGGGCCTGCGCGTCCGGAGCCTGTGCTCTGCAACGGGAGAGGCCACAACAGTGAGAGGCCCATGTATCGCAAAAAAAAAAAAAAAAAAAAAAAAGCGCAAAGCGCTATGAAAAAAGGAAGCTCAAGAAAAAATAGGGGTTCTTGGAGACAAAAACAAAATTACTGAAAGAAAAAACATACACTGGGAAAAGCAGTAGAATGGACATTAATGAATAAAGTATTGGAAAGCCCCTTGTAACATTTTCCCTGAATGCAGAATCATAAGACAAAATGATGGAAATTAGGAAAGACTGTCAGAGCAATAAAGGATATGATGAAAAATACTCAACAACTGTAGTGTGTGATGTGGAAGGGAAGAATGGAAAGAAAGAGGAGAATTAATAGCTAAAAACATAATAGAAAAATCACTAGAATGATGAAAAGTTATGAAAAGAATTCAACAGCTAGTCCTGATTTAAAAAACAAAAGTAAAATCACATCCAGGCACACACACAAAAAGATAAAAAGTATCTTTTAATAAACTAGAAATACAGAAAACTTACTGAACTTGATGAAGAGTATCCTCCAAAACACAAAAGCAATCATCAAACTTACGGGTGAAATATAGCAATAATGTTAAAAACAAATGAGGATTCTTGCCACCATTAACCCTACTCAACATTTTCTTGAGGTTCAAACTAATGTTATATAACAAAACTGAGAGACCAAAAATGAAGCATAAATATTATAAAGGAAGAAACAAAGATAAAATATCATTACTCACCTAGAAAACCCAAGATAACCAAATGAAAAACATTTAGAAACAATTACTAAATAAACTTACTTTTTTGAACTGAATGAACTGGTTCTAAACTTTGTGTATACATTTAATGAAATGTATAAAAAACTGATGGGGAGGGACTTGCACTATAAAGATCAACATATACAATAAAGTTAAAATATTTTAAACAATTCAACACTGGATAAGAATAAACAGCTCAATGTGACTGTACAGAAAACTCCAACAGAACCATTTTGGATAAAAGTGGGATTTCAAATTAATTTAGGAAAGGAAGTATTATTCTAGGTTATAACTAGCTATCTAATCTCATACCAAACGGAAAAATAAATTTCAGATGAATTAAAAATTTAAATTAAAAAAATGAAAACAAAAGTATTAGAAAAACATGGTATGGTAGAATATTTTTATAATCTTAGGGTGGTAAAATCCATTCTAAGCAAGACAAAAACAAAATCACAAAGAAAAAGGATTTATTTGTTAAATTTTTTAGGTATGGTCAAATATCTGCTGAGAACAGTAACAACAGAAGCAAAGGGAAACAAAACAAAACAAAGACTGGGGAAAAATATTTATAATACAATGAACAAGGGCTAATTTCTTAAGATGAAGGAATCTTGAATTAAGGAACAAAAACCCATCAAGAGGGAGGGGATATGGAGATATATGTATACATACAGCTGATTCACTTTGTTGTACAGCAGAAACTAACACAACACTGTAAAGCAATTATACTCCAATAAAGATGAAAAACAAAAAAAGAACAAAAACCAAAAAAACTGAATGGAAAAATGGGCAAAAGATAGGAATAGGCAATTCAGAAAAGTATAAATAGCCCATAGACACTCAGTTGCACCACATGAAATTGCCAGTATTTGACCTACAAAAATAATGACTGCTTCCTATGTTTTTACCATGCAAATAATCAAAGAAACATAAATTAAAACAATAAGATATAGTCCATCTATTAAAGTGATGTTAAACAAAGCACTGTATATAAATTTTAAATGTTCATACATCTTGGTCAAGTATTCCTTACCCTAAAGAAAAGTGCAAAATGATATCTATAATATGAATGCTCCATGAGAGCCATGCAAAGCAAAAACTAGTAAATAACCTAAATGCTAGTATTAATAGGAGATTATTTAAATAAATTATGGACCACCAATATAATTAAGTACAATATGACATGAAAGGAAAACTATAATTTAGTATGTGACAACAGCAGATTATAAAGCAGTAAGTACAGTATGTTCCCATTTATATTCAAATATATGAATACAGACATGCATGAAAAATGTTATTAAAAAAACTTTTTAAAGAGCAAAAAACATATCAAGGTCAGAAGACTTGGGCAAATAAGGAACTGAGAGAAAATATTTGTAAAATATATCACAGAATCCTAATATAAAAGGATTCTCTGAAATTATAAGGGAAAAAGGATAAAAACCTGACAGAATGAACAAAAGACATGAATAATGACTCCCTAAAAAAGATATACAATGGCCCTCAAACACAACAAGATATTTAATTTCACTCGTGGAGAAATGCAAATTAAAACCAAAGTAAGATACAATTCTCACCTGTCAGGCTGGCAAAAATTCAAAACCTTAAACTCCACTGGGAGCTTGGAGAAAAAGGCACTCTTGTATGTTGCAAGTAAGAGTGCAAAACAATACAACACTTATGAAGAGAAATTCAGCAAAAGCTAACATACCTTCACATTCATTTACCACTTGACCTAGTAATATTACCTCTTTGAATTTGCCCAGAGGATCAATCTCCACAAATATGAACACAGATATACATGGTTATTCACTGCAGCTTTATTTGTAATAGCAAAATACTGGAAACAACCAAAGTTCCTGTCAGCAGAGGACTGGCTGAATAAACATATACCCACATAATAGAGTATTATGCAGACAGCCAAAAGAAAAAAGATTAAGAGAAATCTCTATCAACTGAAATAGAGGGATTTCTAGTATATATTAGGTGAAAAAAGGGGAAGACACAGAAGATATACAGTGTTCTATCAAAAAGAAAGAGAAATAATCATAAGTATTTGCTTACTTCTCTGGGGAAACACACACACACACACACACACTATAAACCTGGGGTCCCCAACACTGCCCCCCACAACACCCCAGGCCACACGGCACGAGGTGAGTGGTGGGTGAGCGAGCGAAGCTTCATCTGTATTTACAGCCGCTCCCCATCGCTCGCGTTACTGCCTGAGCTCTGCCTCCTGTCAGATCAGCGGCAGCGTTAGATTCTCATAGGAGCGCGAACCCTACCGTGAACTGCGCATGTGAGGGATCTAGGTTGCAAGCTCCTTATGAGAATCTAATGCCTGACGATCTGACATGGAGCTGAGGCAGTGATGCTAGCACTGGGGAGCGGCTACAAATAGATTATCATTAGCAGAAAGGTTTGACTGCACAGAGACCATAATGAATTAATTGCTTACAAACTCATATCAAAACCCTATCAGTGAGTGGCAAGTGAGAACAAGCTCAGGGCTCCCACTGATTCTGCAATATGGCGAGCTGTATAATTATTTCATTATATATTACAACGTAATAATAATAGAAATAGGACTTCCCTGGTGGCGCAGTGGTTAAGAATCCGCCTGCCAATGCAAGGGACACAGGTTCGAGCCCTGGTCCGGAAGATCCCACATGCCGCAGAGCAACTAAGCCCGTGTACCACAACTACTGAGCCCGTGTGCCACACCTACTGAAGCCTGAGCACCTAGAGCCTGTGCTCTGCAACAAGAGAAGCCACCACAATGAGAAGCCCACGCACCGCAATGAAGAGTAGCCCCGCTCGCCTCAACTAGAGAAAGCCCACGTGCAGCAATGAAGACCCAACGCAGCAATCAATCAATAAAATAATAATAATAGAAATAAAGTGAGCAATAAATGTAATGCGCTTGAATCATCCGAAACCATCCCCCTGTCCCAGTCCGTGGAAAAATTGTCTTCTATGAAACCAGTCCCAAAAAGGTTAGGGACTGCTGTTATAAACTACAAGCTTATGAAAGTCGTTACCTATAAGGCAGGTCAGCAAGGGGAGAAATGGAAGGAAGAGTTCTCTAAGTATTTTATATAATTTTTACTTTGAATCATGTAAATGTTCTTCAATTTAAAAAGTTAAATCAATAAAAATAGTTAATACAAGTAACTTCTGAACACAGTACTCTCTTCATCCTTAGTAAAATATATTCTAAGGACACATATGATTGCAAAGAAATCTGAACTTTAATTAATCAGCTTGTTCTTGGTAATGGCACACTGTTTCTGCAAATTTAGGTTTTCACTGTGGAAAAAGAAACACAAGAATGAAATGCAGGAAGATGAAGAGAAACCTTGTGGTGCTGGATGTGAATTGGAACTAATAAGATTATCTTGTGATTGTATATCTCCTGTTTCTGTCCACTGGAAAAGACTAAAAGTAATAACACCCCAGTAGCAGTGAGCATACCTAGTACCTAGGCCTTGGTCTCTAAATACAATTGCCCAGTAAAAAGAATAAGGACTCCTAAAGAACTTGTTGATTCCAGGGCTGGGACAAGGGAAAGCTGAAGGTGAACCTAGAACATCTTACTGTTCCAGAAAACAAGGAAATGCTCAAAGACAATGCAATCACATCAAAAGGACACAGGGGCTGGCTTGAAGGGATTCCCACTGGCCAGATCAGGAACAAAAAATGATGACAGTAAAGGATTATAACACACTGAATAAAGGGAGGTGCTCTTCTCCATATAAAAATGTTGATTAATATTAGAATTATGAAATCACTATATTGCAATCCATGTAATATCTAAGGATCATCAAGGGATTTTAAAACCAGTAAGTGAATGGATCTTGATATGATCTCAAAGTATCACTCACAGATTACTTATTAATTATAAAGGGGAAAATGTTCCCTTACAATGAAGAGAGCTGGTGGTCATCTTTAACCAGGTGATCAAACATTATCACCAACAGGGGGTAACTTAATTATGCACCAATTTATATGATGTAATAAGAAATACCAACATTACCTATGCAGTATTTTTGCCAAATATGTTTACTCTAAATCAAAATTAGGAAATCATCAGATCAATTCAAACTGTGCAACATTCTGCAAGACAATATTACACTCTTAAAAATAAATGTTATGAAAGATGGAAAAAAAGGCAAGAGGACTTGTTCTCAACTAACGAGACCAAAGAGACATAATCAAATGCAGCAAGTGTACCTAGAATGGGTCCTGGACTAGAAAAAGAAAAAAAAGGATATAAGAAACACATTTGGGGACAACCAGGAACACTTTAAAGTGTATTTATATTAGATATTCTTAAAAGAGTGTTACTTTTCTTAGGTGTGAAAATGGAATTGTGGTTATGTATGAGAATGCCCTTATTCTTAGAAGATATATGCTCAGTTATTTTAGGGGTAAAGCGTCATGTTGTATATAGCCAACTTTCAAATGGTTCAGCAAAAACAAAATACACACACGGGTCTACTTAAAGACAAGTAAAACAAATGTAGCAAAACTGTTAATAATTAGTGATCTAGAAAAGGACCTACAGTTTTAACTGTACTGTTCCTTGAACTATTCTCTAGGTTTGAAAGTTTTCTAAGTAAGAAGCAGAAAAATGAAAGAACTTTCACTTCACACTCTGTATTCATATGTATTAGAAACTGGCAAAGGACCAGACAGTAGCCATTTTAGGCTTTGCTGGCCATATGATCTTTGTTGCCACTACTCAACTTTACTTTTGTAGTGCAAAGGCAGCCACTATAAGCAATACATAAACAAATAAGCATGGCTGTGTTCCAATAAAACTTTATTTACAAAAATAGGTAGTGGGCCAAATTTGGTTCATGGAACATTATTTTCCAACCCCTAATATACATTATAAAATTTTAAGAGAATGTGTGGATACCTAATACTTTCTTTCTTCCCTTATTATAAGTTTATGGTTTTTTGAAAAATTCATATTCCCCAAGACCAAGCTCTCTTCTTTAGCCTCTACACTTTCCCATTTGGTAATCTACTTCAAGTACTAATTTTAACAGAATGACTCCCACCTATAACACCTGCCTTGATTATCTCTTAGGCCAGAGTTCTGTATTTCCATTATATATTTCATAAACATTTCCACATGAATGGCACACCTGACGGCCAAATGCAATGTCAAAATAAAAATTAGTACCTTTTTTCCCACGCCAACATCTACTCCAATAATTCTACCAATAGTACTACCACCCACTTACCCATTTAGGCTCAAAAACTGGGAGACTGCCTGTGCAGAAAAGAGCTAACATAGCATGCCTGAGACTGCCTATCCTTAGAAAGGCCTGCTTGCAAAGTTGGCTCTTGGCTGGAACCTTGGAATTTACACTTCGGGAGGATTCTCACTCTTCCCAGAACCAATAAAAGTGGCTCACTGTGCCTCAATAGTTTGTACAAATAATGTGGTTTATGCTGGAACACCAGCTTTCCCTCTGGGAATCTGGAATTTTGGTATATGCAGATAGAGAGTGCCTATACCACAGGCTCCCCCCAAAAACTTGGGGCACTCAGTCTCTAAGGAGCTGCCCTGCTAGACAGCAGTTCATAATTCAATGCTTGAGGAAATTAAGAGTTTCCCATGTAACTTCACTGGGAGAGGAATCCTGGAATTGTCCACCTGATTTCCTCCAGACTTTGCCCCATACGCCTTTTCCCTTTGATGATTTTGCCTTGTACCTTGACTCACCACATCACAGTGGTGAGTGTAACTGTATGATGAGTCCTTCTAGTGAATCACCAAATCTTGAGGTAATCTTTGGGATTTTTGACACAGTTTTCATTCTCTCTTTCACCTAGATTTCAATCAGTTGCAAACTCTTCTTGATTCAACTTCCATTATCTCACTTCTCATTCACTTTTTCCTCTCTATTTCCACTGTTACTGTCCTATTTAGGTTTAGATTACTGCACTGGTCTTTCACTGGACTTCATATTTCCCTACTTAGCTTCTTAAAACATTATTCTGATTACTTCATTTCTTAGTTCTAAAATCTTCAATGGTAACTTATTCTCTCTTAGAACGAAGTTCAAAATCCTAAAGCTGGAATTTATAACCATCCATTGGTTGGCTCCAAACTACTTTTTCAAACTTATTTTCTACCATATGACACCACATACTCTACACTTCAGCTAAAGCACCACCTGCCAATTCCCAAATCATTCTCTCTAGAGTTTAGCTAACTGTTTCCCATACATCAAACACCACTCCCTATACCTGCGTGAGTATCTATACAGTCTAAGTTCAAGTGTCACCTCCTACATGAAGCCCTCCTGGATAATTTTAGCTAGAAATACCCATTCTTTTTTTTGAATTTTAATAGGATTTTAGCTATTTCTTTCTAATGACACTTATCTTACATTCCTATACTCCAGAACCCCTTTCCTCCAGAGCATGGTCTATTTCAGATAAACGTTTGTGTCTCCTTACAGTGCCATACAATTGTATGTGCTTCCTAAGTATTCGTTGAATGAAAAGATGAATGAAAAATTAAGAATGCAATCAGATGAATACTTGCTTCTAGTGTTGTACTAAAGAAGGAAATATATTCTTAGAAATGACATTATAAATGGAAATTAGGCATGGCTGAAATAGTACTATTCTCATTCAAGAGCCACACTGTACATTTAATCATATTTCTAGAAGTACATGTAGCAAGGTACTATGCTTAGTCCTGTGCAAGATACCATGAATTAAATAAGCTTCAGTGGATTGGTCTCAAATCTAATCCTATCTATAATAATACTGTTCACAAGAAGTGTGAATGAAACTCCTATCAAACTTTAAAAAATTTTTATAATACAATCCATATGATAGGATCTGCCCCTGTATCAGCTATGACTTGGGTCATGATAATAAAGGTATAAGAAATCACGATTTTTCCGAAGATACAAAATACTAAAAACCAAATAAATTTAAACATTTTCTAGTTTATAAAGTTTAACACATTTAGAAGGAAGGAAAATATACCCTTGCCCTTCTCCCAGCAAACATAAAAACAAAAAATGAAATGGTAATCAACCTTTTTTTTAATGGGGTGGGGAACAGTGGGTTTTTATAAACAGATTATAACTGAAACTGGAGAAAAAGGAAGTACTCATCTATAATCAAAGAGATTTAAATATTTTTCTACACACAATTTTTGCCTTTTCTGTTTTGCACATTATAAAATAGTCCCCACAGTCACACGAAATAACATAAGACAGAATAAACTAATTTCAAGTCAAATATGCTACCTCCAACGATGACGTTCACCATTTCTTCTACAATGCTCTGCACAATGTCTCGTGGCTTTTCCTCACAGTCATGGTTTTCGCCATCGTATAATACATCATTTTTAGATAATGCTTTAAAAAAGAAAAATTCAAGAAAACAGTATTTTAGTTTTTTGGAAACTTTTACTAAACATTTATAATGAAAAAATCTAAGAAATTAAGAATAAAAGAAAAAAACAGATATATGAAACTAGAAGCAATTACATGTTAAATCTTCAAAACTTTTAACCAAACCATATTTTAAAATGTTTTATCATTAAGTCAATTTCAACAATGATTCGTTTGACAAGCTATTAAATGACTATTCAACTTAAATGAGTTTTCTAGATTATTCCTTTAAGAACCAAAACTTTTAAAAGTTCTGAATGAAACATTTCTAACATGTCCCACACTGATCAAATAATATTAAACGTAATTAAAGCTTGTTTTGATTAATTAGGCTCACCAGTAATAACAAGCTCATCATTGTGCTCTAATATAATGAGGTCCTTGAAGAACCAGAGACTGGGCTATCTGAGCTCTTCCTTACTATTTTTTCCCCAACATACTCCACATATCCAATGTAAAACTAAATTTAGTAAGTAAAAAAGAATTCATCTCCCAATTTAACATTAATCAAAAACAGACATAACTACCAATCAGAACTTCTGAACACACAAGAAACTAATAAAACTTGATATTCCCAGTCAGTTTGTAGTGACTTTTGCAGATAAAAATACAGTTTCCCCGGGATTTTCTGAAATGCTGAAAATATCTCAGGAAGGCTCAGTTGGCACTTTATGATGCTTTGAGATCTGGGTCCCTGTTCTGGGAGCCACTGCCCTACAGCAAATGGCCTCAGACTGCATGTGAGCTTATGGTGCTACTGTCTACACACACCCCGCAACTCACACCACTATGAAGGACCACTATGTAAAACTCTGACTTCCAGAAGTCTGTCCTCCCTGTTGTTCACTGCTCCTAATCTACTGTTCGCTGCATTCTACAAAATACTGAATGTCACAGGAGAAAGTTGATAAATAAGCATGCCAAATCAGTAACTTCATTTTATAAAAAAATTCAAATACAACAGCATTTAGATTCTTCTGTGGAGTAAAAACATATAAATGTCTTGACATACAATCTTTCCATCTTTCTTAAATTTTGTATTCCTGCACTCCAATTGGCTAAAGTTACCAAGAGTCTAAAAATTAACAATTTCAACATAACTAAATATATATAGTCACTAAAATGTGCACAAAATGATTAGCAAATCGAGTCAATTCTCTTATAAATTATCTAACAGAATTAGAGTAACCGTGAATAATACTTATTACACATGGGAAATGATTATAGAAGTTAACTTTTATGTCCAAAGTCACACAGCCAGTAAGTGAGAGAGGTGTGATTCAAAGCAGATAATCTAATTCCAGACCACGCACTCTCACCCAACGGCTCAGAAGCAAAATTTTCATTTATATCAGCTGTCGAGAGAAAAACACCTTTAAAAATCACGACTATCCCACAGGAATTATGTCTTACTTATAGTGCTGTATCTTAAAAGGTACCTACAGTGGTACCTACTACACAGTAGACGCTTCCACCCCTTGGGTCTTGGTCTATGTTGTTTCTTCTGTTAGAAAACTCCCTAAATTTTCTGGCTAGGCAATTCCTTCCCTTATCCAAACAAGATTCAGCTAAAGCAACACTTTCTCTACAAAAGTACTTCCTAACTCTCCTCAGCAGAATTATCTTATGCATGTCACTTGCAGGATATTTATCACATTACACCTCATTTATACATGCCTGACCTTCCAGGCAGACCATGAGTACCCTAAGAGCAATGGCTACACCTTCATCAGCTTTTTTAACGCCAAGTCTTAGCACAGTGCCTGGGACACAGTATGCTAAATCAATATTTGCTGAATGCACGGATGAAGAAATGGAGGAATAAATAAAGTTCCAGCCTTATTATAGATTAGCTCTTTGAACAGCTCCTTTATAAGCTTACAGTTAAAGTAGGGGAAATTTCAGCAAGGGCAGGCTAGAAAAATGTAAATCATATAGGCAGTATGGATTCATTATTAGCTTGAGTACTAGAAATGCTTGGTTTATCAAAACTGTCCCCTTTAAAGTAAATGCTAAATAAAGTACTCTTAAAAAGAGTAAAAAGGCACCAATTCATGACACTGCTGATGCTCAAACCACTGTTATGTTATGGAAAAGATGTGGTTAAAGAAAAAAATCAAGAGCTGAAAATATACTATAGAAGTCTTTCCTCAAAGTAAAGTAAAAACACAGAATTCAGATGAATTGTAACTAAGCCCTAACCATCCTAGTTCTACAAAACCACACTGGAAAGGCAACAGAATTTCCATCATTTTTTTCACACCAAGCTAAGGAGGAACAAAGGGAAGAAACTCGTTTCCTGGCAGTTTTATAGAACAGCTAAAGCTGAGAATAACGTTTGGGGAAAAAATGACTGCACGTGATTATTTTTAGAGAAACACATTTGTAAAATAAATAAATGCAATTTAATTTTTGTAATCTTGTAACCTTTTTCTTATAAATTTACTTAGAAAAAAACACAGAGAATATCTAAATCTTATCGATTATTACACATCAGGCTATAAAAATAAATATTTTTGTATGCCAGGTGGTTATTCAAAAGATATCTTTTCATATTTAATTTCAGTCCTTTTTTTTGACAATAGTACCTTGTGATCTTATAATGATTTCCTAAAATTTTCAGTCACATTCCAGAAAACTTTACTAAATAAATAGGTCTCCTGTTTGCTATGAACTAATTTTAAGAAAACTTTATCACCTAGGATGGACAAAGTCCACAATTACCACAATGTGCCTGATACCCATTAAGTCATATCACCCTTTCCACGTTTCTTTACCAAAAATGCCCTCCTACATTCTTCCCCCAACACACACCTCCCAACCCCTGCAACCCCTTCTCAGAAAGATTACTTTCGGCTGCAGCTGCCTGATCAGCTTCAGTTTGTTCATTTTCTGCACTGGAAGTATCAGATCCATTTTCAGGTTCTGTATCATCCTGAAGGCTTTTATCCACATCATGTGAATGGGGATCAAGGTCCCCTTCATGTTCCTGGGATATATGATCAACAGTCTGAGGTGGCAAATATCTAAGTTGAGGTGATTCAGGCTCATGATGGCTTACTGGAGACTGCAACAGATGATGATGCTGTCGATGCCTTTCTTTTTCCATTTGTTTGGCTTCCTGCAACTGGAAAGAAAGAAAATAATTGCCAATATTAGCAAAATAAGTTGTTTAAAATTTGGAGGGGTAATGTTATACTCAACTATAAATCCTTCATAGGAGCTGCCACCTTGTCTCTAGGCTTAGAAATCGTGGTCCATCAGAAATAAAAAACCAAAACATACTGAAAACGAAGAACAACAGGAAACAGTGGTTACTTCTTAGGGGGATGGAATTTGGCAAACAAGAACAGAGATGGAAGTCTTTCACTATATCCTCTTGTCATTATTTTTGGTGTTTGAATGATGTAAATGTATTACTGAAACAAAACAAAATTAAAAACAAATTAATTTTTAATAACCTTAGAATGATAATTGGACTGTTGCCAATGTAACAGTAGATTTACCTAAAATCAAATAAAAGCTTCACTAAGGGAGGAAAAAAGTGGACAGGGAAATAAAATACACACACATTCATTTTTACTTATATATATAGAAACAAAGTCTAGACATTTACACAAGAAACTAGTAATAATGGTTACCTTTGGGGGGTAGAAGTTAGGAAATGACTGAACTGGAAACAAGAGTGGGAGGGAACCTTTCGGTGTGTACCTTTCTGTAGCATGTTCTCATGTCACCTTGCCAAATATCTTTTAATTAAAAAATAATAGTTACACTTAATAAATAAAATTACGAGTACTTAAATGCCTCTGCCCAATCAGTCATCTAATAAGAATGAAAAAACTATAAATGTTCCAGTTTTATTTTAGGAGACCTAAATTACTATGTACGTAATACTACGTGTAAAACTGGCTCACTTACAAGATGCTAAAAACAGTAACAATCAAGATCACAGGGTTTCATTTTTTGGCACTTTATTGCTTTTAGACACATCTCTTTTGATCCTCATGACCTAATAGGAATCATTCTCACAGAATTAATTTCCACAAAGATAAATATTTTACAGTGTCAAACATGAACATTTCATATTCCTAGTAATATTCTAGGTTATGCAGAAATATCAGAATTAATCATATGAATTTATAAAACAAATTTGAATTAAAAGATTTAAATGCCCAAAAGGTACGAAAAGACTTATAATCTGCAATGATCTAAGTCCCTTATTTTACAGATAAGGAAACTGATGGGCATGACTAGTTGCACACAGTTGGAATCAGAAGAAACTTCTCAGACTTCTCAAAGCTTTAGGCCATTCATGAGAAAGTCCATTTCCAAATTAACAGTGAGGAACCTTTGACTTGCAATCCAATCTCGCCCTCAGCCTAACTTCAGCTAATCCGTACCATGGTTTAGTAGGGCAAGCACATGCTTAGGAATTACAGACAAGCATAATGTTGAATTCTAGTTTTTTCTACTTATTCCAGAGTTGTATAAACTCTAGAAAGATCCTTGGGAAAAAAGAGGAACTTAACTTTAAACATTTTCTATACACTTTCATACTTTGTAGTAGGGTTTCTCAACATCAGAACCATTGACCTTTGGAACAGATAACCCTTTGTGTTTTTTTTTTTTTTTTGGTGTGTGTGTGTGTGTGTGTGTGTGTGTGTGTGTGTGTGTGCGTGCGTGCGTGCGTGCGCGCTGGGGGAGGTGGAGGTTGTCCAGGGTACTGCAGGGAGTTTAGCAACATCCCAATCCCTATCTCTAATGGGTAGAAACCCATTACAGGTTATGACTCACCCCAGTCATGACAATCAAAAGTGTCTCAAATATGGCTTGGGGGGCAAAACCACCTCCAGTTGAAAACCACTGTTACAGAGAAAGAAATTAGCATCTTCTCTTGAAATAATTTTAGAACTGAACACTTTATAGTGAATTTTATTTGGGAAGGAGAGGAAAAGTTATCAGCTGCATATACGAATGAATTAGACTTCTAGCTTAGAATATTTTAGCAAATGTGGAAAATTATTCTGCCTTGCCTTTTTAATTTTCTCTCTTCCCTTTCTGACTTTTCTAATTATCCATAGCACAGAACTAATATGCCTCATAACATGAAACATGTTCATAGCCTTTATCATAACTCATTTGTTATATATTTATTTGTGTGATTATTTAAGATTCATCTTTCCCCTCTATGTCTGTAAGAATTCTGAAAGTAGTGGTGATACAGTGCTGGTATTTTGCCCAGCACTGTACAATTGAGAACTAGAACAGTGCCAAGAATGTACAGGGAATGTAGCAAAATTTGCTGAACAAGTCAAACCGATAAAACTTATACTTCTATTAAAAAGTGATAAAATTTCATTCACTTCTTCGAAAAAAAGCAGCAAAACTATTATATGTGGTTACAAAATATTAGCAATAATCCAATGTCAATACATAGGAGAGTGACTGAATAGACTATAGTACATGCTCGAGTACTCTGCATCTATAAAGAAGAATGAGGAAGATCTAAGGGCTGATATGGAATGCTTTCCAGGACATACTGCTAAGTGAAAAGAGTATGAAAGAGTATCCAGAGTACGTGTGGTAGCCAGCCTTTTTAAGATGGCCACCAATGACCTCTACCTCTTGATTTTCACTTCTTTGTAGAGTCCCCTCCCACACTGTGCCAGGGATGGTCTGGGTGATCTTTTTTTTTTTTTTAACATCTTTACTGGAGTATAATTGCTTTACAATGGTGTGTTAGTTTCTGCTGTATAACAAAGTAAATCAACTATACATATACATATGTCCCCATATCCCCTCCCTCTTGCCTCCCTCCCACCCTCACTATCCCACCCCTCTAGGTGGTCACAAAGCACTGAGCTGATCTCCCTGTGCTATGTGGCTGCTTCCCACTAGCTATCTACCTTACATTTGGTAGTGTATATGTGTCCATGCCACTCTTTCACTTCGTCCCAGCTTACCCTTCCCCCTCCCCGTGTCCTCAAGTCCATTCTCTACGTGTGCGTCTTTATTCCTGTCCTGCCCCTAGGTTCTTCAGAACTCTTTTTTTTTTTTAGATTCCATATATATGTGTTAGCATACGGTATTTGTTTTTCTCTTTCTGATCTACTTCACTCTGTATGACAGACTCTAGGTCCACCGACCTCACTACAAATAGCTCAATTTCGTTTCTTTTTATGGCTGAGTAATATTCCATTGTGTATATGTGCCACATCTTCTTTATCCATTCGTCTGTCGATGGACACTTAGGTAGCTTCCATGTCCTGGCTATTGTTAATAGAGCTGCAATGAACATTGTGGTACACGACTCTTTGGGTGACCACTTCTGATCATAAGGTAGACAATGTAGCTTCTGCCTTGTTCCTCTCTCTCTCTCTCTCTCTCTCTCATTCTCTGCCCAATGAAGGCTTTAAATGACTTCAGCCCCAGCTGATACTGTGATCCATGCAGCCAACTGCAACTTCATGTGAAATCCAAGCTACAACCACCAGCTAAGCCACTCTTGGATTCTGGACCCTCAGAAACTGTGAGAGATAAGCAGCTAAGCTGTGAGTTTTAAGCAGCTGAAGTTTGGGGTAATTTGTTATGCAGTGACAGATGACTAATACAGTATACTACCTTTCATATAAGAAAGGTGATACATGAAACCATACATGTATCTGCTCATTTGTGCTAAAGAAATGTAGAAGGATAAACCATAAACAATAGAGATTAGCTACATCCAAGGAGTACAAAGAAGGGAGGAAGAGGACTGGAGTGATAAGAATGAGGAGTATTTCTGTAGAGCTCTAACTTTTTTTTTTTTTTAACATTTTTACTGGAGTATAATTGCTTTACAATGGTGTGTTAGTTTCTGCTTTATAACAAAGTGAATCAGTTATACATATATATATATATATATATATATATATATATATCCCCATATCTCTTCCCTCTTGCATCTCCCTCCCTCCCACCCTCCCTATCCCACCCTTCTAGCTGGACACAAAGCACTGAGCTGATCTCCCTGTGCTATGAGACTGCTTCCCACTAGCTATTTTACATTTGGTAGTGTATATATGTCCATATATACACTACCACTAACTCTTAATTCATAGTAGTGTTTAACAGACTCAAAAAATAAGCAAGCAATTAAACCAGAACGTGAGGAGTACTGAAACGGAAAACAGGCAGTAACAAACGAACTTAACTGCATTATAAAGTAATAAAATTATCCTGCTGAAGTGTATGGAGAAGAACAGAACTAACCTAAGTAACTTTGGAAAATAATATTTTGAATGGATACTATAAGGCTAAAGACAAAGAAAAAAACAAAACCCAATAAATATAAATGCTATAATGTACCTAGTAACTTTGCTTCTCACAGTGTTATAAGTAAGCAATTCTAGGCTTCCCTGGTGGCCCAGTGGTTGACAGTCCGCCTGCCGATGCAGGGGACACGGGTTTGTGCCCCGGTCCGGGAGGATCCCACATGCCACAGAGCAGCTGGGCCCGTGAGCCATGACCGCTGAGCCTGCGCGTCCGGAGCCTGTGCTCCGCAACGGGAGAGGCCACGACAGTGAGAGGCCCGCGTACCGCAAAAAAAAAAAAAAAAAAGTAAGCAATTCTAAAACTACTATATGTGTGTAATAGGCCTGAACAAATAATGTATCATAAAAAATGAAAGCCTTATTTCTCACTGTTTAGAGAAAGTTACAAATAAGTAAAGGGAGAAGGCTGAAATGAACCCTGTGGTACTGGCCTGGAATCAGAAGCATCAGTATGAACATAGCTTTTAAGACATACAGATGGGTAGTCACACACGGGGTGGGGGAGGTGGGGTGACTGTACACATATGTATTTCCTAGTTCAGTCTGCTGGGAGGGCCTAGAAGTAGTAACATCTCAGCTGCAGTGAACACACCTGGCACTCAGATCTTGGTATCCAATTACCATTCTCCAACTGAAGGAGCCAGGGCTCCCTGTTTATGTGTCTACTACTCCAGCGGGGAAGCAGAGAAAATTCAAAATGAGCAGGGAACATCTTGAGATTCCAGAAAGTGAAGAGGTACTAAAAAAAGGTTGGGGGCTATTGTCAAAAGGACAGAAGGCCAAAGCTGGAATAACTGAGGCAACAGAATAAATAATGATAGAACTGGATTATAAAACATAGAATAAAATAAACATCCATTAATACAGATTGATATAAATAAAAAACTGAATAAATAAATAGGAAAGGAGAATAATTCTGGTTAATAAATATAGAAAGAGAGAGAAACAGAAAATCACCACCAGGGAAACACAGCAGTAATAACTGTTGCCAGTCAGATCCACCAGTGGATACTCAAATTGGGTGTGGGGGAATATGAGGAAAAAAACAGGATATTTGCATAGTCTGAAAGTATCTCTCCTGAGATATTTATTAAATGTAAAAGAGTAACTTTCCAGTGGAGGAACCTGGAAGATACCACCTTAACTAAGTAATCAGGGTTTCTTTACTTAATAGTACTGTACCAGTGTTAATTTCTGCTTCTGAACATTGTAATATGGTTATGTAAGATGTTGCATTAGGAAAGCAGAGTAAAGAGGATCTCTCTGTAAGTATTTTTGCAACTTTTCTCTAAGTTTAAAATCAGTTCCAGATAAAAAGTTAGAAGTTGGTTTTTAATTATGAAGACCTAGATAATTTTTTAAAAAATGATTCTCTAGCTGCTGGTCTCTTACCCTCCTCCCCAAATATATTTCATCACTATAGAAATTTATTTTTTAAAGGCTCAATGAATAAATAATTTTATATCAGAATAGATCAAATTAGGTAACTTGGGGCTTCCCTGGTGGCGCAGTGGTTGAGAGTCTGCCTGCTGATGCAGGGGACACGGGTTCGTGACCCGGTCCGGGAAGATCCCACATGCCGCGGAGCGGCTGGGCCTGTGAGCCATGGCTGCTGGGCCTGCGCGTCCGGAGCCTGTGCTCCGCAACAGTAGAGGCCACAGCAGTGAGAGGCCCGCGTACGGAAAAAAAAAAAAAAAATTAGGTAACTTGATATCTACATTATACTCATCTACTAAGCTTGAGAGCAATAAAAATATCAATTCATAAACACTTCGATGAGGATGATGGCAATCGACATCTTTCAAATTCTATTTCTGAACAATTCAAAATGTATTTTATCCAACGTCAAGCAACTCAGTAAGCCTCAAACAAAAACAATACCACAAATCTCCAGTAGGTAAAACTGTAAATGAAAGACATTTTCTTCACAGACACAAAAGATTTCACTATATTTTCATTAAAATCTTTTCTATAGTTGATGCCTGTGGTGTTCTATACAATCTCTCTCATTTTTTAATACTTACTGCTTGGTTTTCCATGCGTGCAAAGATAACATTTAGCATCTGAGTAAGAGTAGCTTTGGCTGTTGTCTGATTGATGAGATTTTTGCTTGCTAGATAGATATTGTAACATGTTCTCACAGCTTGCAGTACAGTTCCTTCGTGAATTTCTATGTGTTGAGATGTTACTGCAGTAAGTAAAGCCTTTAAAAAAAAATAGTTAAAGCGATTTTTTTTTGCATCCAGAGTTTCAGCACAGAAATACATTGGTATTTTTGTATTAGAATTAAAAATTGCAGACACCATTACCACTTTAAGGTAATGTATACAGATTTTCTACCTGCCTTAAATATATCATCAATTGTTAAAATATTTTATGTTTTCCCCATCCTGGTTGTAGTTTCCATATAATCCTCCCAAACCCAAAACGCTAAAAAACCATTCAACTGATTTATTTCAATCCGAGTTTCATTTTAATAGATTATTATCTTGGTCTACTAAACTGCACAGCATTAATACTCTGTCATAGTGTAGCACAGATACGCTTCATATGATATATCTGTTGAACTAGATGTCAACTTGGGGAGGATACGTATTGTGCCCTATTCACTTTCAAATTTTTCTGAGATCTAACTTACAGACTGAACTCAATGTGCTGTTGTTATTACTGTTGAAGATGCTTACAAATGTTTTAAAATAAAGCATTTAAAATAATCCTAAGGTGAATCCTCCAATAAAGTGAACAGCTATAATTTCTGTGAACTGTCACACATTAGGTTACTCAATTTCTCAAAAGCAAGGACTTGTATCTTCTGTCTTTCTATGTTGCACAGTGCTATGCAGGGTCAGCATTAAGCACATACTAAACAAACCACAACTGACATGAAACTGCAAACAACAGGCCAAACTGAATAGCTTTATTATAATTATGACATTTTATAACTTATGAAGTAAATGCAGCTATGAGACTGAAAGGCTCAGAAGGGGTGATAGACACACATAAAGGACACTTCATACATGTAAACAATTTCAAAAGTACTAATAGTACAAGAAAATTTTTACTAACAAATAAACATACCACCACTACTATTAGCAGTAACATTAAAAATTCAATATGTATAGTAGACTGAAAACACAAATGAGTCATTTTTCTTTAAAGGAATTTAATGATCCAGGTGTATCATAGCACAAACCCAGGACAGGATTTAGCTGAGCAGGTTCAGCAGATTGACAGGTGCAAGGGAAGCAGGAAAGCTGGTGCTCAAGCAGAAAGGCTGGTGCAGGTGGGACTAGACTACAAGTGGTCTGACAGTAGTAGAAGAAACTAGAAGGGTCACAGGACCTTGACATGGGACCCTAAAGCTCAAAAGATAGAACCACGTTAGAAACTGGAAAGCTCTGGAAGACTCTGGGGGCCTAAACTGGGGCCTTCAAAATAAGAGATTTGGTAATGAATCTTCTCCTAGTGAATTCCTGGCATTCAACAATAAAATCCCCTGATATGGAGTCTAAAAAGCACCCAAATGACCTCTATTATAGCTGGAAAGCATATAAAATGACTTTTCCAAATATTTTCAAGGTAAAAGGCTTCTGATTTTAAAAAAAGTAGATTATGAATAACAAGTTCATTTTTATAATTAATTACCTTTATTATTTGTAACTGAACTCCTTCATCTGTTTGAGGACCTTGGAAACAGCCACAAATTGTTTCAATGATTCTATCAATTAATTTTTTGCCTGGTGTTGTACTATCTGGAGCATTGCCAGTCAAGTGCCCATAAGCAATAAGTTTCTGAAACAGAGAAAGAAAATAAAGATCCTAATTAAGCTAATATATATATATATATATATATATACACACACACTAATTAAATATACTTTCAAATTATGATATACAATTGAACATATGTTAAACTTTTTACACAAAAATATTAAGGTATAATCAAAGCCAAGGCTATACCAACTTTTCCTAAAGAAAGCTTTATTAGCTATAAACGTGAAATTATTTACACTTGTAATAATCAAAAAACAGAAAAATAACCATAGCAAAACCATCAGGCAATACTTTGAGAAAGGCAGGCCTTAGAACTTGTCTCTGGTGAGTTCTAACAGCTTACGGCTTTCTATCCAAACATTACTGATACTGCTTTTGTGAAAGCTATCTTAACACGTTCAAATGACCCAAAATCTTTTTCCAAATTAGGTCTGTGAATATACAGAAAACCATTTCCAGACACTGGCTGCAATAAATCACAGATTTGTTCATTCATCATTACCATTATAACCCTGGAAGGAAGACCTTAGATATTAATTTTTCAGAGAAAACAAGGTCACAAATCAAATGAACTTATCCTTATGTGTGTGTCTCTGTGTGTAAGTAAAACAGGAAGACAGAAAGGAATTTTTCTGACATAAATGAAGGTCAGAGCTAAAGTTTCACAGTAAATATAAATACTAAACTGTTAATATTAACCCACTGCTTCACACAAAACAGCAAGCATCCAGTAAAATCAGGGCAAATAATGAAGTATGTAAAATCAGCAGCAGGTTACGACACTTCCATTATTGATAACCTTAGTAAAGATTCTGTGTCTCACTAAGCTATCTAATGATTTCTGCTATCCTTAAACTGGAAACATCTTTTTGCAACTACTGTTTCTCTTGAATATAAGCAACCATTTGGTTTCTTACCACAAAAAGAATAATCAAGGCTTTCATGGAAAATGTCTGAATCATCAATTGTGAGTACTACTTAGAAACACATTCAAATTAGACGGTTTTTGGATAGTGCCATTTCATACATACCTGTAAACAATCTAGAGATGTACTAACTATGCGGGGACACTTGGACTGGCATGCCAATTCAAAGGGCAGGAAGTACTTGTCTGCTTCGATAAAATTTGTCTTTGATTTCACTGGTGGAAGGGTGCTTGATCCAGCTTTTGCTTCTCCATGAGGAGGACTAAATGAAAAAAGAAGAGTCTGATTATAATATCACATTCATCATATTGATGATATACTCACTTTAATTTCAGTTCTAAAAAGCAAACCAATTTTCATTTTCCCATATTTCATGAGGAAACCAAAGCCCAAAGAAGTTAAGTGATTTGCTATAGGTCATAAGCTAGTGGCCAGAGACATAATTAAATGCAAGAAAAAAATTTTAAATTAATTAATTTAAATAAAGTAATTATTTAGGTTATTAAATTTTTAGTCATCTTTCTAAATATGAATCAAAGTCTTTAAGCAAAGACTTTAAAAGCATATCTTACGGTATTTCAGAAATACCCTTACTTGCTTATTTATGAGACCTTTTTATAAGTATGCTTACCATTATATTCAATATTTCTCAAAAATCATTTTTTAAAAATTGATTTTATGAAGACCACATGCAGAAAATCTGCCACACTAAAATACACACCGGTTGTATTATTATTTTGGCCAAGACTGACAAGTTTGCAAATTAAGGAAAAAAAACCCCACAAACCTCTGCTTTTCAGTTTCCGCTTTTATTTCCTCTGGGGAGGGAAAAAAGAAGCATACATTAGAAAACTTGACAAGGGAAAGATCATTAACTAATTCGATTTGATTACAGGTTTTATAAGTTATTTTATAAATTCTATAAGAAGTTGGGAAGAATGCACTTTCAAAAGAAAATTAGGTACTAGAATTCTGTTGCACCCAAATGTATTAATTTACACAAATAATTCTATAAAAGTATATGAAGAATATACATTAACAACCACAAGGATACGGTAGAATTACAGATGACTAATTCCCAAAGCATTTCCTTTTCTCCAAGTAGCTTTTTGGGGGGTGGGGGGTCAAGTAACTCCTTACATTATCCACAAGTACTAGGATTAAGAAAAGAATAATACATATGCTGTATTCAAGTGACAACATAGAAGGCACATGTTGGGTTAGGAAAAAAACTCAATATACCCCCTTTGGGATTATCTCAAGGAGATTATCAGGCCAGGACTATAATTTCCTGATCATGTATATATGTGTTGATATTTAACCAATTTTTCTACTTAGGATTATACAAGGCGCTGCAAATACACACGCTCAATTTAATAGGAAATTTTCCCTTCTGCTGTTTATATCCGTAAGAGATGAGGTAAATTAGATAAATTCTACCTGTAATAGAAGAACCTTAAATTTAATGATAAACTGGGGAATCTGGTTAATTGATTAAAACCGTTTGAAATTTGTAAGAAAAGCATTCACATATAACATTAATAATTACTACCACTGCAGACAACAGTTGCTGGGAACTTACTATGTGCCAAGCACTATTACATTTTACATGTAGTAACATGTTTAAACCTTATAACAACCCTATGAGGATTGCACTATCATATTTCCATTTTAAAGATTAGGAAATTGAGGCACAAACTTGCTCAAGGGCTGCATGGCTTGGGTGTGTGACTAATCTGGTTTCACCAGGTGTCAAAACTAGGTAATCTAACTCCCAGATCCCGGTTTTTTAAACAACTCTATTACATAGGTGTATCTATGAATATTGAGCAAAATGAGTTAAATTTGGTATTATAAGCAACTTCTACCCATAAATTAATAATTACTGAAAGCTATCTTGGGGGTTCCCTGGTGGCGCAGTGGTTAAGAATCAGCCTGCCAAGGCAGGGGACATGGATTCGAGCCCTGGTCCAGGAAGATCCCTCATTCCGCTCGCCCGTGTGCCACAACTACTGAGCCTGCACTCTAGAGACCGCGAGCCACAACTACTAAGCCCACGCGCCACAACTACTGAAGCCCATGCTCTTAGAGCCCATGCTCCGCAACAGGGGAAGCCACCGCAATGAGAAGCCCACATACCGCAACAAAGAGTAGCCCCTGCTCGCTGCAACTAGAGAAAGCCCGCGCGCAGCAACGAAGACCCAATGCAGCCAAAAATAAATAAATAAAATAAATTTATTAAAAAAAGAAAAAACTATCTTGTATGAAGCACCTCCCACGTACCAGGAATTATAGTAAGCCCTTTATAAAGTGACTCTGCCAAATTGTCATTGTGCAATTTATTCATTACCTACTCTGTGCTAAGCACTGATGTTCGGTATTTCAGTCTAGTACTCTGTGGAACAACGCTCCTTCCATTTTACCAGTGGTAGGAGTAGAAGGGAGACAATGTGAAAATATTATCTGGGGATATTTAAAATACTACTAAATAAAAGTTCATAATGTCTGATATTTAAGATCTGCTTATGGCTACTAAAATTGTACAGTTCACCAAAAAATGTAATAGAAATAATTTAAATCACTTTTAAAAATATAGTACAGATGAGGGGGAAATGATATATTAACTGCCCCAAATCTTCATAAAATTTTTTAATTTAAAAACATTATTATTATTATTTAAGAAGCTGAGGTATTGCTAAAAACCAGGTAAGGCAGAAAAAAGATGTGATGTAGGAGAAGCAGGGAGATGAGTGACAGTTTTTGCATAAAGTGAATTTCCATTTATACAATAGTTAGTAAACAGAGTATTCTGGTTAAGTAAATAATACATTAGTTAAGAATATCAGAGGTAGTATAACATTTTAAAGAGCACTGTGTTTTGATAACACCTGTCAATAAGATAACCTGTCACTAAATAACCGTGTGACCTTAGGAAACAACCCTCACTTCACTACTTAGAATATATTGTAAGTACCTTTGCAATCACCTAAGACATGGATCAACAAGTATGTCTCACATGCCAATGCCAGCCCATCACTTCTTTTCATACAGCACATGAGTTTAAGAATAGTTTTTATAGCTGAATATTTGTGATCAATTTGATGATAGGGAACACTAACTCTGAAGCCCAATGAAGAATAATGTTACCCCCCTAAAAGAATTCTAGTCTTCTCATTAGTAGACCAGGGTTACAAAATTTATACTCAATTGCTATTATTTTGAATTTCATTAAGAAAAAATGTGTGTAAATCTGTTTTCTCTTGTTATGTTAAGTGCTACAATATCCTTGACTTTTCCTCTTGGCCCACAAAGCTCTTTACATAGAAAGTCTGACCTTTGCTCTAAAACACTATGGTTCAAAGGATCCTATAGATTCTATGAACTATTTCATTCTATGATTCCATTATATTTTAAATGTCCACATTTAAATAATCTAATAAAACATACCTAACACAAGCTGAATGTAATTTTTCTCCAGTAATTCATATCATACTATAACATTTATTTATATCTATTTATCTACCTATCTCCTTATTGTAAATTATACAAGGCAAGAACTGTTCAAACTAATCTCGTTTTTTTTTACAAAGAAACAAAAAACACTTTAATTCTCAATGTTTCTAATGTTTTAAATTACTTTGCACTAAACATGAGTTTTCCTACTTTTTTTCATTTTTCTATAACATTTTTAACCCAGACTCAAAGAGTTTTTAATGTTTTGACAAAATCTTTAAAGGTCACAGAACTATGACAATTTTTCCCACTGATTATTAACATAGCTTGCATGTCTTCAGCATGCAGGGTTATCTTCATGGTCCTGCAAAATGCTTATATTTTTACAGTCTTCTGAAGACTTGTATTCATCTTAATATACTTCCTTTCAAAGCCATTAAAGGCCACTTAAACTGAAAAAACTGAAAGACACTATCACTAAAAAGATTAAAGAACAAGTGGCAATAGAGGAGCGGTAGAGTAAGTATTTATCAAAATACTGAAAGTAACAATATTACAAACCATGGTATTTTAAAACAAACTGAAAAAAATTTTAAGTATGTAATACTACTTTATATTTGTGCAGCAATAGAGTTTAAAACACTGTTCTATACATTACCTAATTTTATCCTCAATTCCTCACTTTATGGATAAGGAAACCATAGATCAGATTAGTTTAATAATGGCTTCAAAGTCAGCCAGCTGGTAAGTAGTGATCCAGAAGCTAGTTTCTCTAGTCTTAAAGTAGTGTATTACACACTACACAGTGTGCTATATTTAAGCAGCCTTTTATTAGCTGATGCAGGTGAACTGAAAAATTCAGGGTAAACATATTGTAGAGCAGTGAGTGGCTCTCAAAGTGTGGCCCCAGGACCAGCGGCATCAGCATCACCAGACAGTACACCAAACGTACTGGCTCAGAAACTACGAGTGTAGAGCCCTACAGTCTGCTTTAACAAGGCTTCAAGGCGATTCTAACAGACAAACAAGTTTAAGATCCATTGCTAGAAGATGGTTAAAAGAAATGAGTGCAAGACAGTTGTGTTTCATCCACTATGTCCACATCCATTTATTGTACCTTTAAGACTTCTTGGACTAGTGTTTGAGCCTATGCTAAAAAGGAATTTCTTTTCAGTTTTCTTAACTTATAATAAATGCCCAGTAACACAGCCTTTGAGGAAACTGCCTCTCTAGTTTAATGAATTAAGGGCTTGAAAACAGTTTGCTTCAGGTTGGCCTTCAACAGTAGAATCAAGAAGTACAGTTGACCTTTGAACAAGGTGAGGGTTAAATTATAATCAGCCCTCCATTTCTGCTGTTCCTCTGCATCCATAATTCAACCAACCACAGACTGTGTAGTACTGTAGTACTTACTACTGAAAAACATCCACGTATATGTGGACCCACGCAGTTCAAACCTGCTTTGTTCAAGGGTCAACTGTAAACTAATTAATTCTCAATTATTAAAGAAAAAACACCCAGAAGAAAAAAAATATTGAAGTATCAAATTAAGAAGTAGCATACTCAAACTAAAAACCACCTGGTGCTTAATTGTGAAATATTTTCCTATTAAAGTCAGAATCATGACAAGGATGACCACAAACAGCAAAAGTTTTGACACTGCTCTGGGAACACTGGATGATACAAACAGGCAATACTGGATGTGATACGGAAAGTCATCACTCTTGAGCTGATATAAGATAAAAACCAGACACTGGGTTTGTTTGTTTAGTGATACTTAGGTTTTTAAACTATGTAGTCATAACACTTAAAACAAACTTTATTATTGAAATTCTTTCAGGAATTCTTTTCTCTCTAGCCACTAACTCCCCCTATCCCTTCAGAACTATTTTTATACAATATTTTTAAAACCTTATAAACACAACCACTGTATTATATATAGAAGGAAAGATTAAAATTGGAGGAAATGGGTCATTGTAAATTAGCATAAAAGTATAGATTTTCAAGTATTTTGAAAGAAACACAAATTTCATTCCTTTCAGGTACATTAAATTACTGAAACCAAGTACATTAAATTACTGGAACAGCTGATAAGGCACAGGACTTAAGGAACAGGAAAGAATGATTTATTTAAAAAAATAACTGATCATATGCAAGTTATGTACATGACTTACTAAGTATATTAAATATTTTCTCTCATAATATTTTTACTATCAACTTGCTTAGCAGCTTTCTTTCCTGCACTGACAGTACAAATATACACCTCAAAATGATATTTATACAGAGTCAACAGATTCTATCATCTCTATACCATGCATGATTGATATTACCTCTCACGACACCTTTGGTCTTACAGCATAGCTTGCAGAGCAACAGCACATACTCAACGCAAACTAAACTGGTAATCTAAGGAAACACAAGGTCAAATGAAGAGTTTTTTTTTTGTTGTTAATCAGTTTTTGCTTTTTAATTAATTTATTTTTGGCTGAGTTGGGACTTCGTTGCTGCACACAGGCTTTCTCTAGTTGCGGCGAGTGGGCGCTACTCTTTGTTGCAGCGCACGGGCTTCTCATTGCGGTGGCTTCTCTTAGTGCAGAGCACAGGCTCTAGGCGCGTGGGCTTCAGTAGTTCTGGCGCGCAGGCTTTCAGTAGTTGTGGCTCGCGGGCTGTAGAGCGCTGGCTCAGTAGTTGTGGCGCATGGGCTTAGTTGTCCCGCGGCATGTGGGATCTTCCCGGACCAGGGTTCGAACCCGTGTCCCCTGCATTGGCAGGCGGATTCTTAACCACTGTGCCACCAGGGAAGCCTTCAAATGAACAGTTTTTAATAAATACATTAGAACTTACACATCCAATGTGTTGTCTCCTTTAAAGCCATAACGGTGGGAGTGTATGCATCAATTACCATAATACTGCCAGTATTCAAAAATATATGTGGAATTCATTGTTTGCAGTTCTCTCCTGCCTGCTTCCTTCTTTTAAATGAATAACCTCACAGAAGGAAAAATTTCTAGAAAGGGAATCAGATTCTAGCCACCAATTAACCCCAAGTGGCTTAGAGCCAAGCATGAGTAATGGTATGTGACTACAAAACAGAAGTTCTCAACTTCAGTGCTTCTGTAAACCAATGTCAAATTGTGTGTGCGAGCAGTGTTTTAGAAAAAGTACATAACTCTCATTAGATTCTGAAAGAAACCTGTAACCCAAACTATAAAGATGATACAGGATCAATTAAAAGCAGTAATTTGGATCAATGATGACTACACGTGAAAGCAATTTTAAACAAAATATTTATAAAACATTGCATAAATGTAAGGGAACACTTTGAAAAATAACATTCCTTTGGATGTATATATTCTGCTAGGTTTACTTTTTCAAAGCCAAACATGTGACTTTAGCATCACATTTCAAACAGTTAAGGATTAAATAAAAATACAGGAGTTAAATACAATGTTACAGTAATCTAAGGAAGAGATAATGGCATGAACAAAAGCTGTGACAGTAGGGATGAGTAAATGTGAATTCCATGGACATCTTGGGAGGAAAAACAGTGAAACAATCTCATTTATCTAGGAGGAGGAAGAGGAGCGAGGAGAGGAGCCAGGACTTTGCCTAACCGCATAAGAAACGTACCACTAATTTAGACACAAAACGCAGTTCTTGGGCTTCCCTGGTGGCACAGTGGTTGAGAATCCGCCTGCCAATGCAGGGGACACGGGTTCAAGCCCTGGTCTGGGAAGATCCCACATGCCGCAGAGCAACTAAGCCCGTGAGCCACAAGTACTGAGCCTGCGCTCTACAGCTTGCGAGCCACAACTACTGAAGCCCGCGTGCCTAGAGCCCATGCTCCGCAACGAGAAGCCACCGCAACGAGAAGCCCGCGCACCGCAATGCAGAATAGCCCCCGCTCGCCGCAACTAGAGAAAGCCCACGAGCAACAACGAAGACCCAGTGCAGCCAAAAGTAAATAAATTTATATATTAAAACAAAGATGCAATAGGAACAAATATTCAGCTGGCATCAACCAGGAGTTGCATACACAGTGAATATTCACTAATATGAATTAGATGTTCACAGGTACTAAAACGATGACTGCAGAACTGATAAACGTATGTTAAGTTCTGATATTCTTAAAAACTTAAATTCTGGAAATGGAAGATGCAATGCACAATAACATGTGCTTTGACCCTAGGGTTAAAGGTTAAATGAATATTTGTATACCATAAGATTTTTTTTTTTTTTTTTTTTGCGGTATGCAGGCCTCTCACTGTTGTGGCCTCTCCTGTTGCGGAGCACAGGCTCTGGACGCGCAGGCTCAGCAGCCATGGCTCACGGGCCCAGCCGCTCCGCGGCATGTGGGATCTTCCCGGACCGGGGCACAAACCCGTGTCCCCTGCATCGGCAGACGGACTCTCAACCACTGCGCCACCAGGGAAGCCCTACCATAAGATTTTATCCATTGCCATGATTTACAGTAAAAACTGTCACAGGTATTAATGCAATACTTAGTACTCTTTTACACAGCTTAGAAAGTTTACTAATTTGGTATTTGTAACCATTTTGCCCTGAGCTAAGCTAAATTTTACCTTACAGTATTCTATAAAAGGAAACAAGCACCATAATCCAAACTATAGAAATTTTTCCTCAAGTGAATGCACTTTATATTGATATGCACTTTTTAAAAATAATTTATTTATTTTTGGCTGTGTTGGGTCTTCGTTGCTGCACGTGGGCTTTCTCTAGTTGCGGCGAGCGGGAGCTACTCTTCGTTGCAGTGCACGGGCTTCTAATTGCGGTGCCCTCTCTTGTGGAGCATGGGCTCTAGGCACGCGGGCTTCAGTAGTTGTGGCTCACGGGCTCAGTAGTTGTGGCGCACGGGCTTAATTGCTCCGCGGCATGTGGGATCTTCCTGGACCAGGTCTCGAACCCGTGTCCCCTGCATTCGCAGGCCGATTCTCAACCTCTGTTCCACCAGGGAAGCCCAATATGTACTTTTAATAGAATCCATTACTTCCAAAATTATTGGCAAAAATAATGCTGATTTATTTTTTACTAAACCAACCCCCCCCACACACACAACCATATATGATGTAAGAAGCTGAGCAGTCCTTTAGAGTACCAAATTTCCTAGTGAATTTCAAATAAATGTTTTCTTATCACAGTGAGGACTATACGAGCTTGGCTATTTTCTGAAATATGAAAGGGAGAAGAACAGATTTTCATTCAAAAGCCAATATTCCTGCCCTCCCTGCCAAAAGCCAGCAGACGCCCATCTAATAATATGGTTCTAGAGGATATGTCAAAAAGGAGTGCAAAATTCTGACTGCAAACATTCTATTATATTGTAATTGTCCTCAATGGTTTGAATGTTGGTGGAATTTTCAGAATAAAGGTGAAAAGTGACGCTTCTACCATAAAACAGCAAAAGCCAACTAAGGGGGAATGACTGGATTCAAATGAAAACTAGACACACGAATTGCAGTTAGCTTACAAACAACTCAAACTTAGAATTCCAAATTTAACTTAATGCTTAAGAAATGTTTAATTACTTGTAACAGAAAGGCACTGTACAACTTTTAAATTTAGACCCTGATCTCTGGCCAAACATAACAGTTATAGGAGTCCCCCCTTATCCCCGGTTTCACTTTCCGAGGTGTCAGTTACCTGCAGTCAACTGCAGTCTGAAAATATTAAATGGAAAATTCCAGAAATAAACAATCCTAAGTTTTAAATTGCATGACATTCTGAGTAGTGTGATGAAATCTCGTGCTGACCCACGTTATCCTGCTTTGTCCCACCCAGAACATGAATCATTCCTTCAGTGTATGCTGCCCTTAGCCATTTAGTAGAGCCCTCTCGGTTATCAGGATCGACGGTCATAGATGGTACCACAGTGCTCTGTTCAAGTAACCCTCACTTTAAAAAATGGCCCCAAAGTGTGAAAGTAGTGATGCTGGCAATTTGGATATGCCAAAAGGAAGCTTTAGCTTCACTTAAAGTGCTTTCTTTAAGTGAAAAGGTATAAGTTCTTGACTTAATAATGAAAGAAAAAAAAATCGAGTGCTGAGGTTGCTAAGATCTATGGTAAAAACCAATCTTCCACTCATGTAATTGTGAAGAGAGAAAAAGAAATTTGTGCTAATTTTGCTGTCACACCTCAAACTGCAAAAGTTATGGCCATGGTGTGTTAAGTGCTTAGTTAAGATGGAAAAGGCATTAAATTTGTACAATTAGATATTTTGAGAGAGAGCGTATTTACATAACCTTATTACCTTATACTGTTATAATTGTTCTATTTTATTATGTTATTGTTGTTCATAATTTACTGTGCCTAATTTGTAAATTAAATTGTAACATAGGTATGTACGTAGAGGTAAAAACACAGTGTATAGAGGGTTCAGTACTATTCACTGTTTCAAGCATCCACTGGGGATCTCAGAACATACCCCCTGCAGATGGTGGGGTACTACTGTAATTTAAGTTCTCTAATGCACTTAAATAATTTTTTCCGTGATAAATAACTTAAAACTAGGAATAAAAAATTCTAATAGACTGAAACTGTTTCTTGAATGTGTGGTACATCAATAATACTCAGATCCGTGAGAAATGTCTTCTAAGATAATGAAAATTGTTGATTAGCTCACCAAAATCACATGAATAGAAAAGAGTCTAATAAACAAAAATATCTTGTTTGTGTAGCATTTTACAATTTACAAAGAAGTTTTATATACATATTATTAATTCTTAGAACAGCAGACAGCATTACCAACATGCCCATTTTAGAGATTAAAAAACCTGAAGTGACTTACCCAGGATGACAAGAAGGGTATGGAATGATTTAAGTGTGATTTTGCTAAGAAATAAGCCTAAATCAAATGACTGAATTTCAATGACTTATCAATTAAAAGAATATTAATTTTAGAATGATGTTATCATCATAGTTTTCCAATGTGCCCATAAAAGTTCTAACAAAACACAAAACCACTGTGCTGCCTATTAATTCAGAAAGAGAAAAAATCCTGCTGTTTTGAAAACCACAACTAGAAATGTACTTTGAATAGTAAATATTTCAAGTCAATAATTTTCTTTCCATTCCAGACTTGCTGTATAAAATATTTAAATAAAATACAAAATAAGTACAAAATAAAAACTTCAACAGAATTCAGATTGAGTGTCTGCCTAATGACACCAAAGTAATAAACATAGGTAAGCCAAATTTAAAGAAATTTTCACTTTCACTAAGTGAAAATAAGCATTTAGAGAAACCACGAATTATGAAAATCGTCCTTTAATGTCCTTTAATGGAACTTAATATTTGAACAGAAAAGAATGCAGTGGATGTTTATTGTCAACAACTTGCAGTGGCTACAGTGAAAATCAACAAAAACAGTTACTGTTCTAAGTGTTAACACCCCTACTGGTAAATAAACATTAGACATTTCATAGATTCTGCTCAATGTAAGAAATGCAGAAGCCACAGCTATGGGATCATGGAAAGAATACTGCACTGTTTAAGTCAGGGCCTTGGGTTCTATTTCACACTTGGCTGCACAAGCGAAATACAGTAGAAAGAAATGGGTTAGAGGCCCCAAAAGACTGAGAGTCAAACCCCAGGTCTGCCTCTGTATGACCTTTCTAAACCTCAGTTTACAGATTTTTCAAATAGGCATGATAATATTTAGTTTTCTGTCTCATAAGACTATATTAGGAGAATCTTGGAGGTGTGAAAGTGCTTTGTTTCGGGCTGGGTTTAGTCTGGTTTTTTTTTTTTTTTTGAGAAAAGTTTTAAATTCAAAAAAAGTACAAACAACAGTAGATAAATACCCAGTAAGCAACCACCCAAGCTTATTTTATGAAAGCATTTCATAAATGTATACAAGCATACCTCAGAGATCTTGAGGGTTCAGTTCCAGACCACTGCAATAAAGCGAATACTGCAATAAAGTCACATGAATTTTTCGTTTCTCAGTGCATATAAAAGTCGTTTATACTATACCGTAATCTATTAAGCGTTCAATAGCATTATGCCTTAAAAAACAATATTCATACCCTAATTTAAAAAATACTTTGCGAATTCCCTGGCGGTCCAGCGGTTAGGCCTCAGTACTCTCACTGCTGTAGGCCCAGGGTCAATCCCTGGTCGGGGAACTAAGATCCCTCAAGCTGTGCGGCGCGGCAGAAAAACAAAACAAAAAATACTTTATTGCTAAAAACTGCTATCAACCATCCAATCTTCACCTGGCGGAGGGAGTGACCAGGGTGGTGGGTGCTGAAGGGTGGGGCGGCTACAGCAATTTCTGAAAATCAGACGACAATGAAGTTTCCTGCATCGATTGACTCTTCCTTTCAGGAACAATTTCTTAGCAGCATGCAATGCTGTTTGACAGTATTTTACCAACAGCAGAACTTTCCAAATTGGAGTCAATCCTCTCAAACCCTGCTGCTGCTTTATCAACAAAGTTCATGTTATATTCTACTGAATAAATCTTTTGTTGTCATTCCAATAATCTTCACAGCATCTTCACCAGGAGTAGGTTACGTCTCAAGAAACTACTTTCTTTGGTCATCCATAAGAAGCAGTTCCTCATCTGTTAAAGCTTTATCATAAGACTGCAACAATTCAGTCACATCTTCAGGCTCCATTTCTAATTCTAGTTCTCTTGCTATTTCCACCACATCTGCAGTTACTTCCTTCCCTGAAGCCTTGAACTCCTTAAAGTCCTCCATGAAGGCTGGAATCAACTTCTTCCAATCTCCTGTTAATGCTGATATTTTGACCTCTTCCCATGAATCACGAATGTTCTTAATGGTGTTTAGAATGGTGAATCCTTTCCAGAAAGTTTTCATTTACTCTCCCCAGGTTCATGAGAGGAATCACTACTATGGCAGGTACAGCCTTACAAATGTTATTTCTTCAGTAATAAGACTTCAAATTCTTGATCCCTGGGCTGGATGATGGATGCTGTGTTATTAACAGGCATGAAAACAACATTAATCTTGTTATATTGAATACATCTCCATCAGAGCTCTTGTGTGACCAGGAATACTGTCAATGAGCAGTAATATTTTGAAAGGAATCTTTTTTCCTAAGCAGTAGGTCTCATCAATGGGTTTAAAATATTCAGTAAACCATGCTGTAAACAGATGTGCTGTCTTCCAGGCTTTGTTGTTGCATTTACAGAGCACAGGCAGAGCAGATTTAGCATGATTCTTAAGGGCCGTCGGATTTTCAAAATGGTAAATAAGCACTGGCTTCAACTTAAAGTCACCAGCTGCATAAGCCCCTAACACGAGGGTCAGCCTGTCCTTTGAAGCTTTGAAACCAGGCACTGACTTCTCCTCTCTAGCTATGAAAGTCCTAGACAGCATCTTCTTCCAATATAAGGCTGTTTCATCTACATTGAAGAGCTGTTGTTTAGTGTAGCCACCTTCATTAGTCATCTTAGCTAGATCTTCTGGATAACTTGCTGCAGCTTCTACAGCAGCACTTCCTGCTTCACCTTGCACTTTTATGTTATGGAGACGGCTTCTTTTCTTAAACCTCATGAACCAGCCTTTGCTAGATTCAAACTTTTCATCTGCAGCTTCCTCACCTCTCTCAGCCTTCAGAGAATTGAAGAAAGTTATGGCCCTTACTATATATAAAATGAATAACTAATAAGGACCTACTGTATAGCACAGGGAACTCTACACAGTACTCTGTAATGACCTATATGGGAAAAGAATCTAAAAAAAGTGGATATTTGTATATGTATAACTGATTCACTTGGCTGTACAGCAGAAACCAACACAACATTGTAAATCAACTCTATTAAAAAAATAAAATTTTTTTAAAAAAGTTACGGTCTTGCTCTAGATTAGGCTTTGGCTTAAGGGAATGTTGTGGCTGGTTTGATCTTCTATCTGGACCACTAAAACTTTCTCCATACCAACAAGGCTGTTTCGCTTTCTTATCATTTGTGAATTCACTGGAGTAGCACTTTTAATTTCCTTCAAGGACTTTCTCTTTGCATTTATGACGGAGCTGTTTGGCACAAGAGGCCTAGTTTATGACCTATCTCAGCTTTCAACATGCCTTCCTCACAAAACTTAATCATTTGTAGCTTTTGATTTAAAGTGAGAGACATACGACTCTTCCTTTCACTTGAACGCTTAGAGGCCACTGTAGGGATGTTAACTGGCCTAATTTCAATATTGTTGTGTCGCATGGAATAGGAAGGCCTGAGGAGAGGGGGCAAGACAGGGGAATGGCCAATGTCGGTGGAGCAGTCAGAACACACACATAAGTTTGCAGTCTTATATGGGCATGATTCGTGGTGCCCCAAAAACAATTACAATAAAAACATCAAAGATCACTGATCACAGATCACCATAAAAAAATACGATAATAAGGAAAAAGTGTGAAATATTGCGAGAATTACCAAAATGTGACAGAGACATGAAGTGAGGAAATGCTGTCGGAAAAATGGCACTGACAGACTTGCTCAAAGCAGGGTTGCCACAAACATTCAGTTTGTAGAAAATGCACTGTCTGTGAAGCACAATAAAGCAAAGAGCAATGAAACGACGTGTGCCTGTATACATTATGTAAGGAAACGGATCCTGTCAGTCTTATGCACCAATGCATTTTTGGTTCTTACCACAAGTTGCACATAATAATAACACCTAATATCTACTGAGCAGTTACCAAGTGCCAGGTTCCACTGCAGGTGCTTTAAAATACCTCATTAGGTCCTCCAGCAATTCTGAGATACATGCTATTATTGTTCTGATTGTATATGGGAGAAAACAGACACAGATACGTAAGTGACACATCCAAGGTCACACACTTCGTGATAGGGCCAACATTATTAAACCTGCATTATCATACTGATAGCAGATACTCAATAAAGAATTGCTGAATGAATAAAAGAATGATCATAAAATTGAGTTAGAGGAAATAAGTTATACATGAAGCAAAAAATTTCAAGATACTTTCAGGCCACTGATATTGTTAGAGGATAGTCTGTAGACCTTAAAAAAATCCTAAAATTCATAAATACATCTATAGCAAATACAGTTGACCCTTGAACAACATGGGGATTAATTCTTATAACTTATAGTCAGCCTTCAGTTCCTCCGCATATCAAAAGCTCAATAGTCCAAACTGCACATTTGAAGTCCACTAGTGCCGAGATCTTTCTACTTTTTAAAATAATTAAGCACTAAGTTTCAAAGAACAAGAGAACAAGAGACCAAGAGAGTAGAAAGTAATAAGTAACAAATAATCAGGAAAGCCCTCAAAAGAAGGTGGTATATTTAAGCTAAACCTTCAGGGGCAAAAAGAACTTAGGGAGGTATGAGGTAGTGAAGAAAAAAAAAAAAGAAAGTAATGACAAGGAGCAAGAGAAAGAAGAGCTGAATATGCACGGGGTGTTATTCAGTCAGTAAAGATATGAACCCTTCAACAAAGATATATGAATGGCTAATAGGCACATAAAAAGATACTTGACATCATTAGTCAAAGGAAATGCAAATCAAAACCACAATGAGATGCCACTTCACAGTACTAGAGATAAACAATAACAAATGGTGAGGAGAGGGAGAAACGGGGACTCTCGTCATTGCTGGAGGAAAATAAAATGCTGCAGCCACTTTGGAAAACAGCTGGTAATTTCCATAAATTTGCCACATAACCGAGCAACTGCACTGTTAGGTACCTATCCAGAAGTGAAAACACACATCCACACAAAGACTGGCACGTGAATGTTGAAAGCAGCATTATTGATAATCACTAAAAGATGGAAACAATCTAAAGGCTCACCAATGGGTGAATGAATAAACAGAATATCAATTCCATACAACAGAATGCTATTCAGCAATAAAAAGGAACAAAATACTGATACGCGGTAGAACGTAAATAAAAATCAAAAACCATGCTAAGCAAAAAAGTCATACACAAAAGATTGTATACTGTATGATTCAATTTACATGAAATATCACAAAAAGGCAAATCTAGAGACAGAAAGTAGGTAAGTGGTTGCCCGGGGAGGGAATGGGAATTAACTGTTAATGGACACGAGGGATTTTATAAAAGTGATGGAAATGTTCTAAAACTGATTTATGGTGATGGTTGCACAACTCAGTAAATTTACTTAAAAAAAAACCAGAGTTGTACACCTGAAATGGGTGAATTATGTGATATGTAAAATATGCCTCAATAAAGTTATATTAAAACAAAAAAAGACATATACCTGATTGGAATGAAAGATTTGTTAACAGAGTAGAGAATAAACGACATCTTATGTATATTCTATAACTGAGTAGCTCAGCTAAAGCAACTTGGCTAAAATGTAGGTGGCTGAAAGCACAAGAAAAAAACCAGCTCCCATAACTGCAGAATAGTATTGGGTTGGCCAGCCAAGTTGGAACGAACTTTTTGGCCAGCCCAATATTAAGCATGCTCCAGCCAGTAAGTATCTGGAGACAAATTTTTGTTCTCCACAAATTACTCCCCTCAGAAAAAAGAAAGGCATCTTATTCCTGAGTCCTTTTTAAGTCTCTCATTTCAGAGTATTCTTTCATTTTAACAGCTTTTAAAAACGTTTTATTACAGAAAAGTCCAAACACATTCAACAGTAGAGAATAATATGATGAATCCCCATGTCCCATTATCCACCTTCAACAGTTACCATGTTTCATCTATACCCTCCATGCACCTCATGCTCCCCTCCTCAATGAGCTCAACTAAAGCAAATCCCAGGCATACTATTTAATTTATAAATATTTCAGTATGAAGTTACCTTTTAAATTTCTTTTAAAACATAATTATAAAAGTAACCATGGGGCTTCCCTGGTGGTGCAGTGGTTGAGAGTCCGCCTGCCGATGCAGGGGACACGGGTTCATGCCTTGGTCCGGGAAGATCCCACATGCCGCGGAGCGGCTAGTCCCGTGAACCATGGCTGCTGAGCCTGCGTGTCCGGAGCCTGTGCTCCGCAACGGGAGAGGCCACAACAGTGAGAGGCCCGCGTACCACAAAAAAAAAAAAAAAAAGTAACCATGATCAGTTTAGAAAATCTGGAAAATACAGAAAAGCAAAAAGGAGAAAAAAAAACACCAACCATTATCTCACAATATAGATATAAACCCAGTTAACACTATAATGTAGAATATTTTTAGAGGGAACTTTTTATTAAAGTATCAACATAACATACATGGTGGAAGGTGTACAAGTTATAAGTATTCAGCTCAACAGACTTTCCTTCACAAATAGACCACTTTACTTTGAAAAATCAAATGACTAAAACAACTATTTTAATATTATGTACATACTTATGGTTCTGTAAATAAATTTTATAAACATCTCTTTGCCAACCACAATGTAAGGGATAAGATCTTAACATTTACTGACTATATGTACTGTCTCATTTAATTCTATAATAACCCTATGAAGTAGGCATTACAGATGAAGAAAAGAGACCCAAAGAGACTTCGTACCTTTGTCTCAGATTTAATAAATAACAGAATCCGGATTAAAATTTAAAAACTGCCCATCAGGGCTTTTTCCACCATACCATGGCGTCTATCTGAACACTATAAAGAAAACAAAAAGAGAATGCTGGTCCTTCCCTCTCATTCTAAGACTACTTGTTCTTTCTGCTTTTTGTACAATACTCATGGCCACCATAGATAATTTAAACAGTAAAATTTTTATAAAAGAGTAGCTTAAGTAAAAGAAGTACAATGTATGTGCATTACTGAAGAAAGCCTTAGGATAGGAAGTCACCAAAGTAAAAAAAAAAAAAAAAAAAAAAGAGAGAAGTCTAATAACCAAAGAACTCAAATTTATTTAGAATTTTATGTGTTTATTAGCAACTTTTACTATTAAAAGTTTTATCTTTCTAAAACTAAGACATTTAAAAAAGGCAAATATATGGACCCTTACCTTACACCATATACAAATATTAACTCAAAACAGATCAAAGATCTAAATGTAAAAGTTAAAACTTCTAGAAGAAAATATAAAGGAAAAGCTTCATGACACTGGATTTGGCAATGATTCACTGGATATGACACCAAAAGCACAGGAAACAAAACTAAAAATAGACTACATCAAAATTAAAAACTGTGCATCAAATGATGTAATCATCAGAAAAGGCAATTTAAGGAATGGTAGAAAAATATTTGCAAATCATATATCTGATAAACAGTAAATACCGAGAATATATAAAGAACTCCAACAACTCAACAACAACAAAAAAACCTGGTTTAAAATTGGGCAAAGGACTTGAACAGACAGCTCTCCAAAGGAGACAAATGGCTAACCAGAACATGAAAAGATGCTCAACATCACTAACCATCAGGGAAATGCAAATCAAAACCACAATGAGATACCACTTCACAGCCATTAAAATGGCAACTGTCAAAAAAACATAAAGTAGCAAGAGGTAAGGATGTGGAGAAATTGGACCCCTTGTGCAGTGTTTGGGGGAATATAAACTGGTGCAGCTGCTACTGAAAACAGTATGACAATCCCTCAAAATATTTAAAATATAATATGATCTAGTAATTCCACTTCTGGGTATACACCCAAAAGAATTAAAAGCAGGGTCTTAAATATTTGCACACTCAGGTTCACAGCAGCATTATTCACAATAGCCAAAATGTGGAAGTAACCCAAATCTCCATAAACAGATGAATGGATAAACAAAATGTGGTATATACAGTTGACCCTTGAACAATTCAGGAGTTAGGGGCACCAACTCTCTGTGCAGTGGAAAATCCACATATAACTTATAGTTGGCCCTTTTTATACGTAATTCCTCCATATCTGCGATTCCTCCCTATCTGTGGTTCCACATCCTCAGATCCAACCAACTGTGGCTCATGCACGTCTGCAGTATTTACTGGTGAAAAAAATCCACACATATGTGGACCCTCATAGTTCAAACCCATGTTGTTTAAGGGTCAACTGTACATACAATGGACTATTATTCAGCCTTATAAAGGAAGGAAATTCTGAAATATGCTACAACATGGATTATTAACCTTGAAGACATGATGCTATGTGAAATAAACCAGTCATAAAAAGACAAATACTGTATGATTCCACTTATATGAAGTACCTGGACTAATCAAATTCATAAAGACAGAAAGTAGAATGAATAGTGGTTGCCTGGGGTTCGGGGTTAGGAGAGAGAGTGGAAAATTGTTCAGTAGTAACAAGCTTTAGTTTTGCAAGATGAAAAAAGTTCTGGAGATGGGCTGCACAATAATGTGAATGTACTTAAGATTATTGAACTGCACAGTTGAAAATGGCTAAGATGGTGACGGTGAGTTCTCTGGCAGTCCAGTGGTTAGGACTTGGTGCTTTCACTGCTATGCGCCAGGTTCAATCCCTGTCAGGGAACTAAGATCCCACATGCCATGCAGCACAGCCAAAAAAAAAAAAAAAAAACAGGCCAAGATAATAAATTTTATGATACATGTATTTTACCAGAATTAAAAAAGACACATAGATAATTTTTTTGGCCAAGATGGAATAAGCCCTATTCCTCCCTCTTATAACTAAAAAATCCTAGGGCATGTAATACAACAAACAAAGAAGACTCTGAATGGTAGAAAGAAGGCAAAATGCCTCAGGACCTTGGGACTTGAGGAGCAACACAGTGAATTCCTGGGTTTTCTTTGCGCCTCCTATACATCCCGGATGGCATGCTGAAGAAGCCTGTAACTGCCAACAGGCACAGACCAAAAAAAAAAAAAAAAAAACCTCAAGAAAAGCCCCCTCTTTCCAGCCAAAGGACAGGGAAAACTTTTTTTCCCTATAGAACAGAAAACTTTTTTGATAGTATGTGCCCTACTCTAGCCAAAGACTAAAGGAAAAACTGCACTTGCAGTGTCAGTGAGGCTGAGAGGCAAGCTGGGCGAGTTGGACTTATGGTCCTACCTGGTGGCAGCAAGGCAGGACAAGTGACCCTGAGCTTTCCCCACTAAGGTGATACCACCGGGGCAGTTAAACTTCCAATCCCACAAGGCAGCGAAGAGGAAGAATGGAGTGATGCACTGTGATGACAGTTTGGCAATCCTCTTTCCCAACAGGGGTAGTGTCAGAAGGGTCCAGAAAGGGGAAACTGAATTTCAACTCCCAGCCCAGCAGCAACTAGACAGTTTAAGTAGGCCCTTTGCTTTCATCTACACTGGTGTTGCTTGGACCTGTGCACTATACCTAAACAGAGTGACTGCAAAATGAATATTAAATAGGATCCAGAATCTTACAACATAACATTGAAAATATCCAGTATACAACTGAAAATCATCCATCATACCAAGTACCAGGAAAATCTTAAATTAACTTTGATGAGCAAAGAGAACTGACAGGTGCCAACTCCAGGGTGACACAGATGTTAGACTTATCTAACAAGGATTTTAAAGCAGCCATCATACTCTACATGGTGCTCCTTTAATTTTAGACACACATGAAAAACATATCAGTACAACCTTTTGAAACTCTTTTTTTGTGTGTGTGGTACGCGGGCCTCTCAGTGCTGTGCCCTCTCCCGTTGTGGAGCACAGGCTCTGGACACGCAGGCTCAGCGGCCATGGCTCACGTGCCCAGCGGCTCCGTGGCATGAGGGATCTTCCCGGACCAGGGCACAAACCTGTGTCCCCTGCACCAGCAGGCGGACTCTCAACCACTGCGCCACCAGGGAAGCCCTGAAACTTTTTTGTATAAACATTTATTAAGGAATTAAGAGTAGAATCTCCCAAAAGTAATCACACCAATAAAGAGATGGACACATATAATTTTAAAAACTATTTTGAAATTATCTTTTTATTGTCGATTTCATATTTAACTTCATTATGTTCAGATTACTGGTCTGTATTATCATTTCTCTGAATTGTGTTGCTATTTTCACAGATATCTAGTAAATTTTTATTAATGTTTTACATTTGCTCAGAGATAATGTTCATTCTGTGATTGTTTTTTTGTTTAAGTTTCCTCTTATAGACCTGACTCAGTTGAGGTCTTGTTGAAACATTTTAACCTTACCAATATTTATGGGCTTAATATATGGTTTCATAATTGATGTGTTCTAAAATCTACTTTTGTGATGGCAAATAAATCGGGCACAGACAATGGGGAAAAAAGGCAGCCATCATCAGAAACAAAAGACTTCATGAGCAATTTTAAACACACTTGAAACAAACGAAAAAAATAAAGTCAAAGAAAAATTGAAGACAAACGGAAATTTTATAACTGAAAAATACAATACATAAAATTTAAAACTCACTGGATGAACTCAATAGCAAAATAAATATGATGGAGGAAAGAAATCAGTGAACTTGAAGACAGAACAATAAAAGTTAACCAATAGTAAGTATATTGAAAAAATAAAACAGCTTCAGGGACCTGATAACAATAACACAAGATGTATTATTCATATCAGAGTCACAGAAAAAGAGGAGAAAGAGTAGGGGGGCTGAAAGAGTATAGATGACCACTGAACAACATGGGCTTGAACTGTACAGGTCCACTTATATGCAGATTTTTTTTTCAATAAATACCACAGTACCACACAATCCATGGTTAGTTAAATCCACGAATGGGGAACCGTGGATATGGAGGGCTGACTATAAAGCTATATACACAGTTGACCTCACGCGGGAGTGAGGGAGTTGGTGCCCCTAACCTCCGCATTGTTCAAGGATCAACTGTATATGAAGAAATAATGGCTGAAATCTCCCCAAATTTGGCAAAATACACAAACCAGATTCAAGAAGCTGAGCGAACCCAAACAAGATAGGAATCCAAAGGAACACATGCGAGAACACATCATAAACTTCAGAAAATTAGAGACAAAGTCTTGAAAGCAGGTAGAAAAAAATGACATATTATTTGTAGAACATGACTCAAATGACAGTGGACTTCTCATCAGAAACTAGGGAGGACAACATTTGGAGGCATTGGCACATTTCCAAGAACTGAAAGAAAAGAACTGTCACCCAGGGTTCCATATTCAGTGAAAATATCTAAAAGGATAAAAGGTAAAACCAACACCTTCTCAGAAAAAGGAAAGCAAAAGAAATTTGTCACCACTAGATCTACCCTAAAAGAAGTTCTTCAACTGGAAATGATAGAGAAGAAAGTCTGAAACACCAAGAATGAAGAAAAGGTAAAAACATGGGAAATGTAACACCATCCTTTCTCCTCTTCTAAATTACGTTAGATGTGTGAAGTAAAAATAAAACATTGTCTTATATGGTTCCTAAAGTATGTATAGGAAGTATTTAAGACAATAATACTATAAAGAGTTAAGGTAAAGGGATCTAAATGGAGCTAGCTAAGGTTTCTATAGGTTACTCAAATTAGTAAAATGTTGACATCAGTGTACTTTGACAAGTTATGTATGGATAATGTAATACCTAGCACAACCATTAAAAAATCAAATACAGAGATACACTCAAAACTCTAAGGGAAAACCAAAATGGAATTCTAAAAGAATGTTCAAGTAACTCACATGAAGGCAGGAAAAGTGACATACAGAGGGAAAAAAGGAAAAGAAGGAATAACAAAACACAAAAGTAAAGGGCAGAATTCAACTCTAATATAAAAATATTACATTAAATGTAAAAGGCCTAAACATAACAAAGACAATTTGGCAGACTAGATTCAAAAATTATGAACCAACTATAGGCTATCTATATCAAACTAACTTCAACTATAATGATACAAGTAGGTTAGAAGTAAATGAATAGAAAAGGATATACCACATAAACATTAATCAAAAGAAAGCAGAAATAGTCATATCAATATTAGACAAAGTAAAACAAAAATAAATGACCAGGAACAAAGGACATTACATAACGATAAAAGGTTGCACACACGTGTAGGATTGCTATGTAGGATTACATAGCAATCCTACACGTGTGTGCAACGAAGAGCTTCAAAACACATGAAGCAGAAACAAATATAACAAAGAAGAAACAGACAAATCCACGATTCTAGTTGAAGACTTCAACACCCCTCTTAAAATTAACAGAACTACTAGACAAAAACTTCAGATATAGAACTAAACAACACCATTAATCAACAGGATCTAAATTTATAGAATGCTCCCCTCAACAACAGAAGAATACACATTCTTTTTAAATGCCCATGAATATCCACCAAGATAGGCCATAAAATCCTAGGCCATAAAATAAACTTCAAAAAATTAAAAAAAACTGAAATCATACAGAATGTATTCTAGCCACAATGGAATAAAACTAGAAATCAAGGGTGGTAACAGTAAAATTTCCAAACACTTGGAAATTAAGTAATATACTTCTAAACAATCTAGGGCTCAAGAGGAAGTCCAGAATGAAATTTTAAAAATACAGAAACTAAAAAAACAACAAAACTACAACAAAAAAATTTTGTAGGACACAGCTAAAAGGTGCTTCAAAGGGAGATTTATAGCTATAAATGCTTATATTAGAAAAGAAGATCAAGGGGGATTTATTCCTGGGATGCAAGGATAGTTCAACATACACAGACCAATAAGATATAGCACAATAACAAAATGAAGAATAAAAACCCTATGATTTCAATATATGCAAAAAAAACATTTGACAAAATTCAACATCCTTTCATGATAAAAACTCTCAAAAAATTGGCCATAGAAGGGACGTACCTCAACATAATAAAGACCATATATTACAAACCCACAACTAACATCATACTCAATGGTGAAAAGCTGAAAGCTTTTCCTCTAAGCTCAAGAACAAGATAAGGATGCCCTTTCTTGCCAACTCCATCCAATATAGTGCTGGAAATCCTAGCCAGAGGTATTAGGCAAGAAAAAGAAATAAAAGGCATCCAAAATAGAAAGGAAGAAATAAAACTGTCTCTATCTGCAGATGACATGCTCTTATACATAGATAATCCCAAAGATTCCACCCAAGAACTGCTAGAACTAATAAAAGAATTCAGTAAAGTTGCAGGATACAATATACAGAAATTAGTTGTGTTTCTATACACCAACAATGAACTATCAGAAAGAGAATTTTCTAAGAAATCAACTCCATTTACAATAACATCAAAAAATATAATATTTAGGAATAAATTTAACCAAGGAGGTGAAAGACCCATACACTGAAAACTGTAAGACACTGATGAAAGAAACTGAAGACACAAACCAACAAAGATATTCCATGTTCATGGATCAGAAGAATTAAATACTATTAAACTGTCCACACCAACCAAAGCAATCCACAGAGTCAATGCAATGTCTATCAAAATTCCAATGGCACTTTTCACAGAAATAGAAAAGACAATCCTGAAATTTGTATGGAACCACAGAACACCCCGAATAGCCAAAGCAATCTTGAGAAAGAAGAACAAAGCTGGAATCATCATACTTCCTAATCTCAAACTATATTATAAAGCCATAGTAATCCAAAGCAGTCTGGTACTGGCATAAAAACAGACACACAGATCAAAGAAACAGAATTCAGAGCCCGGAAATAAGCCCATACATAAACTACGGTCAATGAATCTTTTACAAAGGATCCAAGAATATGCAATGGGGAAAGGACAGTCTCTTCAAGAAACTGGTGCTGGGCAAATTAGAGAGCCATATGCAAAAAAATGAAACTGGACCCTTATCTTACATCATACACAAAAATCAACTCAAAATGGATTAAATATGAACACTAAGACATGAAACTGTCAAACTCCTAGAAGAAAACACGGGGATAAGTTTCTCAACATTGGTCTCGTCAATGAGTTTTTTGGATTTGACATCAAAACAAAGGCAACAAAAGCAAAAATAAACAAATGGGACTATACCAAATAAGAAGCTTCTGCACAGCAAAGGAAATGACCAATAAAATGAAAGCAACCTATGGAATGGAGAAAATATTTGCAAATCACTTATCTGACAAGGGTTAATATCCAAAATATACAAGGAACTCATACAACTCAACAGGAAAAAAAAGTAATCTGACTAAAAAATGAGCAAAAGAACTGAACAGACATTTTTCCAAAGAACACATACAAATGGCCTACAATTACATGAAAAGGTGCTCAACATCACTAATCATTATGGAAATGCAAATCGAAATCACAATGAGGTATCACTTCATACCTGTTAGGGTGTCTATTATCAAAAATCCAACTGATAACAAATGCTGGCAAGGATGTGGAGAAAAGGGAACCCTGGCATACTGCAGGTGCGAATGTAAACTGGTACAGCCACTATGGGAAACAGTATGAAGGCTCTTCAAGAAATTAAAAATAGAACTGTCATATGATCCAGCAATTCCACTTCTGAGTATATACCGAAAGGAAAGAAAATCATTATCTCAAAGAGATATCTGTACTCCAAGTTCATATTATTTACAACAGCTAAGATACGGAAACAACCGAAGTGTCCATCAACAGATGAATGGATAAAGAAGATGTGGTATATAAATACAATGGAATACTGTATATATATTCAGCCTTGAGACAACATGGATGAAGCTGGAGAGCACTGTGCTAAGTGAAATAAGCCAGACAGAGAAAGACAAATATTGTGTGGTTTCACTTAAATGTGGAATCTAAAAAAAACTGAACTCACAGAAACAAAGAGTAGAATGCTGGTTGCCAAGGGCTGGGGTTGAGGAAAATAGGGTTGGTATAGAGTATAAACGTTCAGTTATAAGGTAAGTATGAGGATCTAATATACAATGTGGTGATACAGCTGAGAACACTGTATTGTACAATTTAAATTTGCTAAGAGAGTAGAACTTAAGCGTCCTCACCAATCAATTTCAGCATTTTTTTAAAATGGAGAAAAGCTCTCAAACCTAATCTCCCACCTTAAGAAAGGAGGAGAGGCAGAATAAACCTAAAGCCAGCAGAAAGAAATAATAAAGATATGAGAAGAAATCAATGAAATTGAAAACAGAAAAATAGAAAAGAATGAATGAAAAAAAGCTGGTTTTTTGAAAAAAATTAAAAATTAACAAATCTCCAGCAAGACTGATAAAAAAAGACACAAATTACCAATACCTGAAGTAAAACAGAGTATCACTACAAACACCAAACATTAAAGGGACTAGCACAAACAACTCTATACACATAAATTTGACAACTGGGATGAAATGGACCAATTGCTCAATAAAGTACAAACTACCATAACTGACCCAATATGAAATAATCTGAATAGTTCCACAGCTGTTAAAGACATTGAATTCCTAGTTTAAAAACAACCAAAAATGAAATCTCCAGAACCAGATGGTTTCACTGAAGAATTCTACCAAATGTTTATAGAAAAATTAACACCAATTCTATACAATCTCCTTCAGAAAATGGAAGAGGAGAGAACACTTTTCAACTCATTTTATGAGGTCAGTATTATCGTGATGTATAAACTGGACTGTTGCATAATTAAGAATTTCGTTGGTTTTTGTCCCTGGTACTGAAAGGGAGCCTCTAAACCCTTGGAATTTCCCAGTCAAAGGAGTATCTTTTTTATTCATGCTAAGCCTCTAGGGCAGTTTCAGGATAGTGGCTAACCATGCCGGAAAGACCAGCTATGTGGCTTTCAGTTACATGATCTCCGCCTGACCTCCAGAGAGGGGAGAGGGGGATTGCAGATTGGGTTCAATAATGTGGCTAATGGTTCAATCAATCAAGCCTATGTAATGAAACCCCAACAAAACCTCTGGACACCCAAAGCTGGGGTTAGTTTCCCTGGTTGGTGATACACATTGATGTGGTGGAAGGGTGATGCAGCCTGAGGACATGAAAACTGCATTTGGGGCTCTCCCAGACCGTGCCCTAAGGGACTTTCACATGTTCCTGATTTGCATCCTTTATAATAAATCTGTAATCGTAAGCACAGCACTTTTCTGAGTTCTGTGACTTGTTCTAGCAACTTTGAGGGGATAGTGGAAACGTCCAATTTGTAGCCAGTTGGTTAGAAGTACAAGTGGCCTGGAAACTGGGACCTTGGGGCTGGTGTCTGAAGTGAGTTTTGTGGAGGACTGTGCTCCTGTCAAATCTGACCTGATCCCAGGTAGTCAGAGTCAGAATTACACTGCACAAAGACAGTAGAGAAAAAGAAAATACAGGCCAGTATCACTCATGAGTAAAGATATAAAAATCCTCAACAAAATATTAGCAAATAGAATCTAGCAACCTGTAGAAAGAATCATACATCATGGTCAACTGAGATATATTCCAAAGATCCAAGGCTATTTCAATATTTTAAAAAAATCAACCAATGTAATCTACCATGTAAACAGGCAAAAGAAGAAAAATCACATATCATATCAATTGATACAGAAAAAGCATCTGACAAAATTCAACATCCATTCATGATAAAAAAAAAAAAACTCTTTTAGCAACCTAGCAATATAAAGAAACTTCCTCAACTTTTAAGAGTAAAAAACCTACAGCTAACCCCAAATTTAGTGGCAAAAAAATGGATGCTTTCCCCCAAGATCTGGAACAAGGCAAGAATGGCTACTGTCACCATTTCTATTCAACTTTGTACTGAACATCCCAGTCAGGTCAATAGGCAAGAAAAAGAAATAAAAGTCATGCGGATTGTAAAGAAAGAGATAAAACTATCCTTATTCATGGGCATTCCCTGGCGGTCCAATGGTTAGGGTTGTGCACTTTCACTGCCAAGGGCATGGGTTCAATCCCTGGTTGGGGAACTAAGATCCCTCACGCCTCATAGCGTGGCAAAAATAAGAACAAAAAACCCCACTATTCTGTCATACAGAGTGAAGTAAGTCAGAAAGAGAAAACCAAGTACCGTATATTAACGCATATATGTGGAATCTAGAAAAATGGTATAGATGAACTGGTTTGCAAGGCAGAAATATCCGAGACCAAGATGTAGAGAACAAACGTATGGACACCAAGAGGGGAAAGCAGCGGGGGGGTGGGGGTTGAACTGGGAGACTGGGATTGACATATATACACTAATATGTATAAAATAGATAATAAGAACCTACTGTTTACAAATAAATAAAATAAAATAAACAAAGAACACTGTTCTTACTCACAAATGACATAATTGTCTAAAAAAACCGCAAGAAATCTGGAAGAAGAAAAACTCTTAGAACTTATAAATGCATTTATTTTGCAAGGTTTCAACACACAAAATAAATCAAATTTCTACATACTAGCAATGAACAACTGGAAACCAAAACTTAAAAACAGATACTACTTATAATAGCTCTCCCCAAAATGAAATTCTTAAATATAAACCTAACAAAACAAGTACAGGATGTATACTGAAAGAAATCAAAGAAAAACTAAAGAACTAAAGAATAGGAGAGACATATTCATGGATTGTAGGACTCAAAACAGTAAAGATGCAGCCACACAGCACAGGGAGATCAGCTCAGTGCTTTGTGACCACCTAGAGGGGTGGGATAGGGAGGGTGGGAGGGAGACGCACGATGGAAGAGATATGGGAACATATGTATAACTGAGTCACTTTGTTATAAAGCAGAAACTAACAAACCATTGTAAAGCAATTATACTCCAATAAAGAAAAAAAAACAAAAGAACAGTAAAGATGTCAACTCTCTCCAAACTGATCTACAGATTTAACCCACTGCCAATCATAATCCAGCAGAATTTTCTGTACACAGATAAGGGAATTCTAAAATTTACAAGGAAAAGCAATGTAACTAGAAAAGATAAAATAATTCTGATACAGAAAAAAGTGAGAGGAAACACAGTATCTGATTTTAACACTTTAAAGTTACAATAAAACAATGTGGTATTGAAGAAAGGATAGACACAGAGCCCAATAAACAGAATAGAGTCCAGATACAGACCCACAGGAATATAACCAATTGATTTTTGACATAGGTGCAAAGGCAATTCAATGGAGAAAGGAGAATCTTTCCAACAAACGGTGTTGGGACAGACATTCAAAAAAAGTTAACATATTGGACTTTATCAAGATTAAAAATCTTTTGTTCTGTGAAAGGCACTGTTCAGAAAATGAAAACAGAAGATATCTGCAAATCACGTATCTGCATCTGTGTGTGTATATATATATATTAAGACATACAGTATATTTATTTTAAAACTCTTAAAACTCAATAGTAAGAAAACAAATAACCAAATTAAAAAATGAGCAAAAGACTTAAGACACTTCACCATAATAAATACACTTTTGTGTATTTATTTGCATGGCAAATAAATACACAAAAAGATGTTCAACATCATTACCCATTAAGGAAATGCAAATGAAAAACACAATGAGAAACCACTGCACACCTATTAAAATAGTTTAAAAACAGTTAAAATAAGGACACCAGCAAGAGTTGATGAGAATGCAGAACAACTGGAACTCTCAGACACTGGTGGTGGGAACGTAAAATGGTACAGCCACTTTGGAAAACTGTCTGAAAGTTTCTTATAAAGTTAAACATATACTTACCAAATGACCCAGCAATCCCATTCCTGGGTATGTACTCTGGAGAAATGAAAACTTATGTTCAAATAAAATCTATACATGAATGCTTACAGCAGCTCTAGTCATACTGCCAGAAACTGGAAACTAAGATGTCCTTCAATCGGTGATGGATAAACAAACTGTAGTACATCCATACAGTGGAATATTATTGAGCAACAAAAAGGAACAGACTGTTAATACATGCAACAACTTGGATGAATCTCAAAGACATGCTGAGTGAAAGAAGCCAGTCTCGGGCTTCCCTGGTGGCGCAGTGGTTGAGAGTCCGCCTGCCGATGCAGGGGACACGGGTTCGTGCCCCGGTCTGGGAAGATCCCACATGCTGCGGAGCGGCTGCGCCCGTGAACCATGGCCGCTGAGCCTGCGCGTCCGGAGTCTGTGCCCCACAACGGGAGAGGCCACAACAGTGAGAGGCCCGCGTACCGCAAAAAAAAAAAAAAAAAAAAGAAAGAAGCCAGTCTCAAAAGCCTGCATTCAATGTATATGACATTCTCAAAAAGACGAAACTATAGTGACAGAAAACACAGCAGTGATTGCCAGGGGTCAGAGATGGGGAGAAAGGTGTAATTATAAAGAGATATCAAGAGAGAAAATTTTGGGGTGCTAGAACTGTTCTGTATCCCAATTATGACAGATTACACAAATCTTTACATGTGTTAAAATTCATGGAACCGTACACCAAGAAAGAAAGAAAGAGAGAGAGAGAGAGAGAGAGAGAGAGAGAGAGAGAGAGAGAAGAGAGAGAGAGAGAGAAGGGAGGGAGGGAGGGAGGAAACACAATTTTACTTTATGTTAATGAAAAATATAAAATTAAAAAGTGAAATAAGATGCTCAGGCCCACGTCCAGACTTAGCGAATCAGAATCTCCAGTAATGTGATGCAGCTGGTTGCATTTTTAAGATGCTCCACAGGTGATCTTGGTATATAGCCAAGGATGAGAACTGTTATGACTTCTTGAATTTGATTTCTCCATTCTTCTATTTCTTTAGGTCAGGCCCTCATCTCTCATTGGGCCTACGACTCCTTATCTCCATTCCTGAGCCCTATTAGTGCCACAGCGACCTTTATCAGAATGAAGTTCAAGCTCTTTAGCATGGCACACAAGACTCTCCAAGATTAGGTCCTTGTCTACCGCTCTCATCTCTCTGCATGCCCTCCCTTGCATTCCACACTTCAGTAATAAAAGAACACTCTAAATCCCCTGAAGTGATCTGCTATTTCACACCTCAAGGCTTTTGCTCAAAATATATCCTCTGCCTGGAATTCTACGCCACCCACCAATTGTCTGGCAGATACCTTTCAAGACTGCTTCTGTCATGTGTTCTATGTCACTCCCAACTAAAAATCTTTCAGCAGTTCTTTGTCCATGTTCACCATCACCTATAATACTGTCCATGCACCTCACCTCCTCCCATTCCTGCCTCACATTTAAGACTCTTAAAATGCCAATCTTCTGGTTAACTGCCTCCCACATTTCATGTTTATTCACTAGTCATGCCTTAGCTAATGATGCTCCTCCCTCCCCAGAATTCTCTTCCCACCCATCCTTTCCTGGCTCATACCCATTCATTCTTCTAGAAAAAAGTTGTCATCTCCAAGAAATCTTCCCCTGCACTCCCAGACTAAGGTAATTACACTTCTCTATTCCACACCTTCCTCTGGTTATCATTATCACAACACTTACCATGTTATTTTAAAATTATTTCGTGTGTCCATCTCCCTCAATTTGCTCCTTAACAGCAAAGGCCATCCTCTATTATCTTTCTATTTCCCAAGCTTAGCATAAAATCTAGAACAATCAGGTACTCCACAAACGTTTCTTGAAAAAAGCAATAAATGAGAGTAAACTTGCTGGGCAAATTAATATATATCTCCTTTTCTCCAAAAGGACCTAAGTTGTTCACTACATGCTGATAACACCTAAACTTCTATTTACAGCTTAGCTCTAAGCTTTTGTCATAAACAAAAAGCAAAAACAAAGTTATAAACAACTGTCAAGCAAGCATCTTTACTTAGATGCTCCATATGCACCTCAAAATCATTTTAACCTTAACTGAATCCATTTTCTTCCTCAACTCCTCTCAAATGTGCTCATTTTCTTATATTGCCATTTTTGGTGAATGAATCAAACAGACTGAAATAACCCCATTAGAAACCTCAGAATCATCCTAAATGCCTTTCTTTCCCTCATTTCTCACACCTAAACAGTTAGGAAGTCCTGTTGATTTACTGAGATCTGAGCTCTCAATATTGGGCCTCAAATTTAAGCCCTTGCCTCTTCAAATCCCAGCTATGGCAACAGTTTATTAATATTGATACAATGGTCTCACTGCCTAAAGCTCTGAATCCCAGCAATTTATTTTTCATAATGCCAACAATGATCTTTCTGAAATACAACATCATCATTTCACTCCTTTGCCTGGCATCCAACTTTCTATAAGAGAAAGTCTTAAATTCCTTAGGACAGCATAAAAGGTCTTCAATCATCTCGCTCCTGCTGTCTTCCCCAGACTTACCTCTCTCCTCATCCACTCTATCAAACTATAACGTATAGTCAATGAACTTCCTGCAGTTCTCTAAGTGTAGCCATACCACCTCCTACATCTGTGCCCAAGCAACTGATTGTACCTATAACGTTCTCTCCTATATAGCACAGTCATCTGGTGGTTTTCCAAGCCTGAGGTCTAAGGTGATTTCTCTATAAAGCTGTACCTGGATGAATTTCCCCACCCAGCCACCACTCCTGAAAAGAACTGATCAATTCTTTCTTTGGGTTTCTACCAATTTCATATATGTCTACCACAGCACCTATTTATCACTTACAAAATCTATTTATTGCGATCTATTCCCCCAAGAAGACTACAAGCTCCTTGAAGGCAGGCACAATATATGAATAATCTCTAGCATCCACAGTATCTAATACTGTTAATACACACTGAAGGTGTTCAATAAATATTTATTAATGAAAGCTAAAAAGCCTTTATACTGGTTTTTAACCTTGGGGTAAAATCAGAGTCAACAACAAAATTTAATATACAGAACATCAGCCACACAGAGACAAAATCTACTAATTTGTTTTTTTTTTTAACAGAAAATAGCTGATTAATGGGCAAATACAGAAAACAAGCTATCATCAAATTATAAAGAGTACTTTATAATTTATATATAATTTTATATAATTTATAATCTCACCTCCCCATTCTGTACCTTTCTATCTATTCTTTCTTACCCACAACCTCATGCCACCCTCAGGTTATGTAAAGGAGATTCTTTCAGGCCTGTCCCAGTCCTGTTTGACTTGTAATGTCCTATGTTCCAAAATTAATCCATTCTCTCCCATTATTCAGTCAAATCCCTCATTCCTTCAGTGTGACAAAACTCAGGTAGATATTGAAGGCAAGAAAGCATTCTCCAGAAATCTAAGGACAGCACCAACGTATGAATAACTAATATGTTTAATATTCCCAAAGATTATCTGCATTTTAAAAGAAGCAACTATAAATGCAAATAAATATGGAATTGCTATAATGAGAGAAGACTTTTAAGAAAAAATTTCCCAATGGGCAAGGAAGGGAAGGAAAACAGAAGCTCATCTACTCAAGACTAACCAAGCTGTAATCAAGTAATAATGGAATGGGCAAAAATTCTTGCTTAACAATTGCACACAAGCACTTATCAATATGAAGTAGGATGATAATAACATTTAGGACTCACAGTATTATTCTGTGACTCACACAAAATATGAAGGAAAATACCTGATAAATGGTAGGTTCTCTGTAACTGAAAAGAACTTGGTATCCAACTCCAAAAAGGGTGTAGACCCAAGAATTTGCAAGACTAAGTCTATGCCAGCTAACACTACTGGACTTTCTAAAGATGGCAAGAAATCCTGTACTCTTGAATCAATTTTTCATACCTTTTCTAAATGTGCTGACAAGGCCACAATGGATACATACATGGAAATGAGATCTTCTGAAACCTATATACTTTCCTTAACTTGAGTTCATTTGAGTTGAAAACCAAGGCTTTCTTTGTGTTTTGGAAGATACAGCAACCAATAAGGTCCTCTCAAAAAGACATTTTAATTCTTAGATAGACTACCAGAGGCATAAATTACAAGTATTTCCTAGTCAAAAGTCTAGTTGAGACCAGTTATTCTCTCTCCATTTTGAGGACTCAAAATGAAACAGGACATGACAGTTTACCTGGAAAACAAAACAATGTCTTTCCTGTTATCACAACCTAATGACTGATGAAGCCCAGAGTACAATCAATTTGTAACTGATAATTAGCTATACTCTAAGCAATACCAAAGACACATTTAAATTGTCCTGTGTTCAGTTAGATGACTTACTGGTAAATAAATGTGACTGTCATTCAGTGATTTATCTTAGATGTCAGGAATCTTCTTTCTTCGTTTTTATTTTCTACTTCGATATGAAGCCCACTATTTATCTTTGTGGGTTTTTCCCCCCGCCTCTTACTCTACATTTAAATACCTCAGGCGTGGAGAAGAAAATAAACATAATATTTTTCCATTACAGAAAAGTTCCTTAGACGCTTCAACGACATACACTTCTAACAACCTTATATTTTACTGTAATTCTACCACAAGACAATGAAATACATCTCTCAATACATCTGTCGAAATTTCCTTGTATTTGCAACACTTTTTCTATGTATATCTATACATATTTGTTCTAAAAAAAATACTATCATATATTTGTTCTAAAAAGATACTATTACATAATCTGCTTTTCTACTCCCTCATCTTCCCGTATCAATAAATATATTTCCAGCACATCATTCCTCAGTGTTTAGCACTTATAAAGAGCACAATGACAACAAATAACATACAAGGGAATCCCCATAAGGTTATCAGCTGATATTTCAGCAGAAACTCTGCAGGCCAGAAAGGAGTGGCATGATACATTTAAAGAGATGAAAGGGGAAAACCTACAACCAAGAATACTCTATGCAGCAAGGCTCTCATTCAGAGTCGACTGAGAAATCAAAAGCTTTACAGACAAGTAAAAGCTAAGGAAATTCAGCACCACCAAACAAGCTTTGAAACAAATGCTAAAGGAACTTCTCAGGGTGGAAGGAGGGAGAAGAGGCTACAGCTAGAAACAACAAAATCACAAATGGGAAAGCTCACTGGTAAAGGCAAACATACAGTAAAAGTAGAAAATCATCCACACACAAATATGATAGCAAAAACAGCAACTGTGAGCAGAGGAGAGTACAAATGCAGGAAATGAGAATCGCATTTGAAATTAAGAGACCAGAAACTTAGAATAACCTTGTATATATATATAGACTGCTACATCAAAACCTCATGAGAAATGCAAACCAAAAAACTACAACAGATACACACACAAAAAAGAAAATGCAACCCAAACACAAACTAAAGATGGTCATCAAACCACTAGAGAAGAGAACAAAAGAGAATGGAAGAAAAAAACCCTACATGTTAACAAACTTAAAACAATTGAGAAAATGGCAATAGGAACATACGTATTGATAATTACCTTAAATGTAAATGGATTAAATGCTCCAACCAAGAGACACAGACTGGCTGAAGGGATATAAAAACAAGACCCATAAATATGCTGTCTACAAAGAGACCCACTTCAGACCTAGGGACACATACAGACTGAAAGGGAAGGGATGGAAAAGATATTCCACGCAGGGCTTCCCTGGTGGCGCAGTGGTTGAGAGTCTGCCTGCTGTTGCAGGGGACACGGGTTCGTGCCCCGGTCCAGGAAGAGCCCACATGCCGCGGAGCGGCTGGGCCCGTGAGCCATGGCCGCTGAGCCTGCATGTCCGGAGCCTGTGCTCCGCAACGGGAGAGGCCACAACAGTGAGAGGCCCGCGTACCGCAAAAAAAAAAAAAATTCCACACAAATGGAAATCAACAGAAAGCTGGAGTAGCATTACTCATATCAGACAAAAGAGACTTTAAAATAAAGACTGTTACAAGAGACAAGGAAGGACACTACATAACGATCAAAGGTTCAATCCAAGAAAAAGACATTAACAATTGTAAATATAATATATGCACCCAACATAAGAGCACCTCTTTATGTAAGGCAAATGCTAACAGCCATAAAAGGGGAAATTGACAGTAACACAATAATAGTGGGGGACTTTAACACCACACTTAAAGCAAGGAACAGATCATCCAGACGGAAAATCAATACGGAAACACAAACCTTAAATGACACATTAGACCAGATAGACTTAATTGATATTTATAGGACATTCCATCTCAAAGTAGCAGAATACACTTTCTTCTCAAGTGCACATGGAACACTCTCCAGGATAGATCACATCTTGGGTGACAAATGAAGTCTCGGTAAATTTAAGAAAACTGAAATCATATAAAGCATCTTTTCCTACCACAACGCTATGAGATTAGAAATCAATTATAGGGGACTTCCCTGGTGGCGCAGTGGTTAAGAATCTGCCTGCCAATGCAGGGGACACGTGTTTGATCCCTGGCCTGGGAAGATCCCACATGCCACGGAGCAACTAAGCCCGTGAACCACAACTACTGAAGCCCACGCACCTAGAGCCCATGCTCCACAATAAGAGAAGCCACCTCAATGAGATGCCCACACACCGCAACGAAGTGTAGCCCCTGCTCGCCACAACTAGAGAAAGCCCGCGTGCAGCAACAAAGACCCAAAGCAGCCAAAAAAAATAAATAAATTTAATAAATAAATAAAATTTAAAAAATAAGTTAAAAAAATCAATTACAGGAAAACACTGTATAAAAACCACAAACACATGGGGGCCAAACAATATGTTTCTAAACAACCAGTGGATCACTGAAGAAATCAAAGAGGAAATCAAAAAATACCTAAAGGCGGGCTTTCCTGGTGGCGCAGTGGTTTAGAGTCCGCCTGCCGATGCAGGGGACACGGGTTCGTGCCCCAGTCCAGGAAGATCCCACATGCCACGGAGCGGCTGAGCCTGTGAGCCATGGCCACTGAGCCTGCACATCCGGAGCCTGTGCTCCACAACGGGAGAGGCCACAGCAGTGAGAGGCCCGCGTACCGCAAAAAAAAAAACCTAAAGGCAAATGACAACAAAAACACAATGATCCAAAATCTATGGGATGCAACAAAAGCAGTTCTAAGAGGGAAGTTTATAGCAATACAATCCTACCTCAAGAAACAAGAAACATCTCAACAAACAACCTAACCTTACACCTAAAGCAGTTAGAGAAAGAAGAACAAAAAAACCCCAGTTAGCAGAAGGAAAGAAATCATAAAGATCAGAGTAGAAACAGAGATGAAGAAAACCACAGCAAAGATCAATGAAACTAAAAGCTGGTTCTTTGAGAAGATAAACAAAATTGAAAAACCTTTAGCCAGACTCATCAAGAAAAAAAGGGAGAGGACTCAAATCAATAAAATTAGAAATGGAAAAGGAGAAGTTACAACGGACACCACATAAATACAAAGGATCGTAACAGACTACTACAAGCAATTAAACGCCAATAAAACGGACAACCTGGAAGAAATGGACAAATTCTTACAAAGGTACAATTTTCCAAGACTGAACCAGGAAGAAATAGAAAATATGAACAGACCAATCACAAATAATGAAATTGAAACTGATTAAAAATCTTTCAACAGGGCTTCCCTGGTGGCGCAGTGGTTGGGAGTCCGCCTGCCGATGCAGGGGACACGGGTTCATGCCCTGGTCCGGGAGGATCCCACGTGCCGCGGAGCGGCTGGGCCCGTGGGCCATGGCCACTGGGCCTGCGCGTCCGGAGCCTGTGCTCCGCAACGGGAGAGGCCACAACAGTGAGAGGCCCGCGTACTGCAAAAAAAAAAAAAAAAAAAAAAAAACTTTCAACAAACTGAAGTCCAGGACCAGATGACTTCACAGGTGAATTCTACCAAACATTTAGAGAAGAGTTAACCCCTATCCTTCTGAAACTCTTCCAAAAAACTGCGGAGGAAGGAACTCTCCCAAGCACATTCTACGAGGCCACCATCACCCTGATACCAAAACCAGACAAAGATATCACAAAAAAAGAAAATTACAGGCCAATATCACTGATGAACATAGACACAAAAATCCTCAACAAAATACTAGCAAACAGAATCCAACAACACATCAAAAGGCTCACACACCATGATCAAATGGGATTTACCTCAGGGATGCAAGAATTCCTCAATATATGCAAATCAATCAACGTGATACACTACATTAACAAAGGGAAGAATAAAAACCATATGATCATCTCAACAGATGCAGGAAAAGCTTCTGACAAAATTCAACACCCACTTATGATAAAAAAAAAAAAAAATCTCCAAAAAGGGGGCATAGAGAGAACCTACCTCAACATAATAAAGGCCACGTATGACAAACCCACAGCAAACATCATTCAAAACAGTGAAAAACTGAAAGCATTTCCTCTAAGATCAGAAACAGACAAGGATGTCCACTCTAGCCACTTTTATTCAACATAGTTTTGGAAGTCCTAGCCATGGCAATCACAGAAGAAAAAGAAATAAAGGGAATCCAAATTGGAAAAGAAGTAAACGGTCACTGTTTGCAGATGACATGATACTATACATAGAAAATCCTAAAGATGCTACCAGAAAACTACTAGAGCTCATCAATCAATTTGGTAAAGTTGCAGGATACAAAATTAATACACAAAAATCTCTTGTATTCCTATACACAAACAACAAAAAATCTGAAAGAGAAATTAAGGAAACAATCTCATTTACCATCAAATCAAAAAGAATGAAATACCTAGGAATAAACGTACCTAAGGAGGCAAAAAAGCTGTATGTGAGAAACTGTAAGATACTGATTAAAGATATCAAAGATGACACAAACAGATAGAGAGACATACCATGTTCCTGGACTGGAAGAATCAATACTGTGAAAGTAACTACACCACCTAAAGCAATCTACAGATTCAATGCAATCCCTATCAAATTACCAATGGCATTTTTCACAGAATTAGAACAAAAAATTTTACAATTTGTACGGAAACACAAAAGACCCTGAATAGCCAAAGCAATCTTGAGAAAGAAAAACAGAGCTGGAGGAATCAGGCTCCCTGACTTCAGATTATACTACCAAGCTACAGTAATCAAAACAGTATGGTACTGGCACAAAAACAGACACACAGATCAATGGAACAGAATACAGAGTCCAGAAATGAACCCACACACCTGTGGTCAATTAATCCATGACAAACAAGGCAAGAATATGTGATGGAGAAAAGACAGTCTCTTCAATAAGTGGTGCTGGAAAAACTGGACAGATACATGTAAAAGAATGAAATTAGAACACTCCCTAACACCATACACAAAAATAAGCTCAAAATGGATTAAAGACCTAAATGTAAAGCTGGATACTATAAAACTCTTTAGAGGAAAACATAGGCAGAACACTCTCTGACATAAATCACAGCAAGATCTTTTTTGATCTACCTCCTAGAGTAATGAAAATAAAAACAAAAATAAACAAATGGGACCTAATTAAACTTAAAAGCTTTTGCACAGCAAAAGCGACCATAAACAAAATTAAAAGACAACCCACAGAACGGGAGAATATATTTGCAAATGATGTGACCGACAAGGCATTAATCTCCAAAATATGCAAAAAGCTCATGCAGCTCCATATCAAAAAAACAAACAACCCAATCCAAAAATGGGCAGAACACCAAACAGACATTTCTCCAAAGAAGACATACAGATGGCCAAAAAGCACATGAAAGGATGCTCAGCACCACTAATCATTAGGGAAATGGGAATCAAAACTACAATGAGGTATCACCTCATACGGGTCAGAACGGCCATCATGAAAAAATCTACAAACAATAAATGCTGGAGAGGGTGTGGAGAAAAGGGAACCCTCTTGCACTGTTGGTGGGAATGTAAATTGCTACAGCCACTGTGGAGAACAGTATGGAGGGTCCTTAAAAATCTAAAACTAGAACTACCATACAACCCAGCAATCCCATTACTGGGCATATACCCTGAGAAAACCATAATTCAAAGAGTCATGTACCACAATGTTCATTACAGCTCTATTTACAATAGCCAGGACACGGAAGCAACCTAAGTGTCCATCGACAGATGAATGGATAAAGAAGATGTGGCACATATATACTATGGAATATTACTCAGCCATAAAAAGAAATGAAATTGAGTTATTTGTAATGAGGTGGATGGACTTAGAGTCTGTCATACAGAGTGAAGTAAGTCAGAAAGAGCAAAACAAATACCGTATGCTAACACATATATATAGAATCTAGGAAAAAAAGGTTCTGAAGAACCTAGGGGCAGGACAGGAATAAAGACGCAGACATAGAGAATGGACTTGAGGACAGGGGGAGGGGAAAGGGTAAGCTGGGACGAAGTGAGAGAGTGGCATGGACATATACACACTACCAAATGTAGAATGGACGGCTGGTGGGAAGCAGCTGCATAGCACAGGGAGATCAGCTCGGTGCTTTGTGACCACCTAGAGGGGTGGGATAGGGAGGGTGGCAGGGAGACATAAGATGGAGGGGATATGGGGATATATGTGTATGTATAGATGATTCACTTTGTTATACAGCTGAAACTAACACAACATTGTAAACCAATTATACTCCAATAAAGATGTAAGGAAAAAAAAAAACTACTATGAGGTATCACCTCACACCAGTCAGAATGACCATCATCAAAATTCTACAAACAGGGCTTCCCTGGTGGCGCAGTGGTTGAGAGTCCGCCTGCCGATGCGGGGGACACGGGTTCATGCCCCGGTCTGGGAGGATCCCACATGCCGCGGAGCGGCTGGGCCCGTGAGCCATGGCTGCTGAGCCTGCACGTCCGGAGCCTGTGCTCCGCAACGGGAGAGGCCACAACAGTGAGAGGCCCACGTAACGCAAAAAAAAAAAAAAAAAAAAAAATTCTACAAACAATAAATGCCGGAGAGGGTGTGGAGAAAAAGAAACCCTCCTACATAGTTGGTGGGAATGTAAATTTGTACAGCCACTATAGAGAACAGTATGGAGGTCCCTTAAGAAACTAAAAATATAGCTACCATATGATCCAGCAATCCCACTCCTGGGCATATATCTAGAGAAAACCATAATTTGAAAAGATACATGCACCCCAACAATCATTGCAGTACTATTTACAAAAGTCAGGACATGGAAGCAACCTAAATGTCCATCCATGGCTGAACCGATAAAGATGTCGTACATATATGCAATGGAATATCATCCATAAAAAAGAACGAAATGATGCCATTTGCAGCGACATGGATGGACCTAGAGATTGTCATGCTGAGTAAGTCAGAGAAAGACAAATATATGATGTCACTTATATGTGTAATCTAAAAAAATCGTACATATGAACTAATTTACAAAACAGAAATAAGAGTCACAGATGTAAAAAACAAGCGTATGATTACCGGGGGAGGGATAAATTGGGAGATTGGGATTGACATATACACACTACTATATATAAAACAACAAATAAGGACCTACTGTATTAGGACGGGGACTCTACTCAATACTCTGTAATGACCTATACGGCAAAAGAATTTTTTTAAAAAAAGTGTGATATATGTATACGTATAACTGATTTACTTTGCTGTACAGCAGAAACCAACACAACGTTGTACCATACACTATATGCCAATAAAAGGTTTTTTAAAAAAAGCACAATGATGAATAAATTTGTACATCTATCCTCACAACATATATCGTTATTTTCTAACAATTTTTTACAAGTAGAATTTGAGATAAAGGGAATGAGAGAAAGGAGTGGATAGATGAAGGAGACAGGAAGGAGAGGAAAAAAAAAAAGAAAGAGGGACTTTCCTGGTGGTGCAGTGGTTAAAAATCTGCCTGACAATGCAGGGAACACGGGTTCGATCCCTGGTCCGGGAAGATCTCACATGCTGTGGAGCAACTAATTCCGTGTGCCAAAACTACTGAGCCTGTGCTCTAGAGCCTGCGAGCCACAACTACTGAAGCCCATGCGCTTAGAGCCTGTGCTCTGCAACAAAGAGAAGCCACCGCAATGAGAAGCCCGCACACTGCAACGAAGAGTAGTCCCCGCTCGTTGCAACTAGCGAAATCCCATGCACAGCAACGAAGACCCAACACAGCCAAAAATAAAAAATAAATTTATAAAATGGAAAGAAAGGTGGAGTAAGACACAGATTTTATAAAAACAAACATGTAAAACAGTATGTCTGAGTTTACTAGCTGAGTTGCTGTTCTATGATTTTCAGCAAATTCCTATTACTTAGGTTTACCTAGGCTGAACTTGCAATCTTAAACACAATTCCTTCTTTGGAAGCTTATTTTCTCTGCCTAGAAAATCACGGCATTTTTAAAAATCTTTAATTTAAAATAATATTGCTAAACTGAGACTTGTATGAGTCTCTTTACACATTGAGGTTTTTTTTCTTCCTGGAATATAGCAGTTTTCATACACAGGTGTTTTTCAGTGCAGAAGTTTTCTTCAGTATGTCTTTGATTATTGCTTTGTTCACAATTTTTAATTTTTAATTTTCTTGTTTTATGTTTAGGAAAAAGAATTATCCATGTGGAATAGTTTTGTTTTTTGACCTCCATATCTGCCTCTTTTCTCTCATTCTTTTAGCTTTGCTCTTTCCTCCTGGGTATAGTGACAGACTGTCATCATTATGATTTTCCACAACATAGTATATTTTCCTCCATTTCTGCAAGTTAGTGGTCATTTGGGAGATCACATCAAGGGTTGTTAACCAGATGTCAGGTTACCCACTGATTATTTTAAAATCATCTCCATTCCTTTAAAATATTTCTTTATGAATCAAGAATGTTTTCATACATCAATGCTGACAAAGATTCTGAGGGTTTGAAAAGGAGAAAGGAAGGGAGATAAGGAGAATTAGGTAGGGTTAGGAAACGAACAAAAAAGGAATGGTTCCCAAGAAAAAGGGAACTGAAATATTCTGATAATTTTTTAAAGGAAAAATTCAGGATAAAAATTAAAACTTTTTAAAAATGTAAAAACTGAGGAAAAGCAAACATTTCTTGACATTTAATGTTCAAACTCAAAGAGTTTCATTTGCTTACCCATTTTCTGAAAGCCAAATTATTAACAGTGACTATCCTAGACAACATATTTGGGGACATTAATTTACTGAATCACTAAAATCTTTACATTAAGAAGTTTTAGTCAAGCAAACTAGTGAGAGATAGATATTTTTATTACACAGAATAGCAGTAGGCATGCATAAATGGCAAAATCAAACAAAGCTCCTTGTTTGTTATTAATGAATTATATAACCTTAAGAAATGTCAAAAATAGAAAACTTCAATAAGACCAAATGAGTAGAAACCATTTGGGGGAGTATTAAAAAAAAAAATCAAGAGATATTCAATTTGACATAAAATCTAAAACTGTTCAGTATCATAAATATAATTTTAATTTAGTAATAAAACAGAAAAAAGTACATTTTTCATTCAAAACAAGAAAAACCAACCAAACAAAAAGAATTACAATGGTTATGAGTTGAATGCCCAACTTTTTTATAGGGAAGCAGATTGGGGCATATTGATCACCTAATCAAGTGTGCTTTTTGAAATGTAAAAGAAAATTAAAGAACTGAAACAATCTTTGTTTTAACTGTTTCAAAAGGAAAACAACTCAAGAAGATATAACCACATAAAAAAGCTTGATACAGTACAATTTGGCATATTCGTTGACTTTTTAGGGAAGCATATGCTACATATTACTAACAAAAGCACCTTTCCTTCTAATTAGCCATTCAAGTCTTTTCCAATAGCCATAAAAATGAGGGTTGGGTGTGGGAACAGAGAGAATAAAATACTTTCACTTCATATGTTCAAACACATGGATTCATCACTGCATTTAGGAAAAAAGTACGTTTTGATAATGTATTGATACGTTTAATTTCTGTCCATGTCTCTTCTGGCAAAATATCTGTAGACACAGTTAGTATTCACTATAAACTTCTGTTCTCTAATCATTATAAAATACCCATTTCGGAACTGGTATATACTTTAAAAGCTAAAATTATTAACAATTAATTGTTAACTTAATTATTAACTGGTATCAAACATACTAAACCTTATTCCTATTCTTCACTATTACTATAAGATGCATGTGTGCCATTTTCATTTCTAAAGATACAAGTACATTAGAAATTGCACATAAGCTTTTGATTATCACTGCATTAAACACATTCTCAATTATCACGTAAGAATTAACTCAGCAAAATTGATTTAACAAAATAATCAACTTATTCCCAACTACACCACTTTGTATCTGATATATAAGAATATAAGGTAAGAAATGCCGATTAAGTATTATGTGAATAAGTTGCTAAGAGAATATAAAAGAAAGCATTAGAGAACATAAAAGAAAATCCTAAAATTATTTGGAAAAAGAATCAAGCAACATTACAAAAAAATATGTAAGAGGCAATGAGCACTAGGCAATCCTATCTGATACAATGTTAAAGCAATAAACAGACGGACTGATGAAATAAGATGTGATAAAACGCATTTTTAACTTACTTAATTGCTTTTCAACACCTGACTACCAATTCTGAGAGAAAGTGAACTTATTAAATACGTAACACATTATACCCTAATAAATCTGAAGGAAAAAAAGTATGAAAAAATCAATAAGATTTACAGAAAACAAAAGTATATCTATCGTAACTATAAAGGGTAGTTTTTATGTATTTGATTCCTACTTTCAGAACAGGAAAGAAAAAAAAGTGCAAAGGAACGATGAAAAAGAATGGTTACATTAAAAAGGGATCAAAACCAATAATCAAAAGAGAGTGAATATGCTTATTTTCCTCATACTATGCTGTACACGTGCACCCAGCACAGGTGTATTTATGGCCATTTTGCCTAAGGAATGAGAACCGTAAATGACCACACTCTAACCCAGTAAGCTCCATCTTAAGGTTTAAATAATTCTGCATACGTAACACTCAATGAATTTTGCAGGGATTAATAAAAGAAAAATCTGTGCAGCAAAATTTAAATGTAAATGCTCCTAAACTCAAAAACATTTAAACAAATGACACCTTATTAAAATGCTAGATAGGAAGGTACATAGATACAACATATAAAAAATGCATATGACACAATAATGAGACCACACAACTGAAAATTATGACAATTACACAATAATTACATTTATATACTTATAAAAGAAGCCACTGAGATATACCACCAGTTATTTTTAGGTAAAGTCTTATTTGTAATTTCCCATAAGATGACATTTTAATAAGATTTGGTTTTTATTTCAATTCTTAAAATGATTTGAAATGCTATAAATACTAAGATAGAAAGCGAGAGTATTTTTAAAGGGTTAAGAGTACAAGTACAATAAAAGCTAGCCTATCCAGAATCCTTGGGAGTCACACGACAGCTGAATTTTCCAAATGGCTCAAATAAAAATCTTAGTTTAAAATTTTGTTAAAAATCTTAGAAAGACACAGAAAAATACACATGAATCTGCCTGACTTTTTAGGCAAAACACAGAATAAAATGATCTTTCACATGATGGACTCAGGGATGCCATTATGAGCGCACATGAACACCCTCAAGAGTCACAGAAGTGTACAGAGCAATATTTTCATATATTGCTGTTGGTTGACTGTTTCTTTGTCTATTATGTATTTTGCCCTTTGCCTTTCCTTAGCAGTACCTTTCTTTCTATGGACGCCCTCGTTTCCTGTTTTGTAATTTGTTACTTGTAAACAGTTTTGTGATTAAGGGTGCAGTTCAGGACAGCCAAATTAAGCCAAAAGGCATATTCCAACGCTGCGAAACACAGCTCTAAACCTCAGTTTCTTCATTTGCAAAATGCAGAGAATAGTAGCACCTAAGCACATAGGGTTGTTTTCACAACCAACTGGGGTATAGCCAATGAAGTATTTAATTGGCAAGGAACTTCGAATACAGTAAACATTCAATAAATGTTAGTTTTTCCTTTTCCTCCTATTATTGCCTCAGAAATTAAACAGCTCAATTTTTGGAAGAATACATCTGTTCGTGTGTATGTGTATAGAATAAAGTCTGGAAAAAATGCTTCAAAAAGCTAACAGTGTTTCAATGAAATAACACTTCCTATTAACTACGATGGCTAAAACCAAAAACACAGACAATAACAAATGCTGACTGGCAAGGATGTATGAGAAACCCAAATGGTGCCGCCACTTTGGAAAACAACTTAGTTTCTTAAAAAGTTAAACAAAAAGTTATCATATGACCCAGGAATTCCACTCCTAGGTTTCCATAATAAAAAATTAGGCCCACATGAAGACATACACAAATACTCATAGCAGCACTGTTCATTCAACCCAAATGCCCATCAACTGTGAATAAGCAAAATATGGCAAATCCACATTATGGAATACTATTCAGCAATAAAAAGAAATGAAATATTGGTACATGCTACAACATGAATGAACCTCTAAAAACATTATGCTAAGTGAAGTCAGACACAATAGACCACACCTGTATGACGTATAGTTATATGAAATGTCCAGAAAAGGCAAATAAAGTCACAGAAAGAAGATTAGTGGATGCCTGGAGCTGGGTACGGCAACAGGGGTTAATTGTAAATGGGCACTAGGGCTCTTACTGGGGTGATGGAAATGTTCTAAAACTGGATTATGGTGATGGCTGCACAACTCAGTGAAACTCAGTAAAAATTACTACATTTCAAATGGGCATATTTTATAGACTGTAAACTATAATTTCAATAAATTTTTTTTTACAAAGGTACACTGGTTATCTCCATTGTCATGGGTGATTTTTCTCCCTAGTTTTACTTTTGAAAATGGTCTGAAGAAAAGGATTTGTTTATTTAAAAAAGTAAAAAATAAACTGCCAAATTTATTGGACTTATGTGTAATTAAAATTAAACTGAGTCAAGGCACAAGGACTCTCCTCTAAATACATAGTGCTTGGTTTTCATGATACCTACTTTGTTTGCTTATATATTTATTAATTTCTCAGCAAGGTATACAAAGATGAGGGTTATTAAACAGCTGATTAGTAAATTCTCACCGTATACCTTGTTGGATTCAAGTTGAGAGAGAAAAATGAACTGTCCCACATGGAGTTTTCTAAATATAATTCCAGAGGTAATACTATGATATGAAAAACTTAAAAATTGTTTTTCACAACTTTGCCTGAATGAGAAGATAACATAGGCTCTTAGACTCAGGTTTATCAAGTCTTAATCTAAGCAAGACAAAAATATCAAAAGTGGAACACAAACCTTTTACATACTTGGGCCCCAGAAGAGATTTCTCAAGATTCATGAACACTAAAGCCTCAGAATAACTTCTTTCTATATTTATGAAACAGAGACCAGCCAAAGATAGTATTTGACTGTTTAAACATGTATAGTTGACACTTGAACAACATGGGTTTGAACTGCAGGGGTCCACTTACATGCGGATTTTCTTTAATAAATGCTACGGTACTACATGATCCAGGACTGGCTGAATCCAAGGGTGCAGAACCACTGATGATGGGGGCTGGCTGTAAAGTTAATGCTTGGATTTTCAGCTGCTGGGAGGGTGGGTGCCCCACAACCCCCACTGTTCAAGTATATGATGCTGTGCTCTAACAATGGAAGCTCAGATATATCAAACTGGGTCTGAAAAGTTAAGATGAAGGGAACTGTTACTAGTTTCCTAGGGCTGCTTCAAAAAACTACCACAGGGGCTTCCCTGGTGACGCAGTGGTTGAGAGTCCGCCTGCCGACGCAGGGGACACGGGTTTGTGCCCCGGTCCGGGAAGGTCCCACATGCCGCAGAGCGGCTGGGCCTGTGAGCCATGGTCGCTGAGCCTGCGCATCCAGAGCCTGTGCTCTGCAACGGGAGAGGCCACAACAGTGTGAGGCCCGCGTACCGCAAAAAAAAAAAAAAAAAAAAAAAAAAAAACTACTACAAACATGGTGGTTTAAAACATTAGAAATTCAGTCTCTCACAGATCTGGAGGCCGGAAGTCTGGATTCAAGGTGTTAGAGCCATACTACCACTGAAGGCTCCAGGGAAGACTCCTTCCTTGCCCTGTCCTAGGTTCTGGTGACACCTGGTGTTTCTTGGCTTATGGCAACATAACTCCAGTTTCTGCCTGCCTCCATTTTCACCTGGCTTTCTTTCTTTGTGTGTCTCTGTGTCCCTTTCTCTACATATAACACACCAGTCACTGGATTTAGGACCTACTCTTAAATCCAAGATGATTCCATCTCAAGATCCTTAATTAATAATATTTGCAAAGATCCTATCCCAGTAACGGACCAGATCAATTGTTTACTGTAATTGAAACTATGTGAAAGGCTCATTCTCAGGGAAAAAAACCTCACTGAAAAAAAAAACTGACAACTCAAATTTGAAATTGTTTTGTGCCTTCTCAGTAGAATGTGTCCTATCATTTAAACTGTGTCCTTTTCTCTGAAAATACCCTATTACATCAGCAGGAAATTCTATCAGTAAAAAATTCTAAAATACATATAAAGGGTTGAATGAAAATGTTTTACTGTATAAAGTTCTTTCCCAA